>NC_042617.1:79010847-80210847 GCF_901001135.1 Rhinatrema bivittatum | reverse complement strand
CAGTGCAGAGGGACCTGGTACTGAAAGCAAATCCATCTAGTGTCTTCTAATCAAATTTCTAGCCTTGATGATCTTGTAGATTGGTAAGAAACTAATAGATTTTTCAAATAAGATGGAACTCCTCTATTCAATGACATTTATGTAGGCACAAGATCTTAAATATAATCCTAGCTCTTACTGCAAACCAGTGGAGTTTCATTAGGAAAAGGGTAATATGATCAAATTTTGATACCTTGAAAATAACTTGAGCTGCAGTATTTTATAGTTGCTATCTCCCCTTGGTGACATCTATTTTTCTTGAATAAAGGGCATTACAGTAGTTGATTTGGGTTAGTACAAGAGTATTGGAGATAGTAGTAAGATCTGATTTCCCTAAAAATGGTTTTAATCTATAGATCAAGTGCAATACATAAAACTCTGATCTAGCAAGATTAGCAATTTGCCTTGATAACGTTAATGAAGGGTCAAGAGACATTTCTAGTATTTTAACTACCTCTACCAGAGGTATATCTATATTTTGCATTTTTGGAATTAATTGCATGAACATAGAGTGCCGTGTAAACCAAATAGCCTCTGACTTTTGAGGATGTACCTTAAGCTTATGGGTAGCTAACCACATGGCTATTTCATCCAAACATTCATTGAATTTGAACAGTTCATTTTCTGGATCACTGAAGGATGCGATGACTTGGATATCATCAGCATAGAAATAACTGCTAAATCCATACCCTTGAATAAAAGTGGCTAGTGGGGTTAAAAGTAAATTAAAAAGTAATGAGGAGAGGACAGACCTCTGAGAAACTCCACAGGTCATATACATCAAATCAGAAATGTGCCCATTCCATTTAATTTTAAAAGACCTATTAGTAAGGAATGATTTGAACCAATTAAAACCCACACCAGTAATACCAAATTCTCCTAATAATTTCATCAATAATTCATGATTGACGAGATCAAATTCTACACTCAGTCATCAATATTTTTTTTCCAATGTCCAGATTCATTTTTAGCTCATTCGCCAAGGCAACTAGGCTAGTTTTTGTAGAGTGATTCTGCCTAAAACCCAACTGCCTAGGATGGAGAGCATTAACCCTCTCTGAATAATCCATTAACTGAGTGGCCACAACTTTCTCTATGTGCATCATTAAAATTGGGAGATTAGAGGCGGAGAGGTGAGAGAAGGAGGGAGAGACCCCCCAATTGGCCCGAGCACTGTGAAAAGACTGCTTCCTGATTGAGAACACCGGTGAAACAGCTGAGACCCGAGAGGAGGCGGGGTTTTCGTGACATCATTTGTAAGTGCCAGCCTTTAAAATCATCCAGCAGACATGGGAGAGATTGGGGAGAGGTGAGAGAAGGAGGGAATAGACCCCTCCCAATTGGCCCGAGCACTGTGAAAAGACTGCTTCCTGATTGAGAACGCCGGTGAAACAGCTGAGACCTGAGAGGAGGCAGGGTTTTCATGACATCATCTGTAAGTGCCAGCCTTTAAAATTATACAACAGACGGCGCACCTAAGCCACGTGCTCCAAAGGGGCGCGTGGCTTTGTCTGGCTTAGTCCGGATTAGGCTGGCTCTTGGTTTGTGTGCTTTTGTGTGAAGATTCTGGGTGAACTTTACTGTCTATTTATCCCCAAGCCTTATGGGGAGGAAAAGAAAAGTTTAAAGTTTTCCAATATCGTCTATAACAACAAGGGGCCCAATTGATGATCACGTGTTTAAGCTGATTGAATCACCGAGTGAGGACAATTTAGGGGAGCAATTCTCAGCTTCCCTAAGGCCTGGTGAAGGACCATCACTACCCCCACAATCTTTGGCATCATTACCAGAGGGATTTTTGCACCTGGAAGCTAACAGCCACCCTGATGGAGCTGCATCAGGAGGAATAAAGATAAAGAATAAAGATAAGTAACCATCTATCTATATTAGATAAAGGACATATTAAAGGGGAATTGAATAGGCCTGAACAGTGGCCAATCAATCCACCTGATAATATAACCTTGCAAGATATATGGAAATTGATGTCAAATGTTAATAATAATGTCATACAATTGAATGAGTCTTTGTCAGCTGTTGTAAATTCAAATAAGGCACAGATAGAAGAACAAAAGAAAGAAGTAATTCATTTAAAAGAAGACATAGGAATAATAACATCAAAGATTAAATTATTAGAAAATACTGAAACTGCTCATATTAGAGATAGTCTCTCTATTCATAGAGAATTAGAGAATCTTGAGAATATAATGAAATATAAAAATGTGCGTTTAATTAATTTTCCGCAAACAAGGCTTTTGTCACCTAGTGAGATGTTTAAAAAATATTTAAGGGAGGTAAATGCAATATGAAGAGAGAGAATTTCCAGTGGTTTCCAAAATCTTCTATTTCCCCCAAAAAATTGGAGAAAAGGAAGAGGATAGTGTAGAGACTTCAAGTGTGGGACTCTCTACCTTCCTTGAGGAGTCTATTGATATTATTCATAAAAGGGCCACTTTATTTGTATCATTTCACTTAGAAGCTGACAAAGATAAACTGTTTAGGGATTTTCTTAAACATAAAGATTTGAATTTTTGTGGTCAGAGAATTTTAATTTTTCCTGATGTCTCACGAGCCACACAGGCAAAAAGGAGACATTTCCTTTCCTTAAAGGTTAAATTGCTTGCTTTGGGAGCAAGTTTTTTTCTAAAGTACCCGTGTTTAGTAACCTATTAAGGAAATAAATATAGTTTCTCTGATCCTTTGCAGTTGGAGACATTTATGCAGGATAAGAAATTAATTGGAGGTAGTATTGATAGTCAATAGAAGTTTTATTCTCTCTCTCTCCATCTCAATTAAATGCATTTGACTAATGTGGATAAGTAAATGCTCCCCCTGATTATGGGTTATGTAATACAGATGTAAAAGGCTATGGTTATTATTATTATGTTATATTGAACGTCTATATTACTTCTTGATATTTTTGTTTAAAAATTTAAATGAAAATTCAATAAAGAAAAAATTTAAAAAAAATTGGGAGATTAGAAATAAGATGATAATGGTTTATATATTCAGGATTTAATCAATCATTCTTTAAACTGCTCAAATTAAAACAAATTTTAGAGTCTTCCTTCTCTTAAAGAAGAATTTACCAGATTTGTTAAATCTGAAAGTTTTAATTCTGGAGATTTTAACCAGTAAGTGGGAAATGAATCTAATTTAGATGTCAAATTATTCATAGAGCTAAGGGCCTTTTCAATGCCCAATTTAAGCACAGGATTAAAAGCTTTCCATTGACTCTTACTGCAACTAATTATTTCTTGAGTCAGCAAGTGAGAGAGTTTAGCTTCTTGCTTGCAGATACTTCCTCCTTATTATTAGCAGAGTCCCTTTTATGGTTCAGATTATCATGAATGAATTCTGACTGGTGTCAATCTTGGTTTTGAAAAACTTTGCAAACTCTTTTGTCATCCATAATAGTGAGTCAATAGTAGTTTTAGTTTTAAGATCAGATAATTGGGTAGCAATTTGGAACAATTTCCTGGCATGGTGGTCAGTTAATCTAAGATGTTTAGAAATAATGGTGGTTTTTTTTATTTTTTATATCTCTAATTTTTTAAGATTTAAGGCTAATTTGCATAAGAACTTTGCTTCCATCTTGTTTTTTTCTCCACAGCCTCACACAATGACAGATTTGTTGTTTTAACAGTCATGATGGGTTTTAGCACTGATAGCCATTTTTAATGGGGTTACTTTATCTAATGCAGTTTTTAAGATGGTATTCTATTTTTGCACTTGGGAGGTGGGATGGAGAACACTAAAATCTTAGGATTCAAGCTGCATTTACTTGATTATCTAAATACTCTAGCTTAATAGTTCTAAAATTTCGGTAAAATCATGAAATTTTCTGTGTTTTCTTCCTTATGAAAACACAAAGGAAAAGTTAATAAGTAATGGTCAGTCCAGGAAAAGGAGAAAGGGATTGGAGTTTGTCCCATCCCAATAGTACAAGGAGCAAATATTGTCTAATATGTGGCCAGCTGAATGAGTAGGTGATTTCATATATTGAATACAATCTAATTCATTTAAAATTTATAAAAAGTTGATATCTACTGCCTAAACTGGGTTCTCTGCATGTACATTAAAATCACCAGAAAGAGTTAAATGATAAAACTTTGTTACACACTGGAAAATAAGTTCAATAATCTAATTTTAGAAAGGGCAGGTCTATCTAGAGAATTATATGCACTTAGAAGCCAAAGAGGAGAGAGAGAGTCTATTTTAACAAGCAAGGCTTCACTTAAAAATGTAATTCCATCTCTCTTATCTTAAAATTATTAACAAAGGTAATGGTTCCTCCTCCCCCTTTCCTCCTCTTTTCAAATATTTCTGGAAAAAAGGGAAGTTAGGTGAACAAGCTTATTGTTAAGTAGAATTGATCACCCTCTTTTAATCAAGTTTCAGCAATTCCTAAACATTGTAGATTATGTTCCTAACATTACATCAGAAAACAAAGCATATTTGGATACTAATGAGCTAACATTAAATAACCCAATTCTAATGGTTTCGTGTGCTATCAGTGTAGCAATATTGGTCATTTCCAATAATAACTGAAATCTGAGCCATAATATATGAGAAGGTGAAAAAACAGTGTATGTTCAACAATAATAAAAAAAATACTGACCAGGGTAATATCAGAAACACTGGGCCGGATTTTAAGAGGTACACGTGGGCGTACATTTGTGCGCGCAACCCAGCGTGCACAAATGTACGCCCGATTTTATAACATGCGCACGCAGCCACGCGCATGTTATAAAATCCGGGGTCGGCGCCTCAGAGGGATCTTTCCTTCCACCCCCCACCTTCCCCTCCCTTCCCCTCCCTTCCCCTACCTAACCCACCCCCCAGCCCTACCTAAACCCCCACTAACCTTTATTGTATAAGTTACACCTGCCTCCGAGCAGGCGTAGGTTGCGAGCGCCGGCCAAGTGCCGGCGCGTGATCCCCTAGCATGGCCACACTGTCGGAGGCCTCAGTCCCGCCCCCGATTTGGTCTGCCCCGCCCCTTTCACAAAGTCCCGGGGCATTCGCGCGTCCTGGGGCTTGTGTGAGTCGCTGGGCCTATGCAAAATAAGCTCAGTGCGCGTAGGGCTTTTAAAATCTGCCCCACTATGAATAGTTCTCAGATTCTTCAGTGGTGCTGGAAGGGGCAGGTGTTGCAGTGGAGACAAGGCTGCAGAGAGTGAGTGTTAAGATGCAAGTCCCTCAAGTCCCATTGTATCAGAGCTATGGGAGATGATCATGAAGCAGCCTCTTCCCACCCAAGGATGGATGCCCTTCCAGCTTTTCTACCTCTGCTCTGTGACTCTCACAGATGGATGTTTCTGTATGGCATGGATAATGCAGGGAGTAACTTTGGGGATGGGGATCACAGTGGTGTTTTCAGTTGTCTGAATGCTCATTGCTGGTGTAAGCTATTGGCTGTGGTTAGTCTGCAGGCATTCTGAGGCTTCAGCATGAATACCTATCATTGTGCCACAACAATACAGGGGGATGGTTGGATCCCAGTGTCCTTCTGATTCATGGCTGAGATAGATGTACCAGAAATGGATGGGGCACCTTTTGACACCAGCCCTTCTCCTCCTTTGCAAACATCTATAATTCATATTTTTTGCCTCCTTTCAACACTTCTGGAAGTCTCTTCTCTCCATGTACCTCTCTCCTTGGGATCCAGATGCTTCTCTGCTTCTGCCTTCATCACTCCCAAGCAGCTTCGTGTTCCAGACTTGCTTTTATACAGGTTTGCATAAAGGGACTGAGCCATGGAGAAAAGAGGACTGTATGTGCTCAGTTTAGGTTGTACACACTATTTCTGTGCATGCATACTTTCTCTTTGAAACTTGCATAAACAAAAAAGTACTCACAGTGGTTTGCAACTCCTTTTATTCTCAGGATACTTTTTCCCTCAAAAATGAATTTGCATAGTTTCGAAAATGCAAAAGTGTGCATGTTATATCCCTGACTTAACCATACCCCTAATCCCACCTATTTTTCCACTAAAAGTACACGTTGTTGTTCTCAGCATTTACTTTTATCCACATAGAAGTTAGGAAATTGTCAAATAGCCTTTTTATCTGTGTGAATAGTCATTTACACAGGTAAAGTTGCAAAAAAAGGGATGGGGGATGGGTATGGTCTACGTGGGGCATGGGCAGGACATAGGTGTTCCGGGAATTGAACATGAAATGTACTCCTAAGTTTTCACACACACAAGTGTGCGCTGGGACCCCCTGCTGCGTAATTTTACTACTGCTATGGATGGAGTGTAAGTCCTAAAATAAAAACAATTCTAGGCTAGTCAGCTGGGTTTTAAGGGCTTGTGCTACCAGGGTAAAAGGGAGGCTATTTACCAGGAAGGTTAGGAAGTCCTGTCCCTTACCTGGATGAACTGGGAATGAACTGGGGAAAGTGGTAATTGCGCTGGCATGCATGGCTACTAAAATCCCACAACTTACTCAGTAGAGGCAGCATTTTTGCGCACCTGTGTGAATCCATATAAAATTGTGCGCATTTGTACACACATGCAGCCTATTTTTTTTTTTGTGTAAATATGTTTATTAAGATAACAGGCATATAACAGAAAATACCATACAGAAAGTTCAGAACTACTTCAATAATCAATAAGCAGCGGACAGACTATTCTTGACAGATACATAACTTTGAGATATCATAAAAGTCAAGCCTCCACTGAAAAAAAATAGAACCTAACGGCTGCGAAAGTCCTGAATTAGAAAACAGACAGACATATACCCGCCATCTTGACTTTTAGATAACTCCCCTCCCCCCCCCGCCACCACCCACCCTCCCGGGCAAAGCACATGTAATAACTGAACCAAGTTCAAAAGCCTAGTAACATTTTTTGTAATAGCATTGGTAATCTTGGTATAACATTAGCCTTGGTATAACATTAGTCAAGGGAGCACAATATTAATAGCCGGATACCTCTGTACCCTACTGGTCACGGATTGAACCCATTCATCCTGCTCAGGATAACATACCCCAAGGTAACATATAACACAATACGGAGCAGGGCCACCTTACACCAAGTAGCAGAGAGAAAGCTGCCATCTCCAGGAGTTATCCAGTCATCAGGATGGTAGATCTTTAGTCTGGAAGCAAAGGAATATCTTCAGCCGGTAGTATATTTATATAGTCGTGCCATATCCGTCATGACTTATCATATTGTGATTCAGAAGTATACTTGGCAATCACCAGTTCCATATGCATTAACTTGTGAAATTTAGTTTTCCAAACCGACATATGCCGTGGAGAGGGGTTCAGCCACTGAGTCAAGATTGCATCCCTCGCTATGAGGGTGATTTTCTCAAAGAGGGAAATCCGATATTTGTCCAATCTGAGTGGTAATGTGGAAGTAAGGCCCAACAACCAGAATGACGGATCCAGAGGGAGCGCACACCCCCAGATCCTCTGTACTAGCCCACATAATGACTTCCAAAATTTTTGCAAGACAGCACATGACCAGAAGCTATGGTAAAAGTCAGGCTGTGGGGCTGTACATCTAGCACAATTCTTTCAGTGACTATTCCCATGTAGAAAGCACGGTTCTGTGAATAGAATGCCTGATGAAGGAATTTAAATGTCTGATCACGCAAATTCGCATTAGTTACAAGTTTGGGTATTCTGTGGAAGCAAGATTGAAACTCTTTAATCGAAATGTCTCTAGGCAGGATCTTTTTCCATTTGTTTACTATAGGAACAAGAAAATCCTTCGAAGTCATAACTCCAAGGGCAGAGTAGTATTGAGAGCAGGTCTGACGTTTCCCATCGTCTCCCGACAGGAGAACACGTATAGCCGTGCCTGTAGCGAAACAAGAGTTGCTCCTGAGCTCTTGCAGTAGAAAATGTCTCAATTGCAAATAGCCATACAGATCGCTAGACGGTAAGGAATAGCAAAGGGCCAAGTCTTGAAAGCTACGGAGCTGAGCTTGATCACCATCGTCTGCGAAGAATTGATGCATAAAGGTCAGTCCCTTCACAGCCCATTGTGAAAAAACTAACTGAGTCATGCCTGGTTGGAAAAGGCAACATCCTCGAATGGGCAGAGATGCCGATGCCCCGACTGGAACATGTAAAGCCCGACACAGAAATTTCCACATCCGCCGAAAGGGGCGTACCACAATGCTTCCAGTCATAGACGTAGGAAGAAGAGATTCTCCTAATTGAAGAACAGCACTAGGTGCATGAGGAGCGAGCCAGTTTTTGTAATGATCCATAGGAGAATGAAAGGACGATCCACAAATCCAGTCTCTTATGTGACGTAACAGACAGGCCTGATTATATCTTTCCAGATTAGGGCAGTTGAGGCCACCCCGCTGTTTTGGTTGCATAAGAATTGTCAAAGAGATTCTGGCTCTTTTACCATTCCATAAATAGCTAGCCAAGCCTCTCTGAATCTCACGAAGGTCCTTTTTCTCAATCCATACATGCAACATATGAAATAAATACAGCCATTTAGAGATCTCCATCATTTTAATTAACAGAATTTTCCCGGAAAGAGATAATGGAAGTCCCTTCCATGCTTCAAGCTTTTGAAGCAATTTCTGTTTAAGTGGGGTCACATTGAGATTATATATTTTACTAGGTGAGGAATGGTATATGTATCCCTAGATATTTGAGAGAAGTTTGAACCCATTTCAAGGGAAAACTACCAGGCCAATTACATTGTAATGTCCCCAGAATATCCAAAGCCTCCGACTTGTCAACATTAACCTTAATCCCAGCAAAACAACCAAAAGCAGCTTGGATATGCAGAACATGGACTAAGGATACAGTAGGATTACATAAAAATACTAACATGTCATCTGCAAAAGCAGCCACCTTAAAGTTACTGTTTTTATAGTGAATCCCTTGGATGTTGGAAGATTCTGCCAGTTTCCGCAATAAGGGATCTAAAGACAGTATGTATAAAATCGGGGACAACGGACATCCCTGTCGCACCCCTCTGTTAATTAAGAATGCCTCAGAAACTTGATCATTGGCTACAATGTGCGACTGAGGCTGCTGGTATAAAATAGAGATAGCCTGAATGATCCGGTCTGGGAAACCAAACCTGTGAAGAACTGAAAACATATATTCCCAGGACACACGGTCAAAAGCTTTCTCTGAATCAAATCCCACCGCCATAGACTCAATGTGCAGATGATGAGACGATTCTATGGCAGAAAGGAGTTTGATAACGTGTGCCCCAGCATTCCGGCCTCTCACAAAACCAGCTTGATGGGAGGAAATTACAGTGGGAACAACAGAATTTAACCTCTGAGCTAATATACGTGCATATAATTTTAAATCGCAGTTCAACAATGAGATAGGGCGGTAGGAGGAGGCTAGTAATGGATCCTTACCCGATTTAGGGAGGACTGTGATAAATGCCTTATTAAACTGTGCAGGAAATTGATTAGCATCCCAAGCATGATTGTAAAAGGATGTGAGAGATTGTATAATGGAGGGGCTTAAAAGTTTATAATATTCCGACGTTAAGCCATCAGGACCAGGGGATTTATGGCTTTTACTGGTATGAATAACTCCCGCAACCTCCCCTTCTGTAATAGGTCGACTAAGAAACTCCCTCTTCTCTTCCGGAACCTGGGGTAATCGAATATCATGAAAAAATATGTCCTCCTCCGCCCGACCTCCTTTCCGATCTTCACTGTACAGACCTTCATAGAATACGCGAAGAACCTTGCATATCTCCGTAGTAGAGGTAACATGAGTGCCCAATGCATTTTTAAGGCCTCCAATAAAAGTTTTCTTGCGTCTAATGGCCACCAACCTCGCTAGCAGTTTACTTGATTTATTCCCATATCGGAAAAAATACTGTTCAGAAGCTTTTAAGGATTTTTGTGCCCTCAAATGAAGATGGGCATTTAAGGCATTTAAACAAGCTTTATAAGTGACTTTATGAGCCAGTGTGGGGGCACTCGCTAACGTTTTCCGGGCTGCCTGAAGCTGTGAATCTAAACTTAAAATGGTGGCATTTAATTTCTTCCTCTGAGCTATAGAATACGCTATCACTTCCCCCCGCATTACCGCCTTACTCGTTTCCCAGAATAAGGAGGGATTCGCCTTATGTTGGTCATTATGCTCAGCATATTCCTCCCATTTCTGCCGGAGAAAGGCACGGAATACTTTATCATTCAAAGCCCCCGGAAAACGCCAAGGTTTCTTGCTAGTTATAGGTGCTGACAGCCAGAGGTCTACCCACACAGGGGCATGATCTGCAATTACTATGGATTCTATGCCCGCCTTATCAACATTACTAAATACAGATTTAGAGATCAGTATATAATCTATCCTAGATAGAGTATAATGTGCTCGAGACACATGGGTATATTCCCTGGCATCAGGGTACAATACTCTCCATACGTCTAACATATCCAAACGCCTACAGAAGGTCGCCACTCCTCCCTCTACTGACGGGGTATAACTCTTAGGAGTATTTGATTTGTCAAGGCTCGCCTGAAAAACACTATTAAAATCTCCGGCCAGGAGGAGTTCACCCTGCGTGTTAACCAGCAAAATGTTGAGCAAGGAGGAGACAAACCTTGCGTCTGGGATATTAGGGGCATAGATGTTGCAAATAGTCACCATTTTCCCTGCTAAGGTGCCAATAACAATGATAAAACGTCCATCCGGATCTTTAATCTCTCGTGCCAAGGTAAATGGTATATTTTTATGTATTAGAACTGCTACTCCCCCTTTTTTCTTTTGGGCTGCAGAGAAGTAACATGCGGTTGCCCACCCCTGACATAACTTCCGACTCTCCACATCCGTTAAATGAGTCTCCTGTAGGCATGCTATACCTATATGTAACCTCTGCAGGTGTTGGAGTATTTTCTTCCTCTTAATCGGTGTACCCAGGCTATCAACGTTCCAGGAGATCAACCTGCATTTACTCCCCATTAATCCCGTAGGAAAGGATAAACTGAAACGGTAACTGGCAGGGAGTAAGGAAGAGCTCCCAGCCTAGCTCCTCCCCCCATATAGAGAGCCTTAGCCGTAGGACACAAAAATCTGCAGCATCTGTACCAATGCAACAAGATAAACATACAAACAGATATAAACCCAATAACAACAGTGCTTTGCCAATTCCCCCCCCCCTGTTCCCTGCCCCACACAATATAGCCCATCCAGACTCAATAGGCCTGGGAGAGAGGTCATACATGAGTGATCGGAGGGCTCAGCGCCCCCTCCCGCCACCTTAGAGCACTATACTCAGCAAGAACTGTAAACCATATTGTCAGGTGTTTAAATTGTCCAAAAACAGATTTGCTTCTGTAACGCTGGTATATGTGAGCCACTTTCCACTGTGATTGATCCGCAATTTAGCTGGGAATTGCATCATAAAACGGATATCCTTCTCGATAAGCTTACCACAAATTGGGGCGAAAGAACGGCGTAACGCCGCCACTTTAGCCGAGTAGTCGGGCGCCAGGCGTATATTTGAGCCCTGGAATTGTAGCGATCCATTTTTCCTGGCCGCTTGCATAATAAGATTCTTATGATGAAAATTTAAAATTTTCATAATTACGATCCGTGGTCTGCCTTGGTCCGGTCCCCGACCTCCCAGACGGTGCGCTCTCTCAATTTCCAGCACTCCTCCTAATTCTGAAAGGCCCAGAGCCTCCGGCAGCCATTTTTGAAGTAAGGTACGCAGTTGAGAGTCATCGACCGATTCAGGGATTCCCAGGCATCTGATATTTGAGCGACGCGCCCGGTTCTCTAGGTCATCTGTTTTATCCGCCTGTTCCTGTATCATTTTTTCTAGCGCGGTTACCTTTCCTTGCAACCCCGTGACATTATCTTCAAGATTGGAAGTTCTGCTCTCGACTTGAGAGAGACGCGGAGCATAATCCGAAATCACCTCCCGAAGCGCCCCAAGTTGATCCGCAATGCCCGTCAACTTACTATCTAAGGCCGCCAAGACCGCGTCTTGTATTTCCGCCACGGTAGGGGATAACAAGGTGGCAGGCTGTGACTCTCCGCCTTTCTCCGCTGTCGCCGGTCCGGCCGCCATTTTAGGATCAGGGCCTTTAGGTTTTTCTTTGTCTCGTTTCGCCAACTTCGGGGGCATTGGCGACGGCGATTTGGACATAAACGAGGTGATCGACATAAACAACTATCGTAAGTAGAAGAATTATGCTTCGCGCTGCTCAGTTGAAGGTGGATGGAGGCGAGAGGGAGATAAGCCGACCGGAGCGAGATCAGACACGTCCGATCGCGTTCACCACATCACGTGACCCCTGCAGCCTATTTTATACCACGTGCGCATATACGTACGTATGTTATAATATGGCTGCATCCTTCGATGCAAGCTGGTATACGCACGTACATAGGCGCCCATGCGCCTGTTTCAAAGTTACCATCTTATGGCCAAATTTTAAAAGGCCGGCGTGCATTAGAACCTGGAGATGTACATGTGGCCAGGTTGCGCATGTGCTGCCGTATTTTCAAAGACATAAATATCATGTAAATCATTTTATTTTCAAAGGGCCCTAGCCACGAGCGTATTTCCTGGTACGTGCCGAAGACTGGCTTGATTAAAAAGGGGCAGGCCAGGGATGGGTTTTGGGCAGCTAGACGGGACAGCTCCATTATACGCTGTCCTGCTGAAGCGTTCTCTGGCAGACGGCTGGCCCTCGCAACCTAATACTGCTCCAAAGAGCAGGTAGATATTGAAACAAACAAGCAACAAAAAAAAATAGAGGGGTTTTAGGGGTTGAGGAGGATAGGGGAAAAGGCAGGAAGGGTAGGTAGGGTAGGTAGGGGGTTTAGGAAGTTTCTGCCCAGTTTGCTCCTTTATTGGAGCATACTGGGAGGGAACTAAGCCTAGTCCGTCGCCATACACATCTTGTAAAATTCCCCTCCCCCACTTATGTACGCGAGTCGGCACTCGCGCACATGCGTACACCGATATAAAATCAAGTGTGCATTTGCATGCGGGTAGCCAATTTTATAACATGTCTGTCTCAATGCGCACATGTTATAAAATTGGTGTGTCCTTGTGCGTGCTCTGGGAACTGCATGCACATGGATGGCCGCGCACAGGTATTAAAATTCCCCTTTTAATGTATAGTGCCTTATGCTGCTTTGAGAGCGGTTCTAATACCCATGATCATGATCATGCTATTTTCTAAGAGCTTGGAGATAAGTGTTGTTCCACAGACCTGGGAGAATGTAATGACAAAATCACTGCATGTGTAAAGATATTAGAATAAAATGATTTACATGACATTTATGTCACCTTCCTAATTCGTTTGAGGATACAGTTTTCCACTGAATATATTCCATTGTATGTACAGTACTCAGTATCAGTCTCATAGACTAGAAAATATGGTTCTTTTTTGTCTTATAGATCAGGGGTCGGGAACCTATGGCTCGCGAGCCAGATGTGGCTCTTTTGATGGCTGCATCTGGCTCACAGACAAATCTTTAATAAAAAAGTAAAAATCTTAACAAAACCCCCCACCCTCCTGACGCCCCCCCCCCAAAGACCTGCCAAAAGTCCCTGGAGGTCCAGCGGGGGTCCAGGAGCGGTCCGGGAGCGATCTCCTGGACTTGGGCTGTCGGCTGTCAGTAGTCAAAATGGCGCCGATGGCCCTTTGCCCTCACTATGTCACTGGGGTCGACCAATGGCGGCGGTAGCCCCTGTGACATAGTAAGGGCAAAGGGCCGTCGGCTGCCAGTAATCAAAATGGCGTCGACGGCCCTTTGCCCTCACTATGTCACAGGGGCTACCGCCGTCATTGGTCGACCCCAGTGACATAGTGAGGGCAAAGGGCTGTCGGCGCCATTTTGACTACTGGCAGCCAACAGCCCAAGTCCAGGAGATCGCTCCCTGACCACCAGGGACTTTTGGCAGGTCTTGGGGGGGTTAGGAGGGTGGGGGGTTGTTGTAAATTAATTTTGGAGGTCTTGGGGGGCGTCAGGAGGGTGGGGGTTTTTGTTAGATTTTTACTTTTTTATTAAAGTTTTGTCTGCAAGCCCTGGACCCCTGCTGGACCACCAGGGACTTTTGGCAGGTCTTGGGGGGTCAGGAGGGTGGGGGATTGTAGTAAATTAATTTTGGAGGTCTTGGGGGGTGTCAGGAGGGTGGGGTTTTTTGTTAGATTTTTACTTACTTCAAATATACTTAATAATTTAAAAGTAAATCAGTATGATACAGTATGCTAACATAATGATACTTTTATAGTTTCTTCCCTTTTTGAGCGCAAATAATGACAGAAATTTTAGAAAATTGAACTGTTTGAATTCAACAATTACGAGGTGAACTGTACTAAATGAAGCTTTGATTTTCTGACAGGAGGTATCTTATGCTTTTGATTTGATATTCAAATATTAGTGAACTGTGCCAGATGGATACATCCGGAATCATCTTCCTTATTTTAGATAAAGGGACACGGTTGGGATTTTTCTCACTTTTCTATTGCATTTTTCTTCACCAAGTATTTTTTCTTCTCTTCCCCGCCATCCCCCACCCCCTTCCCACCTCTTTATGTCTCCTGGTTCAGTGCTTATCACAGAGCTTATTTCTGAGCACTGTGATACTATTGATTTTCCTTTCCACTTCTTAATACTGGTTTTCAGCAGCCGGCATGTAAACATCAAAGGCAAACTGAATCAATCACATTGTTTTAAGATAGAATTGTTATCGCAACATGTTTTTTAAACAATGCAGGTTCACATTTTAGATTGGCAGCAGCCTCTGCTGGCATCTATGGATCTTTCAGTAATTTATTTTTATTGTTCAAATTGGTGTGAGGAAAAATTGTAGGTGACAATAGAAGCTTTTTTGTAAAGTCAACTCATAACTGAACTGAAACAAAAACTGAAGGACAGCAGGTTGAGTAATTTATATGTGTAGTTCATGCTGTTAGATAATGGTAAGGTAAATATAGAATTAAATTATTTACACTGATATTGAAAAAGTATTAATAGCTGTTTCATAACTACCTTAAAATTCTTCCAGTGTTTCAAAAAGTATATTTTGAAATGCGTAATAGGTTATCTGCCTACTAGAGGAAAGGACTGTGAAAATCTTAATCTCATGTGTGAAGACCTGATGCACCTAGACAGTGCTGGAATTAAAAAATAGGTAGTATGCTAGACTCATTCAGTCATAGGATACACTTGTCCTTAAAATGTCTTTATCATTAATGTACTTTAATGTAAAGAGTATAACTAAATAATAATGTATCAGCTGCAGTACAGGACTCAATTTACTGTATGCATGTATGTTATGTTCCCTTCTTTAAAATTATAGGAGTGAATTTTCAAAATGTTATGCATGTAATGATGAGCATAAATAGCATGTACTCATTTATTTTATAATCATCACAAGTACAAGTGTAAATTATGTGTCATGTGCATATGTAACCCATGGAAAGGGGCAGTCTATGGGCATTCCATGGCAGGCTGATAGTTGCACATGTAGGTTGCTATTTTAAAAGAGACTTATGCATGCACATTGGGCAACTTGTGTAATGTTATGCTGCTAATTATTTGATATTAGTGATATTAAACTTCATTATTGTGTAGTATTCGCTGGCTGGGAAGTCTGGGTGAACTGGTGGGATTTCAGGCTGATGAACCAGGAGGGTCTCGTTGACCTGGAAAAGGACTGGGCTAACTGGTGGAGTAATTACTAAACTGATAAGTTCTTCTATGCATGCATGTTTTCAAATATACTGATTTCTACACATAAATCAGATTTTATGTGAACAAGTCCTACTTTATTTTCATGCTTAAAATATAGGTAGGAAAGTATATGTGCTCAATGCATTGAAATACTCACTTTCAATTTATTGCATGTTTTCGTGCACAAGCTTCCATTTTTCTTATGATCTCCATCATAAAATATCCTTTCTGGCACACTTCTCCAAGACTCTCTCAGGAACAAGATGAGGTATATTGACTTAACCTTCTTTCAGCCAAAGACCTGGGTACCCCAATCTGGCTCTACTCATCTTTCCTGGACATGACCTCTTATGTTTCCTCATCTCTCTCTGGAAAGCCTGGTGTACCTAGCTTTGGGTATCAATCAGTTTCTCAAAACAGAGATAATTTAAATTCTCAGCATTTCTCAACTGGGAGAAAGCACGCTCCATGACATTACCTGACCCTGAACCAAATGCTCTATGGAAACCCTCAGACTGCAGGCTTCACACTGACTCCTCCTGATTCAACTTCCAAAAAGCTACTGCATTATTTATTTATTTATTTATTTATTTATTTGGAGCTTTTATATACCGACATTCATGTACCAAAGTGACATATCAAATCGGTTTACATTGAAACGAGAATTGCATACAAGTATGCATTACATCAAACAGGGAAACAAATAACTGGGATTAACAATGCAGGTAACTAACAGGCTCTTCCGGTGAGCACGCAACTAATACATTTCCAGGCATAACAGGGGAGCTAACCAAGCTTTGGAAGAGAGAAAAGAAAACAGAAGTGAAAGTGAGAATGAATGGACGAAGGTAAAAAATAGGAGGGAGGGGTGGGGGGGGGGAGGTCCGGGGGTGATAAAAAATATTAATGATATAATAAAACAGATATTAATGATAAAAAAACAGAACGATACAAAAGCTGCCAGCAAGTTATGTCTTGATCCGAGCATGCACATCTAGAATAGATGAATAAGCTAGTCCGGATGTAAGAGAGAGTGAGATGGTTCATGAGAGATTAGGGAAAAGCTTGACCAAACAGCCATGTTTTAAGTCTTTTTTTGAAGGTTGATGTGCATCTTTGTCATAAATCCGGGGGGAGAGCATTCCATTGCGGGGGTCCAGCTGTTGAAAGTGCTCGTTTCCTTAAGGAGGATTTGGCAGGGGGGGTGTAGAGAGTGTCTTTGTAGGCAGCTCTAACAGGTCTGGCTGGTTTGTGGAAATGAAGAGGGATATTTAGATATAGCGGAGAGAGATTGTGAATGGCTTTGTGTAATGTCGTTAGGAATTTGTACTGAATTCTAAATTTGATAGGGAGCCAATGAAGATTCCGCAGGATGGGTGTGATGTGCTCCCTTTTGTTGGTCTTTGTCAGAATCCTAGCCGTAGCATTCTGCAACATCTGCAAGGGTTTTATGGTGTTTGCTGGGAGACAGAGAAGCAACGAGTTGCAGTAGTCTATTTTTGAAAAGATAATGGATTGGAGAACTGTGCGGTAATCATGAAAGTATAGGAGGGGTTGTGGCCTTTTTAGGACTTGTAACTTGAAAAGCAATCCTTTGTGGTTTTATTAACACATTTTTTTAGGTTGAGCTGGTTGTCCATGATGACTCCAAGGTTTCTCACATGGGCTGAGAAGTTTGGTTGAGCGGTGAGGTGTTTGTTGGTTATTACACTGTTGGCATCCTGGGAAATGATGAGGAGTTCAGTCTTGTTTGCGTTAAGGACTAAGTTGAGGCTTGTGAGAAGGAGGTTTATTGATTGAAGACAGTTATTTCAAAAGCAGAGGGTTTTAGGGAGAGATTCAGTAATCGGGATGAGAATTTGTACATCGGCGTATATGTAGTGAGTTAGCTTTAGATTTGATAGTAGCTGGCAGAGCGGGAGAAGGTAAATATTGAAGAGAGTTAGGGAGAGAGAGGAACCTTGAGGGACTCCTAGGGTACAGCTAACAGGGTGGGATTCCTTGTTGTTGATTTTAACCTTGTAAAACCTGTTGTTAAGGAATGACTTGAACCAGTTGAGAGCAGTACCTTTGATGCCTATATCCGCTAGTCGATCCACAAGAATTGAGTGGTTCACCATGTTGAAGGCGGCTGATAAGTCAAGGAGGGCGAGAAGATAAGGTTGTTTATTTTCCAGATTCAGGATTATGCTGTCTGAGAGAGAGTAGGAGTGATTCCGTATTTAGGGACTTGCGGAAGCCAAACTGTGATGAGGTTAGGATATTGTTTTCATCCAGATATTCAGAGAGTTGCTTATTGATGATTTTTTCCAAGATTTTAGAAATGAAAGGAAGGTTAACTATAGGATGGAAGTTAGCTGGGTCCGCCGGTGACAAGTTGGTTTTTTTCAATAGTGGTTTGAGGATGGCCAGTTTTAGAGGGTCTGGTACTAGACCTTGTGATAAGGAGCTGTTTATGATTTCGGCAATAGGCTTGGCGATGGTTTTTGGGATGGAGACGAGTAGGTTTGACGGAATTGAGTCTGATGGGTGTGAGGAAGGTTTGAGCTTCTTGAGCAAAGTTTCTATCTCTAGTGATAAGGTGGGCTCAAAAGAGTCGAGACTTGAGCTATGTTGTAGAGAAGCGGAGTAAGTGGGAGGGGGCAGCCCATTGTTAGTGTTTAGTGGGGAAATCAGATTGTTAATTTTTTTTCTCAAAATAAGAGGTGAGCTCTGCGGCTTTGCTTGATGCTTGGTCATCCAGAATAGTTGGAGGAGAAAGTTTGGTGAGGGCCGAAACATAGGAAAATAAAGCTTTGGAGTCGAAGTTGAAGTGATTGATTTTCTGTGCAAAGAAATCTCTCTTAGTTTGGAGGATGGAGATCCTGTAACAATGCATGAGGGATTTATAAGAAGCTTGAGTCATTGAGGAATGGTTTTTTTGCCATAGGTGTTCTCTGCTTCTAAGTTCTTGCTTTAGAGTTTTCAGTTCAGGTGTGAACCAGAGTTTCTTGTTATCTGAGGTGGGGTGTAAAACTTTAGTGGTTACAGGGCAGGTGAGGTCAGCTACTTTATTGGTGATCTTGAATCAGGAGGAGGTAGCGGCGACTGCATCAGAGAGGTCCAGCTGGTCTAGCTCTTTGGAAAGAAGGGAGCTGAGGATGTCCATGTTGCACAGTTTCCTAAATTGGATCGTGGTTTTATGTGGAGCTTGAGGTGTAGTCTGATTGATTTTCAGGACTGTGGTGATCATCCTATGATCGGACCAGGGGACCGGTGAGCAAGTAGGAGTGGAGGAAGGAGTGAGGCCATCATTTAAGAAGATAAGGTCCAAAGTGTGTCCTGCTTTGTGAGTGGGGCTGTTGATGATTTGATAGAATCCCATGTAATTAAGCGTAGAGAGAAATGTTTCGCAGTTGGAAGAGAGAGGAGTGGAGTCTACATGCATCACATGGTTGCAATAATTTTACCAAATTTCAGACCCTCCCATTGGGGAGTGTAAGTCCTTCTAACACATTCCTACCTACCTTTCTACCATACCAGATCTGTTGAGACTACTGTGGTCATAGCAGCCAAGGGCAACTTTACTAGTAAGCTTCCACTTCTAGCAGAAGGAAGGGTGGCTGAATTGCAAACCCTGGGACAATATTTGCTCATTTATTTAGGGTTGGAAGGGGCTACATGACTCGATGATGCCATGTGAAATTTTGTAGGGGGAAAGTGGAGATTGGGCCACAGGCCCTTTTATATCCTTTTACATTTTTTTCAATAGCACTACTTACCCAAATATCTTTTGACAATATCTGGATAAATAGCAAGTTATCTAGTTGCACAAACCAGATAACTTAAAAACCTAAACAGCTATATTCAGACCTAGCTGGTTATATTTTATGAAACAGAGTACAAAACACTCAAGTCTGGTTGTAATTTATTGATTTTAGTTTGGCAGGGTCTGCTCTGGTCATTGTATGGTGTGACTTTCTGAAGAGTTTTTTAGATTATCTGTAGCCTAAAACTATTGCCTTTGTACAGTATATACCACTAGTGGAATCCTACATTATGGAGACTGTATCTTCAAATCGATATTGAGTGGAAATGCTTGCAGCACAAACCATATGAAAAGAGCCTTAAGACACTCAAAGGGTACTCACTGAAGGAAAGAAGGACGGGTTGTGCTTTCATGTGAAATGAAACAGGAAATTTCAAGAAAGTTTTCTGCTCAATATTTGGGTATAGTTATTCGGATGGAGTTATCTGGATAACTTGAAGCAAGCTGTATGTGCAGACCAACGTGTTTGCACAAATTTAGCTGAATGTTGCTCAATGTGGCGCTATCCAGATAAATGTTTATCTTTCCCACAGCACACTTCCAGCCCCACATCTGTCTTGTGCAGATAACTTTGTCTACATAAAACATTTGTGTAAAGTTATGCAGACAAAGGGGGAATATTTGAATTGAAAAAGGTCAGATTTATGGGAATAAATACCAATTTTACCTGCATCCATCTTTTGGAATATGGATCTCTGAGCTCCTTCAATATTTTTTACCTTTCCCATCTCTGATTCTTGGCCCCTTGATTGTTGAATTACTTTTCCATTGTTGTCCACTTGTCACTCCTCAAATTTAAATCCTTCATTAGTTCATGTGTTCCTCAAGTCTCAAAATATTTGAACTAAAAAAACAGTGGGTATTTTCAAAACTTCACAGGCAGATGAAAATGTTGAACCAGTTTTCAAAGCAAAAATTACCGAAATGAAAAATTACCCACAGTGATTTGCATCTCCGTTTTTCCAACCAAAACAATGTGCTTACTTTTGAAAATCTAAAACTAAGCAAACTGTTTCTTCTCCTGACCTAACCCTTCCCTGGGAACACCTCCATGGAAATGTATATGGTGGCACAAATCACCTCCTTTTACCTACATGCAGGGTATAACATTTTCAAAAAACCTTTTTTCCTATGGTAAGTAACTTTTGAAAATTTCCATCTCAATGTCAACATTTTTGGTGTCATATCCCACTTATTGTGATGCTAAAATTGTAGCAGTTTTGATTAACACAGCAATTATTATAAGCTCCTGTGTAGTAATGTGTTGAGAACATAGATTTGCTAAATATATAAATACTGCATTTTACAACATTTATCATTTCATCATCAAATGGCACCTGCTGAATAGGATTCTGTAAGGGAGGTGGACCCTTGAGCTGAGACGAGGATGTTTCCACCACCAAGGGGAGGCCACTGGTAGTCCTCGTCATTGGGAGCGGTTCCGGGAGAGTGAACCCAACAGAACCTTTACCTATACCAACCCACATTCCCTGCAGGTTGAGCCCTTGGGTGCCGGGGCCAGCAGGCCTTAGGCACAGGTCTCTCACACGGCAGGCAGGAGACAGGTCAGACATACCAAGGTTCGAGGCAGGCAGCAGGCTAAAAAGGTAGAGGCCAGGCCGAGGTCAGGGCAGGCAGCAGATAAGCAGAGACGAAGAACCAAGCTGAAGATCAGGGCAGGCAGCGGACAAGCAGAAACCAGGAGACAAGCAGGGTCGGAGCCAGAAGATCAATCCAAGGAAGCAGGGACGAGGAAAAGCTGGACGGAAGCAGGAACTGGAACTAGGACTGGGGCTGGAGCTGGAGTGGGAGCAGGATCCAGAGCAGGAGAACCACAGTAATGCGGGATCAGGACGCAGACAACACGCACTCACCAGGAACTGGACCTGTTGCCGAGGCTAAGAGGAATTCTTCAACTTGATTTATACCTGCCTGATGTCATCATCCCAGGCCACGGGGAACTTTCCCACCTTTGGCACTTTAAATCTAGCCCAGGCGCGCATGTGTGCACCTAGGGGGCCCAGGGATCACTCCGGCGTCAGCAGCGCCGCAAGCAGACCGTGATGGCGGCAAACCATGCTGGGACGTGGCAGCGGAGGGGAACGCTTCCTGCTCACACAGGTGAGGGGACCCGGCCTGACTCCCTGAGGGCCGGGGCACCTAACCGTTTTATTTTTCATTTATCCTATTAGTGGTTGTCAAGTTGAAGAATTTCAAGTACTAGGATTAAGTCTATAAAAGAAATAGCACACACTTACTGTATCTGTATTTTGTGGACATTATAGTGCTATTAGATTTAAATATATTATGGTAACAAACCAATACAAAATTCTAAAAGCTTTATTGTTCTGAGAAAATTAAATCAACTTTTGCTGATGCAAGAAAGGAACTTTGTCCTAGTCCTTCTGTAACTGAATACTAGACCTTAATAAGGACACATTCCAATTAATGTAAGATTTATTATTAGCAATGAACCTGTGTCATCATGGATTTACTCTATTTTTTATGAAGATTTCAGGCTGAAACTTTCTTTGCTATATTTAACCATTGTAGGGATTACATCTAGCGAATATGAAGGGTAGACTTCCCATCTGATTACCGTTCCCTTAGCCACATATGTTTCAGTGGATTTTCTCATAGGTGGACATCAGGAGTTCCCTTCCGAGGATACATCAGTGAGACAGGAAGTAATGATATGACTTTTAGCACCAAATTATCAAACATGTTAGCACTTTTTATACATTTTAGAAGTAACAAGGATGGAAGGAACAGATTATTGACTTCTATGTTTATAATCTTGTTTGGGTACTTTGAGGCTGATATTCAGCACTACTTAGCCAGATAAATATGGACTTATTCAGCTAAGTGGCTGAATATCAAGCACCGTTCAGCAGTTGCCACTTGCCAGATAAGTATTTATCTGGCTAAGTAGTTAGCTAGATAAGTTGTGGGCGGGTTAAAGGTGTTCCAGGGAGCAACTATTTATCCAGTTAACTTAGGACCTGATTCATCAAAACATTTTTCCCATAGACACAGAATGGGAAAAATTCATTACTGAATTATGCCCTTAGCCAGATAAGTAGCGATACTCAATCTTATTGGTTAAGTTAACTGGATAAGTTAGACCTCCTCAGAAGCAGGTCTAAACTTAGCCGGACAAGACTTATCAGGCTAATCAGCAACTTATTCAGGGATATTCAGCAGCATTGCGAATTAGCTGGAAAAGTCTTCTCTAGCTAATTTACTTAACTGGATGTTTAATATCTATTCCTTTTGAGTGTAATAGGTATTTCAAAATATCTGTGTTTTAGGTGGTGATGATAAGACATAGTGGGAAGTATCTAATTCGAATTAGAGGCTACTGATATTTTTTTCTAATTAGAATAGTTATTTGCTATAAGACAGACACAGGGTTAGATTTGAGATTATGGCACCCAGAGGCAGAGGGTGGGGTGGGGGAGGGGGTGTTTGCCCCTGGAACCTAAGAACCACCGTGAGAGTTCCAGTGTTTGGGCTCCTTCAGAATTTGATTCCCTAGACACGACTATGATACCTTTGCCTCATGCCAATCCTGCACAGATATTGATGCATGATATGTCCACTTCATGCTTGACTTTGTGACACCGACATATTTTCAAGTGATTGGGTACCATTTAAATAAAAATATACATATGACATTCTTAATGAAAGAAAAGGAAAACAAAAGGGAATTTTAGCCCAGGGAACATTATTTTTCTTCTCTCTGATCAACATTGGCAGCTGTTCATTTTCTGCCTGAGTGAACTCAGAAGAAGGCAGTTACTATGCAAGTGATGAATGCTGTATGGCATTCGACTGTCTACATTTTATACAGTTTAATCTCACACTGATGAGAAAAGCTTTAGTGTCTCTCCAAATTTGTTGATAATGTTTCAGTGAATTGATTACTTATCATGTTTCTGAAGCAGGTCATAAAGGCTATCATCTTATAAAGACAGCACTTTTGCTGATGGAAACAAAACAAATGTCATGCACATGAAATCAAAAGAATTTTTCAATGGTTGAATCTGAAATGTTTTAGTTGTTAGTTTTATGATAAAACAACCAAACAAGAGCATTTGAATTCCAGTCTAATGTGGCTGATTCAATTTGCTTCTCTTCTTACCCACCCTCAGAATATACCATTCAGAATCTGACTTCAAACATAAACCTTCCATACTGGTACAAAATGGGCTACAGTTTTATCAAGTAATAATATTCATTAAAATCTGAAATAATCACATATACATATGATTGATTTCAATTTGTCCACCAAATAAAATGTCCAGTTATAGTGGAATGCCTTCCTGACTTGCTTGGAGGAGCCCGTCCATGACTATACCATCAACCAGTGCCCAAACAGTCTTTATTGCCCCTTTCATCATAGCTAGCTGGGCAGAACTGAACTGTGACTATCCTGTTAGTCTGGACCTGGACAAATGGCTCCTTCATAGAGGATCTGCTAGACATATCCCAACACCCAATGTTTTGTCAGTCAGGACCCAGATAATGTTTTGTCCTCTAATTGACTGTAACCTTCCCAGGACTCTACATAGGTGGGATATAAATATTTTAAGTAAAATAAATTGTGCAGACTCTGTATTTACAGCCCACTTAAGTTTATAGATTGACAGATTATCCTACTACATTTGCATATCCTGGGTCAAATCATAATTTCAGACACTTTTGCATTTCTACCCTAAGTACTGTGACAACATTTTCCTTTTCCTTTAACTTCCTCTTCTTTAGATCTAGGCTACTGGCAGAGTCGTAGTCAGGCAATGTGGCACCTATGGCCAAATGAAAAAAGGCACCCTTGCTCTTTGCACAACACTTCACCAAGAGCTGGAAGACTGTACATTTTTTTTAAATTTAAAACACCATTATTATTATTATTATTATTATTATCATCATCATCTCTAAGTAAACATAAGTGTGAGCTTGGTCCCAAAAATGTGACCCTCAGGTCTATACGGATGCCATCCTTAAATTCTGAAAGAACTGACCCTTAATCCTTGCTATATACGATATAAAAATATTTCAAGACAGCTGACCAATAGAATAAAATCCAATAATTTAAAACTCATATGCAAATTTTTTAAAATTTCCCCCAAAATATTTCAAAACAGCAGAAACATCAAACAACTGCCAATAATTAAAACTATTACGGATTTAAAAAATTCACCAGCTTTCCATACTTGTGAACTTTTGATTTCCAGTTGTGGATGTGTATGCACAAACTTTCTCCTCTCTCTCCAACATGCACAAAACATGCATTCTCTGTCTCTCACACAAACACACATGCTCTGTCTCTCCCCCCCTCCCCACATACTCTTTTGTAGACACACACTCTCTCTTCACACACATATGTGCTCTCTACCTCTTCTTCACAAACATGCACACACACACACACACACACAAATCTCTCTCCCTTGCATGCACTCACACACACACACACAAATCTCTCTTTCTCCCCCTCACACTACACAAGTACTCTCTCTCTCTCCTCCGCATACTCTCTTACACAGACACACAGTCTCTCTCTCTTACATACACAGGCTCTCAAACCAGCAGCTGCAATCCAGCCTCACATTGATGACCCTAGTCAGTACAAGGAGAGAGGTTGCTTCACTGCCTGCAAGAAGCTTGTCCTCTCCATCTCCTTGCCATGTTGCTTTGCTCATGCTCCTGTCATACCCGAGTGGGAATGAAGCAGGTAGCACAGGCTTCTCTGCTGCATCTGTGCACTCAAAGGCCTCCTGAGTCCTAAGTATGACATTGACTCAGCAGCAAGCAGGAAAGGGGGTGGAGGTTTGTGCCTAAGCAGTCCTATTGCTACCTGCGTCCTGCTGCAAATCTGCCTTGCCTCCTCTCGGGCCTGCCACAGGGGCCAAAGAGATGGCAGCCAGCCTGATTAGACCCAGCCCACTCTTTCTGCTGCCCCCGGGACGTGGCACTTTAGGCATTCACCTAGTGCTTCCACCGGCCCTGCCCAGGCCAGCACCAGTATCCTCCTCTCTTTTCCCACTTCGCTCCCTCCAGGCCTCCACCAACATCTCCCTATCTTTTCCCTAACCCATTAAAGTCTTCCTCTCAGTTCCTGCCTCCCTCCCAGGGGCAGATTGTGGGAAAATAATGGCCCAGGGGATTTTTCTCCATACTGGCCCATGGGTGCCCAATTACACACACAATATAATTTATATATATATATAATTTACATGTATAGACACACACAGACCTTAAAATTAATAAGCATAAAGAAATTTCCCAGTACCAAGCTCCATACCTGCGAATCGCGAAGTTCTATAATTAGGCAGGGCTGAGGCCAGGAATAGAACAAAATTGTAAGGTGGCACCAGCAAAAAGTGTCCCCGACTGGCCAGTTCCCTCAACCCTTTTATTTATTTATTTAAATTCTTTTAATATACCGATGCTCAAGACAAAGTCTTATCGTACCGGTTTACAGTGTAACCAGGGGAAACCAATAACCAGAAGAAAGAAAGTTACAATGAACAGGGATTACAATACAGGACAATTGAAAGAAGAAGAATTAGTTTAACAAAGAGTAAAACGAAATAGTACACCATTGATTAGCATGGATAATTAAATGAGAGGTTCAAGCATAACAGTTCCTTTCGATAGTAGTTGGGGAAAGAATTTGTCAGGGGAAGGCTTGAGAGAACAGCCACATTTTCAATTTCTTTCTAAAGGAAAACAGTCAATGTTCCTGGCGAAGCTCTGCGGGAAGTGTGTTCCATAGCTGCGGTCCCGCGGAGGACAGTGCCCGTTTTTGTAGGGACTTGTGAAAGATGGATTTATAAGGGGGTGCCTGGAGAGTTCCTTTTTGTGCGGCTCTAATCGGCCTGTTGGAAGTATGGGGTTTGAGTGGGATTGTGAGTTGGAGTGAGGTATGATGATAGATGGTTTTATGGATGATGGTCAGAGTCTTGAACAGTATTCTGTAGTGGATGGGAAGCCAGTGTAGATTTTTTAGTATCGGTGTGTTGTGGTCTTTACGTCGAGAATTTGTGAGGATCCTGGCTGCGGCATTTTGCAGCATCTGTAGAGGTTTGGTTGTGGAAGCGGGGAGGCCGAGCAGTAGCGTGTTCCAGTAGTCGATCTTTAAAAATAGTATGGGTACAGTGTTAAACATTCAGTTTCCAAAAACACCTAAGCTATGTTTGTTACGGTGCATGGCCCGGGAGTTGCACGTACTGTCAGATACTGATGGTCAGTTTGTACAGAAAGCTCTGATCCTTGCAGTGCAAACCATCATGGCTCAGTGGATTGTTAAGGACAGGCCAACGGGCGCACAATGGAGGGCGCGCATGATCTCTTTACTGCAGAGTGAATTAATGACAGCGCAGACTACGAAAGGGAAAGCACAGACAACTTTTTTCTCCATCTGGCACAATTACTGGTGGTCACTTCCACAAGACCAAAGGGACATAATTCTCAAGAATACGGACTATAAATATTGGAACTCTGCTGAGAACTTCAGAGACAAGGAGTAGAAGGGGAGGCTGGTTTCTTTTCCGTCTCTCCTTTCGCTGATGAGGCTGCATACCGTTTCAGGGGGGGTGGGGGGACGGTTGCTGATGTTCTGTGCCCGTTGGCAAGTTGTACTTTGTATGTTGCATAGTGCAATATGCGATGATTGCTTATTAAGTGTTAGTGAGAACTATTTTAAAATACAATAAAGAAATATTAAAAAAAAAAATAGTATGGCTTGGAGGACTGAACGGTAATCTTGAAAGTGTAGGAGAGGTCTTAGCTGTTTTAGAACATGTAGCTTATAGAAGCATTCCTTTGTGGTGTTGTGAATGAATTTTTTAAAGTTCATTCTGGTGTCCAGAATAGCCCCGAGTTCTCTCACTTGGGATGTTGATGGTAGAATTGGGTTGCAGACGAGGGGGTTGTTATCATTAGAAGTGATGACGAGGAGTTCAGTTTTGGAAGTATTAAGAACCAGGTTGAGACTAGAGAGTAGGATGTTGATGGAGTGGAGGCAGCTGTTCCAAAATTTTAGGGTGCTGGAGAGGGGGGTCCGTGATGGGGATTTAGATCTGTACGTCGTTCGCGTAGATAAAGTGTGTAAGGTTGAGACTTTCTAGTAGCTGGCATAGAGGTCGCAGATAGATATTAAACAGGGTAGGGGATAAAGAGGAACCCTGGGGAACTCCTTGATTGGAGTGGACGGGGTGGGATTCTTTATCATTTATTCTGACTTTGTAGTACCCTCAAACATCCACATCCCCAGAGGAGTGGCAGATAGTGTCAGTGATAATATTTCTAGAAATCTGGCAACCGAGCTACACTCTCAGGAACCCTACCACCTATCTCCCATGTTTCCCCAGCATCTGTGCACCGGGGAAGTGGGAGGGGGATATGTGTGTGGTACCCTAGGTGATCCTTACAGCCTTGTTCCCTCTCCCCCTGCCCTTCCCATAGACAATTAATAATTATGTATTAATAACAGCGCTTACATGAAAAAGGACATCAAAGTAGAGTCTTCTGAGGAAAAATATCACTTACAAAATTGTGTACATATTTACATGCAGCCAAAAAATGCTTCAAAAAAGACACTTGGAATTCATATAGTATTAAGCCTACTGTAATACATTTTGGGTGTGGGCTTGACCCTTAGAGAGCCATAAGTAAATTGAATTACAATACAGTAAACCTCCGATACCAAAACAGCGCTAATAGTCAGCCTTCAAACAGCAACAGTGTTGCCATCCTATGAAAAAGGCAATACAGCAATTATTACACCAGGCCCTAAAATACCAATACACCTGCTATTAGGAAACGGAACAAGCCAAGCTGCTATAGATCCCTACACACTAGCAGAATGCAGACAGATCTTCACCAAATACAGAATAAAAAGAGAGCATGAAGCATAAATAGAAATCCAGACAAAAACTGAAAAGGAAACTGCAACAAAACAGACACTGTATGTAGTGCAATAATGGAAAAACTGAAACATTACCATTCCTCACAAAAACATTAAACAATAAAATCAAGAAATATACAACAAACATAACAGTAACACCATACTAATAAAAAAAATAACTATTTTTAAAACAGGTGACAAACAGAACATCTAATAATTAAACATTTTTAAAAATTTCCCAAACAACAATAAAATATTTCAAACTGCAGACCCATCAAATAACATCCAATAATTAAAACTAATAAAGATTAAATATATTCCTCACTCTCCATAACTGGGAACTTTAGGTTTCAGTCATCCTGAGATTATCATGGTTTTGTGGGGGAAAGAGACCCACAAACTATCTCCTCTCTCTCATAGGCACACACTAACATGGATATGCTCTCTCACATACATGCTCCTTTCCTCTCACTCTTTCATGCATTCCCTCCCTTCCTCTCCTACTCACACACATGCTGTCTCTCAAGCACTATCACCCTTTCTCTCCTACTCACAGATATGGCACTCTCATGCACTCCCTTCTCTCTTATTCACACAAACAAACACACACGCTACCTCATTCATGCACACACTCACACCAGGGTCTCTCTCTCTCACCTTCCTCCGCTACCAGCTGGATGGGCTTTATTTCTTTGGCTATCAGCCCTCTCTTTCTCTATCTCCTTCCTTACTTTGGCTGTGATGGCTCCACCAGACCTCCCCTCTCTTCTTTCACTGCTGTTATGTGCCCCCAGTAATGCAAGGCCTAATTCTATCTTCCCTACTCACCTAAGCACTCTTTCCCTTCCCTACCCTGCCCCCCCCCCCCCCCCCACTTATCCAATGTTCTTCCTCTTCCTAGGTTGTCTGTCTGCTGGGAGGAGGAGAGAGCACTGCAGACGCATGGATCTTCTTTTTCTCTCCTTCCACTCACCCCCTCATATTCCCAACCCTCTCATTCACTTCCTTCACCTCGCTTCCTTACTCTCTCTCATTTGGTCGTGTTCCCCTCCCTTGGGTCTTTTTTCACTGGCGGGGCCTGGCGTCCCACCAGTGGCTCTTCTCCGGGTGGCCTAATGCTTTTCTTTCGCTGATGGGACCTGGCCTTCCCATCAGTGGCTCTTCTTTGGAGTGTCCCGACACTAGGGACGCTCAAGTGCTGGTGGAGAGGCCAGGTCCCGCCCGCCAAACGAGCATTGGGGCCACTCTGAAGTTGGGACCTGGCCTCCCCGCCAGCTCTGAGCGCCTCTGGTGTGGGGTGTATTCTTTCTGCCTCAGCGACATGCACATGAATCGTGCCTCACTTCCTGCAGGGGTACTTTGGGGGGGAGCGTTGCTGCTGTGCATAGGGCTGGTACAAGGGTATTAGGCACCCTAGGCAAACCTTACAGCTTGGTGCCCTCCCCCCACCTCCCCATACACCATTTTAAATTATGCATTTATAACAACCTATTTTACATGAAAAATGACATTCTGAGGTAAAATTAATATACACTTTGTTGTGATAATTTCATTCACTGTTGTGATGCCAACAAGTAAACTGCATCTTGGAATTCATATAGCATCATACCTATTGTGATATGTTTTGGCATGGTCCTCCTGTATCAACACAGTACTATCTGCCAACACTCAAAGAATAACAACCCTACCTATGAAAAAGAATACTACAAATATTATACCAGAATCTAAAATATCAATACATCTCCTATCTGGAAAACAGAACAGGCTAAGCTACTACAGATCCCTACAGAGAAACCATAAGTTAAAAGAATGCTTCATCTCAGTCTTTGCTTGCAGAACACAAACCCTCAGCAAATACAGAATAAAGCCACATAAAGTATAAATAGAAATGTGCAAACAAAAACTGAACTGTAAAATGCATCACACCAGACTCTATACAGTGTAACAATGGAAAAACAAAAATGTCACCATTCCTCGTGAAACAAATCAATAAAATCAAGATATATAAATCATGAATCATAATTATAAAATCATACAAAAAAAAATAATTTCAAAACAGCTGATGAATAGAATATCCAATAATTAAAGACTCATGCAAATTTTGAAAGCTTTACCAAACACCAATAAAATATTTCAAACAGCAGACACATCCCATACTATCCAATAATTAAAATGGTAGTCAATCAAGAAAAATGAACTTAAAAAGCCACCTTTACTTACCCTCTCCAGCAGTTCTCCTACTCCTTTCCCTTGCAGGCCACACACCAGAAGCAGCAGTAGCTGCTGAAGCTGTCCTCACGGTTCTCCTCCTTAGGGACCACAACCATTCTCTTCTCTCTCTCTCACACACACACACACACACACACACACACACCAGTCACACCCTCAGGACCAGTTTCTGTCTCTCACACACCAATCATCTCCCCAACCAGTCTCTCTCACTCTCTCTTACACACACAAGCACACACACACCAGTCATCTCCCTGATCAGTCTTTTTCACACATACACGTCACCTCTCTGGCCAGTCTCTCGCAATCACACAATGCTCTTGCTCTTACACACAAGCTTTCAATCACACACATGCTCTCTCTATTTCACTTACACACAAGCTCTCAATCACACACATGTTTTACCTCACTTACAAACAGGCTCAATCACACACATGCCTCAATCACACACATGCCTCTCTCACAGCCTCAAGCCAGCCAGAAACATGCTCCATCTGTCTCTCGCACACACACACACACACATTGACACACACAAGCACCCTCCCTGACTCACATATACACCACACACATACAGAAGCACCCTCCCTTTCTCACATACACACCTCATACACACACACAGAAGCTCCATTCCTTTCTCACATACACATACACAGAAGCACCCTTCTGATCTCAAATACATATACACACAAAGGCCCCCAGCTGAACAGCTCATCTCTGGCTGCGGCTAGCAGCGCCGGACTTCTTTTCTTCAGCCCTGCCAGCCTGATCTCCGGTGGCGACTGGCAGCACCGATCTTCTTTTCTTCGGCCCTGCCAGCCCTGCCTGTGCAGCTATCCTGCTCGTGCTGCAGGGCTTGTCACTGCGATACAGCCACACAGCACCCTCAATGTGAGCAGGAGCAGAGGAGGCCATGTGTTCAACTAGACTGGCCCACCAGGGGTAGCCCAACCCCTGATAGGCCAATCCACCCCTGCTCCCTCCCTCCCTCCCCCAAAGTCAGCCCCAGTATACCCTTCTCTCTCCCCCTTCCCTTCCAGGCTAGCACCAGTATTCCTTTCTTGATCCCAACCCCAGTGTTCTCCATTCTGGTTCTTGTCTCCCCTCAAATCAATACCAGTATTTCCCTTTCCCTCTCCTTGACATCAGCCACCAAACTCCTTCTGTCTTCCCCTCAATTGTCTATTTAAGAAACAAGAATTTCTAAGGACTTTTGGCTATTTCTTGTTTTATTCCTCATGGCTTTTTTAGACCGTCTTCCTCTTTGCTTTTTTGGTCTATGGCCAATATAGCCATGGCCATATGTGCTATTGTCTGAATGGTGCCACCGCTGCCGGTCATGCTGTGGGAACTTCCACCCTGGAACAAGCCTTTAATACAGAGCTGCCACCACCACAGGCTTCCCTCCTTCTCAACTCCTCCTTTCCTCCCTCCCAGGACATGCTGAAATGCTTATAGCAGGCACATCCCTGCAGATGCAGTGCCTGCTGTAAGCATGATCACAAACAGCGGAGCACGTGTAGGCCAAAGAAAGGCCCCGGCTATTCCCCTCCGTGCGGGCGCTCTGCTGCAGTCCTGCTGATAAAGGGAGCAAGAAAGAGCGTGGGGATGAGAAGGAGCTACCATGGGCCGAGGCAGCCACAGAAGGAGGCTTTGGAATGGAGACAGAGAGCAGTACAGCAGGGACCACCACCTGGTAGGAAAATGCTTCCGAAATTATATTTAACATGAGAGGGGGATGTTGCTGGTGACTGGAGAGGGACAAAGAGGGATGCTAGTGGTGTCCTGCCCCTGGGTGAGGGGAAGACAGAAGGATTAAATAGACAATTGTCTATTTAAGAAACAAGAATTTCTAAGGACTTTCGGCTATTTCTTGTTTTATTCCATATTGGCCATAGGCTAGCTATGGCACTGGCTACTGGCGAGGGACAGTACTCTATCACCACGGCAGGTGTAAAGGAGTTTGGGACCAGCTCTGCTGGATGGATTCTTATCCCCTGTTTTGATGAACTCTGCCCTCCCATATTTAGCAAAAAATAATGAAACAATATGTTTTTCTGTGATTAATAAATAGACTGGTTGAAAGCTTTAAGTGTTATATTTTTTTGTAAAATGTTTTGTATGAGATTTTTTTACATATTGTTTCATTATTTATGTTACATATTTTGTATGTTTGCCTTGTATTTGTTTTATTTTGTAATTTGCCTACTATGATTTTATTAAGATAGGCGGAATATTAAATCTATTAAATAAATAAGGGTAATGGGCTGGGAGACTGTTGAATGTGATACTCACTTCGGGTGAAGTTGTTGGGCAGGTTTGTTGGTGAATGCTGCAATTTTATATTTATTGAGACTGTAATTTGCATGCAGCACTGTGGCAAGAGGTGAGAGAGAAATCCAATTAATAAATAAAATGAATACATTTTTAAAACTATGCATGTTTTGGACAAAAAAAAATGTAGCTACAGAAAAAGGAGGTGCAAATCTCTGTGATCATTTTTTCTTGGGCAGTTTTCAAAGGGAAAGTCCATGCCTGTGGACGTTTCACCTGCTCACACAGTTTAGAAAATTGTACCTGACTAGACCAGGAAGTGCCTCTGCATTTGGTTTCAGACATTATAATCTGCCAGGCATTTTCTGTGAGTTCAGAGCAATAACCAATGTCTAGATTTTTCAATACTGAAGTGGTAATTTTCAAAAGGATTTACATGCATAAAAGTAGCATATACCGTAACAATTTTCAAAAAACCATTACATAAGAACATAAGAAAATGCCATACTGGGTCAGACCAAGGGTCCATCAAGCCCAGCATCCTGTTTCCAACAGTGGCCAATCCAGGCCATAAGAACCTGGCAAGTACCCAAAATTTATGGGCTTAAAGTACATTTATGCCTATAAAACCTATTCACAATTCAATAGCATGTGTAACCTTTTTTGGAGAATAGTGTTGATCCCAAAGGGCCATAAAAGAATGTCTTTACATGGGCTAGCTCTTCGGTTTTTTCCTTAACTCTTCCTTCTCCCAGAGAGGGATTCTTTCTGTGGGGTGATGGATAACCTTCCTGGTCCAGGCAATGGAAACCTTGTGTGTTTGTGTGTGTGTGTGTGTGTGTGTGTGTGTGTATTACCTTTGCTTTTTGGGACAGGTACCTGGATAAAACAGGCAGGACTCTATGGATGGGTGTTCAAAATAATATTTACCGATATTGATTGTAGATAAATCAATAAATTGCATAAATAAAGTGTTCAAATACATCCAGATTCCTTGTCTTTGATGTAGTACAAGTTTAAATGATGTATCCCTCTGTGGAATTGTCCCTTAGCACTGAAACTTGGAACTTGAGATCCATCCATAATGTGGGATGAATATTTGTCCCAAGGGGCTGGGATATCCTAACCAGGTAGATGTCCCTTTCTCCACAGTGCGTGATATCCAGAAAGGCACTCCCGATCTTTACATTCTTGTGTTCCTTGTCCCAGGGTGGAAACTCTGATTGGGGGTCTACGGATAGTCTCCAATCTCATCTTCGAAAGAATAGCTTGTGACCCTCCTGAAGGAAGGACCGTTCTGGAACAGATATTACAATCCAGATTTGGGCAAGGAAGGGGTCAGTAAAAATACTTCCTTCCCAAAGTTAGAAATACAGTCTGTGAAAATACCTAATCTAATTCACAGGTCTCTGCAACCTCCTTTGCTGGTGGCGAAGGTGTGTACAGATTCCTTCCTACACCTCTAGAGAGGGATTTACAGCCTCCCAGAAGGTGCAGGTCAAAACCAGCAGAAATAGAAAAACCTTCATTCACTATATCCCTCTTCTCTCCAATCTGTCACCAAGACTGGCAGGGCAGGGTCTCTACCATCCTTTGCTAAATTGAGGAACTAACTGTGGAGAGCACACTGAGTACACATCTTTCTTCTCTGAAATTAAAGCTACATTGCCTCCTGGTCACATGGTATAGCCCCTGCCTTACTGCCTAACAAACTGGGTATGCCTGCAAACCTCTGGGGGAGGAGCAGTATTGAGGGGCATAGCCTGTAAAACAGATGATTAAAACATGAGGGCTGGGGACTAGGGCCATCTGCTAGAGACCTTATAGTCTTTACACATATATTGTAGCAATCTCCAAAAATCCTTTTGCGTGTAGAAAAAGCCAGTTTTAAGCACGTAAATACTTTTGAAAATTACCCCCTGAGTATAGTAGACAAATACAATAAGTGATAGAGATGTGAATCGGGTGCCGGAATCGGTTCCAGTTTTGGGATCATGGACCCGTGGGAAATTCCATTTCCCGTGGTCTGGATGGTTTTTGTTCTCGGCTGTCCCGAGTCGGAAAAAAGAAAACCCACCTTGACCCTTTAAATCTAATTATTTACAATTCCCCCCCCAAAAAAACTTTCCTAAAGTACCTGGTGGTCTGCGCGCATCTTAAAAAAATGGCGCGGGCCATCCGTTGCTCCTACCATGTGACAGGGGCTGGCCAATGGCACCGATAGCCCCTTTCACCTGGTAAGCGCAAAGAGCCATTGGTGCCATTTTGATTAGTAGCAGCTGATGGCCCGAGAGCAGGAGATCGCTCCTGGGATCCCCGCTGGACCACCAGGTACTTTAGGAAAGTTTTTGGGGGTCGGGAGGGTGGTGGATTGTAAATAATTAGATCTAAAGGGTCAGGGTGGGTTTGGGGATTTTATTTCTGTGTGCCCTTTCTCTCCACCCAAAATGATAAGAAAACCCCACAATTTTGTGGGGTTTTCCTATCATTTTGGGGGACCCCCGATACATAACGGATCAGAAAATACCATACGATATTTTCATCCATCAAAAAAAAACGATGCACATCCCTAATAAGTGGTAAACCAAAGCTACAAGCACTATGGCAAGTATGTTCAGAGTAAATCTAGGAAGAGTATATTGTCTGTTAGGTGAGGAACTTGGGGTAAGATATTCTTTGTGGAAAAAGATTCACCATGGGAGGCAAAACATTAAAAAAGCCTCTTCAGTTTGGAGTCTTAAACCTGGGGGAGAAAAGGGAAACATCTGAGGCAAGAAACTGGATTAAGACTCTGTGTGATCTGTCAATTTATTAAAAGATACTGAAAAGAGTAAATGATTAGTGTGGTGCCCAAGGTTATATACTCTATGTACTGTATCGCTCTGAATGTGTCTCATAAAAATGATGTTTGACAGAATTGCTTGCTCTATAACCTACCCCTTAAAATAGTTTATCTTAGCAGCAGACTAGGCAGATTCCTTTTGTTCCCTTCCATCTCCCTCGGACTAATTTGTTTACTCTTCTTTAAAAAAAGAAAAAAATATTTGCAATTTTTCATAAAACAGAGCAGTTGAGAATTTATGAAAAAAACATTTTATGATAGCAATGAATGTATCATATAACCATGTTTGGCTCAGTCACAACAGGTTTCAAGAAATATATTTATTATCCAGATTTATTGAACACTGGAGCATGAGGGACCAATCCTGGTCACATGGTCAAGAACTTTTTCTTCTGGTGACTCAGCAACAATCCTTAGACTAAGCTTAGAAGTCACTGAAATATACCTATGGGCTGTTCTCATAAACTCTTTCACAATCTCTCTTCTGCTTTTTTCCCTTAAACAATAGCTTTTTACTTTATACAGACAATAGGGAAAAAAAAGAAAGTGAGTCTCTGATCTCATTTCCTAATTGAAATAAAAAAAAAACAAACAACCATGTGAAGACATTTGAAAACATGTGCATGAGTGTTTCTAGCTTCTAGACCTTTCTTTGTACAGATGTCCTGCTTTAAGCATTTTTTGTGCGATCTGCCCTATTTGTCATTGTCCTGATGCCTGGAGCATGACTGTGCACATCAAACAAGGAATATCGAGGTTCATGACTATTGTAATGAAGCTGATAAATGTACTATGTGCTGATAAAGTGGGGGGAGGCTAGCTTAAAACACTAAGAGGTGAATTTTAAAAGCCTGGCAGGCGCCTTAATTAGGGGATGCGCAAACAAGTTGGGCTCGCACTTGCTGAGCGGATTTTAAAAGCTGGTGAGTTACACGCATATCTCCCGCAGTGCGCACATCTCGAAAGTTTTCAAAAAGGGGTTGGGTGTGGGCATGGTCTGGGTGGAGCGTGGGCATTTTGGAGCATAAACCTAAGATGTGTGCATAAATACTTATGCAACCAGGTGCGCGCCTAGGTCCCCTGCCTCATCACTTTTCTTCTGCTATGGATACCGGGTAAGTTAGAAATTAAAGAGAATTAGGTTTTAAGGGTTGGGGCTAACTGGGGGAAGTGAAGGCTATTAAACTAGGGGGGTTTGTAGGACATATCTCTTAACTGGGAGAACTGGGGATGAGCAGATAAAGCTGGGAATGACGTCAGTGCATGTCCCTTTAAAAATATCCAGATTTAGGCGGAAGAAGCGGGATTTACATGCACATGCACACGCCGCTTAAAATTTGGCGCAAATGTATGCACAGTGAGGCTATTTTATAACATGTGTGCACATATGCATGTATGTTATAAAATGGCCACATTCCTGGGCGCGGACCAATGTGTATATGCAAATGTATGCATGCGCACCAATTTGAAAGTTGCTTTCTCTAGGTATTTATTTAGCTCCTTCAAGATACATGACATCTTAACAACCTTTTTTCAAACATAAACTACAAAGACTTCTATTTGCTCAACGTGGTGACATTTTTCTAGAATTTTTTTCTAAATCTTCAGAGAAAGGTGGAGGGGGAGGAGAACAATAACTTGGGCAGTGCTCAGCCACCTGCTCCATATCTCCAATGGTGGGGTAGCCATCTGCAAAAACACCATACCACCAATCCCTCCACTTTTGCTAGCCCCCAAAAGGCTAAAGGGATGGTTAGTGGTAGTTGCAGGGTGAGGTTGCTAGCTGCATTGTACAAATCAAGTCCTTTTCATCACTTATAAGGTCTAAAATTCTTTAATGATGTCAATTTTACTATGAATACCTCTGAATGTGTCTAACACCCCCCGAACCCCAATCCATCTCTCGAAAACTCACTCCAAATCAAAGTGCCCTCTTACATTGGTCCATATATAGAGTATCAGACTGAGCCTTATAAAACATCTTTCTCTCTCTCTCCCTCTCTTGGTCTCTCTTTCTCTTTTTCTCTCCTACTGATTAGCTGTAGCAAGATGGTGCACGTATGTTATGCACACTGGCTGAGGAAAATTAGCTGTGCTAGCACTGCCCCTTCTTTTGCCTATCCTTCCTGGCTATTTAAAATTTAAGTAGCTCCCGTGCGGCCCACTTATGCCCATCTATGGCTGTTTTTATGCGTGCAAGGCTTTTAAAATCTATGGGGTAGATTTTAAAAGCCCTGCGCACGTAAATCCGGCATAGGCTGCCGGCGCGCGCAAAGCCCCAGGACATGCGTAAGTCCCGGGGCTTCGTAAAAGGGGCGGGAGGGAGCGTGTCCGGGGGGTGTCGGGTGTGTCTGAGGCGTGTCCGGGGTCAGGGGGCAGTCTGAGGCGGGTCCGGGGGCATGGCAATGGTTCGGGGGCAGGCCGGGAGGGCAGTCCCGAGTCCCCTGGCACTGCGGCCTGTGCCAGGGGATGGCGAGGCAGAGCACGCAAATTACGCCTGCTTCAAGCAGGCATAACTTGCACAACAAAGGTAGGGGGGGTTAGGTAGGGCTGGGGGGTGGGTTAGATAGGGGAAGGGAGGGGAAGGGAGGGGAAGGTGGGGGGACGTAGAAGGAAAGTTCCCTCCGTGGCCGCTCCGATTTTGGAGTGGCCTCGGAGGGAACGGAGGCAGGCTGCGCGGCTCAGCGTGCGCAGGCTGCCGATTTTGTGCAGCCTTGCGTGCACCGACCCCAGATTTTATAAGATACACGCGGCTACGCGCGTATCTTATAAAATCCAGCATACTTTTGTTTGCAACGGTTGCGCGAACAAAAGTACACGCATGCGTACTTTTTAAGATCTACCCCTATGTCTAACAGTCATTTGATCAGAAAGCATATATAACATAGGGAGCCCAAATTTCAGAACTGTCTGCAATATAAGGTTAGGTCAATATTCAAAATGCATTTAGTGTCATTTAGCTGCATAGGTAGGACATATGCAACTAAATGGCAGGCCACTGAATATGCACACATGTTCTATGACTCTTCTAAAATGTTAACCACATTAATTGCAGGCATATAGTGGGTGGATCGGGGCAGAGCAAGCTAGCCGTATAAATTATGCAGCTAACTAGTAATATTCAGCCTTAGCCACATAAGTTATGTTGCTAAATTAGATGCCACAGGATATTTATTATATTTGTTAATGTATCAATAACTCCCATAAGTCTATGTGGTTAACTTAGAAAAATGGCTGATTTTTTAATATCACTCGTAAGTGGACACATGGAGATTTATTTATATTTTAAACTGTGTAGTGGGTGCTGCATGGTTTATAAAATACCTTGTTTTTCTTCCCAAAAAGTACACATATGTTGGGAGTAAATTTGTATAATCCAATGCCAGAAAATCATTTTTCTACTTATTTTATAACATTTGTACATATATTTTAGGCATGTAAAAATATACCACATGTCCACCAGATAACTCAAATTTAAATGTGGGAAGAGGTAATTTAAAAGTATGCATTTATGCTGTTCTGAAAATATGTGCTCGTGTTCTTGGACTCACTAGTTTGCCAATATCTCCATCAGTTCACCCAGCCCTTCTCCATTTTATCTAGACCCTCTAGCACTTCACCTTGACCTCCCTCCCAAAATGTGCAGACAAAAGACAAGTCCAATTTCCACTGCACAAGTCCATTAGTAGGTGTAAAAATGTTTGGGTACGATGGGTAATGCATGTGCGCATATCTCTTACAAAATAGCAGCTTACATGTGTTCTTCTAAATCTCACCCCAGAATGTCCCTAGACCACTTTTTTTTCCCCCTGGTATAATGTACACACCATACTGCAAGTATGCATGTGATCTCGAGGTTTGTAAAAGCATGTATGTGTATACATGCTACTTGCACATTTATGCTATTTTTATACATAAAATTGCCTTTGAAAATTCATTCCAATATACACTGAGTTTTTTTTAAATTAAATGTAGAGCTCTTTAATGTATTCCCTTTAATTCTTTGTAGGCTGCAATATGTGTTATTAGACCGACTTAAGAACTCTACATATATGTTCTTGCAGAGGACTTTTCCAGACTCCACAGGTTTCTATACCAAGAGTTGGGATTTCCATAACAAATCTGTGATTTTTCCAATGGTGAACCAAATCATGGTGAACCTGGAAGATATGGTAGGCCTGATTGACAAACTCAAGAGTAGTAAATCACCTGGACTGGATGGTATATACCCCAGGGTTCTGAAGGAATTAAAAAATGAAATTTAAGATCTATTAGTTAAAATTTGTAACCTATCATTAAAATCATCCATTGTACTGGATGGTGGCTAATGTAACCCCAATATTTAAAGGGGGCTCCAGGGGTGATCAGGGAAACTACAGACCAGTTAGCCTGACTTCAGTGGCAGGAAAAATAATGGAAAATGTCCTAAAGATCAAAATCACAAAACATATAGAAAGACATGGTTTAATGGAACAAAGTCAGCATGGCTTTGCTCAAGTCAAGTCTTGCCTCACAAATCTGCTTCGCTTTTTTGAGGGGGGTTATAAATATGTACATAAAGGTAAACTGGTAGATGTAGTTTGACAAAATTCCTCATGAGAGGCTTCTAACAAAAGTAAAAATTCATGGGATGGGTGGCGATGTCCTTTTGTGGATTACAAACTGGCTAAAAGGCAGGAAACAGAGAGTAGGATTAAAAGGTCAATTTTCTCAGTGGAGAGGGGTGGGCATGCTATAGTAACACAATGTTAGGTTCCATATTAGGTGCTACTATCCAAGAAAGAGATCTAGGCGTCATAGTGGATAACACATTGAAATCGTTGGTTCAGTGTGCTGTGGAAGTCAAAAAAGCAAACAATGCTGGGAATTATTAGAAAGGGAATGGTGAATAAAACGGAAAATGTCATAATGCCTCTGTATCGCTCAATGGTGAGACCGCACTTTGAATACTGTGTACAATTCTGGTCACCGCATCTCAAAAAAAATATAATTGCAATGGAGAAGGTACAGAGAAGGGCTACCAAAATGATAAGGGGAATGGAACAGCTCCTCTATGAGGAAAGACTAAAGAGGTTAGGACTTTTCAGCTTGGAGAAGAGACGGCTGAGGGGGGATATGATAGAGGTGTTTAAAATCATGAAAGGTCTAGAACGGGTAGATATGAATCGGTTTTTTACTCTTTCGGATAATAGAAAGACTACGGGGCATTCCATGAAGTTAGCATGTGGCACATTTAAAACTAATTGGAGAAAGTTTTTTTTCACTCAACGCACAATTAAACTCTAGAATTTGTTGCCAGAAGATGTGGTTAGTGCAGTTAGTATAGCTGGGTTTAAAAAAGGATTGGATAAGTTCTTGGAGGAGAAGTCCATTACCTGCTATTAATTAAGTTGACTTAGATAATAACCACTGCTATAACTAGCAACGGTAATATGGAATAGACTTAGTTTTTGGGTACTTGCCAGGTTCTTATGGCATGGCCTGGATTGGCCACTGTTGGAAACAGGATGCTGGGCTTGATGGACCCTTGGTCGGACCCAGTATGGCATGTTGTTATGTTCTTATGTACTAGGACCCATGCTTTTCAATATATTTATAAAAGATCTGGAAAGGAATACGACGAGTGAGGTAATCAAATTTAAAGATGATATACAATTATTCAGAGTAGTTAAATCACAAGCAGATTGTGATAAATTGCAGGAGGACCTTGTGAAACTGGAAAATTGGGCATCCAAATGGAAGATGAAATTTAATGGTCTTTAAAATGCAAGGTGATGCATATAACCCATTCTGTAGGTACACAATGTTAGGTTCCATATTAGCAGCTACCACCCAGGAAAGAGATCTAGTCGTTATAGTGGATAATACATTGAAATTGTTGGCTCAGTGTGCTGCAGCAGTCAAAAAAGCAAACAGAATGTTGGGAATTATTAGGAAAGGAATGGTGAATAAAACAGAAAATGTTATAATGCCTCCGTATCACTCCATGGTGAGACAGAACCTTGAAACTGTATACAATTCTGGCTGCCACATCTCAAAAAAGATATAGTTGAGATGGAGAAGGTACAGAGAAGGGCAACCAAAATGATAAAGAGGATGGAACAGCTCTGAAGAAAGACTAAAGAGGTTAGAGCTGTTCAGATTGGAGAAGACACGGCTGAGGGAGGATATGATAGAGATCTTTAAAATCATGATAGGTCTAGAATGGGTAAATATGAATCAGTTATTTACTCTTTCAAATAATAGAAGGACTAGGGGGCACTCCAGGAAATTAGCATGTAGCACATTTAAAACTAATCAGAGAAAATTATTTTTATTCAATTAAACTCTGGAATTTGTTGCCAGGGAATGTGGATAGTGCAGTTAGTGTAGCTGGTTTAAAAAGGGTTTCGATAAGTTCTTGAAGGAGAAGTCCATTACCTGCTATTAATCAAGTTGAATTAGAAAATATCCATTGCTATTACTAGCATAGGATATACTTAATTTTTGTAGCCTGGATTGGGCCTGTTGGAAACAGGATGCTGGGCTTGATCTGACCCAGTATGGGAATTTATTATGTTCTAGTCTGTGAGAATGATGCTTTAAATATCAGTGGGCAACTATTAATTGCAGAGAGAGAGTGAAAGAGAGAAAGTGAAAGAGACTTTATCAGGCTCTCATATAAGTAAACTATACCACTGTAGGAGGGGCAGCTAGTAACTCGGGGTGAGGTTTTGGTGGTGGCCTAGGCTTTGGGGGGCAGTTTTACATGCATAGTCAGAGGTACAAAAGCATGGTACACATCAGTGAAGATTTGATGTGATTTGGAGTGGTGAAAGGTACACAAAGATTGCACATTGTACTCTCGACCTAGCTTGATAGCAGCTAGGTAGAGAGTGCATTAAACTAGGTCGAGAATCCGTTGTACAAATCTCATCTTTGTGTACCTTTTCTCACTCCAAATCATATGCTGTGTACAGATGTGTACTGTGCTGTTCATACCACTGAGTGTACATGTAAAACTGCCCTCCAAAAGCTAGGTCACCAGCAAAACCTCACCATGAATTATTAGTTGCGCCTCCTACAGTAGTATGAAAAGTTGATTAATATGTACTCCTCCCCAGAGGCTCTCTCCCCCTCTCTCCCCCTCTCTCTCCCTCTCTTCCTTCTTCCTCTTTCCTCCTCTCCCCCTCTCCTGCCCAAAACAAGATTTGCAATTTTTAGCGCAAATCCCGTTTTGGGCATATTGCAAAGCATAACGCCAGGAAAAAAGGTGTAGCTATTTCTGGCGTTAAAACCCAAGATATCCATTACACTGTAGCACACAACACTAAGCACCCCCATTTTAATTTACTCTGCCCTAACTCTGTCCAAACTCTTTCCATTCAGGAAATATTTTAAAATTTGCATATGCATCTCATGATGCGTTATTTATTGGGGGCGTTATGGCGTTATTGTGAGTGTGAGGGCCCTAACACCCGCGAAAAGGCCCTAACGCGATTTCATAAATGACCCTGTCAACTGCTTTTAAGTTCCCTAACTGATTGATTGCTTTCTCTCAGTCGTTTTTAATTATTTATATTTGTATTATAAAAGTGCAATATTGGAGATAATTTGTCTGTGACCCTGCTTGCATTTCATGTCTCAATCCTTCCTTCAGCTGATGATTTCTGTAACCTTGATAAGAGTTTGGGAACATTTGTTTTTTGACAGATTTATTCCATCACAAAACTTTTTACAAACTATAGTGATTCTTGACACAGTAAAAGACAGTGAAATTCAATTTTGTTTGAGTATTTTAAAAAATATAGGCTACAACAGCCTTTGATAAATGTTCTTGGGATCTAGGAGCCAGCCCGAAAACTTAGGAGATTCTCTTTCACCTCACTGTTCCCCCAAAGTTGAAGGCCAGGCGAGGGATAACATGACATTGGATTCCCCCTGTAAAGTCTGCTCTAGCTCTTTTAGGGCCTGATTTACTAGAGCTGTTTCCATTCTGTGAGGAATAAAGCTTAGTAAATCAATACTCTACAACCATCCTTAAGTATGCTGGCAGCAGCATACTGGCATCCCTCTAAGAGCTGCCCCTGAGGTGATTGCCTTCTTGCTTCATCTATCACCATGGTCTGAGTTCCCATCAATTTCCTTCTCTCTTTCTCCTGACCATTTCCCCCCTAGTCTTTCTCATCCCCCTACTCCCTGCACTCTATGCACAGCAATCTCTCTGTCACTCCCTTATCATCAGAGATATGCATTTGTTTTTCACGAATTAGACAATTTCAATGAAATTGCCTAATTCATCATGGGTTTTTTTTGGGGGGGGGCTGAAAAATGAACTGAATTTTTCTGAAATTTTGGAAAATTTGTAGTTTGTGTTAGTGTGTGCTAATGGGAATTAGTGCGTGCCTGCTATGGTTAGCGCTCGCTAAGGGGAGTTAGTGCACGCTAGCTATGGTTAGCACGCACTAACTTGAAAATTAGGACCCACGAAAAAACAAAACAAAACACGGGAAACACGAAATTTCCCGCAGAGGCCCGAAAACAAACCCCAAACCGATAAAATAAAATGATGCACATGCCTAGTCGCTACCCCCATTGTCCCCGCCAGTCTTCACCATCTAACCCCCCTCCCACCTCAAGCACCCAATCAGTCTCCTCTACTTTCTCACCGGGCCGCCAGTCAGTCCTTCACTAGCTAGCCAGTCAATCATCTCCTACCTTCCCAGCTAGTCACCCAGTGATCCTTTCCTTACCCTACTCCCCCTAGCCAGCTTGTCACCCTTCTCAACTTTCTGGTTGTGCTGCTTCTGTGATTGCAGAATATCTATTTTTTCTTGGTTCCACACTGTGAAGCTTTCAGAGAGTTTGAGCTATGCAATTTCTGAATTCCCCTTGCTAATCTTGTGGTTTTAAGAATAAATAGTTGTTACAGGGCCCGCAACAAAAGTGATGGCAACTGTAGTAGAGCAAATAAGTCCCAGGTGCAACAGCGTACCATAGTGACCTGGCACCCGGGATCTATGGAGCCCTGGGATATGAGGCCCATACTCAAAACATTTATATGGGTGAAAGATTCTTTTCTGCATAAATCTAGCCCTTTAAAAATGTCCTTTCTTCATACAGGTAAAGTTTTGTGCAGACAAAATTACCCAGTAAAAAAGATAATTGGGCAGGGTGGGCTAATTTATTTAGCCAGAGAAGCATCATTTGAGTGCTATCTGACAAATGGCTGGCCTAAAGTTATCCTGACATCTTTATTTAGATATTCAGCAGAAAACATATCTAGATAAGTTACATTGATAAAGTTATCTGATTATCTTTTTATTTAGTTATCTTATCCACTTAGCGGGTTTTGAATAGGGAACTCTGCACAAATAAATGTGGTGTTGAAACTAGAATTGTTCACTATAGGCTATAAAAGCTCTGGAAGTCATGAATCCAAATCTTGCTTTCTCACTGACCCAATGTATGAACGTGGAGAAGTCAATTGAGCCACCATGTATCTTCTTACTGGTCCAACTGGTAAACATTTTTTCTTTACTTTTCTCCATCTACATACTAGTTTATAGGTGAGTTAACAAAAATTGGTAGACAAACTTTTCAGCCCCAAGTTGCATGTAAATTGTATTGGGATTCAGTTTGAATAAGAGGTGTTCAATAAATAAATGTTTTTCACTACTAAGAAGTATTCTCATATTGCAAGTGCCTTGCAATGAGCTGGTTTAATTAGTTTTCATATACTATTCTTTTATTTTTCTACTTCAGAATTTCTGGAAACAGCACAATGTAGCATGCAGCTTGAACAACTCCTCACTCTGCCTAGATTTATGTACAAAAGAGAAATATTCAATGGGATTTTTGTCAATAAATGGGTGTTGATATAAAATAAAAACCCTTTGCAAAATGAGGCCCCTCCCCCCCACCCCGGAGTAAAGTACATGTGCTGTTCCTGCTCATTCTTCACACTACATGCTTTGCACCTACAAAGTATGCAGAGTAGAGAATCCCTGCTGGACCAGCTGTGGTGAGAGTTTTCCTTTTAACATCGGCTTACCCGTGGGTGTGCAAACTCCACAACCTGTTGGAAAATGAGCCTCCTAACATGCTTGTGGGGATGACCTCATGATTCAGGTCATATCACTGTGTGCGTTTGATGTTTGTCAAAGCCAGCTGGAGTCAGATGCTGTTGCGGTTCTGCCCGCGAGGAGCGCGGCCAGTCGGGCTGCTGACGCTGCTGCCTCTGCGGCAGTCTTGCCGCTGTGTTTGGGCTCCTCCCTGGCTGCCTTTTGCTCTGCGCAGTAGGGATGTGAATCGTTTTTCAACGATTAAAATTATCGTCCGATAATGTTTATATCGTCTTAAATCGTTATAGAACACGATACAATAGAAATTCTAACGATTTATCGTTAAAAATCGTTAAATCGTGTTAGTGCGCACTAACTCGAGTTAGTGCGCACTAACTCCCCGTTAGTGCGCACTAACTCGATTTAGTGCGCACTAACTGAAAATGATACAAATAAACACTTTCCAGGTCACTGAAGGTCAGTTAGGAATGAATATGTGTTCCTATTGGCTGGCTGCCCTCTTATCTATTGATGTTACCAAGGTTACCACTGAGGTGATGGTTGGGGGGATGGGAAATGGAACTGGAAACTAACGAACACCAACAGAAAATGAAACAAAGTGTTCACACTTCCCAGGTCAGTAAAGGTCACTTAGGAATGAATATGTATGTATGTATTCCTATTGGCTGGCTGTGCTCTTATCTATTGATGTTACCAATATGGTTGGGGGGATGTGAAATGGAAACAGTTGGAAGCTTGACAAAAAAAGTAATGTAATGATCAGCACTCACGTGACTAGAACTTGTTTGTTTATTATTTTTGTTAGCAGGCACCTGAAATGCTAGTGCATGTTGAATTTGCCAATCACTGTGCATTTTAGAAAGGTGGTCCTGGCTGGAACTGTACACAGTTCAAATATATGTAATTGATTGTTGGTAAGTGTATTTTTTAAGTAGCCACACTGGCACCAGTATGTTTACTTTTCCTCCTACTTAACTCACTAGCTCAGCTTTGTAAGAAGGGCTTCTCTGCTTGTGTGTTGTTTTTGTTTGGTGTGAGGAGAGCAGAAACATCAGATCTTTATTCAATCTACTACAGTCATCTCTTACAGTGCCCTATCCCTATTAATACCAGGAGTGTTGCGATCTTCCTGCAAACAGTGCCCTAACCCTGATACCAGTCTGAGACAGCTCCCTCCCTGCATTACTAGTGAGAGGCTGGCTTCACAGACAGGGGGGAGCTGCCTGACCCTCACTCCTGACTTCCCCCATGTCCCAGCTAGTGAATGGTGTGTGGGTGGGGGGGGGGGGGGAGGATGGTGAAGTCTGAGACAGCTCCCTCCCTGCATTACTAGTGAGAGGCTGGCTTCACAGACAGGGGGGAGCTGCCTGACCCTCACTACTGACTTCCCCCATGTCCCAGCTAGTGAATGGTGTGTGGGTGAGGGGGGGGGGGGAGGATGGTGAAGTCTGAGACAGCTCCCTCCCTGCATTACTAGTGAGAGGCTGGCTTCACAGACAGGGGGGAGCTGCCTGACCCTCACTACTGACTTCCCCCATGTCCCAGCTAGTGAATGGTGTGTGGGTGAGGGGGGGGGGGGAGGATGGTGAAGTCTGAGACAGCTCCCTCCCTGCATTACTAGTGAGAGGCTGGCTTCACAGACAGGGGGGAGCTGCCTGACCCTCACTCCTGACTTCCCCCATGTCCCAGCTAGTGAATGGTGTGTGGGTGAGGGGGGGGGGGAGGATGGTGAAGTCTGAGACAGCTCCCTCCCTGCATTACTAGTGAGAGGCTGGCTTCACAGACAGGGGGGAGCTGCCTGTCCCTCACTCCTGACTTCCCCCATGTCCCAGCTAGTGAATGGTGTGTGGGTGAGGGGGGGGGTGGATGGTGAAGTCTGAGACAGCTCCCTCCCTGCATTACTAGTGAGAGGCTGGCTTCACAGACAGGGGGGAGCTGCTTGTCCCTCACTCCTTACTTCCCCCATGTCCCAGCTAGTGAATGGTGTGTGGGTGAGGGGGGGGGGGTGGATGGTGAAGTCTGAGACAGCTCCCTCCCTGCATTACTAGTGAGAGGCTGGCTTCACAGACAGGGGGGAGCTGCCTGACCCTCACTCCTCCGGGGTATTGTGATCTTCCTGCACACAGTGCCCTATCCCTGATACCAGGGGTGTTGTGATCTTCCTGCATGCAGTGCCCTATCCCTATTAATACCAGGAGTGTTGTGATCTTCCTGCATGCAGTGCCCTATCCCTGATATCGGGATGTGTGCAAGAAGATCACAACACCCCCGGTATCAGGAATAGGGCACTGTGTGCAGGAAGATCACAACACCCCCAGTATCAGGAATAGGGCACTGTGTGCAGGAAGATCACAACACCCCTGGTATTAATAGGGATAGGGCACTGTGTGCAGGAAGATCACAATACCCCTGGTATCAGGGTTAGGGCACAAGTTCTAGTCACATTGACTGATCACATTACTTGTTTTGTCAAGCTACCAACTGTTTCCATTTCCCATCCCCCATATACTGTCAGTAGGAAACTTGGTAACATGAATAAATAAGAGGGCAGCCAATAGGAATACATATTCATTCCTAAACTGACCTTAACTGACCTGAAAAGTGTCAAATTGTATCATTTTCAGTTAGTGCGCACTAACTCCCAGTTAGTGCGCACTAACTCCCGTTAGTGCGCACTAACTCGAGTTAGTGCGCACTAATCGGAAAAAACGATTTTTAAACGATTTTTTAACTAAAAAATCGTGCCTAAGACGATTTTCTTGCCCTGCCACACGATTTCTATCGTTAAGACGATATGGAAAACGATTCACATCCCTACTGCGCAGTGGGGCCGACCCGCCGCGAGCTCTCCCTCGCGGTAGGGACCCCCGCTGCCACTCCTGTGCCGTCCAACGTGCTGCAGCCAATGCCGGGGTCTTCAGCTAGCAGGGAGGCCGTCCCTGCCGGTGCCTGCTACAGTCCGGGTCCTCGCCCGGCAGGGAAGCCGTCCCTGCCGGTGCCTGCAGCCATCCTCTGTTTCCTGCAGCCCTTCCAGCTTCAGTCTTCGTGGCATGGAGCCGCTCCTGCAGCCTGCCTACCTTCAGCTCCGTGGCAGGGCTGCTCCGCTGCCTGCCTGCTTCTCTTTGGGCCTTCCACGTGGCTGGGAACGCCACCAGCTTCCAGCTCTCTTCATCCAGCTCTCCTAAGGTGCCTCTCTCCTCCTCTTCAAGGGCCAGCTAGGTGTGGCCCTCTGCTGACCCCTCCCTGGGCGTTGTCCTCTTCAGCCCTACAAAAGGGCTCAGTGTCCATTCCAGCATGGCCTTCACAAGGAGTTGGTCACTCCTGGTATCCTGCTGTCCTTCGATCCAGGAGTCATCCTTGTTCCAGCACTTCAAGGTCCTGTGTTTCCTGTTCTTCGTTGGAGCTCCTCGTCTTGTCTTATTGTCTACAATCCAGTCCTGATGTTCACCTGCTGTTCTAGATGACTGTGTTCCAGCGCTAAGATCTGTCTCCTGTTCCAGTATCCGTGTTCCAGTCCAGATGTTGTTTCTGATGTCCGTGACCCAGCCCCGATGTTGCTTCTCCTGATCCTGAAGTCCGTGATTCTGTCTCGCTCTCCTGAACCCCTGGTTCCTCGTTCCTGAGTCTTCTGTAAGCTTGGTACCCCACGGCAAGCCATGTCGTGGTCCGCGACCAGCCCCACGGGTGGGCTGAGTAGGGCGCTTCATGATGCAAGTCTTGTTCCTGAGTCTACTGAAAGCCAAGTACCTTGTTCCTGAGTCTTCTGAAAGTCAAATACCTCACTCCTGAGCCTTCTGAAAGCCAAGTACCTCATTCCTTCCTGTGCTGGTCCTGCTCCTGCGGAATTAGGACAGGGTGGTCCGTGTCAAGACCAGTAGTACTGGCTGAGTAGGGCGCCCTGAGGGATCGCGCCATTGTCCGTATACCCGAGTCTTGTCTGTGCATCCAAGTACCTCGTTTCTGAGTCTCGTCTGTGCATCCAAGTACCTCGTTCCTGAGTCTGAATCTCCATGTTCCGGTCTTCACTGCCCTGGCCTCTATTTGGCCTGCCGCTACTTGCCGAACCCTGCGGCAGGTCCGAAAGGGCTTGGAATGGTCGGAGGACTGTTCATAAGACCACCATTGCGTTGTTGGTCTTCTGAAGTGTGCAGGTCTGGAGGAGGGTCAGTATCTCCAGTCTTCAGTCCAGCCTCGTTCCTGTTCAACCCATGCTCGGGCATGCCTCGCCTAGCACGTCACCTCTTCTGAGTTCCTCTGGGGTCAAGCTGTGGCCCAAGAACACATCTCCTGGTAAGCGGACCGCTCTCCTAGCGCACCCCAATAGATGCTCCATAAATAGAACATGTTCAGTCTCAGGTAAGAAGTAAAGGAGACTGCTGTTACTATCTACTGATCATTTGTTTTTCCTGATTAGTTTAAAAGCTCATTTTTCCAAACACTAACAGCTAGGATTGTAATCAGAGTGCCACCTCATGAGCATATTACCCCTGTGTTATACTCTTTTCATTGGCTTCCTATGTTGTATGGCTCTCAGTAGTACAAACGACAACAGAGCCCACAAGGGAGGATGTGAGACTCGATCCAGTGCTCCCAAATTGCGGAAAATGTCTCTAATGGTCCACCTGAGCACCAGTGATCATAAGATGGCATGGTTTGATATTGCAATTAAGATAGAGATGTCAAATGAAGATCCATGTTTTGAATTTCAAATATACTGACGTTGTCAAAATGGGGATATTCCTGGATGAAGAAGTAGAAGACTGGGAAATAATGGATGACGTAGAACAACAGTGGGCTAAATTAAAAGGAGCTAGTACAAAGGCAATACATCTCTATGTTAGAAAAGTAAACAAAAGTAAGAGGAAAAGGAATCTGATTTGGGTTTCAAAGGAGGTGGCTGAAAAAAATATAGGCATAAAGAACAGCATTCAAGAAATATAAAGGATTCCAAAAAGTGGAACACAGGGAAAAATACCTGGTGAAACTGAGGGAGACAAACAAAGAAATCAAGAACGCAAAAGATCAAACAGAAGAAAGGATTGCCAAAGAGATAAAACAAGGTGACAAAACATTTTTCAAATATATCAGAGAAAGAAGGGAGGCCAGAAGTAGTATAATGAATTGAAAGGTGATGAGGAGTGATGTGTGGAGAGAGACAAAGAAATGGTGGAAATATTAAACAAATACTTCAGTTTGGTGTTCACTAAAGAAGACCCTGGAGAAGAACCATTCCAAGATGATAGATGGGAATGGGGTAAATGGAACTCCATTTACAGATCAAAATGTGTGGGAAGAGCTAGGCAATCTTAAAGTGGACAAGGCCATGGGGCCAGATGAGATACATCCCAGGATACAAAGGGAGCTCAGAGATATGCCAGTGAGTCTGCTGAAGGACTTGTTTAGTAGATCTCTGGAAATGGGAATGGTGCCGAGGGATTAGATAAGAGCAGTGGTGGTCCCTCTTCACAATAGTGGTAGCAGAGAGGAGGCTGGAAACTACAGATAGTTAGCTTCACCTCAGTGGTGAGAAAATTAATGGAGACACTGCTGAGTTAAAGGATAGTGAACTATCTACAATCTAGTGGATGGGTGGCTGGATGGATTCACCAGAGAAATATCCTGTCAGACATATATGATTGATTTTATTTGATTGGGTGACTAGAGAATGGGATAGAGGAATTGCACTCAATGTGATCTTCTTGGATTTCAGCAAAGCTTTTGATATGGTCCTGCATAGGAGGCTCGTAAAATAAAATGAGAAAATTGGGAGTGAGCACCAAAGTAGTGGAGTGGATTACAAACTGGTTGACTGATAGGAGACAGCATGTAACAGTAAACAGAACCTACTCTGAAGAGAGAACCATTCAGAATACTGAACCCTGTGGCACTCCACTTAACATGGTTCTGTTCATAACCTTTTTGAGTGACATTGCGGAAAGGATAGAAAGTAAAGTTTGTCTATTTGCGATGATACTAAGATCTGCAACAGAGTGGATATACTTGGAGTATAGAGAATGAAAAGTGATTTAAAGAAGCTTGAAGGGTGGTTGAAGATTTGGCAGCAGGGATTCAATGCCAAGAAGTCATGCATCTGGAGTGTTGCAATACAAAAGAGATGTATGCGATGGGGTGTGAAAGACTGATGTGCTTGGACCAAGAGAGGGATTTTGGCGTAATAGTGTCAGGTGATCTGAAGATGGCAAAAAGCAATGTGACAAGGCAATAGCTAAAGCCAGAAGAATGCTGGACTGCAAAGAGAGAGGAATAACCAGTAAGAAAAAGGAGGTGATATTGCCCTTGTACAGATCCTTGGTGAGGCCCCAGCTGGAGCACTCTGTTCACTTCTGGAGACTGTATCTTAAAAAGGATAGAGACAAGATGGAGGTGGTCCAGAGAAGGGCAACCAAAATGGTGTGGAGATCAGTATTGGAAGACTTTTTAGGAAAGGTTAAAGGATCTAAATATGTATAACCTGGAAGAGAGGAGGTGCAGGGGAGATATGATACAGACCTTCAGATACCTGAAAGGTTTTAATGATGCACGAAATTCAAACTTTTTCTGTTGGAAAGCAAACAGTAGAACTAGAGGTCACGAAATGAAATTCTAGGGGGGACAATTCAGAACCAATGTCAGGAAATATTTCTTCATGGAGAGGGTGGTGGATGCCTGGAATGAACTTCTGGAGAAGGTGATGAAGACAAAAAAAGTCAAAGAATTCAGAGGGGCAAATGATAAACACCGTGGATCCCTAAAGACTGGAAGAAGGAAATGAAGAAAAGGGAACATGGGAGTAATTTGCTGGTGTGGCATTTACTCCTTTTAACCAATAAACCTTGATGCTTTTGAATCAACTGCATCATTGCTCTCCACGTCAGCAGCTGGGGGAAAAGAGGAATTAGATTTAGAAAACAAACAATAAGGGCTCAGATTTTTACAGTCTGGGAAACTGATAAGCATGGGGTAACCTGCACAGTGCAGCAGTTACTACCCTTAATAGAAGGAATGGGATTATGACCCTTAACCAATAAGACTTGGTGCTTGTGACACAACAACATCACTCCCCTCTGATGGTGGGGGGTGGAGGGGAAGAAGAATTAGATTCAGATGAAAACCAACACGAGCCCTGATGTTTACTGTCTGGGATACTAAGGGGAAAAAGCTCAGACTGCTTCTACAGCCAAGTCCATAAGCATAGTACAACAAGCAGCACTGTCTGAATTTTGAGGTTGGCTCATCACCCTGTAAAAATGTTGCTAGCGGATCCAAGATGGTCGCTCGTATTGAGACCTAAACGGGAACGCTCTGCCTTCGTCTTTTGTTTATCGGAGAAAAAATGCCTGCTAAGAGGAAGGGAAGAGTTCGGACCTACCCGACCGTAACAAACCCTTCCCCGAGTATTCAGACAGAGATTACCCGTTTTGTGAGTCCAACACCTCAACAGAGAACCGAGGAAACCGATGAGCAGGGAAGCGTGGAACGGCTGACCTTGCCGACGGGGGAGGTGTCTCTAAGCCCGGAGCAGAGAGAACCACCTACGCAGAGCGCAGCAGAGGAGATGTGGAGCGGAGGCACGGCAGCGATTCAAGCCGGCCAAACTCCAGGGTTCACCTCACTGATTCCAGACGGGGCAACAGCTGGACCCTTAACATCGAGTCCGGTGGAGATGCTAAGACCTGAGGGGCTAACCGTAACCAGCACGAGCCTGGGAGAAGGTATGTCCGCAGAAAATAGCACAAAGAAAGACCTAATTGCCATTCCTGAGAGGCCTGCGCAGGTGACTTTAGACTCCCTCTGGGAGTTTATGGTGGGCATGGCCTCGGCTATAAACTCCATGAATGGAAAAATGGAGATTTCTAATTCGCAGAGCGTTCATAAAGTTGATGCTGTGCAAACACAACTAGACGGTATGAAAGGGAAAATAAGTAAAATGGAAGAAGAAAATAAACAGCTCCAACAGTATAAAATTGCAGCAATTAAAGACTCTCAAGCTATATCCAGACGCGTAGAATTTATAGAAAATAAATCTAGACATTTGAATCTACGATTTACCAACTTTCCCAAAGTTGTGGGAGAAATCCCTTATACAACTTTGAAAAGATTCATACAAATGAACTTGGAGATAACAGAAGAAAACCTACCTTCTATAAATTCCTGTTTTTTTCTACCTGCATCGACGCGTACAGGAGATCCTGTAAATGTTCCCTTTGCAGGGGACCTGACTGGGTTCCTTGAAGATTCCACATTACAAGTTATAAATAGGGGAACATTGTTGGTGTCATTTATTACTGTTAAAGATATACGTCTAGTGATGAGAGCATATTTTCAGAAATATCCGCATAACTTTCATGAGGCTGTAGTAAAAGTTTTCCCTGATTTAGCTCCGGCCACACAGGCCAGGCGTCGGGGGTTTATAACCCTCAGACAAGAGGCCATAGGGCTGGGCTATACTGTTAAAATACAATTTCCTTGCAAATGTTTTCTCATGAAAGATAATGAACGTTATGTATTTTTTATTCCTGAGCAACTAAAGGAGTTTATTGAGGCCAGGAAAGTTAACATCTTAACCTAAATTGAAAGAAAATGGATGTGTTGTTATGAGCAGCCTGTTAAAATATTGATTTATTGTTCTAAAAGGGTTCCTTTAAAGATTTCCGGATCCACAATTAATATTCTGCTGGGTGCGAGATTCAATATATTAAATAATGTTAGAAATTATAATTATTTTGGTCACCGGTGTTTAGGAAGTATTTATATAAGCTATTCCTTAGTGGTGATTGCCTCTGTTTTTGAGTTTATGAAGGTGACAAAATAATTTTGTTTTTCTGTTTGTTATTGGAATCGCAATATTTCTTTATAAGCAAATTTTTTTGTTTATGTATTAAAATGAATAAATAAAGAATTAAAAAAAAAAAATGTTGCTAGCATTACATTTTTTATGGGTTATCATAAGAAATGGGGATAAGTGCATGGAGTGGCAGTAGCTAACTTTGAGAAACATGGGGGTAATCTGCACAGTGCGGCAGATTCTACCATAAGAAGCTTGCTGGGTAGATTGGATGGACCATTTGGTCCTTTTATGCCATCAGTACTGCAATATTATGTTACTTTATTAACATAAGGCACTCTCATCATATATACTGTATAGAGATGTGAAAATGGCGCGGGCCGTCCAGTGCTCTTACCATGTGACAGGGGCCGGCCAATGGCACGGATACCCTGTCACATGGTAAGGGCAAAGGGCCATTGACGCCATTTTTATTAGTGGCAGCCGACGGCCCGAGAGCGGGAGATCGCTCCCGGGACCACCAGGTAATTTAAAAAAAAAATTTTTGGGGGGGGGGGGGTCGGGAGGGTGGGGGAAGCTAAGGGAGATTTTTTGAAGGGTCGGGGTGGGTTTAGGGATTGTTTTTGTGTGCCGTTTTTCCTGCCCTCCCCCAAAATGATAAGAGAACCCCACGAAGAATTTTGTGGGGTTTTCCTATCGGTTTCGGGGAGCCCCCGATTTCTGACGACTTTGAAAATATTGTATGATATTTTCAATCAGAAATACGATTCACATCCCTAATACTGTAACTTTCTCAATAATGACACATTATTTGCATTTGTACAGCTTTACGATTCTAAAATCCTCTAGGCAGGTGCACTCTCCAGCTAAGAATCTGCAGGAAGTACCCACTGTCAAACTGGCAAAACTTGATCTTACAAAACATCGGGCCATATCAGTCATTGGACCTATTCTGTAGAACCAACTCAATACCCGAACATTTGCAGTGTTCCTTCCTTGAAAGCCTTCAAAAAGTTATTAAAAATATCTCTTTTCGCTGGCTTTTAAAGCTTAGACTTGTCTATATGCAGTGAATTTTTGGGAGTCTTGTATTGTTGTTTTATTGTTCTTTTTTTAAATTATGTAAGTACACCTGTGAACCACCATAAACATATATGCAAAGCACAGTATGTAAAAGTTTGCAAGTAAATAAACTTTGTTGAAACTGCAAATCTACTAACTATTTAATTTCTAAGTTTTATCATCTACAGATTGATTCTTTCAGTGCTAAGGTAAATTATATAAGAGCATGGGAGCAGGACCTTAATAGAATTTTGTTCCAGTCTCGGCATGAAGATTTAAAATGAGCGTGGGTGTTTCTGCTATTGCACTCTGAAAATGGTTGTAAGCTATTATACTGCTGGTACCCTATGCCATATAGATTACAGAAACTTTTTCCAGAAGCTTCTTCGCATTGCTGGCATGATTGTGGTCTTAGGGCTGATAGGTTAACATTTAGTGGCCTTGCCAGAGATATTGGAAGTCAGTTCAAATTATCCTTAAAGACAGAACATCTGCGGATTTGACATGGAATGCTGAGATAGTACTGCTCAAATCACCCATTCAAACTATAAACCCTAATATGTTTAAATTGGTGGCTCACTTACTGACAGCTCGAAGTGATTGCCTCTCATGGGAAGAATTCTGGGCCCCTTATTCATGATTGGTTACAGAGAGCTTGTGATATATTTTTGTGTGGAAAAGGTGTCTGCTGAGCTGAGGGACAATTTGCAATTGGGTTTTTAAATATGGAAACCCTTTATTAGTTACTATAGCTCCTATCCTTAGTGCTGATGCTTGTGAAGGGAAAGAATATATTCTGTAAGCTCATGCCCATTGCCTGCCCTGCTGACGTTTTATTTTTCTCCTTACCTAGTTTCTTTTTTTCTTTTTATGGACTGCTCAGGTGTTCACGAGGTTAAAAAAAAAAAAAGGTCCTTTTGTTCAGTTTAGAGGCTGCAATGTGGGTGTTTTTTCGGTGGAGCAGCACAGCCATACCACTGGTGGGCTGCACTAGCCAGAATGGAGGCTCCTAATCTGGGCAGCGAGGTGGGGAGCAGCGCTCCTGTTGCCTCTGACTGCTGCCCTTCCCTCATTCCATTACTTTTGCCTAATGAGAACTGAGTACACTGCCTATAACGGGAACTCCCAGTACCTCCTGCCACAGCTCTTGGCAGAAGGAGGGACATGGCACTTCTTCCCAGGCTGCAAGCGCCCCCCCCCCCCCCCCCCTCCAAACAATAAAAGCATCCACAACTCAACCACCTTATCAGACACTGGAGCAACAGCACTGGACCAATGCACTTCATGAGGGAAGGGCAGCAGTCGGAGGCAACAGGAACGCTGCTCCCCACCCGGATGTCCGCATCGTGGGCCTCTATTCTGGCTGCTGCAACTGAACATAGGAACATAAGAACATAAGAAATCGCCATGCTGGGTCAGACCAAGGGTCCATCAAGCCCAGCATCCTGTTTCCAACAGAGGCCAAAACCAGGCCACAAGAACCTGGCAATTACCCAAACACTAAGAAGATCCCATGCTACTGATGCAATTAATAGCAGTGGCTATTCCCTAAGTAAACTTGATTAATAGCCATTAATGGACTTCTCCTCCAAGAACTTATCCAAATCTTTTTTGAACCCAGCTACACTAACTGCACTAACCACATCCTCTGGCAACAAATTCCAGAGCTTTATTGTGCGTTGAGTGAAAAAGAATTTTCTCCGATTAGTCTTAAATGTGCTACTTGCTAACTTCATAGAATGCCCCCTAGTCCTTCTATTATTCGAAAGTGAAAATAACCGAGTCACATCTACTCGTTCAATAAAGAATGGGCCTCTTAGATTTTTATATTTTACCTTGTGAGCATCTGAGTGGGCCATGCACAAGGGTCTTCATCACATCTGCATCTCAAGGGAAGGAAGGAGATCCACTCAGCGTGCTGCTGCTTGACTACAGCCAATGGGCCTCTCGCATCCCTTTTGACATTACTAGCCGCATGGCTACTCCAGCAATGCACACTGCTGGTTGCGTGCCTTGCTGCACCTGTCCACCAGCGCACCCAATATTCTCACCACTCCCACATGGACTGCTCAGAGGAAGTATGCTGTGGTTTTTCTTTTCTTTTCTTTTTTTTTGTTCAGGGAAGGGGGATGAGCATCCTCAGGGTTGGGGAAAAAACCAAGCAACCCCAGGCAGCTCAGTGGTGCTCTGCAGTCCAGTAGGACTTGGTACCAATCTGTGCAGTTTGCCCTCTGGCCGGTGATCAAAGTGTGTGCTGCACAGCCAAAGGAGATGTGGGCAGTCTACATCCAGGGTCTTCAGCCATGCGGGAGTGTGTCGGTCCCCTGCCTGCCATGGCAGTCTGCTGCTGTTGCTCCAGTGGCTGCTGTGGCAGTTGAACCCTGGGTACTTTCTCTGTTTAGGCAGGGATTCTGAGGCCTGGGAAGGAGAGGTCTGGTGTCCCTCCTTCCTCCGAGAGCTGTAGCATGGTTGCGGGGAAGACCCAATATGGGCAGTGCGCTCAGGCTTTTTGTATGTAAAAGTAATTTTAAAACAAGAAAGAAAAGGGAGAAGGCAATATTTCTTGGGCGATTATCATCCTTTTTGGTTGGAGACTCCGAGGCGGGAGGTGTGGCAATTAGTAGGGCTAGTGTGGCTGGATATTATGGAGTCCCTCTGGCCAGGAGGGTAGATAAGGGCCTGTTTCAGCTCCTTCCCACCTCCTCCTCCTTCCTTCTTTCCATCATCTTCAGCACTCGTATGCTTAGGTTTCACGGCGTAGACGTAGGGCATGGGGTGATCCTATAGCCCAGAGCTTGTGGCAAGACCTGCCTGTGCACCACAATGGAGTGCTGAGTGTGGAGTGCAGGGCCTTCGGGAGGTGGATGGCTTTAATATTGAAGGGAAGAATCAGCAGTAGAGGGAGCATCCCCTTTCCAGAGCCGATAGAAAAAATGCATGTGGGCAGCTCTTGGAAGGCAATACCATAGTTGTCCTGGTATGTGTGTGTGTGTGTGGACTAGGCCCTAGGTTTTCCATCACTTAGGGCAGGGGTGTGTGTTAAGGGGACATTGGGAACAGCTGAGCGGGTGGTGATTGGTGGAGGTGTAGCAGGTGACTTCTTACCCTCCATCCCCACCCCAAGCACTTATACTAGAACTGGTGGCAATTTTGTGTTTCTGATTAGCCACTTATGCTAAATATAGAGGCTGCCATCCCAGGGGAGTCAAATATTTTCTCCTTATCAAGCATGATAATCCAGGTAATTGTTTTTTTCTTTGTATTTGCATGTGGAAATCTTGCAACACTATCCCAGCACATCTTTTTCATCTGCTGGCAGCATCCCTCTGGAATACTCCATCTGTCTGGGCATCAGAAGAGACATTTACAGTCATCCGTCTCTCTTGCCAGCCTCTTCGGCAGGTGGCTTCTTCTTTCAGTCATGCTTTGGTAGATTCCATAGGACATGCCTTTCCTATGCAGGTGGTGGGGATGCAGAAAAGGATCACTCAGAATGCCCCGTCTGGATTTATAGCCTGGCAAATTTTGTGATAGTTTAAACTGTCCACCAGAGCTTGACCCCCAGCACCACTAGCAATTCAGCTCCAGTCTCATTCCTGCTTACTCCCTGATTGCATTGGCTTGTCTCATTTTATTTGCCATTAAAGCAACTGCACAAGTTAAGATGTTATTTAGACCCAGTGGACTTTATTGGCCATCAAAACTAATATATACAAAGAAAAGAGCAATATATGTTGTTGTTTCAGCCTGGGCACAGCAGGTACTGAAGGAATATCTGACCATTCTCTGCTTCTTCCTTTAGCTTTTGCTGCTGAGGACATATGAAAGAAAATGCCATTCTATGGGGGGCTGTCCTGGGGACTTGGATTTTGTACCCCCAGCACTCACAACATCCTTTGCAAAATTCTCTGTGGCTGCCTACTATCTTGGAATGCATTCCGTCCAGGTCACTTTAGACCATTAATGAGATGGGAGTAGAACGGTGACACATTGGTCCCTCTGTTGGCAGCAGGTTCTGCCAGATTTTGTGCCCTTAGTCCCAATCACAAGAATTCTTTTTTCTTTTTTATGGCCTGATAAGGTCCTCACAAGGTAAAATAAAATAAGAGGTCCTTTTGTTCAGTTGGAGGCTGCGATGTGGGTGTTTTTTCGGTGGGGCAGTACAACCATACTGTCTGCCAACTCCAGGGTTGATGTAATTTTCCTCAGCTTGTTTGGCAGGATCATATGTGTCACTTTACATTTTAACAGTACATGCATATCAGGGTTTATGCACTGGGCCATCCCCGTATGGTAGCTGCCATCTTCATTATTCACGATCGGCCTGATTTTTATCCCCCAAGCACGTAAAAAATGGGGGTTACGTGCATGGCTGGGCCTTGCACGCGCCGTGCGCATCTTCAAAGGGGCCCAGCCACGCGCGTAACCCCCATTATGCACTGAAGTGCCAGGCCCAGATAAAAGGGAGGTCCGGGGAGCGGGGAGGGGTGCCCTGGGGGGCAGGGAGGGGCGGGGCTAGAGGCAGCCAGACAGCGGCCATTTGCCGCTGAACCAGGGAAGGGACTGCCGGCACGTGCAAGTTGCTACTGTTCCAATGGAACAGTAAACAACAAAATAAAAATAGGTAGGGTAAAGGGTTTATGGGGTGGGAAAGACAGGGAAAGAGGGAGGGGGTATGGGCAGGGGGGGAGGGAACTAGGAGAGGCCCTTTCTCATTGTGGGCGAAATTTACTAAAATCTACCCCCCCCCTTGCGCACGCTGCCCGTACATACACATGCGGATTACAAAATCCAGCGCACATGTGTGCACGGCCCACCGATTTTATAACATGTGCGCGCCAGTGCACGCATGTTATAAAATTGGCGCTTCCATGTATGGGCGCCAAGTAGCACCCGCACATAGATGCGCGTGCCCTTCTTTAAAAATCTACCCCATGACTCTTTCAGCAGACAGGTGCCCATTCTCTGTTTTAGCCTGCCTAAGAAGTCTCTAATTGTACCTCTCCGTATAATTGCAGTGGATTGGCACTGTGGCTGCCTTCCTTTATCAGAGCCTGCCTGGCAGTTGCACATGTATCATCTTGCCTTTCTTGCTGTGCCAGCACATCAGAGTCTATGCACTAGGCCATATCCAATTGGGATGCAAATGTGTTGCTTCCATTTCAGCGGATACATACTTACCTCGCTGACTTTATAGTAGGGATGTGAATCGTTTTCCATATCGTCTTAACGATAGAAATCGTGTGGCAGGGCAAGAAAATCGTCTTAGGCACGATTTTTTAGTTAAAATATCGTTAAAAATCGTTTTTTTCCGATTAGTGCGCACTAACTCAAGTTAGTGCGCACTAACGGGAGTTAGTGCGCACTAACTGGGAGTTAGTGCGCACTAACTGAAAATGATACAATTTGACACTTTTCAGGTCAGTTAAGGTCAGTTTAGGAATGAATATGTATTCCTATTGGCTGCCCTCTTATTTATTCATGTTACCAAGTTTCCTACTGACAGTATATGGGGGATAGGAAATGGAAACAGTTGGTAGCTTGACAAAACAAGTAATGTGATCAGTCAATGTGACTAGAACTTGTGCCCTAACCCTGATACCAGGGGTATTGTGATCTTCCTGCACACAGTGCCCTATCCCTATTAATACCATGAGTGTTGTGATCTTCCTGCACACAGTGCCCTATCCCTAATACCAGGGGTGTTGTGATCTTCCTGCACACAGTGCCCTATTCCTGATACTGGGGGTGTTGTGATCTTCCTGCACACAGTGCCCTATTCCTGATACCGGGGGTGTTGTGATCTTCTTGCACACATTCCGGTATCAGGGATAGGGCACTGCATGCAGGAAGATCACAACACTCCTGGTATTAATAGGGATAGGGCACTGCATGCAGGAAGATCACAACACTCCTGGTATTAATAGGGATAGGGCACTGCATGCAGGAAGATCACAACACCCCTGGTATCAGGGATAGGGCACTGTGTGCAGGAAGATCACAATACCCCGGAGGAGTGAGGGTCAGGCAGCTCCCCCCTGTCTGTGAAGCCAGCCTCTCACTAGTAATGCAGGGAGGGAGCTGTCTCAGACTTCACCATCCTCCCCCCCCCCTCACCCACACACCATTCACTAGCTGGGACATGGGGGAAGTCAGGAGTGAGGGTCAGGCAGCTCCCCCCTGTCTGTGAAGCCAGCCTCTCACTAGTAATGCAGGGAGGGAGCTGTCTCAGACTGGTATCAGGGTTAGGGCACTGTGTGCAGGAAAATCACAACACTCCTGGTATTAATAGGGATAGGGCACTGTAAGAGATGACTGTAGTAGATTGAATAAAGATCTGAAGTTTCTGCTCTCCTCACACCAAACAAAAACAACACACAAGCAGAGAAGCCCTTCTTACAAAGCTGAGCTAGTGAGTTAAATAGGAGGAAAAGTAAACATACTTGTGCCAGTGTGGCTACTTAAAAAATACACTTACCAACAATAAATTACATATATTTGAACTGTGTACAGTTCCAGCCAGGACCACCTTTCTAAAATGCACAGTGATTGGCAAATTCAACATGCACTAGCATTTCAGGTGCCTGCTAACAAAAATAATAAACAAACAAGTTCTAGTCACGTGAGTGCTGATCATTACATTACTTTTTTTGTCAAGCTTCCAACTGTTTCCATTTCACATCCCCCCAACCATTACCTCAGTATTAGCCTTGGTAACATCAATAGATAAGAGCACAGCCAGCCAATAGGAATACATACATACATATTCATTCCTAAGTGACCTTTACTGACCTGGGAAGTGTGAACACTTTGTTTCATTTTCTGTTGGTGTTCGTTAGTTTCCAGTTCCATTTCCCATCCCCCCAACCATCACCTCAGTGGTAACCTTGGTAACATCAATAGATAAGAGGGCAGCCAGCCAATAGGAACACATATTCATTCCTAACTGACCTTCAGTGACCTGGAAAGTGTTTATTTGTATCATTTTCAGTTAGTGCGCACTAAATCGAGTTAGTGCGCACTAACGGGGAGTTAGTGCGCACTAACTCGATTTAGTGCGCACTAACACGATTTAACGATTTTTAACGATAAATCGTTAGAATTTCTATTGTATCGTGTTCTATAACGATTTAAGACGATATAAACATTATCGGACGATAATTTTAATCGTTGAAAAACGATTCACATCCCTACTTTATAGTACACGCAAAAAAACGGATATTATATGTGTAGTTTTAATAATGAATTATGCACATAATAACCGTTTTTTCGCATGTACTAAAAAATCTGCGAGGTACGCATGTACCTGCCAAAATAGAAGAAACAAATGAACATCCCTAATATCCTGCAGGTAGCAGCCATATTCTTTAATCACTGTGTCACTTACAGCATACAGGCTCCAGCTTTCTGCCATTGGTTGCCTACACCAGTGGCATTCATGGAATAAACAAAGGGATCTCTAGGAGCGGGATGGGAATTGTAAAGCTGTATTAAGTTGTCTGTTCATTTCCATCAGTATGTCGAACCTCTTTAAGAACCAGGGGGCATAGCCAGAGGAATGGCAGATAATGCTACTCCTTAGATAAAACATAATTATAAATCCTCTGTGCTTGGTGTCTCTGCACCATATGTGTTTGCAGTTCTGATGTGAGTAGCTGCATATATGGTGTCCTCCCTACCAGTTGCACCTTTACCCTTGTCCTCTACCTGATGTTGCAAGCGTCCTTGAACAAGGACACTAAAATCCTTTCTTGTTGTTTTCACTTTACAGTCAACATTGATAAACAGGCCATTCTGCCATTCTTCAGTAAACATATGCAGTTCCTGAAGCTATTCTTTGGACATTTTTTGCCTCTGTTCTCTCAGCTAATGATCAATCACTATCAGTTGTCCATGTCATGCAGCAGCAAGTGATCTACCTCCAGTACGATTATTTCAGCAATTTTCTAGCAATCCATCTTTATCCATTTCATCAGCACATTATTTATGGCATCATGGCAGTGGTTGCATGCTGCAAGTTGTCTTTGGCAGTGAGATGAGTTTTCACTTGGCTGGCAGACCACATCCACTTTAGTGTGCCTAGGAATGATGACATTAAGAGTAAATATCGCCATTGGCCATGTCAGTTGCTTATTGCTTTTGATTATCTGAAGGCATTTCTATTTGCCAGGTTTGTTTATTCTTCAAAGAGCAATGATCAGTTCTTTTTAGGCGGGTCACCCCTTCAAGAATCCCAAGTCGTTGTAGTGGCATGATATGTCTGGTCCATATGCATTGTGTTGTTATGAACTTCACTTTCAGCATTTGTATTGTAAATTATTTGCAGTATTTGGCACATTTTGGTCTTCAGACACCTGTTCTATGGGTGTTGGCAGTTCCAAAGTGAACTGATCTGCTATACTACCTATCCTGCCTTTGAAGAAGGTTGTGCATACTCTTGTGCCTCCATGTTATGCAGGTATTCCTGCACATGAGGACGGTGAAGTGCTAGCTTGGCAGGTGGTTGCAGAATACATTCTACCTGCACAAGATTGGTACATATAATGCATCGACACAACATATTCCGCCACGGAATATGAGCTTTTCAAGTCATTTTCTCTTCCGTGAGCTGTTGCCTCAGTTAATGACTGGTTGTATTTCAGACAGGACAGTTTTCTTCACGCTTTTAACCTTTCTGTGTTGATGTCATAGCTTGTGTGGCAGCAATGCCATTATGTGGTTAATCTCCACATTCCTTCAAGTGAATTTAGATATGGTTAGTATGTATCCTCTGTAATACTGGGGACTCCTTACCATCTCTCAAGTTTTTCATCATTCTAAGGATCTTTCCACAGATCCCATGGCTTTTGCAATTTCACACTCTATATAATGGTAATTATATTTCTAACTGCAAAGTCTCTAGATTCACCGGTAAGAATTTTGGCAGAACTATTCTTGCAATTACATAATTTTGTATGTATATATTTATTTATTTATTTATTGATAGTTTTAACAATGCTTTCTAAGGACATACTTTGTACAGAAATACATGAAATATAATTATGAAAAAAGAACATCAAATAAAAAGGAAATAAGCATATAAATGTTGTCAACAATCAAGAAAAACAGGAGGGCTGAAACAGAGGAAAAAAAAAAAAGATCAACAGGTATAAGGAAAAAAGTGGTGAGTGACTATAGGCTGCAATAGACCAAACTAGATGTTCCTAAATAGATCATATGGGACTGGAAGTCAAAGTTTTCCTGTTTACAAAAACCTGAAGCTGTTCAGAACAAAGAAAATAAAACTCTCATTAGATAATCTAACAAAACATTTACATGGAAATCTTAACATAAACAACGCTCCAAGTGTCAAAACATCTTTACGAAGAGCCAAAAAGCTTTTCTCTAATCTAAATAGCTTGAGAGAAGTCAGGAAAAATTTGAACAGGAAGTCCTATAAATGAGACAATTGAAGTAATTCTTCAATATAAAGCTTAAATCTGACGCAAAGAAAAAAGTAACCAATCAGGTGGATCTTTCTATAACCTCAAGATTCGAGGTTTCCTGGAAAGCAGATAGGTCCAGATCAACAGCCTGTGGTTGACTATTCCCAGATGAAATAAAGTAAACTCTATTAAGAGCAAGAATTGTCTCTGGGTATTTTCAAAACATGGAGGAAATAAGGCCATAAGGTCATCCTGGGTAGCTCTCCCATAACCTTAATTGGAGCGGACTGGGAGGGAAGTGGGGAAGGCCTGGATGCGTCGCTGCATGGGAATTGCCTAAGTTCTTCTCCCCTTGTGCGTGCTGCCTGAATATGCATGCGCGGATTATAAAATCCACACACGCATGTGCGTGCAGCCTCCAGATTTTATAACATGCACGCACCGTCATGTGCATGTTATAAAATCATCGTAGCGATGTGCGCATGGTGGGTAGCGTGCGCATATGGACGCAAGCATGCACCTTTTAAAATCTACCCCAAAGTCTCTCTGCTGGGGTGCTTGTGTCCATCTCTCTGGTTCCTGGGGGGAAGCTTGCTGCATTTTCCTCATCAGTGTACAAACAGCCCCAGGTGTAGGGGAATTCTGTAGGGGAACCCCAAAAGCATGTCAAAATCCTACCTGAGTCCAAAGTTCTGTCTCTTGCCCACAGTTGTGACCTGGTCTTTTTTAGGTGGAGATCCAGTTGGGATGCTCCAGATCTTGATGTTCCATCCCACACTGACTTTCAATTCTTTGTGACTTCTCTGGGGGAAAAAATCCTATGTTTCCAGTCTTGAACAAAGTTCTCAATCTCCTGACTCCAATCTGTAAGGAAGCTTGGGAAAAAACTCCATAAACCAAAAGGGGAAAAAGCCAAATTAGTCTGGGTCAAGAATTCCGTGCTGGGTAATGCTGTCACCGGTCTTCTTTCCTCTAGGGAGTAGATGGTATCTCACAGATTTCCCACCCCTGCTTTCTGGAACACCTGTACCCCTCTCCAAGGGGTACAGGTGTTCTCCAGAAAAAGAAAAAACAATGAAAACCCTGATCAAAATTCCCCAAAACCTCTCTCTCTCCCAAACTTAAGGCAGGTGGGAAGTGTACTGATGAGGAATCTGCTCTAAATGCAAAAAACCCACCAAGTTGGGATAGTGGGCCCAACTTAGCAAGGTGAAAAGGAAAAATAGCTTCCTGTTCTTCAAGAGCCAATTAAAAATGACCATGCTCTCTATATCATTAATTCCCCCTAGTGTCCTAAGGATATCCAATCACAGTCAACCTCATAGGAGAGACTGAAATGGAATAGAAAATCCAACGAAGATGTTATTACTAATGGGCAGGAATCTAGGGCTATTTAGTGGCTGACCAAAAGGTTGGCCACATACAGAAAGGGAGAAAAGCCTTAGTAAATGTGAGGGAGTCAGTTGGACCGTTAGATGATCGAGGGGTTAACGGGGCACTTAGAGAAGATAAGGCCATCGCGGAAAGATTAAATGATTTCTTTGCTTCAGTGTTTACTGAAGAGGATGTTGGGGAGGTACCCGTAATGGAGAAGGTTTTCATGGGTAATGATTCAGATGGACTGAATCAAATCACGGTGAACCTAGAAGATGTGGTAGGCCTGATTGACAAACTGAAGAGTAGTAAATCACCTGGACCGGATGGTATACACCCCAGAGTTCTGAAGGAACTAAAAAATGAAATTTCAGACCTATTAGTAAAAATTTGTAACTTATCATTAAAATCATCCATTGTACCTGAAGACTGGAGGATAGCAAATGTAACCCCAATATTTAAAAAGGGCTGCAGGGGCGATCCGGGAAACTACAGACTGGTTAGCCTGACTTCAGTGCCAGGAAAAATAGTGGAAAGTGTTCTAAACATCAAAATCACAGAACATATAGAAAGACATGGTTTAATGGAACAAAGTCAGCATGGCTTTACCCAGGGCAAGTCTTGCCTCACAAATCTGCTTCACTTTTTTGAAGGAGTTAATAAACATGTGGATAAAGGTGAACCGGTAGATATAGTATACTTGGATTTTCAGAAGGCATTTGACAAAGTTCCTCATGAGAGGCTTCTAGGAAAAGTAAAAAGTCATGGGATAGGTGGCGATGTCCTTTCGTGGATTGCAAACTGGCTAAAAGACAGGAAACAGAGAGTGGGATTAAATGGGCAATTTTCTCAGTGGAAGGGAGTGGACAGTGGAGTGCCTCAGGGATCTGTATTAGGACCCTTACTGTTCAATATATTTATAAATGATCTGGAAAGATATACGACGAGTGAGATAATCAAATTTGCAGATGACACAAAATTGTTCAGAGTAGTTAAATCACAAGCAGATTGTGATAAATTGCAGGAAGACCTTGTGAGACTGGAAAATTGGGCATCCAAATGGCAGATGCAATTTAATGTGGATAAGTGCAAGGTGATGCATATAGGGAAAAATAACCCATGCTATAATTACACGATGTTGGGTTCCATATTAGGTGCTACAACCCAAGAAAGAGATCTAGGTGTCATAGTGGATAACACATTGAAATTGTCGGTTCAGTGTGCTGCGGCAGTCAAAAAAGCAAACAGAATGTTGGGAATTATTAGAAAAGGAATGATGAATAAAACGGAAAATGTCATAATGCCTCTGTATCGCTCCATGGTGAGACCGCACCTTGAATACTGTGTACAATTCTGGTCGCCGCATCTCAAAAAAGATATAATTGCGATGGAGAAGGTACAGAGAAGGGCTACCAAAATGATAAGGGGAATGGAACAACTCCCCTATGAGGAAAGACTAAAGAGGTTAGGACTTTTCAGCTTGGAGAAGAGACGCCTAAGGGGGGATATGATAGAGGTGTTTAAAATCATGAGAGGTCTAGAACGGGTAGATGTGAATCGGTTATTTACTCTTTCGGATAGTAGAAAGACTAGGGGACACTCCATGAAGTTAGCATGGGGCACATTTAAAACTAATCGGAGAAAGTTCTTTTTTACTCAACGCACAAACTCTGGAATTTGTTGCCAGAGAATGTGGTTTGTGCAGTTAGTATAGCTGTGTTTAAAAAAGGATTGGATAAGTTCTTGGAGGAGAAGTCCATTACCTGCTATTAAGTTCACTTAGAGAATAGCCACTGCCATTAGCAATGGTTACATGGAATAGACTTAGTTTTTGGGTACTTGCCAGGTTCTTATGGCCTGGATTGGCCACTGTTGGAAACAGGATGCTGGGCTTGATGGACCCTTGGTCTGACCCAGTATGGCATTTTCTTATGTTCTTATGTTCTTAAATCAGGCCCTAAGTCTTATAACATCAGATGCCAGCCCTGGTTCCAATGGAGCTGGAAACCCAAAGGATTAGGGAGATGTTAGATTAAAAAAAAAAGTTTTGTAATTTTAACACACAGTCATTTTTTTAAAATAACATTTGCATCATTGTTTCTTTTTAAATATAACTCCAGGTGGGATATAATCCTGATGATGTTACCAAAAGCACATAGAAATAAAATAGACCTATCTGCAACAGGTTCTCCATGGATAGCTTCTACTTCTGAGATCCAGGGCTCCCTGTGAGGGGAAGCATAGCTTCAATACTTTTTTTGCATTGACCCAAGTACATAGCCCTTTTCCCAGACTCTGTAAGCAGCACTGATGAACTTTACAGTCTATAGCAGCAAAAATTACACTGAGAAGCAATGCGGTTTTCAGCTTCTTTACTGATAGTTGATAAATTGAAAAATCTTCATAGCACTTAGATTTAAATTTCAGTTGTTGAATAATAATGAAGAAGAAAGATTTAATAAATTTGTGACCTCACTCTTTGAATTTATAGAAACCAATTCCTTCAAATTGTTTCTCTTTCTCCTTTTCAATTACTCAGACTTAAGAAAGTGTAATCCTTCTTCTAACTCCCAAATTTATCTCAATAACTCTCCCAACTGCAGAATGATTAGATTTTAATCCAAAATTATTAATCAGAAGAAAACAAAAATCCCAGTTCTCTTACCTTTCCTGTAGTCTTCTTAAATATCTTAGATCTCCTTCTGAAAGCATCAGTGGGCAATCCTCTCTCAAGTGCAGCACATTTGAGTCAGTAGAAAAGATAAGAATTGAATCCTATCTTCAACACCTTTTCTCTGCTAATGGACAGGAATCCATTTATTTCTGATGAAACTGCCACTCCTCAGGCTCTTCCTAAATGAAAGATACCTCTTCCTCCCAATGGATTGGACATTGAGTCCCTGTACCAATGGCTCTCAGCTGCAAAAAGAACAAAAATAGACTTTGATTCAAAGGGGGGGAGGGGGAAAGAGAAGAGACAAGAAGGGTGGAAAAAGCTTCCTTATCTCCCAAATTAAGAGGACAGTCAATGAAGAAAAACAACTCAAAGTGAAACTCCTGATCTATTCACTGGAGGTGAGATAGAAAGCAGCAGAATCTTCCCTACCCCCTGATCTAACCATACACAGGGATTCCCCAAATTCTCTGTGACAGAGTACGAAGGCTCTCAAGGGAAGGTTTCCTAAAAATAGATCAAAACAGTAAACAAGCCAAAATTAGGTCAGACAGAAGACTGATCCCATGAGGGTAACTCGAAAAAATCCCTTGAACTGAACTAGCAAAAATTATTAACAAGAGACAGGAACATCCTGCCTTCTGAAAGCGTAACCAAAAATCCAACTAACAATTCATACCCTAAAATGGTGGCAGAGGGTTATATGCTACTAGAGCCCACCATCTGCAGCTCCCATATAGGGAAGTCAAACCAAAACCTCTCTTAATGTCTTTGAGCATCCCCAGCTAATTAGTACATTCTCTATGGTAAAGAAACCAGAGGTTACTTACATATACATTATATAAATGTATTTTCCCATAATCAGCTATCTTGTAGAAGAGTTTGATACTGTTGCTAATAACTAGGGTCATATTGCTGCATCTCATGAGTTGTTAGAGCACCTTGCAAATGAATCCATAGAAGAAAATGGAGTTGCAGCAGGTAACCATGACAACCATCAAGAAATCCATGAATGACCGCAGACTGCAGGAAGTTTGAAATTGCCTGAAGATATTGGTATTAAAAGGGTAATAAAAGAGAGTATAGAGAGATGCTAAAGTGAAAGCTCCTTCCTGAATTTAGAAAGTGTTTTCTTTCTTGCAAAATAAATCACAGGTATAGCAACATCAATTAATTTGAATTGTCTTGTGAAGTTTGAGCTGCTGATGTTAGCTAATGGTAATGAGTAGCTTAGGAGATATGTTGTACATAAATGGATTAGTGATGAAGTATGTTCAGTATTGTACCTCGCATTACATTCATAATCTGTAAGGCCATAAAAGATTTTGCTTGCAGACGCTGAATTTTAAGTAAGATGAGCCTAATATATTGTTCTGCAACTGCAAAGGAGGAGTAAAACAGTAATGAAAATATGAAACTACTTGAAATTGAGAGTACAATGATATTTCTGAAAAATATAGGGTTCTTAAACTTAAACCTCAAAGATAAGGTTAAGTATTATTTTTCGTATAATGTGAAATAGAGTAAGTGGAAATTTCTACTACTGCCTTATTTATAGTGAATGAAAATAGGGAATACAATACCAACACCAGTGGCCTTCCAAATCTAAAATTAGTTAACTTAAAACCAAGTTAGTTGGGTAGATATATTGCATTTATAAGGCAAACAGACATTTAAAGATGCCAACTTTTGGGACTAGTAAATTTTCTTGTATTATTGCCCGATTAAAAGAAAGTAGTAACCTCAAATGCTTGAACTTTTAAGTATTTGCTAAGCTTTTAAATGATTTTTGCCCCTTGGACCTTTGTACAAAAGTTTTTCTCCCACTTTGTATCTATGAGAAAAATGCTTATGTAACCCCCATTTTAAGGGCATGTGGGAATGAGCAGTGAGCCCCCCCAGGGCTGGAGACACAAATGAAGTCTGTTTTCAGGCTTTCTTTAAACACTTATCTTTATCATAGCTTTATAATCACACAACAGTAGGCTGACTTCCCTTCAGAACAGTGTACTCAATTACTCACAGTGAACTTCTCTCAGTACTCACAGTTCAGCTTTGGTACAGCTCAGAGTTTGGACAGTTTTACTTTACAGGAGCTGCCTTCCTCCTTGAGACCCGGGTCTGGTCTGGTTATCCCCACCTGGATCCCAGCTCTTATTCCCCAGTCTCTGGTTATGCCCATTGAGCTCCACCTACCCCGCAGGATCCCATCCACAGAGCATACTCTCCTTAGTGGATTTAAAGTGGACCAGGCATCTAGCCTGATACTGCACGGGTAAATAGGGGAACACTAGGTGCACTATTTCACAGGGCACTTCCTAAAACAAGCTTCAAGAACTGCAGCATTGAGGAAAGACTAACCTCAGACCTGGTTTAGGATTTTTCCAATGGGGGAAAGCTTCTGCTATAAGACCCAAGGGAATCATACACAGTCAATTAAAAAAAACTAACAAACAATCAAAAAAAATCCCTCTTTCCCAGAATGTGTTGCTTCAAAACTAAGGTGGGGGTATGCGCGTATCTTATGTACACACATAAGATATGCGCATACCCCCTGAAAACCTACCCCAAACCCCCCCTGCGCACGCCGAGCCTATTTTGCATAGGCTCGGCGGCGCGCACAAGCCCCGGGACGCGCATCAGTCCCGGAGTTTGCATGGAGGGGCGTGCCGGGAGTGACGTGGCGTTTTGGGGGCGTGTCGCGAGTGACACGGCATTTTGGGGGCGGTGCCGCGGACGTGGTTTCGGCCCGGGGGCATTCTGGGTGCGTGGCTGCAGCCTCCAGATCAGCCCCCGGACCGGAACATGGAGCGTGGCAGCCGGCCCGGCGCGCGCAAAGTTACGCCTGCTTCCAGCAGGCGTAACTTTGCTAACAAAGATAGGGGGGGGGTTTAGATAGGGCCGGGGTGGTGGGTTAGGTAAGGGAAGGGAAGGTGCGGGGGGGGGGCGGGGGTGGAAGGAAAGTTCCCTCTGAGGCCGCTCCGATTTCGGAGCGGCCTCGGAGGGAACGGAGGCAGGCTGCGCAGCTCGGTGCACACAGGCTGCCGATTTTGGCCAGCCTTGCCCTCGCCGACCCCGGATTTTAATGGATACGCGCGGCTACGCGCGTATCTATTAAAATCCCGCGTACTCTTGTTTGCGCCTGGTGCGCGAACAAAAGTACGCGTGTGCACAGATTTATAAAATCTGCCCCTAAACGTTTACTGAAAACTAATAAAGTAGTAAAAAGACAGACAATCCAATCCTGGCTTTTGGATTCTCCAAAATACAGTTCACAATCCACACATAAAAATACAAAATAGTTACAAGACAATGAAATAGATGCCATGAGTACTCTAGTCTCTGGCCTTATTTGTTGACAAAATCCTCCCAGATTCACTTCCAACTCTTGTGTCCCAGTTCCAGATTCTTTGGATACTGTAAGTGCTACAATATTTCAATAAAGCCCCCCTCCCCCCTCTTGAAATGGACACCCTTCTATGTTTGTACAAATTGGTGAGGATTTTGTGAGTATAGACTTTGAATGCAGCTCAAAGCATTGGATGTTTAGCACCTCACTAGTGATCTGGTGTGAAAGGATTTTGCAGAGGATTGAGATTTTTTCTCTAGATCGAAAATAGAAGGGGGAACTCTCCCACTTCCACAAGACAGTGACAAAAGTGGGAAACAGTCACATTCTGTCTCTGTGGAAAGACAAGTACTGGAAAATGTTGAGATGGAGAAATTTCTCCAAAGAGCAGATCAGAACCTATGCTGCCTCTCTCCATTCCTGTAGGACACTGACTTTTTCCAGTGTCTTGTGGAGACACCTATAAAGATTTTCACAAAAACCCTCCCTTTTTTTTAGGAATGTCTTTAACTAACCATCACTCACTAACCATTCAATGCCTTGGATACTCTCATTCCTGTATTTTAGGGCCTAAGCAGCCCTACACGTAGAACACAGGGCCCTATTTATGTTAGCTCTTTTGTTTCCTTTTATTTATTTTAATAGTGGAAATTACCATGTTTGGCTGGCTGGAAGAGGCCTATGTTATTGTGTCAACATATCTCTTTCAGAATTGTGATAATGATGAAATATGACTAAGCTACAGTACATTTTTAATTTGCTTTTCACCTGCTCTTGTTTTCTTTATACCTAATCTACGTGGCGGCACTATGAATAATAAACTGCTGATGGAACATATCTTCTTTAATTAGTTTGAGGGTCCCTGCATTATCATAAGTGCACTAAGTTGAAGAAGAAACTTCCGAACTATGTTCTGGTGCTCATCAGTTCTACTATCTGTCCATTTGACAAATGGAGAGGTGGAAGATTATTAACCCAGAGGGTCACCCAGCTGATTTGTAGTATGAAAATTACAAGCTCTGAGATCACCCAGAGGTGATCAGCTTCTCCTTTCTTATTAATTACAACCATTCAACAATAAATTATCCATATGTTAGCTTCAAGCATGGAAGATGGATTTTTTTTTTAACTTTTAAGGATTCAATCATCAGAAAAGAAAGATAACTTTAAAATATGTTTCTTATGCTCCAACTAGAAGATAAAACCTCCTGGTTAATTCTTTTAAAAAGTATTATATTTTTGATATTTTTTTCATAGGAGTTTAAGTTGAAATGAATCTCTGTGAGTATTCAGGACAAATAATGTGAAAGCTTTAGTAAACTGTGATAGCTTTGAAAAGTTTGCACATCACATTCGTATCTGAAAATGTATGAGCCTCCTGTACTAAGCATTTTCCCATAGGCACAACATGGGAAAAAAGCCTTAGTAAATCAGGCCCTAAGATAGTTTTATTGAATGAAAGAATACATTTAAGATAATGCAGTCCAATTGGCTAATCTTGAAACCAATTGTAAAAGGTTTTAGGAATCTGATTCCACAATGATTCAAGATAGTAATATACTATATCTTAAGATGGAAATGTTTGACCATTATACAAGAATCTAATCTTTGATTTCCAAACTTTCCTGTGATAGCTCCTAAAGAAATGTTGAAAAAGTTTTATGTTGACTTCTTGAAAATTCTTCCGGCATCAGTTCCCCCAGTATCTAAGTTATTTTACCTTGCATCCGGGAAGGCTGCTGTGAAACCAGCCATAAAAGAAGCATCTGCTGAGTCACCTGATTGCACTGCTTTTTTACTGAATTCTCAAGAAGAAGTACAATCAAGAGCTATACTATAGATGACATACGTATTAGAACCTGTTAAAGTAAGGACATTAAGGATGTTTTCTATTCAAAAATGAGTTTATTTCTTGGATCTAGATTTTCTCTTTTTCCTGATGTAGCACATGAAACTCAACTGAGGCATAAGTCGTTTCTTGCTAAGAAGCATTGTATTGGACCTTGGGGCCACATTTTGCTCCAATTTTATTATAAATATTTGGTTAGAATTAATAATCCCAAATATTTTTTTTTCAATCCTTATTCTTTGGAAAGTTTTCTTATAGAGAATGCCCAGTGACAAGTTCTCCTCAGTGATTGTATTTATGATGAGAACTTGTTATCTTGAACATTAGTATGAAGTAAAGATCCTGTATTTCTTTTTTTTTTTATTATTTCTTTTTCTTTCTGTCTCCATATTGAGATTATATATAATCCTATTAAATTTATTTTCTTGTGATTCATACATTTCTTGATTTTGCTTATTCTAAATTCAATAAAAATTAAATAAATAGAAAAAGAATGTTATTCAGGACACTCTTGATTACATATATTCAGTTGGTTAGGGTTCATAGACTTTCTCTGTGGTCATAATATATTACAGGTTTATGTCAGATTTTGAGAGATACAATTTCTAATACATAAGAGAGGCTACCAAGATAATTTACTACTAACCTGGAATAACCTAATTTTATTTTTTTTTTTACATTTCATCTTCTTATTTCAGACATATTGTTACTTAGCTTAATAAATCAGGTTTATGAAGTATATTGCCTGGGCTTAGGTATTAAATCCATACTTATCACTTTGAAACACAGGGGAATTTTGAATGAATGGCAGCATGATGAGACAATAGCATTCCATCCATTTTTGAATCTGTACATAGAATGCAAATATCACAACATAATAAGAACATGCCATACTGGGTCAGACCAAGGGTCCATCAAGCCCAGCATCCTGTTTCCAACAGTGGCCAATCCAGGCCATAAGAACTGCTCCTTTAGGCCACCCTAATAAATAGTCCACATAAAAGTTTTGATGATAAAAATTCCCCTTTTAATAATTAAAAAGAAAAATAGTCTGGAGGATTCATTGGACTGATACATTTCAAAGCTGAGTTCATGAAGCAGAACTGTGTAAAGCAGCAGATCAATAAGTGGTGGTGACCACAGTGCTGTAATTATTTATCCAGCTCATCTTTGCTGAGTCCTGAGCATGCTCAGTGAGCAGGTGCTTGACTTCATCCAGGTCAAAAGTAAGAGACTAGATAGTTTGTACCTGCTTAGTGATGTGATGAACTTCCTCTAATGGTGAAATATAGAACCTATAGCTGAAGAAATATAATGCAACTTTTACAGTTTAGCCAAAAAGAGGGGAATCTTTTTGGCCGATCAGCACAGCTATGTTTCTAGACCAAAGAGTTGCTTTTCCTTAATCTAGGTGAGGCATTTCTTTTTATAATGAGGCTCTCAGGCTTTTGTACCTGCACAGGGGTAAACTCAGTCGGAGACGAAGAAGTAGGAGGAGAGTCAGAACTAGAATAGCTGCTTCCTATTGAAGAGGTGGGACCTGAACTCCATTGTGCAATGGTTCAGGGTTCACAGAGAAGTCAGAGGATAGATAATTAGCATTGTTGCCTGTATTCGTTAAAATGGGCTCTGCATCATGCCATGTATTGAACACAATTTTCAAAGCCATTTCTATGGAAATATAGTGATTTGCATGCATACTTTGGCATGGAAAATCACTCTCCCTCAATGTGGCTGCAAATTATTCTGCACAATTTTACCTACATGTTGGTGACATGGTCCTGAAATTGTGCTTTGAGTGATATTGGAAAATACTGCACGTAGATTGCATTTTCAACTCTTCATGCTTTCTTCTTCATGAAAAAAAACTACCCTCACAAAAAGCAGGGGAAAATGTAAGGTATGAGAGAGGGAAACAGGGTGGGCAGGAGACAATGATTCGTACAAGTTGGGGAGGGGGATGTAGATCCAAGCATTAGACATAGTGCTGTGGATCCTGATGCCCCGCCTCAGTCACATCACCCAGGTGGTGCTGTCTTGTTTGCTGCCCCATAAATCTGGCCCTGTGTAGGGGTATGAGGGGCATAGGTCAGAGAGGGTTACAGGGTGAGTGGGATAGTTAGTGTGTGCCACTTTCCTCTTGCCAACTGTGGGAGAGGAGAATGATCTCCAGTCATGTTTTCCAGAAACCAGCTAAGTCAATGGTTGGTGGTAGCTGGCTGCTGTCCAGCAAGACCACAGACCCCTAAGAGGCTAGATGTTTGGGAAATAGTCTCACTAGTTTTGCTGTTTAAAATATTACAGAGCTTGGTGATAAGACATGGTGGGGAGGGGCAGCTGGATGTTGGATTAAGTATGGCATCTTGTCTGCTCATCTTCACAGAATGGTAGAGAGCCAATGGGGAAAAAACAAAAGCTGACAATATATTTTTTAATGTTCAAATCTTTTATTGACTTGATATTTTATAAGTGGCCAAGCTTCTGTGGTTCTCAGCTGGGGTATATCCTTTCAGCTTGGAAAGGAAAAATTGTACACACTGGATCTACAAATTGTTCTTCAGTTGTTGTTATCTTTTCTGTTATTTTGTTATGATAAAAAATTTTAATATTATAAAACTTTTCTTTACAAGCTACTAGTGTTTTTGTTATAGACTAAACAACAGTTTCACGATCAGTGGTACCCTCTGTTTCTTAAATTTATCATGAAAAACTGCACATTAAGTGGGTAATTTGGTAACGAAGGCGGCTTTATGTGCGCCAGGCCTATTTTTAAAAGGCCCAGCCACGCGCCTAAAGCCCCGGGAAGCGCGTAAGTCCCGGGGCCGAAGAAAATGGTGAGGAGGGGCAGGGAAGGGCGGTCCAGAGGTGGGGTGGGGCGGTCTGGGGGTGGGGCAGGCCTAGATGGCCCCGGCACACCGGCTATTTACCGCTGTGCAGGGGGATCGCGTGCCAGCAGGCTGCCAGCGTGCGCAGCCTGCACCTGCTTCGAGCAGGCACAAAAGGTAAGATAACATTTTTGGGGGGTTAGGATAGGGCTGGGGGGGTGGGTAGGTTAGATTAGGGGGTAGGGAAGTTCCCTCCCAGGCTAATCCTAAATTGATGCATGCGTGCACGTCTTAAAATCTACCCCTATAAGACTAAGGTCTAGATTTATCAATCTGCAGTAAATATCACCTGCGATAGGAAAAGGGGTGTGTTTTATGGTAATAGCCTATTTATCACAATCAGGCCAATACAGTAAAGTTCGCAGGAGAGTGGGCGAGGGCCCGCTCTCCCGGCACGCGCACAGGTCAGTGTCCTGTGCGCGCGATACAATAAAACAAAATATTTAAATTAGGGCCCGCGGTAAAAAGAGGCGCTAGGCACACTAGCGCATCCCTAGTGCCTCTTTTTGGATAGGAGCGGCGACTGTCAGTGGGTTTGAAAGCCGACGCTCAATTTTGCAGGCTTCGGTTCTCGAGCCCGTTGACAGCCACAGGTTCGGAAACCGGACGCCGGCAAAATTGAGCATTCGGTTTTCAACCCGCGAGCCGCGGGCTGATTTTAATTTTTTTTTTTTTTAATTTTTAACTTTTTTTTAACTTTTGGGACCTCCGACTTAATATTGCCATGATATTAAGTCGGAGGGTGCACAGAAAAGCACAGTAAAAACTGCTTTTCTGTGCATTTCTCCGGCGCCGGCAGAAATTAATGCCGGCCTTTGGGTAGGCGCTAATTTCTGAAAGTAAAATGTGTGGCTTGGCTGCACATTTTACTTACTGTATCGTGCGGGAATGACTAATAGGGCCATCAACATGCATTTGCATGTTGCGGGCGCTATTAGTCTCTGAGGGTCGGACGCGTGTTTTTGATGCGCTATTACCCCTTACTGAATAAGGGATAAAACTAGCGTATCGAAAACGCGGTGGAGCGCACTGTACTGTATCGGCCTGAATGTGTGTTACCTTACTGCTCTGCATAGGTATTACCACAAAGTGTGTTAACTTTTAGCACTAATACCTACATCATTGCATTTTCCTAACTGCAAAGTGCTCATTTCACTGAGAGAGAAAGAAAGAGAGACTATATACTAAGCCCTTCTAGTAGTTAGCTATTTATATCTCCTCACCAGTAAAATCATTTTTTAATCCATTAAACTATTAACCCATTGGACACAAAACGCAGCAAAATCTTGAGAGAATTAAAATGTTCCACCAAACATGGTGGAGTCATTCTATTTAGCAATTTATTAAACCAAATGATTCCTGTGGGTGATTTAAAGACCCTTCAAGATGGGCTTTGAAATATTCGGGCCAATTTTAAAAGGCCTGCGCGCGTAAAATTCAAGGGTTACGTGCATGATTGGGCCCTGTGCGCACTGCGCGCATTTTCTAAAAGGCCCGGCCACACATATAACCCCCGATGCATGCCAAAATGCCGGGCCCTCAGAAAGAGGCGGGCCGGGGGGCACGGTCTGGGCAGGGAGGGAGGGGGGCGGGCCGGGACAGAGCTATTAGATGCTGTCCTAGGGAAACGTGCCGGCAGCTGGCCAGCGAGCAGAAGATAACTTCTGCTCCGGAGGAGCAGTAAGTAGAAAAGTAAATCAATTGGGGACAGGTATGGGGTAGTTTAGGGGTTGGGGAAGAAGGAGGAAGTATAGGGTTAGGATTAGGGAAGTTCCCTCCCAGTCTGTTCCTTTATTGCAGTGGACTGGGAGGGAACTGGTAAAAATGGAAATCACATCACCGCGTGTAAATTAAGAAATACCCCCTTGCGTGCGGAAGAGGCCACCTGCCCGCATATGTGCACGTGGATATTAAAATCTGGCGCGTATGTGGGAATCCTACTTTATAACATGTGCACATAGAAGCGCACATGTTATAAAATAGCCACATCCATGTGCACGTGACAGGAACTGCATGCACTTGGATGCACCCGCTTTTTAAAAAAAATCTACCCCATCCTTTCTTAGCGAAATCAAAAGCCTGTTTGTACTCATGAGGTAGGGAGCCTTACGCCATTTCCACTCTGTGCGATGTGAATAGTTGCTTCTTAAGCATCAGGTCCTTATTAAACCAAGGGACTCTGGGATTATATTGAGGACTCTGCTTATACTTTATAGGGGCAACCTTCTGGGTTATTGAGTATAATGACTGCACAGAGAGGTTGATAAAGCCTCAATGATTTCAAAGGCCAGATTCCTAGAGTCTCTACTCCCTTTCAGAATTAATGCATTCTTCTTACAATTGCTAAATTAATTTATGGATAGGTAGCAATTTAAATGTAAAGGAGATAAAATAATGGTCAGATCATAAAACCAATTGAATTTCTATATTATTTATAATGATTATTATTAGTAGTATAATATAGTAGTATGATATACAGTACAATTTTTTACCCTATCACTTCTACATTTTCTGCTGCATTTGAAATACCTTTCCTCTGCTTTTCATAGACCAATGATTGGTTTTCATGTAATAGTCTTGTACTAAATCTTTGTAAAAGTGAGATACTTTTTCTTTCGCAGGCTGAGATTGATTCCATTCCCATCTATTGGTCCTTTAAAAATGTTAACATTCAAATCAAGTCCGTAGCTCGAGATTTAGGTGTCCTCCTAGATTCTACTCTCTCTCTATGCCCACGGATACGGTCACTGGTTCATAGCTGTTTCTTTAAACTTCGAATGCTCCACACTATCAAACCATTTGTAAACACCTCAGATGTCTTTCTTGTCATACAGCCTTTAATTCTATCATCTCTGGACTACTGCAATTCCCTCTACCTAGGATTACCTCAATCTACATTGCACGCCTTACAGGCCATCCAGAACTCTGCAGCCCATTTGTTTTCTGAGACTCCTTTACATGTGTACATCTCTCCGACTCTAGCAGAACTTCACTGGTTCTTGTGCCTAGTGATTTTTCCTAAACCTGTCATCTGCTGCCCCACCCATTCTTTACAATACACATCGAAATGTCTGCTGGTTATCCCTGATTTTAAAAAGATCCAGTTAGCTCAGTGTTGTGAGCCTATGTTTAGTGTTGCAGGCTATCAACTATGGAACAAACTCTCAGATGTCCTTAAGGTAGAAAATGACCTATTGTCCTTCAGAAAACTTCTGAAATTGCATCTCTTTTCTTCTGCATTTCCAGTAGGGATGAGCAGCAGGGACGGATTCGTCCCATTCGGTATTCGGATTCGTCGGGACCCAAATCCATTGCATCTGTTCTCGGGGGACCCCGATCCATTCATTAGTTACATATATATTAGTTTCCAAACCCCCCCCCCCCATCCCAACCCTTTACATTTAATTTACTACAACCCCCACCCTCCTGACACTCCCAAGACTTGCCAAAAGTCCCTGGTGGTCCAGCGGGGGTCCTGGAGCGATCTCCTTCACTTGGGCCGTCGGCTGCCAATATTCAAAATGGCGCCGTTAGCCTTTGCCCTTACTATGTCACAGGGGCCAACCAATGGCACCGGTAGCCCCTGTGACATAGTAAGGGCAAAGGCTATCGGCGCCATTTTGAGTACCGGCAGCCGACAGCCCGAGTGCAGTAGATCACTCCAGGACCCCCACTGGACCACCAGGGACTTTTGGCAAGTCTTGTGGGGGACTCCTGACCTCCCCAAGACTTGCCAAAAGTCCCTGGTGGTCGAGCAGGGGTCCTGGAGCGATCTCCTGCACTCAGGCCGTCAGCTGCCGGTATTCAAAATGGCGCCAATACCGGCAGCCGACGGCTCGAGTGCAGGAGATCGTTCCAGGACCCACACTGGACCACCTGGGATTTTTGGCAAGTCTTGGGTGGGTCAGGAGGGTGGGGGTTTATTTGTTAGTGATACGTTGTATTCGTGGGGGTTTGCCATACGTTTCATAACCCCCACGAATACAACTAATATGGCATATACGTTGCGGATTGCCAATACGTTGCAAACGAATGCACACCCCTAATTTCCAGTAATTAACTCTTTCAGTAACTTTCAAGCTTTGCCACTATGATATATGTGGTTGAGAATAAGTCACCATAACTTGTATGTGTTTTTATCCTGTCTGTTTAAATGTTACATCACAATGTTGTATTGCGTTATGTTTCTTTTAATACTGGGTATATTCATTGTAATTCATTGATATCTATGGATTGGTGGGCTATAAATGTCCGCAATAAATACATAAATAAATAAATAATATCATTTACTACTTACATTTCGCTCACTGGCAGAAGGGCCCTTTTAAAGGACAAGTAGCTATACAGAGATACCTACTGAATGTAGCTTGCCTTGAGTTACCACTGAAAAGCAAGATTTAATAATAAATAAAAACCAGCTGCATGTTGATTTGGATCTTTTTTCATACAAAGATTATGCATTTTTTTAGAAGGCACCAAAAAATACTGATACCAATATTTTTTGGTGCCTTCTAAAAAAATTCATAATCTTATATTAAAAAAGATCCATATCAACATGTATGTTTATATTCAGAGAGAGTAAGAGAGAGAGAGAGAGATAATTTTGCAACACCATATTATGAAAAAGCAGCATCCTTACTTTCAAACTGGCAAATTCATGCTCTGATTTGAATTTCTTTCAGGGCCTTGACCTCCTGGAATCTCTTTCATGTGAGCAAAAGAGAAAGCTTTTCTCGGATCTAAAGTTTTCGCCAACAAAAAAAAAAAATTCTTTATTGCTTTTTAAGAGTATCTTCAAACAAACTAATTTTCTATAACAGTAGCATTTCCGTTGTATTCAGTGTTCTGTGCATTTACATTTGAATAATATCCTTGCTAAGGTGCAGCTTATGTCATTCCATATCACAGTAGTTCTCAAGCTACAAAGTAAAAAACTGACCCTCTTTGGTCATGAAACAGTCATTTCTGGAAGGTGCTGGAGAGTGGATACCCTCTTTTGGGTTTTGGCTACCTCTAAAAAATAAAAAATATTTAAAATAGTTTTTTTGTTCTCATAGTGCTGTATGTTCTTTTGTAAAATGTTTGGTTATAAATAACTAGAGAAAAATGGCCAATGTTGCTAAAGTTGTCTGGTCCATAAAAGCTATAAATTTTAACAGAACAAAAGCAAAAATGATAACTATTGTTTTATTTTCTTAAGTAATTAACAGAAAGCATATAGAGTCCAATACACAAATGCTACTTAGCTGGATAAGTAGGAATTATCCAGCAATGTAGAAACCGCTGAATATCTGGCTACGTTCAGCGGTCACCACTTAGCTGTATAAATCATTTATTCTGCTAAGTAGATAGCCTAACTTAGAAGTGGGTAATATGTGTAATAGAATGGTGCTACTTATCTGGTTAACTTAATCAGATAAATGCCAATAAGTTAACCAGATAAGTTAGACCTGCCATAGAGCAAGTATAACTTAGTTGGATTTTCAGAAGCCGTTTGACAAAGTTCCTCATGAGAGGCTTCTAGGAAAGTAAAAAGTCATGGGATAGGTGGCGATGTCCTTTCGTGGATTACAAACTGGCTAAAAGACAGGAAACAGAGAGTAGGATTAAATGGACAATTTTCTCAGTGGAAGGGAGTGGGCAGTGGAGTGCCTCAGGGATCTGTATTGGGATCCTTACTTTTCAATATATTTATAAATGATCTGCAGATGATACAAAAATGTTCAGAGTAGTTAAATCACAAGCAGATTGTGATACATTGCAGGAAGACCTTGTGAGACTGGAAAATTGGGCAGATGAAATTTAATGTGGATAAGTGTAAGGTGATGCATTTAGGGAAAAATAACCCATGCTATATTTACACACTGTTAGGTTCCATATTAGGTGCTACCACCCAAGAAAGATCTAGGCGTCATAGCGGATAACACATTGAAATTGTCAGTTCAGTGAACTGTGGCAGTCAAAAAAGCAAACAGAATGTTGGGAATTATTAGAAAGGGAATGGTAAATAAAACGGAAAATGTCATAATGCCTCTGTATCGCTCCATGGTGAGACTGCACCTTGAATACTGTGTACAATTCTGGTCGCCGCATCTCAAAAAAGATATAATTAAACTATGGAATTCACTACCCCACTTCCTCACCGCACAAGAAAACTCAAAATCCTTCAAAAAAGACCTAAAGTCTTGGCTTCTCAACCATACTCTTAAGGACAACTCTCAATGACTTTATACTATAATCCCATTAACTGCCAACTTTAAATATTCCATTTGGACAATCTCTACTGATTCAAGCCACTGATACCTCCTTTTTGAAGAACCCAGTTATCTCTGCCGATCTATTCAGTGTATCTACCCTGTTTACACTATGTTCATATCTCTTCTTTTGGTGCCATTTCCCACTATTGTTAAACTTTAAAGTTTTAAATCTTTCAATGTAACAAGTTGTTCCATATGTAAACCGGAGTGAAGGCATCTATGCTATACCTCGGTTTATAAAAAAATGCTAAATAAATAAATTGCGATGGAGAAGGTACAGAGAAGGGCAACCAACATGATAAGGGGATTGGGGCATCTCCCCTATGAGGAAAGACTAAAGAGGTTAGAACTTTTCAGCTTGAAGAAGAGACGGCTGAGGAGGGATATGATAGAGGTGTTTAAAATCATGAGAGGTCTAGAACGGGTAGATGTGAATCGGTTATTTACTCTTTCAGATAATAGAAAGACTAGGGGGTACTCCATGAAGTTAGCATGTGGCACATTTAAAACTAATCGGAGAAAGTTCTTTTTCACTCAACGCCCAATTAAACTCTGGAATTTGTTGCCAGAGGATATGGTTAGTGCAGTTAGTATAGCTGTGTTTAAAAAAGGATTGGATAAGTTCTTGGAGGAGAAGTCCATTACCTGCTATTAATTGAGTTGACTTAGAAAATAGCCACTGCTATTACTAGCAACGATAAAATGGAATAGACTTAGTTTTTGGGTACTTGCCAGGTTCTTATGGCATGGCCTGGATTGGCTACTGTTGGAAACAGGATGCTGGGCTTGCTGGACCCATACTTGGTCTGACCCAGTATGGCATGTTCTTATGACTTATCCAGCTAAATACCGATTTATATACAGGTATTCAGGTGTTGAGTATCCCATGTAGGTTAGCCAGGTAAGTCTTATATTGAGATTCATAGATACTTAGAGAACCTCTCTATAAACTACATTGACAGTATATTAGACATCTCTCATTGCCCAACAATAGAGAAAGCTAAATAACAGTTGTTACAGAGGAACATTAAAAAGAGCCAGTTCTAGTTCAGATCCCTTGGGCACTGCATTTTTTACCAACCTCCATTGAGATAATTGACCAGTTGTACCGGAAAGACCGTACAATCGAGGCACATACCAGTACTAAGTCTGTCATCGAGTGGACATTTGGCATGATGGAAGGACAATTTGAATGCTTGGACCAGTCAGGTGGTGCCCTCAGTACAGTCCCGAAAAGGTCGCTTGCATTGTTATGGCCTGCTGCATGCTACAAAACCTCACGTTGTGCTTTGGGCTGGAAGTTGACGTCCCTGAAAACTTGCCTCTAGATCCACCTCTACAACCAGCTGCAGATGCAGACAACACAGTGCGAGGCTCAGAGTGGTCATGTTATTTGCCAGTGCAGCTGCAGGAATAACATGGCCAATAATTAGTTATGTTGATCACCCAAGCACCAGAAAAAAGAATAAACAATGCAAAAACAGTAGCCAGTTTGAAAATTGTACCTTCTGCTCACCCTGAGTCACTCCCGTCGGGTACAGATACTCCATACACCACCTCTAGGTACAGAGTTGTCGGGATCAGCTCCTCCAGGGGAGTCAATGTCAGAGCACAAGCATGTCCATGACCTGTCCGTTTTTGTGAAGCCTCAATTTTGCCCACCTTCTCTTTCACTTCCCTGTGGGTATCACGCCAGCAGTGCTGAATCTGCTTGATATCCTGGACCCCCTGGAGACTGACCTCTTGTGCAAACCGTGCCCAGAATTGCTTCCTGGTAGATGTGGAAGTCTTGGATTTGAAGAGCACCCTGTAGTTCTCACAGACAGTCCAGCACAGCTACTCCTTCTCCCCATCAGAGAAGTGCACATCACGTACACGCTTCTGTGGAGATTGGAGACTACTAGGTCCTGCCAGCTGTTCCTGCACAGTTGCCTGTCTGTTGTCCTGAGGCAACATTCTTTTTCTTTTATTGAACTGTCCATCCATTTGGCCATCAGCATTTTGACTGTTGTTCTCCATTTCACTTCTCACTGCCGAAACAGAGACAGGAAACAAAAGTATTGTACATCTGATATTGGCTAATTCAAGAAGAGCAATGATACATGAGAAAATAGATAGGACAGATAAGAAAAAAAGACTATAGAGAGAGAGAAATGCCTCCCAGAGAGCATGGACACAGAGGATAGGCCTCCCAGAGAACATGGACAGATAGAAAAACAGACTATAGGAAGGACGAAGACACAGGCCTTCCAGAGAGCATGGACAGAGAGAGAAAGGCCTCCCAGAGAGCATGGACATTGAGAGAAAAGCCTCCCAGAGAGCATGGACAGAGAGAGAGAGGCCTTACCTTGAAGATCCATCATAAAAGCTTGATTGAAAATTCAAACAGGTTTTAAAGTTGGAACATTCACCATTACTGGCATCTGTATGGCAGCACCCATACCCATTATACACAATTATTTTGTGAGATTCTACTGGTACAGTTCTTACAGGTCCATAGAAATCGCTCATTGGTATTAGATTACAAAAGAAAGGAAAATGAGAAACAAGGTTTGTGGATGTGTGTTTTAATTTACTGTGTATTGTAAAGTGAAAATATATTTTGCTACAATCTACAGAGATAATTTATTAAATGAAAAAAACAAAACAAAACAAAACACTGGGAGCATGTTTATTCCTTATGAGTTTTTGGGCTCAGATACAGATTAGGAGAAAAACCATGATGAATCAATCACATTGTTGATAAAGCTGCATTTTGAACAAAATTTTCTAGAAACATAAAGTAAAATACTCAATTGGGTTTCTTTCCTGTACTATTAACCGGGATTTATAATCATTAAAAGATTATAATGATTTAGAAATATTTAGAAATGATTTAGAAATATTAATAGAATTTTTGTGAGATAATATGAGGTATTGCTCTGACTTTTTTTTTTTTTTACTGTAAAGGATTGTATGTTGATTCCAAGACCAGGATTAGGTGTTTCGCCTAGTCTACCTTAAGGCAGCCCACAAGATAATCTTGAGGATAGGATGTTTTCCCTAGGAAGAAGAAAAATGGCTTAGGCCAATGGAGCAATAGGGAGGTCTTTGGGATGAGACAGCATCTCCTACTATAAATCTGAATTATTGTTGTAACATTTTGATGTAGAACTGCTGAGGTAAGCAGATCTTTTCTGCCTGCTTTTCTGTTATATTGTAAATAAAGCTGATTCTGTGGAGAAAAGGCTGAAGTTCAGACTATTCTGTCCTCTGGCAAGACAAAGACCACTTGAACATTATCACATATGGGGGTAGATTTTTAAAGTTATGCGCGGGGGTAGATTTGATCGCGTAACCCGGCGTGAACAAATCTACACCCAATTTTGTAACATGTGCGCGCTGCCGCACGCATGTTATAAAATCCAGAGTCAGTGCGCTCAGGGGGGTGCACAATTGTGCAATCTGCGTGCGCCAAGCCGAGCAGCCTGCCTCCGTTACCTCCGAGGCGTAACTTGCGCATGCCAGCGGGCTGCCGGCATGCCATTCCCCGGCCTGGGGGCTGGTTCGGAGGCCTTGGCCATGCCCCTGGAATGCCCCCGGGCCAGCAACATGCCCCCGCCCCAGACATGCCCCCGACACGCCACCCAAGCAAAGCCCTGGGACTTACGCGCGTCCTGGGGCTTTGCACGCGCCAGCGGCCTATGCTACATAGACGTGCCGGCACGCAGGGCTTTTAAAATCTGCCCCATGGTGTGCGATGTGAAATGTCTGTTCTAAATGCCTGCACATAGTATAGTCTAGGGATGTGCATTCATCTAGGATGAATTAGACAATTTCAACAACATTGTCTAATTCGTCCTGGTTCGGCCACCCTGAAAAACGAAGGGAATTTCCCTGAAATTTCCCGCAGTGAGCTGATAACGAAGGCCAAACCAAAAGGTTCGGCCGAAGCACATCCCTAGTAGAGACCCATGGTGAAAAAAAATAAAAAATTGGAGGCTTTTTATGCTCTAAGTTTCTGCACAGAGCAGAGACCTATGTTAAAGCATTTCTGCCCTAAATACCATCACAGAGCAGAGAACTGTTCTAAAAATTAAACAATTTTTTTTTTTAATTTCTTCCAAAGTGCCAGCAAAGAGCAGAGAAGTACGTTCAAAAGAAAAAAAAAATATTTTTTTCCTGGGGCCTGGATGCAGTATCCACCCTGAAAATATGTACAGTGGGCCAATAGGGCTAACCAACTGGAGGGTGAGGGACATACAGTGAGTCAGATCTGGATAGGCTAGAATTGATTTTTCTTCTCCAAAATGAAAAAGTGGTGAGATTTTTTGTGCTTTGCTCTTTTTATTTTTTTATTATTTTATTTTTTTATTGGTAATGTAGAAACAGTAAGCCCATTACAGTACAGTAACAGAACAACAGGTCCATATACACCATGTATCACTATAACAGAGTGTGCAAAAACCCCCCCAAAACCTATGAGTTTTAAAATCGGGCAACCGCACGCATGTTATAAAATCTGGGGTCAGCGTGCGCATGGGAGTGCACACTTGTGCACCTTGTGCGTGCCGAGCCCTAAGGGAGCACTGTTGGCTTTCCCCGTTCCCTCTGAGGCCGCTCTGAAATCGCGCCGAATGGCGCGCTGGCAGCCCGCCGGCAGCCTCGGAGGGAACTTTCCTTCTGCCTTCCCCTCCCTTCCCCTCCCTAACTCGCCCACCAGCCTTATCTAAACCCCAACTCCCTTACCTTTGTTAAATAAGTTGCACCTGCCTCTGGGCAGGCATAGGCTGCGCACGCCGGCCAAGTGCTGGCGCGCGGTCCCGCACCCGGACCGGCCTGCCCCGCCCACTTCCCGCCCCTTTTTTCAAGCCTTGGGTCATACGTGCGTCCCGGGGCTTGTGCTCGTCGCCGGGCCTATGCAAAATAGGCTCGGCGTGCGCAGGAGAGGGTTTTAGGGGTTACGCGTAATATATATGCGTAGCCCTTTGAAAATCCGCCCCATTGTGTTCAATAACTAACGTGTGACTTGATTGTGATTTATTTTGTTAGACCTGTCATTATGTGCATTAAGTTTACTGAAAGAGGCGCTCTGGGTATCTGCGTTATTTTGTCTGCCATTCAAGGACAGATTTGTGCCTTCAGTTTCTTATTGTGCTTTGTTCTTGAGCAGAGTGGACTCCTTGGAAGAGGAGCCTGGGATATACCCGAGCTCACTAAGCCAAAATGTAGCGAATAGGGTAGTGCATTCATTCCCTACGAATTGGGAATCCGCAACGTATAGGGCCCTATTTGTTGTATTCGTGGGGAAGCGAAATGTATCGCAATTCCCCACGAATACAATGAATCTTCACCGAATTATTCGGCAGCCTAAAGGAGCCAATTTAAACAAACCCCCCCACCCTCCTGACCCCCCCAAGACTTACCAAAACTCCCTGGTGGTCCAGCAGGGGGTCCGGGAGTCATCCCCTGCACTCACATCCTCGGCTGCCGGTTTCAAAATGGCGCCAATAGCCTTTGACCTACTATGTCACAGGGGTTACCGGTGCCATTGGTCAGCACAAGATGGCGGCGATGGTCACATGACCATCGCCACCATCTTGTGCTCCTACCATGTGACAGGGGCTGACCAATGGCACCCGCTGGACCACCAGGGACTTTTGGCAAGTCTTGGGGGACCCTCCTGACCCCCACAAGATTTGCCAAAAGTCCAGCGGGGGTCCAGGAGTGACCTCCTGCACTCCGGCCATCGGCTGCCAGTAATCAAAATGGCGCTGATAGCCTTTGCCCTTACTATGTCACAGGGGCTACCGGTGCCATTGGTCAGCCCCTGTCACATGGTAGGAGCACAAGATGGCGCTGATGGCTATGTGACAGGGGCTGACCAATGGCACCGGTAGCCCCTGTGACATAGTAGGTCAAAGGCTATCGGTGCCATTTTGAAACCGGCAGCCGAGGGTGTGAGTGCAGGGGATGGCTCCCGGACCCCCTACTGGACCACCAGGGAGTTTTGGTAAGTCTTGGGGGGTCAGGAGGGTGGGGGGTTGTAGTTAATTTAATTTTAGCGGGGAAACAAATAGGAATTAACGTATAAATGTATCGGGGGGGCCCCCTTGCCGAATGCAACGTATGTTCCCCCCTGACGAATACGAATCCCAAATGCAATGTATTGCATCCCTCTGCACAACCCTAGTAGCGAATGATACAGGCCCTTGCAGAGCGAGAACAGCGACTACAGTCAGAGGTTCAAGCAGAGTGTGCCAAGCAAAAAAACTCACAAAAGAAGCTGAATAAGAATCTTCCTTCTTCAGAATAGATTATAGAGAACTTGCAAGCGCAACAATAAATCCAACACGCTCTTTTGGGACAAATTACAGAACCTTGCTAGCACAAATACAAATGATTGTGCAGACCCAGGATACCCAGTAGCAAATACTACAGGAACAACTGAATAAGCAGACTTCTTTGTAATAGCTGGTGGAAAACCTACAAGTAGTTAAAGCCCAGCCTACCCGGGTAAACCTCATGATACCTAAAAAACAGGGCTTAGGAAAGACACAAAGACTGCTTCATAGTGAATTTTGAAAGATTGCCAAGTGGTAGGGTGGCCCAAGGCTCCTTGGATCATCTTTTTGGGTAATTTACTGACAGGCAGCAGTCAAGCTGCTTTTGAACCTGCAAACCTGAATGGAAAGGCTAGCTATGTAGAGGTTAAAGCTACCATACTGGAGAAAGAAGGGTGTACCCCAAATGCATACCGGCAAGGAAAGAGTCCACAGAATCTCTTCTACCATTTTTAAGACATCAAATGGAACTTGCTTCAGCCAGAAGGGAAAACTGGTGCAGAGGTGGCCTACTTTATTCTCCTCATGCAGTTTGTAGATGGTCTGCAACCAGCTAAGTGACAGCTGGTGAGTTAGCATTCAAAGCTTACCCTTGAGTCTGCCTTAGAAGCTGCTGATAGTTTCCATCAAATGCAATCAGGGCCAGAGCCCCTCAGACTGCAAGAAGGATTGGTCATCTCTGGGTTCTAACATCCACAATAGTGAAGTTAAATGTCCAGAGAAGGGACGATCATCTGGTCTAAACCTACAGGTGTGCTTCCATTGTGTCCCTGGGTTGAAGAAGAAGTTTTGGATGGCAATCTAATGATGCCTCACAGCTGTAATTTCTTTGATATTCCTTGTTTGGGGGTTTAGTGACTTTGTGATCCCAGTTGAGCTGGACGAGATCCCTATCAATCTCTTCTCAGTACGATCTAATCCAGAGATTATATATCGACTCCAAGAAGAGGGTGACACTCGCCTGAATACATGGGGGTCAGCATCAGTACCCAACCGGTCAGGTTTTACTGACCACTCCAGCAGGGCAGGCCAGTATGCAGGTGGGAAAACTTCCCAAGCTCCCACCTCTTTACGCTGGGGCATAATTATCCTCTGTGGAGACTTTGTGGGGCCAGTTTATGACCAGTTTCGCCAGCTCAGATTACAATGAAATATCTCTTCTCTCCACTAGAAGATGAGAATTTATATATCAGACCATGAAGGCAACACTGGAGAAAAAAACCCAATAGGGCTCATTAAAAACTGCTATAGACAGAATTCTCCTAAAGACAAAAGGAAAAGTGGCATGCCTGACTGGGAAAAGACTTGCCAGGGACCTCACTGTTAACAGACCCCACTCACAATTGAGTGCCTTGAGTTAGGCCAGAGGCAAGTGTTAGAGGGTAAGGTACCCTCTGGCTAAGGGATCTCTATCCCCACTCTACACTTTATTGGGAAAAAAAATAGTCAGACCCAGTTCAGAGTGGGAAAAGAACATAGGAACAACTATTCACTTCCTCATGAGGAAACCTGGATAGAGGCAGGTGCTTAATCTGACAAGGTCAAGCTAAGAGGGAAGGTATGTAATGGAGTACATGTTAAGACTGCCTTAAAAGACCAGGACCAGGCATTTAGCCTGGTCCACCTTAAGACAGGCCAAGGAAATATTGGGGATAGGGTGTTTCCCCAGGGAAAGGAATAAAGGCTTAAGCCCAGGGAAGTATAGGAAGGCCCTTGAGATGAGGAGAAGGCAGATCCTTCTACAAGGCTAACCTTCTGCTGTAACCTTTTGATTTAGCACTGCTGAGGTAAGAAGACCTTTTCTGCCTGTTTTTCTGTTATATTGTAAATAATGTTGATTCTGGGGAGAAAAAATTGGAGTCCAGACTATTCTGTCCTCCAGCAAGCCACAGACTGCTTGCACATTATCACATTTATTTAAATAGAATTTCATATGTTTAGTGTATATAAGACTGTGAATATAATAGTACTTTGATATTTTTACTAGAACTTATTCAATTTCCTATGACCAGTTTGCTTAAATTGCAACAGGCATTGCCTACACATTCATATATGGTCTTATTGACTTTTTTCATCAATTTTCTTCTATTACACAATAGTAAGCCATAAAACGTGTAATTTGGAAAACCACAATCATAGGTGTACATTTTCAAAGACTATGCGTGTAAGATATGCACGTAACCCGAGAAAATCTGCCCCTGCGTACGCCGAGCCTATTTTGCATAGGCTCGGCAGCACATGCAAGCCCTGGGACGCGCGTATGTCCCAGGGCTTCGAAAAAGGGGCGGGAAGGGAGCGGGTCAGGGGGCGTGGCGGTGATCTGGGGCGGGTCCGGTGGTCAGGGGACAGTCCGGGGGTGTGGCAGAGTTTTGGGGGCGGTCCGGGGGATGGTCCCGAGTCCTCCAGCACAGCGGCCTGTGCCGGAGGATGGCGTGCCTGCGCGCGCAAGTTGCACATGCCTCGGGCAGGCGCAACTTTTGAAGCAAAGGTAGGGGGGTATCTATTTAGGGCTGGGGGGTGGGTTAGATAGGGAAAGGGAGAGGAAGGTGGGGGGAGCGGTAGAAAAGTTCCCTCCGAGGCCGCTCCGATTTCAGAGCGGTCTCGGAGGGAACAGAGGCAGCCTGCGCAGCTCGGTGCGCACAAGTCGCACAATTGTGCACCCCCTTGCGCGCGCCGATCCTGGATTTTATAACATGCGCGCGGTAGCGTGCAGATGTTATAAAATTGGTCATAGATTCATTTGCACCGGGTTGCGCAAACAAATCTGCGCCAGCGCGCAGGTTTTAAAATCTGCCCCATACTGTTTCATTGGATTACATGAAAAATAGAAATCCGTGTTATATCACACTTGATTCTGATTTTTGTTTAGTTGGTGCAAGGAACATCTGATTTTTTCACAGCCATATTGGGACATAAGTGGATGTGGCTTGGCTAATGCAAGCTTATATTGCAGTAACCCATCCTACACCACTTCAGAGAAGGTTTACATTTAATCTAAACCAACCTTTCATAACTGATGTATTAATATCAGTAGTCCTTTTTAGTTTCCTAACCTCTGCAACAATTATATTTTTTCCAAAGTTAAATCAAGACAAATATTCAAAATGCAGGTGCACATAATATTGCACTTAAAAACAGAAGAAGCATTTGCATTATCCACTTCAACTCTTCAGATTTCTTGAAGTACTACATCCTATCTTCGATGCAATGAATCTGAATGAAAACCAATTACCAATTCATAAATGTTCCAGACTTTTATATGAAAGTGCAAATTTATAACACTGCAAAATATTCACATTCATGGCCTGATTTACTAAGCTTTTCCCCTATAAACATAGCCTGGAAAAAAAGACTTTGGAACTCTGGGTCTGAGCCTTTATTTCATTGCATCTCCTGTGCTGTGTTTTTTTCTATTGATCTCTCTTTCTCTCTCTTTCTGTAGATATATATATATAAACAAAATTTTAAGTGTGTATAGAATCAGGAAAGGATAACAAACAAACTTAGGAATTAAAGTTGTATAGATTCAGTCAGCATGAATTGTAATTTTATGATTCATGTTGGAAAGAATTGGCATGCTGCAAGGAAGATTTCTCCAAAGAAGGTTAAAATTTCAAGGCATCTAGCTGGGTAACTACCAAGAAAACTAGCTAGATCCCCTGGGGTGCAACTTGCATCCCGCTTGGTGGTTAAAAATAGGCATCTACTTTCACAACATGAAAAGTGTAGATTAAACTGAAGTGTTCCTATGGGATTGTTTATGTCAGGGGAGTAAACTGTGTCCGTAAATTTGTATTTTCAAATGTATGTTCATAGTTTAGGCCTTGCTCCTCTGCCAGCACAAATTGCAGGTGCAGTGAATTTTGGAATAAACCTACTAGCTAACTTTTTAAAAGTTTGTTTTGATCTCTCAGGGAGCTTCTCAATACAAGATCCTTTATTACCAATTGCAAGAGAGGAAATAGAGTTTCCTGTACATGCTCGGACCTTTCAGTGCATAGACTTCAGCGCCACCTGATTCAGATAGCAGCTATAAGCTAGTTAAAAGATGCTTCACTGTGATTTGTCCTCTGTCCAGTCTTCTTGCCAACCTATCTTGCCTTGGCTTCCAGGAGGCTGTGATGTCACTCAGGCTACAGTTGGTTGCTATAGTTACCGGTTAGAACTTACACTTGTGTGAGTTTACTTAGCATAGCCATGGACTTGAATGGGCTATAGATTAGAATGGGTAACATATACCAATGAGACAAAACTTTTTGTTTAAATTCATAAGACCCTCTCGTAGGACCCACTGTCTTACATTTAAGGATCTTCATTTTTAATGGAAAAATGACTGTTATAACAACGAGGAGAAAAATCTGTGGAAAAAAATTTTTTCACTGATTTTTCTTTTGGTATTGAAATTCCCAGGAAAAGTAAAATAAAAACCTGAAAAAGAAAGGCCCTATATACATTACAAAATAATGTAATACAATATGAGCCTGATATTCAGAGTGCTGAGTGCTCACATATATGCATGTAATTTAGGTGTCTAAGGGAAAAAGAGGATAGGCACCTACAGAATTTCTTAGAATGAAGAAGCCTTACTTTATGCATCTGTGACCTAACTTTAGGAGGTGCCCAGCACTAGAAATCAGTGCTGGGCACCTAAGTTCAATCCCCTGCTCTTTCCACACCCCCTTGTGATCTAAGGCACCAACATTTAGGCACTGAGCCTGGAAACATTTTTAAACGAAAAAGTCTAGGTGTCTAACTTTAAAAGTTAGGAGATCCATATTCAAATACCATTAGACGGATTATACAATAGTTATCTATCTAAATAACTTACTCATGCATATTGAGCACTTATCTATCTAAATTCTAGCTGTGTAGCTAGTTACCCGGCTAGCATTTAGCCGGATAAGTCAGGGGTGTTCCAGGGGCAGGCAGGAGTGGAATTAGCCTGTTAATTGTAGTCGAACTATAGGTCTGTCCTAAAATTAGCCAGTTTTACATAACTGGCTATCTTTAAGATAGCTGAGTATATTCAGTGGTGTGTCCATGCTGCTGAATATAACCATATCCAGCTGATTAGTGGGGTATCTGGCTAACTAGCCAAGCTGATCAGTGGCTGAATGAATATTGGGCTTTTTGTTTTTAAATTTATATTCTGCTTTTTGGTGCTTCAAAGTGGATTAAGTTTGGGTACAGTAGTCATTTCCCTATTCTCTGAGGGCTCATAATCTGATGGTTATTTTTATTTATTTATTTATTTATTTATTTATTTATTTATTTATAAGCTTTTATATACCGATGAACGTTGGGAACATCTCATCAGTTCACATAAAACATAACAGTAGCTAAGCGAGCTTTACAGAGAACATGGAACAAAGAACATAATATAGAAAAACTGTGAACAAAGTAATATAACATATAAGGGGGGAACCACTTAAAGCATAAGGGAGTAAAAGCAATGTATATGAACATGTACTCAATAATACCTGATTAGAGGAAGGATGTCTAATTCCATAGCTAATTAGATAAATAAATACAGGCAGAAATACTGATGCACAGGTGAACATGTGTACCTGTTTGCCAGCTCACGTCAAGAGACATCCATTTTATAACAATCACCCACAGTCCCTCAAGTTAAGAGCCAAATTCTCCAACCCTCCCCCCCCCCCCGATTTGATAGCCTGCACTTCCCCCAGTTACCCAAGACCCATTATACCCATTTGAAATGGCTAGTGTTGTGGGACACTCAAGATGTTGGCATGAACTAGACACGCTGCAGCTGTGCTTGTTCCCTGTGGTTACCTTTTCTTTGTCTCTTTGATATGCCTCTAAAAAGGTAGGGGAGAGTTTGCATCTTTCCAAGTCTGCTACCTCTTCAGTCCAGCCACTTATTACATCTTTTGTGTCCAGCAATCCTGCAGTTGAAGGGGAGGTTGGGAACACTGTTGTGATTGTAAGCAGGGAGCGCTCGGATCACCAGGCGACACATCCTTGAGCCCCCTGGATCTTTGACCCCATAGTCAGAGCGACACAGTGACCTGAGCAGGCTTCGTGTGATGCTGGGAGATGATGTCACCAGCGATTCCATGTTGGAGGGAGCCCAGACCTTGTCAGTGTCTAGCGGAACTGTTGGTCTTGAGTAATTTGGTGCAGGATCTGAGTAGAGGACTTCAACCTGCCCTTGGTGTTATTTCGAGTGAGTTTGATGCAGCATTAGTGGTTTAGAGTTTGTTTTTGGCACGAAGTTCGACTATTTTATCCTCTATCAACAAGACTCCCAAGCCTGCAGTGGTGACCCTTGACTCTATTTGGGACTTGCTATCTCCTCATGGGAATCTGACATCTGAGTGCTCTGCTAACTTCTCCTTATTGTCACAAAGACTCCAAGGGAATTTTCAAACCCATGGAGATCAGCTTAATGAACATAGCCATTGGATCTCTAAGTTGGAAAATGAGGTTCAAGAAGTTGGTTCTTTGAATGTTACTATGATTAAGAATGTGGGTCTCTTTCAAGATGCACTGAATATCTTGAGAATCGAGAGAGGCTTCTCAGTCTTCGCTTCCTCAATTTTCCTAGGGTGGTCGTTGAGCTACAAGATTGACTCTTAGGAAGTATCTTACTGAAATGTTGCTAATTTCTGAAGAGAAAATTCCTGCATTTAACAGAGTTTACTTATTTTCTCCTAATTTACAAATATCTCAGATTTCTCCTACTTCCTTTGATATGTCTAATCCGACTAATTTCCTCGAAAATTCTAATTTGGAAGTTTAAGAAGATAAGAACATAAGAAAATGCCATACTGGGTCAGACCAAGGGTCCATCAAGCCCAGCATCCTGTTTCCAACAGTGGCCAATCCAGGCCATAAGAACCTGGCAAGTACCCAAAAGCTAAGTCTATTCCATGATACCATAGAGAATAGCCACTGCCATTAGCAAAGTGAACTTAATAGCAGGTAATGGACTTCTCCTCCAAGAACTTATCCAATCCATTTTTAAACACAACTATACTAACTGCACTAACCACATCCTCTGGCAACAAATTCCAGACTTTAATTGTGTGCTGAGTAAAAAATAACTTTCTCCGATTAGTTTTAAATGTGCCCCATGCTAACTTCATGGAGTGCCCCCTAGTCTTTCTATTATCCGAAAGAGTAAATAACCGATTCACATCTACCCGTTCTAGACCTCTCATAATTTTAAACATCTCTATCATATCCCCCCTCAGCCGTCTCTTCTCCAAGCTGAAAAGTCCTAACCTCTTTAGTCTTTTCTCATAGGGGAGCTGTTGCATTCCCCTTATCATTTTGGTAGCCCTTCTCTGTACCTTCTCCATCGCAATTATATCTTTTTTGAGATGCGGCGACCAGAATTGTACACAGTATTCAAGGTGTGGTCTCACTATGGAGCGATACAGAGGCATTATGACATTTTCCATTTTATTCACCATTCTCTTTCTAATAATTCCCAACATTCTGTTTGCTTTTTTGACTGCCGCAGCTCACTGAACCAACGATTTCAATGTGTTATCCACTATGACGCCTAGATCTCTTTCTTGGGTTGTAGCACCTAATATGGAACCTAACATTGTGTAACTATAGCATGGGTTATTTTTCCCTATATGCATCACCTTGCACTTATCCACATTAAATTTCATCTGCCATTTGGATGCCCAATTTTCCAGTCTCACAAGGTCTTCCTGCAATTTATCACAATCTGCTTGTGATTTAACTACTCTGAACAATTTTGTATCATCTGCAAATTTGATTATCTCTCTCGTCGAATTTCTTTCCAGATCATTTATAAATATATTGAAAAGTAAGGGTCCCAATACAGATCCCCGAGGCACTCCACTGCCCACTCCCTTCCACTGAGAAAATTGTCCATTTAATCCTACTCTCTGTTTCCTGTCTTTTAGCCAGTTTGCAATCCACGAAAGGACATCACCACCTATCCCATGACTTTTTACTTTTCTTAGAAGCCTCTCATGAGGAACTTTGTCAAATGCCTTCTGAAAATCCAAGTATACTACATCTACCGGTTCACCTTTATCCACATGTTTATTAACTCCTTCAAAAAAGTGAAGCAGATTTGTGAGGCAAGACTTGCCTTGGGTAAAGCCATGCTGACTTTGCTCCATTAAACCATGTCTTTCTATATGTTCTGTGATTTTGATGTTTAGAACACTTTCCACTATTTTTCCTGGCACTGAAGTCAGGCTAACCGGTCTGCAGTTTCCTGTATCGCCCCTGGAGCCCTTTTTAAATATTGGGATTACATTTGCTATCCTCCAGTCTTCAGGTACAATGGATGATTTTAATGATAGGTTACACATTTCTGAATGATTAATTCTTTTGGTATTCTTCTTTTCAGAGTCTGATGATGTATTTTCACAATTTAAATATTAATTTTCTTGTGCAACAAGTAAGAATTTTTCCTGACTTAGCTAGGACTACCCAGGAAAGGAGGAAGGGTTTTTGACTATGAGATCTGAGGTTTTGGCTTTGGGAGCTTCCTTTTCCCTGTAAATGCCTCACTAAGTACAACCCTGATTGCTTTGTCTTTTTTGTCTCAGAACAGTTACGTTCTTTTTTTAGATTCCAGAAATTTGACTACTGAATCCAAAATTGAGCTATCTGGAGACATATGGGGCGGGTTTTCAAAGGGTTATGCAAGTAACATACGCGCATAACCCTTTAAAACCCCTCCTGCGTGCACCGAACCTATTTTGCATAGACTCGGCAATGCGCGCAAGCCCCGGGGCTTTGAAAAAGAGGCGGGAAGGGGGTGGGGCACCGATCCGGGGGCAGCTAGAGGCCAGGGCCGAGGCTTCCGGCACAGCGGCCATGCCGGGGGAATCGCGCGCCAGCAGCCAGCCGGCATGCGCAAATTACGCCTGCCAGAGGTAGGGGGGATTTAGGTAGGGCTGGGGGGTGGGTTAGATAGGAGAAGGGAGGGGAAGGTAGGAGGGGAGCGGAAGAAAAGTTCCCTCCGAGGCCGCTCCGATTTCAGAGCGGCCTTGGAGGGAATGGGGAAAGCCATCGGGGCTCCCCTATGGCTCGGCGCTCGCAAGGTGCACAAGTGTGCACTCCCTTGTGTGCACCGACCCCGGATTTTATAACATGCACGCGGCTGCACACGCATGTTATAAAATCAGGCGTAAATTTGTGTGCGCCGGGTTGCACGCACAAATCTACGCACTCACGTAATTCTGAATATCCGGCCCATAGTGTATTTTGTAGTTATAAACCATGCAATCAGAATTTCTTGTAAGCTGATTCTTATTACTCTCTTAATTTTTGGTATTGTCTCCCATATATTGTTTTTTTTTTATTGGGGCATGGGGAAGGAGTATATTTTGCTTTATATGATGATTTGTATTGTTTTTCCTCCTTTCTGACTGTTTTCACAGAGTTTATGTGACCAACTTTGTAATGTCTTTAAATTCATAAACAAATATATAAAAAAAAAAAGAAATGTCTAGTTTGTTTTATTTTTTAAGTTACACCTCCTCCATAGCAGAAGTAAACTTATGTGGCACTGGACTTGGGTGCACGTCAGATGTGAAAGTATTTACCACACATCTCTTGGCTATGCCCCAAAATGACCACCCCCTGCCCAGACCATGCCCCTTTTTGATATTGAGTGATATGTGCAGTGGGAGATACACTCAAAATTCGGTTGGCTCACACAAGCCTGACTTATGTGCACATCTCCTGATTTTGGTATGCGAGATGCTTATAAAATTCACCTTTATATGCACACACTTTATGAAAATTTTCTAAGAGAAAATATGTCTTAAAAAACTTGTGAATGCAGAGTATTGACAATAAAATATCTATATAGTTTGCACCTGCCATTTGTGCAGGCAGCAGGAGGAAGGAGCAAAATAGTGCATGCACTTTTGAAAACTGAAATCGTGTATACTTTTTTATTTTATTTTAAACTATTTCTAACTCACATAATCCTACATTCTCAATGGGGTACAATGAAAATATGCCTAATAACAACAACAGCAACCAGAAATGGCTCCTTCTAGAACTGCCACATTTGAGATGAGTCATTTTCAGTATTGCCATTGTACCCAGATAAATGCCTTTGAAAATTGTTTTCTGAAAATGGAGCCCAAAGTGAATATATAACAAATACCAGAGTAAGCTAAAAAGTTTAGATGTTATAAGGACTTTATTCAAAGACTTTGTATGGCTAACTTTTGGAGTTAGCCGGATAAAAAACAAGATTGGTGTAGTTCCCTCTGCTGCCTGGATAAAGTTTGTGTGCACAACACTGAGATGGTAACTTTCAAACGAGTGTATGGGCGCACATATACACATGTGCATCAGCATGCAGGCAGAGACATGGCCATTTTATAACATGCAAGCAGATAGGCATGAGTTTTATAAAATGGCCTAGGCATGAATATCTGTGCGCCTAATTTTAAGCTTGTGCGTGCCCAGCAGCATAAGTCGTCTTATGGACTCGCAACTGTATGTATTTTAAAACAGGTACACACCTAGCTGAGGATCAGTTTCACCAGTTCATCCACCAGTTCATCCAGTGTTCGCCTAGGTCCTCCCAAACTCCCCAGTTACCCTAGACCCCACAAACCCCTCACAGATGCCTGTATTTTTTTTTTAACTTATACATCCCTCCATAGCAGAAATAAAGTTATGTGGGCATGTTCCCATGCACGTAGATACTTGTGCACACAGCTCTTGGCCACATCCTGTAATGCCCTGCCCACACCATGCCCCTTTATCTTCTGATGTAAGATGTGCGCGTGTCTGCCCGCTTTATAAAATAGGGTGAACAAGCGCTGGTGCTAGATACGTGCTCATCTCCCAGTTTTAGCAAGTATCCAACTTTTAAAAATACACCTCATTGTGCACTCAGAATTTATCCAGATAATAAAAGGTATATGCCTTTGCTGCCTATTCCTAAATCTGGTCCTGATTATCTGGGCAAAGTTATGCATGATCTGGGAATATTTAGTAGCAATACTTATCTGGGGAAGTCCTGCTGAATATCCAAATAAAGTTACTTCATAACATTACCTGGATAATTTACCAGCTTGCCAATTCTCTGAATATTGACCTCTATAACTATATCATGCAAATGACTCTAAATTAGTTTGTAAAGTCTAATAGAGTTGGAATAGTAGAAACCAGAATGAACAGTTGGTGGCACTTGCATACAGCAATATGAAATTTGTAGCCATCTAAGCATTCCAAACACTCTGTGAAGTGGTTAAACCAAGCATGGATTAACTTCACCGGGCTTGCCTAGAAATATAAGCTTGAAAGATTCATTTTGAATTTAGTTCTCTATATAAAATATCTTAAATTTTTTAAAGAAACTATTATGTTCTGAGAAGTCAACAATGTGTTGCTAGCATAATCGTTATGTAAATTATTTAACAAAATAAATGTTTCCCTTCCATGCTCTTACATCAGTGTTAATGTCTCTGGCAGTGCTTCGTTTTGAAAAAAAAAAGTATAAGATTTACCTCTAGTTCAACGCACTTCATCTTGTCCTATTGGCTTTTATGCTGCTTTTTTGATGGTAGGTTGGGATAATTTATCATAGCTCCATTACACAAAGAAATTGGTCTTTTTATCTTAATCCACCTACTATAGTAAGCAAAGTTAAATACAGTCTTATAATTGACTGAGCGTGGTCAAGCTGTTAAAGTGGATTGGTATAGAGATCTGAAAGAATGAAAATGTTTTTCTTTTTAATATATAGCTGACTGTATGCTGGCTCACTCGATGTTTCTTGATGGATCGAAGCAATTTGGCCTTATAGTGCCTCCCATTATCTGTAAGGTGCTAGGCACAATGATTCTGTGATGCTGTTTTGTAATTTCATTTTCTGCTTGCTGCCTTAAGCTTCCAACTTGAATGAAGCTCAAGGGTGCTATGACATATGAGACTTTCATTGTAAAAGAAAAATAGTGTAGCTTTATAGAATAATTCTTAGATATATCTTGGAAGTGCATCAGATAAAATAGCGATATAAGAACACTATTATTATTACCATGATTATTACATTGCACAATTAAACAGTTTAATTTGTGTGCCATTCCTATACTGGTATGCAAAAGCAGATATTTCTTCATGATAAAGATAATTGAACACTTACATTTTTGCAGTATACTTATCGTTAGGGAATATATGAAGTTTTGAATAATTATTGGTAAATTTTCTAAGACTTAGGGGCCTATGCACTAAAGTTTAGCAGGTACAACAAGGCCTTTTAGAATGTCCAAAAGAGTATACTGTTCACTAACACCTCGATTTTAAAAAGGTCACGCATGTAAATTTTGGGGGTTACATGCGTGGACGGGCCTTGCGCACACCATGTGCATTTTATAACGGGCCTGTCCATGCGCGTATCTGCCAATATGCGCCGAAGTGCTGACCTGTCTGAAAGGAACGGGCCGGGGGGGCATGGTCTGGTGGGGAGGGGTGGGGCAGGGGGGCAGGACGGGACAGCGTCATTAGCCACTTTCCCAGGGAAGTGCAAGACGGCAGCTGGCCAGTGCACAGCATCTACTGCTGCTCCGAAGAAGCAGCAAGGTAAAAAATAAAAATAAAAAAAATCTAAGAGTTAGATAGGGGGTAGTGGTCGGGGAGAAGAGAGTAAAAGGTTGGAAGGTTAGATAGGGGTATAGAGTGGACTGGGAGGGAATTGGGGAAGCCCTACTCGTGTCCCTGCACGTTGCATTGTAAAATTCCCCATGCATACTACATACTGAATTGCAAAGATTAACATATACGTGCTAAAAATGAATAACCATGTGCATGTAAATGAAATATTGTCATATATCAATTAGGATTTAGCAGGTGCACAGTTAATAACATGGTAGGTTCTCTTCTGCATGCTATTTAGTGAGTGCTTGGTAAAGCCAGAAATGTACCGTAACACCTTCCTGGGAGCAGAGGTTAATTTTTTAGTGTGCATGCTAATGAACCTGCTCAACAGCCATCTTGCATTGGTGTTTCTAGCTGTACAGGAGATGACACAGTAAATGTTTATCCATCGATCCTTGAAACAGATCTCATTTTCCCACACTTCTCTTTGGTAATGAAAAAGACAGAATCTTTTTTGAACTTCATATAAAAATGCATATTTATTCACACCACAAACGAGTGTTTTCAAACAAAGGGGTATCACAGGACAGCTGGAGTTCAAGCATTGGTAAATACTTCATAATGCAGAAGGCCCAATGGTTTTACAGTCCTATACAAAAGGTCAGATCCCAAGTTGATAGAATGATTATCATGATCATTGCTGTCATGGATATTACAAGGGTGGCCAACTTTAATCCTCAAAAGCCACAAATAGGTTTTGTTTTCAGGATATCCATAATGAATATGCATGAAGTAGATTTGAATGCATTGCCTCTACTGTAAGCAAATCTCTTTCACACATATTCAATATCCTAAAAACCAGGCCTCTTTGTGTCTCTTAAGGAATGGTGTTGGCCATCCCTGGTCTATCTAGAGATTACTGCAGGCATTTTAAGGCTTGACCCAGAATAGCAGTCTGGGGAAACCTTGTCTTATTAGAGCTCTGCAAAATTTTTGAGAGACTGTAGAGCTCTATTCTGGTAACTTTGAGACCCTTCCATATCTACATCCTGATTCTCCTCCTTACCCTGGTGACCTCATCTAGGGCTGAAGGGGGGAGGGCTGAAGTGTGAGTGCCTGCAATGTCTTCTGATCATCTGCACAGGGCACCTCCTGGGCTATAGTTGTCCCCTGGCATGACTACCACTATAGAGTGCTTGCTGCAGGTGAAAATTTAGATGCCGGTGCCCTCTGGAGTGAAGGCTGGCACATTGCCCTCCATGGCATCAATGGAATGAATGCAGTGAGAGAGGGATGCATTGGAGGTTACAAATGGTGGAGATATGGCTTCTGCAACAGTAGGAGTTATTGGAAATGCATAGCAGAGGAGAGAAGAGAGATGGAGGAGAAATAGAATGACATAGAGAGAGGAGGAGATCGGAAAGACACCAACCAACAAATGCTTGAGTAACATTTATTTCACAATGCAAATGTCTTTCCAAACAATTGGTGTTGCGATCGGCAGGGGCCGACCCCCACAGCCGACCACACCTACCAGCAGTGGCAGAGGCAGGTCTCTTTGATACTCTCTGCACAGTCCTCATCATCGGCTAAGGCAGCAGCATGTCTCCCGCAGGGGCAGCCTTAGCCCCAATCTGACGCAGGCGCTTGGCTCCTCCCCCCACTTATAGGAGCAGCAACAGGAAGTAGTTCCAGGCTCCCAGGAACCACTTCCTCACCCAGGACTATATAAGAAGGCTTCTGAAGGATTGCCAGTGTCTTGCAATAGGTCCAGCTTGGTGTGTCTCCTGCCTTGCATTGATTTCTGCTTTGGATACTGGACTCTGCCTTGCCTGCTGCCTGTCTCTGACCCTGCTTTGGATACTGGACTTTGCCTTGCCTGCTGCCTGCCTCTGCCCTGCTTTGGATACTGGACTTTGCCTTGCTTACCGCCTGCCTCTGACCCTGCTTTGGATACTGGACTTTGCCTTGCCTGCCTCCTGCCTCTGACCCTGATTTGGATACTGGACTTTGCCTTGCCTGCCGCCTGCCTCTGACCCTGCTTTGGATACTGGCCTTTGCCTTGCCTGCCACCTGCCTCTGACCCTGCTTTGGATACTGGCCTTTGCCTTGCCTGCCACCTGCCTCTGACCCTGCTTTGGATACTGGACTTTGCCTTGCCTGCCTCCTGCCTCTGCCTCTTTGCCTTGCCTGCCTCTGCCTCTTTGGATACTGGACTTTGTCTCTTTGCTGCCTGCCTCGACTCTTGACTGTCTATACCACTGCCCTGCTGGTAACTCTGGCTGCTGGCCTTGAGGTTCATCTCCCGCCGATGAGGAACCATGGTAAGCCTTTCTACCTTGTCATTGCAGCCCAAGGGTTCACTGATTCATTGAATCGTAACAGATTGCAAGGCCATGAACCTGATGGACCTCTCTGGTGTGCAGGCTATTCCAGGCCTAGCATTAAAGATACAGCAGCAGCAATAATGCCTGGACTCCCTGGTGGCATCTCTGCAATGTCTGAACTCTCGGCTAGATGCTTCTGGGCCCTCCAGTGGACCACCTACTGTTCCAGCACACAATATCTCTCCTGTGCAGCTACTGGCCCCTCCCCAGTATGCAGGTGATCCAGGACAATGCCGAGGTTTTCTTAACCAATGCTCAATGCACTTTTCACTGCAACCTGCACAGTTTCCTTCAGATACAGTTAAAACCGGCCCATCTTGTGCATGTTATCTTGCAGCTTTTAAAATTTGCCCGACAGGTTCACTTCATCACAGAGTTTCGACAACTCAAATATGAGCTCGCCTCGAGCATGGGTTATAACAGAAAAAGGCCAATATCTTTGGTTCCAGTCTCAGTTATTTCACATCGGCAAGTCAATACTGACAAACAGGTTCAGTTGTAGAGATCATTAATTCCAATGAATCAAAGAAATGTTCTGTTCTAGTACTCACATATGAACTCCATATTCAGTAGGCCAGTTAGTGGACAAGTTATCCGGCTAAAGTTAGCCGGATAGCTTGTCCCCTATATTCACTGGGAGAAACGTCCCAACAAAAATCCTAGCTGGCTATGTTCGAAAATAGTCGAGTACATGTTTTAGTTATGTGGCTTTGTTTGGCTCGTCCCCCTCCTATCCTTTTCTCTGAAGGAAAGAAAAGGGAAACAATAGAAGCAAAGGGGATAGATTAGGGAGCAATCAGGAGTAATCATAGAGATTATTCCTGTTTTGGAAGCCGGGCCCCCATCCCGATGTAACCTTTAAAAGGAGCTCAGCTTGCCTCACCCCCTCCCATCCACCCTCTAGGAAAATGCTTGGCTCCCGCAACATCTCCCCATTCCCCTGCCCCCTCCCCATCCTCACTGATTACCTTTTTCTTCATTGCCAGGAGCAAGGGAACCTATGCCCCACTCCTGGTGCCTCCAGCGCTGCTCTGACAGAGGCAGAACTGGAAGTGTAAACTTGAACGTAAGCTCACACTTCCATTGCTGCCTCTGTCAGAGCAGCGCTGGAGGCACCAGGAGCAGGGCAGAGGGTCCCTTGCTCCCAACAAAGAAGAAAAGGGTATTGGTGGGGATCAGGAGGGGGATGGGCATGGGGTGTGGGACACAGATTTCTGGTTAAGTAGTGACTTTCCTGGCCACACTAAGCTGCATAACTTTAGACCTGCTAACCTAGGGGTTATTTTCTAACCCTATCGCACGCGAAAAGGGACTTTTCACGTGTGATACCTAGATCAGGGTGGAGTTGGGGCAGCGTTGGGGCGGAAGCCGCAGAAACTTCGCTGACGGCCAAAAGGTAAGGCCCCTTATTGCCGCCAGTAGCGCGCCCAATAGCACCACCTTTTACGATGACGCTATTGGGCGCGAAAGCCGGCAGCGATCGCACCGCGGTGGTGCGATCGCTGCCGGCTTTCACAGGCCCGTTCCCCCCGCTTCGCCCCCCCCCCCCCCCCGCCCCCCGTTAGCGCCGAGATTCACAAACCGGGGCGAAGATAGAAAATCCAGGCCCTAGTCGGATGTACCTGATATTCAGCTAAGTTAGCCAGATATCTCAGCCTCTCCCCAGAATGCCTCTGAAAAAAAAACTGATGAAGATCCTGAGCTGAGCCTGTCCTTAGTAAAAGTCCTTTTTAAACAATTTACATATTATTGTGCATTAATGGTTTAATATTTTTTTTCCTACGTTTGTATTTGGTGTCTTATCCAGTACGGGAGTGTTAAGCTCCTTGATATATTATTCAATTTTGAGTAATAAGGGATAACATTCTTACTAAACTCAGCTAGCCAGCCACTGCCGGGCCAGTCAGTCGTTTCAGAGAGCAACCTGCAGCCAATGTGGTATTGATTTCTTTTAATTTATACATTTTCAGGTCAATTTTAAAAGCGTTGCTCGCCTAAAAATGCTCACATATGCGCGTATGTAGACCATGTGCAAGCAACACAGAATTATAAAAGCCCCAAAATACGTGTACATGTAACCATGGGCGTGAGGATTAAGGAGACAGAGCATGGACGGGGTATGGAGTTGAAGCAAGCAAAGGACCCTGCTTTTCCAGGCATCTGTGCCTTGTTTTCTAGTTTATAGGCAGATGCAAACATTTCAGTAGCCAATATGGTTATGGGTTATTGCTATTTTATTTATGCCAGATTTTTTTTTTTAATGTTGAACAACATTTTCGCTTTTGAAAAATATATCATGAATTGATTTGGAGGACAAAAATAAAATATACAAAAATGAGATTTTCTGATTAAATCTGGAGCAAGTCAAGAGGAGCTTTTCCATATCATTAGCAATAATGCACTACTGCATGTTATTTAATTGTATAAGTATGCATCTTGACTTGCAGAAATGCAGAAACCTTCCTATTGCCTTATTTCTCCCTTATGTGCAGTTTAAAGTTTTCTACTAAAATTAGTATTTGTGAAAAGTAATAAATTAACACCTTTGGATACTGCAGTGGTCTGTTAATCCAGAGAACAGGTCCTATTCAGGCAATTTGATTACAAGCTTACCTATATTTTCCTGCCTGCACACATCTAAGATGGAAGAGACACTTGGCTATGGCAGTTCCAAATATAATAGCAATATTAATTTATATATATATATATACAATTGGATTAGATGATGTTTCTAATTATTTCTTTAAAAAATACTTTAAATCCTTTTTTCTTTTAAAATTTATATTTATTTTTTCTGTCTATATAACTAAAGCAGAAATGTTATTAATACTTGATATCTTAATATGTTGGTTAACATTTTATAATGTTAAAGAAATTGCAGTTCATACCTCTATTTTAATAATACAATGGGTCTTTTAAACTGTTTTCTATGGCTGCTAAAATTGTGAAATACTTGCTGAATTAGCTACTAAAAAAAAAAGATGTTTTTTTATGTGGTATTATAATGTGCCTTTAAAATTTTTAACATTTATGGCTGTTTCAATTATTGCTCCTTGCTGAAGTCAAGAGGTAGACTGATTCACATTGTGTCCTCGTGAATAGGGAACCAAAAATGACTGGGAAACTGCACAACAGAGCGCTTAAATATATATTTATTGCTAATCATTTCAAATGTTGGCAGACAGCCTAATTGTTAGCACAAAGAAGGAGTTCATGAAACTTCTGGTCATATACCTTGCCCAGTGACATTTGGTAAAATTCACATTTGTAAGCCCTTATATTGGACTAGTAAATAAAACTGCAAGAATGTTGCTGTGCATTTATGAACAAATGATTTAATATTGTACATGTAATTTTAGCAGCACCTGAATTAAAAATGAAGCTGAGAAAGCATTTTGAATTATTTTTCACAATTTATTGTTCAATATAGCTAAGAATGTAAGCAAAACAGAGACTGAAACTTGGGTGCTTCATAATTAGGGATTCTTCTATGTGTTACAGTAAACATCTTTACACCTTTCTGATTGGATGTATAGTGTAACTCACATTTCATTAACTTGTTCAATTTTAGTGCCAATTGCTTCAATAAAACATTAGTCCATAATAACTATGGAACTGTAGAAGGAGTTTGCTCAGGGACTTACCTGAAGTTGTAACTATTTTAATGCAGCTGAGTGAATAATATTTGAAATACACTGATAGCCACTGGTTGTGCTCAAACCAGCTCTTTATGTAAGTGATGTAAATAATTCACCATTAAATTAGAAAGAGAGCAAATTGCAGAAATAAAGCTTGATTTCTCTGACATGTTTTCAGGATCAGCAATAATTCAATAATATGAACAGTGTTATCCTGTGCGTTGCATGTGCAGCACGCCAGATTTTATACTTAAATGGCATTAAACTCTGCATGTTGAAAAATCTTTTCAACATTTTGTAACAAAGCCAAAACAGAATATTTTTAGCAGAGCAATACATTTATACTTTTACTATTTTTTCCTTTAGCTTCAAGTCTACAAAATTCCTCAGTTACAGAAATAGCTGAATATTTGGAGATATTTGACCTGCAGCATTTTTTTCTCATGCTGCAATAAGACCTTTCGGCCATCATAGGAGATATTTAATTCTTGTCCTATGGAGGCTTATTCCTGCATACCTCTGAATTTTGCTAAATTGATTTCTTTTCTTATTCAGCAAGTCTTAAAAATATGCCAACCCTTGCTGTAATAAGAATGTTCTGTACATGAGCGTGATACATTTGAAACAAAACTTCAATAAACCCAACAAAATTTCTCTTAATTATAACAGCTCTTCATAAGATACAAGCTCATAGGACAGTATTTCAGAGGGTACAGTGTATTTTTAAGTGCACAAAACATATACTGTAAAGCTACAACATTTGATAACATTCAGCACCTTAAATGGCAAGTCAAAAGAGACAGGTCAAAAGCCATCCTTTTTTTTTAATGAACATTTTTCTTTAATACTTTTTTTTTTTTTTACAAAATCTACTTACAAATGAATATTCATTTCCCTTTCTCAAGAGTATGACCGAGTATGCTTAGTTGACAGAATGTTAGCTAATGTTTTTGCATATAAAGGAGCTTAATTTGCCTTTCTTAAACATGCCTTTAAATTGCTTTGATTTAATTAAGCCTTTCTGAAGTTTTGCAGTAAACAGGCTAGATCATTGATTCTCAGTCTTAAGCCCAAAGTACAACTACTGTAACAAAAATGTGTGGCACACCAGCCTCCACGGAACAGGCAGTGCGGACCCGGAGAGGAGCTATGTGGCCAAAAGAAAAGCTAGGGAAGCACTGAAAGCCTTGCCAGTCTCTCATCCAAATTTTAAAACAAAGGGAGGGAGGGGTCAGAGCCACAAGTGAACCCATCATGATATGCCAGCTCCTTCTATAAACAGGTACAGGATAAGGGAAATGTTAGTGTGGTCCAGGCAACTGGCTCACAGGCCAATGCAATAAGCAGGCCGATGCAATAAAGTGCACCCAGCCTACTGCACAGCTTAACGAGTGGTGGACGTGCGTTTTGGACACGAGTCCATAACTCCTGATGCAATAAGGAGATCAGCATGTCCAAACAAAGGCGTAGCTAACAGCGCTCATTATATGTAAATTCCATGCAGATGAGGCTATTAGCTAATACCCCACAATGTGAAAAATCCCTGTGGGCCCGAGGCACACTTTTTAACCTGTAAAATTTTACACCTGCCTGGGGCAAGCATAAAGTCTTCCCATACATCAAAGGCTCAACTTAAAAACAAAAAAAAACCCTGCTTTCCTGGGGTTCCTCTGACTTAATATTGTCGCAATACTAAGTAGGAAGAATCACAGAAAACTGCATCATGCAGAAAAAAAGTCTTGACTTAATTAAAAATTTTCAGGGCGCACAATATACACCCACAATATACACGCTCTGGGCCATGAATATTATGCATACGTATTGTGCCGGTAAAATAGCTGCCGCCGGAAAAAGCGGACGCTCATAAATTAAGCGTCCGTTTTCCTAGCCTGTGCACAGCCACATCTCCTAGGTGCCCCTTGACATGGACAAACTAGGGACGCAAAATTTATCCTTAGTGTGTCCTTTTTAGCATGGCAGCTCATTTGCTTATTGCATCGGGCGCCCAGAAGAGGTGATTGTGCGCCCATTAAAAAAATGTGTGCCCAGGCGCACTTTAAGTGGGGGTGAAAGGGAAAGAGCAAGAGAAACAGTTAAGTATGAGAAAAAAGAAGTGTGAAGCTTGCTGGGCAGACTGGATGGACCGATCGGTCTTCTTCTGCCGTCATTTCTATGTTTCTATGTATGCCTGTTTTTAGTGTGTCCATATTGCATTGGCTTGAAGGTACACTCAGCAGAATGCAGTTTTCCCTGTAGTTGTACACACATTTTGTGCACCTAAACATTATTACTGCTGATGCAGCAAGGAGTTTTGGGCACATGAAATGTGTGTGTGAAACTGTGCGTCCTACTTAGCGACCTCTCATAGGAATGCCATGCAAATGAAAGCATTAAGCATTACCCCCCAATGCAGAGAGGTATGCTGGCTTAACTCCCAATTTCTTAGCACTGGAAATTTTACTTCTGGTCTGAGATGGAGCAAAGTTTCCAGCACTAGTTGGGCAGAAGCAGGAATTTGGTCAGACTGGTTTCCTGGGGAAAATATCCCACAGAAGAGCTTTACTGATCACTCATGAAACAGCAGTATAGTCCAAAGTCTTACCAAGGAGTGTTTCTCAAAGCAATGTAAAATCCTAACATGTTTGCGTTAGTATGCTTTGCTGCCTGTCATTACTCTTGCACATTCACTTGCTATTTCATTTTCTGATATATACTGAAACCCAGATCCAGCTCACCTGGCATACTGCAGTGTGTAGTCCCCTCCCTGCTCCACCCTTACTCTGCTCCTCTCCCCCCACACACACACTCACCCTGACAACCCCAGATAGAACAAAAAAACAACAAGGTAGGCGATCCAGTGAAGCCGTGAGGAAATAACAAAATGGTGGATGCCACAAAAGAGTCTTTTTCAATTTTTAATCATGGAGATGTAAAGAATCATGTACAAGTGCCCGACTCTGGCTGAGTTTCGCCACCAATGGTGGATGCCTCAGGGGCTACAAACAAACATATAAAAGTGTTTAATATATCATAAATATCTTTAAAAACATAAATATTGAAAACATCAATAACAAAACCAACTCACAAACAGATAAAAGAACTAATATTGACTGTTCAGAAGACATAAATAACTTATAGTGACAATGGAATAAAAACATCAAACAATTAAAAACAACATAAATAGAGCCAATGTGCAACATCAAAGGATAGTACCTTATGAATCGGAGAAAAATGTTCAGGTGATGGTCCGAATAAAATCCACTGTGTACATATATCTAAAAAATATATGTATTTAAAATAACTAAGTAAAGGTCAGCATTATCAATGATACTCAATATGCAGTATTACATCTAAATCCCTTTTATTATTAAAATAAAAAAACCCTTTTTTTAAAAAATATTGTTTTCTTAATTAAAAATGTGTATCATAGTTATTGATATTCAACAGAATATGTATTAGTCAGTCAATATATATTTAAATATTTGTATAGATTTCTCTCAGTATGTCAAAATGCAATTCAAAGCAAAACAATTTTTTGTCAAATCAGCGATCTAAATCAGTGCTATGAACGAAGTGCTCCTGGAGTGATCTTACAAGGTGTGAATAAAATGAAAATCTCCATGTGAGAAGTGTGTACAATCTTAATTTTGTGCACAACGAATCGCAATGTAAAATAGAATTGCTAATGGACTCAAACAATCTTGCCTATTGATTCTTACAACTCGTATATAAAAAATTCAAAGCAGCTTACTAAATATTTGTGCACCGGCACAGTACGGAGACACCCAAATTATCACCATTTGAAAGCGGATTTTGCGCCAAAACGATGTGTTAATCAACATAGGGGTGTGATTAGGTGAATAGACATGAACGCAGGGAGGGGTTACTCATTAATAGCAAAAAAATGATGGATGAAAAGCTAAAGATATTCTAAATGCAATGACTGAGTTGAATATATCGGAACCAAAAGTGAATTTTTTTTTTTTTTAAAACTAGTAGAAGAACAAAAAATGGGGATTGTAAGACCAACTCTGATGTGTCACAAAGCTTACCAATGGATTAAAAATAAGTGAATAATAAATAATTAAAATACATATTTAGATCTATTGTAATTCAAAAATATTGAATATATGAGGAATTACATCCAAATCCCTTTTATTCGTGAAGATCAAGCCCCCTATTTTTTAATTTCCTAAATGGGAATATATTTCATAGTCGTTAATAATGACAAAAAAAACATTTTTTTTTAAATTAGTCGGTATCAAAGCTTCAAAATGTGCTCTATATAAAAAGTGCTCAATTCAGACTTAAAATGTATCAAGTTAACAGTCTGAATCACTATAGTGAACAAAGTGATCCCATGGTGATCCCGGAAGTGGGGTAAACAATTATTTATTAACAGAGTGATCCCAGAGTAGGGTAGAAAAATGTTTTAGCGTGACAGGTCTAAATCAAATGTATGAAGGAGTGCAGAAAAACTATAAATTCTAGAGATGTGAATCATGTCCTCGATCGTCTTAACGATCGATTTCGGCTGGGAGGGGGAGGGAATCATATTGTTGCCGTTTGTGTGTGTAAAGTATCGTCATAATTGTTAAAATCGTGAGCCGGCACACTAAAACCCCCTAAAACCCACCCCCGACCCTTTAAATTAAATCCCCCTCCCCCACTGCCTTAAATTACCTGGTGGTCCAGCGGCACAGTAAAACCCCCTAAAACCCACCCCCGACCCTTTAAATTAAATCCCCCACCCTCCCGAACCCCCCCCCTCCCCCAAAATGCATTAAATTACTTGGGAGTCCTCCGTAGCGGCGGTCCGTGGCTAAATCGGGGGAAGGGGGAGAGCACGAAAACCGGCACACTAGATCGTGAGGTCTTCAGCCGGCGCCATTTTGAAAAATGGCGCCGGCTGAAGACCTCATGATCTAGTGTGCCGGTTTTCGTGCTCTCCCCCTTCCCCCGATTTAGCCACGGACCGCCGCTACGGAGGACTCCCAGGTAATTTAATGCATTTGGGGGGGGGATTTGGGGGGGGATTTAATTTAAAGGGTCGGGGTGGGTTTTAGGGGGTTTTAGTGTGCCGGTTTTCCTGCCCTCCCCCTTCCCCCGATTTACGATTTTTTGACGATAAATCGGGGGAATTGGTATTGTATCGTGGCCCTAATGATTTTTGACGATTTAAAATATATCGGACGATATTTTAAATCGTCAAAAAACGATTCACATCCCTAATAAATTGTATGCATAACGAATCACGATCAAGAATAAAACAGCTGATAAGTAAATCTTACAACCCGTGTATGAATATATCAAAACAACTTACGTATTGTTTATGCACCAACAAGGTTCGTCTCCTCTCATTGAAAAGCAAAGGGTTGAGACGCCGAAAACGACGCCATTTAAAAGCGAATATGGCGCCAAATATGTGTCACATTATCTTTACCTATTGTGTTGTTGTGTGTTATATAAGAGTTGGTTCTATAACCCCCATTTTTTGATATTCAATAACTTTGTTTTTTAATTTATTTGACCTTTTGTACTGATACATGCAACTTAGTAGTGAGTGTATCCACTTCCTTTGTGTAATATTTAAACTTATTTTGATTTTTTGTATCAATACATGCAACTTAGTAGCATGAGTATTCACTTCCATTGTGCTCTGCAATTTTTATTATGAATGGGTCACCCCTCCCTGCGTTTACATTAATTTACCTAACCACACCCATAGGTTAATTAACACATTTTTGGCGCCATATTCGCTTTTAAATGGCGTCGTTTTCGGCGTCTCAACCCTTTGCTTTTCAGTGAGAGGAGACGAACCGTGTTGGTGCATAATACAATAGGTAAGTTGTTTTAAAACTCATACACGGGTTGTAAGATTTACTCATCAGCTGTTATATTCTGGATCGCGATTCGTTGTGCATATAATTTATTTTTTCTGCACTCCCTCACACAGAAAAAATATAAAAACATTTTTTTACCCCACTCTGGGATCACTTTGTTATAAAAAAACGTTTTATCCCACTCCGGGATCACCCTTGGATCACTGTGTTCACTATAGTGATTCAGACTGCTGATTTGATACACTTTTTAAATAGAGCACATTTTTAAGCTTTGATATCGATTAATACAAAAAATATTTTCACAACTATGAAATATATTCCCATTTATGAAATTAAAAAATAAGGGGCTTGATCTTCACGAATAAAAGGGATTTGGATGTAATTCCTCATACTCAGTTTTACTATAAAGATATTCAATATTTTTGAAATACAATGGATCTAAAGATGTATTTTAATCATTTATTATTTACTTATTTATAATCCATTGGTAAGCTTTGTGATACATCAGAGTTGGTTTTACAATCCCCATTTTTTGCATTTAGAATACCTTTAGCTCTTCATTCATCATTTTTATGCTATTACTGAGTAACCCCTAACCACACCCCTATGTTAATTAACACATTTTTGGCTCAAAATTCGCCTTTAAATGGCGTCATTTTCGGCGTCTTAACTCTTTGCTTTTCAATGAGAGGAGACAAACCTTGTTGGTGCATAAACAATAGGTAAGTTTTTTGATATATTCATACATGGGTTGTAAGATTTACTTATCAGCTGTTTTATTCTTGATCGCGATTTGTTATGCATACAATTTATAGTTTTGCTGCACTCCTTCATACATTTGATTTAGACCTGTCACGCTAAAACATTTTTCTACCCTACTCCGGGATCACTCTGTTAATAAATAATTTTTTACCCCACTTCCGGGATCACCATGGGATCACTTTGTTCACTATAATGATTCAGACTGTTGACTTGATACATTTTAAGTCTGAATTGAGCACTTTTTATATAGAGCACATTTTGAAGCTTTGATACCGACTAATTTTTAAAAGTTTTTTTTGTCATTCATAACGACTATGAAATATATTCCCATTTAGGAAATTAAAAAATAGGGGACTTGATCTTCACGAATAAAAGGGATTTGGATGTAATTCCTCATATATTCAATATTTTTTAATTACAATGGATCTAAATATGTATTTTAATTATTTATTATTCACTTATTTTTAATCCATTGGTAAGCTTTGTGATACATCAGAGATGGTCTTACAATCCCCATTTTTTGTTCTTCCACTAGTTTTTAAAAAAAAATAAATTTCACTTTTGGTTCCGATATATTCAACTCAGTAGTCATTGCATTTAGAATATCTTTAGCTTTTCATCCATCATTTTTTTGCTATTAATGAGTAACCCCTCCCTGCGTTCATGTCTATTCACCTAATCACACCCCTATGTTGATTAACACATCGTTTTGGCGCAAAATCCGCTTTCAAATGGTGATAATTTGGGTGTCTCCGTACTGTGCCGGTGCACAAATATTTAGTAAGCTGCTTTGAATTTTTTATATACGAGTTGTAAGAATCAATAGGCAAGATTGTTTGAGTCCATTAGCAATTCTATTTTACATTGCGATTCGTTGTGCACAAAATTAAGATTGTACACACTTCTCACATGGAGATTTTCATTTTATTCACACCTTGTAAGATCACTCCAGGAGCACTTCGTTCATAGCACTGATTTAGATCGCTGATTTGACAAAAAATTGTTTTGCTTTGAATTGCATTTTGACATACTGAGAGAAATCTATACAAATCTTTAAATATATATTGACCGACTAATACATATTCTGTTGAATATCAATAACTATGATACACATTTTTAATTAAGAACTCAACGATATTTTTTTAACAAAAGGGGGTTTTTGATTTTAATAATAAAAGGGATTTAGATGTAATACTGCATATTGAGTATCATTGATAATGCTGACCTTTACTTATTAGTTATTTTAAATACATATATTTTTTAGATATATGTAGTTTGTACACAGTGGATTTTATTCGGACCATCACCTGAACATTTTTCTCTGATTCATAAGGTACTATCCTTTGATGTTGCATATTGGCTTTTAATTGTTTTTAATTGTTTGATGTTTTTATTCCATTGTCACTAAGTTATTTATGTCTTCTGAACAGTCAATATTAGTTCTTTTATCTGTTTGTGAGTTGGTTTTATTATTGATGTTTTCAATATTTATGTTTTTAAAGATATTTATGATTTATTAAACACTTTTATATGTTTGTTTGTAGCCCCTGAGGCAGCCACCATTGGTGGCGAAACTCGGCCAGAGTCGGGCACTTGTACATGATTCTTTACGTCTCCATGATTAAAAATTGAAAGACTCTTTTGTGGCAACCCCAGATAGAATACTGTTACCTTGTGCAGAAGGTGCTTGCTAGTCAGCTAAGATGGTAAGGATCAGCCAGAGGAGGTTTTACACCATTCCTCCCCCTCAGGTCTGTTTTTCTGGCCCTCTCTCCGCCTCTTCTTGATGTAATGCCTGTGCTAGAGGACTCTGCATTCCATGGGCAACACTTGAAAATGCTGGGGGCTAATACTAAGATTCTACAATTGTGTGTGTGTGTGTGGGGGGGGAGAGAATCACCTCTTGAGCCCTGGGAGTTAGTTATCTGGTCTTTCATGGATGTTAATGAAGACTCAGAATAGGTGCTCCAACATAACTTTACTGAAGAAATAGTTCATACTTGAAGATTGGTATTTTCTGCCAGTTTCTCTTAGAAAACACAGCCAAAAATTAAAATCTGTAAATCTATGACTGTGACTAGATAAAACTGTGATCCTTGTGTACCCCTGTCCCAGTCACCTCTTAGACATAGCACATAAGAAGGCCCATGGACCGTGCAAGACCCCATAACCTCCCAGGGTTCCTGCACAGGTGGAGAATTAAAGTCTTCATGGCCCTTAGGGGTTTGCTCTCTTTCTTTCTCTGGGACTTCTCTGCAAACCATTTCAATCATACGAAAATAACTCTTCACTCCAAACTGTTGTTCAACATAAAGGAGGTAATTTTCAAAGACGTTACGCACACAAATGTAACATACTATTGTAGCTATTTTCAAGTAATTTATTTGAGTAAAATGCATTTGCGTGAGTTAATCCTATGGACATTTCAATGTCATATATTGCAGCAATTTTCAAAAGCCCACTTACTTGAGTAAAGTTTTACTCAAGTAAAGGCTTTTTAAAATCTGGCTCATCATGTTTTAATGAAAACAGAAGCCCGAGAGACCCGTCCACCCCGAAGGAATGTCACATTGATTCCATGGTTCCAGTAACCTCTCATGCCTCTGGCTCCAGCTTCCTTGACCTCTCCTCTTCCTGAAGAGCCCATGGAATTGGTTCATAGTCTTTTAGCTCAAGATGAGAGACTCCATCGCAGACAGCAGGGCTTTTGCTTATACTGTGCTGACCAGGGTTATCTTTTGGCCCAGTGTCTACTGAGGTGAAGAAATAAAAACGCCTAGGGCCCTGTAGGAGATGACCTTATGCCTTACTGTTTCAGCTCCCCAACTACTACTTCCTGTGATCTGGAGTTGGGTTTCACACACTTCTCCATGCAGGTTTTTGTGGATTTGGGTTTTAGAGGAAATTGTATCTTGAAGGAACCTGTTGATCAACTTCTAATTCCTATGGTCTGAATGGCCTCCCCCTTGATAATCTCACCTGTCTACGGAGATCCTCTTCTTGGCCAAGTTACCTTGACCACAGTGTCCGTAACCTTAGGCACTGTACTACTGCATCCAGAAAAACTCAGTCTGCATGTGATCTCCAAGGCCATTCACCCCATTATTTTGGGATTACCAGGGCTCCAGCAGTATTGACCACATTTAGACTAGGCCACACTACAACTCGCATGATGGGGTCATGAGTGTACAAATTCCTGCCTGGAGACCGTAGAACCTCCTCGTCCTATGACAATGGCTGTGTTACTTCCTGGGCATCCTCCACAGTATGCGGATTACAAAGATGTCTTTTCAAAGAAAGACTGAGATCTTGCCACCTCACACATGTATGATTACAGCCTTGAGCTCCTCCCAGGAGGCAAGCCTCCAGAAGGACGAGTTCACCCCCTTTCTCTTACCGATTACATCCGGAAAAATCTGGAACATGGATTTATCCAACTTTCTTCTTCAGCTGGACCTGGGTTCTTCTTTGTCATGAAGAAAGACAGCTCCCTCAGGCCATGCACAGACTTTTGTGTCCTGAATGCCATAACAAAAAAGGATTGTTATCCATTATCTCTATTAATCGAACTACTTGGCCGCATACAAGGTGCCAAGATATTCACAAAGCTGGACCTCAGGGGTACATCTAACCTTATTGGTATTAAGGTTGGTGATGAGTGGAAAACTGCATTTAATACCCCTATGAGTACATAGTTATGTCCTATGGGCTTTGCGATGCCCTAGCAGTTTTCCAGAAAAAAATCAATGAGAGTTTCTTTGACCTACTATAGACCTGCGTGATCGTGTATTTAGATAATATTGATCTTTTCCCAAACACTGAGTGCCCACCGCTGAGATGTCTGCATCATCCTACAACTTCTGCGAGAGAACAACCTCTACACCAAGTTGGAAAAATGACTCTTTGAACAAAGTTAACTTCTCTTCCTGAAGTACATAGTTTCTTGTGATGGATTCTACATGGATCCTGCCAAGGTAAATGCCATCAGGGACTGTCCCCGTCTTGGGGGACTTTGGGCTCTCAAAGATTCTTGGGAATTGCTAATTATTATAAACATTTTATCCCAAACTACTCCTCCGTGTCAGCCCCTCTTACTGTTCTTACTCACAAGGATGCTAACACCAAAGACTGGCCACCTAATATTCTAGAGCAATTTTAGGAATTATAGAACACTTTTATGGATGTGCCCTGCTTGCATCATCCAGACTGAATGCAGTCTTTTGTCCTAGAGGTTGATGCCTCTACCCTGGGCATAGGGTCTGTCTGGAGCCAACACATTCCAGAAGGAATTATTCATCCATTTACCTTCTTTTTGATGGAGTTCTTGCCAGGTGAGTGTAATTACAGCATTGGAAATTGAGAACTATTGGCTGTCAAATTAGCCCTCAAGGAGTGACACCATCTTGAAGGAGCCCAATACAGTATTATAATATATATGGATAACAAAAAACTCAAACACCTACATCAAGCTCAGCAGCTAAATGCAAGACAGGCCCAGTGGTCATGTTCTTCTCTCGTTTTGACATCGAAGTGAGGTATCGCCCAACACTCAAGAATCAATGAACAGATGCCCTCTCTCGCTTCTTTCAGACCGAGGATGTATCAGAACCTCCCAGACATATCATCAACCCCGCTAAGATACTCCTGGCTACTATGGTCACTGTCCATCCAGGGAAGATGGTTGTAGCCTCCAGACTATATGAGAAATTGTTAAAATGGGCCAATGACTCCCCTGTTGCAGGTCACCCTGAGGCAGGTATGAATCCCTTTAATTACTTCAATGACACTACTGGTGGACCCAAATGAAGCAAGATGCAAGGCCTATGTTGATTTGTGCTCCACTTGTGCATAGCAAAAAATACTGCATGGCCAACCCCAGGGCTGTTACAGCCATTTCCAGCCCCCAGGGAACCCTGGATCCACTTATCCACAGACCTTATTGTGGCCCTTCCCCTCTCAGGCAACTCCACCATCATTTGGGTTATGATAGACTGATTCTCTAAGATGGCACACTTTATTCTTCTATCGGGCTTTCCTTCCACACCAGAGCTAGCTATCTTCACATTCCATATCTTTTGTTTGCATGGCTTTCCAAAGCACATATTATCAGATAGAGGAGTTAAATTTACTGTACGATACTGGCACTTTGTTTGTAAGAAGTTCAATATTACACTTGACTACACCATGGCCTTTCACCTGCAAGGGAACGGACAAGTAGAGCACACCAATTGTATGCTCAGGACCTTCCTCCGTACATATGTCAATGAGCACCAAGATATCTGGGCCGCGCTCTTACCGTGGGCCAAATTCTCTCATAACACTCATACCAACACAGTCACCGGATCTTTTCCCTTCCAATTAGTCTGAGAAATAACCGCTACATCCTCTGTCACTGCCAGTGACAGTTCCTTCATCAGTGGCTCAACTGACCACCCAGGAATTGCATGAACTATGGGAACAGACCAATCATCTGATTCAGGGAGCTGCTGATAGAGCAAAAAAAATGTGGATGCACATAGCAGATTAGTTCCTCAGTTTAAAATTGGAGAGAAAGTGTGGCTGGATACCTGGCATTACACCTGCAGCTCCCTTCGATGCACTTGGCTCCACATTACGTTGGATCTTTCCCCGTACTCCAGTAACTGGGCCCGTCACATACCAATTAAGATTACCACTGAAACTGAAGATTCATAGTATATTTCATGTGTTACTTCTCAAACCAGTGGTACTCTTATGGCCTTCTAGGCACCACCAGAACCACAGAATGTGGCTATCGATGCAGATACTGTATATGAGGTTGAAGAGGTCCCGTCGTACGGGACAAAAAATTTGAATACTTTCATTCTTGGAAGAGCTACAGCCTGGAAGAAAAATCTTGGGAACTACTTTCCAACATCTTGGACCTCAACCTCTTGAGAGTCTTTCATTTGTGGTACCCCAAAACTTCCAAAGCCTCAAGGTGGGAGCTTAAGGGGGCTACTGTTACTTTTGGTAGTCCCAGTGGCAGGAAAACCTCCATGGCACCGTATGATGATGTCACTGCCAAAGCCCTATAAAGTGCTCACTCATCCAGCCTTCAGTGCCTCAGCAACACCTCAGTAGGTCCACCTACTCCTTAGTAGAGCTTGTTGCTTCAGCATCCTTGTCTTCAGTTCTTCAGTTCCAGCATCCTTATCATCTGTTCTTCAAGAACCAGCATCCTTTTCTTCAGTTTTTCAGTTCCTTCCTCGTTGCCCATCTGTTCTTCTCCTTGCCTACCTGCCCGGCCTATCTGTCCCTCCTTTCCTCTCTGACAGATTACCTGGTTTTGAACTTTGCCTGATCACAGATACACCTGACCGCTGCCTGCCTCTGACCACTGCCTAATCACAGACATGCCTGACTGCTGTCTGCCTCTGTCCTTTGTCTGATCACAGATATGCTTGACCGCTGCCTGCCTCTAAACCTTGCCTGATTACGGATAACCTGACCTCCACCTGCCTATGATCCAAGCAACCCTAGGACCTCCAGTTCAGTCATCAGTAGAGACCCCCAACTAAGTCCTGATGGCCCTGGCACCCAAAGGCTCAACCCGTGGGGAACCAGTGCTGTTATAGGCAAAGCTCCCGCCAGGTCTATGCCTTGACCGGATCTGCCTGCTGACAGTGGGAACCTGCAGAGCTCCTCCCTTCAGGTAGTACCAATCCTGCCTTGGTCTAAGGGTCCACAAATGCAACACAACAATATTGTAAAGACTAGTGCACCACACTGTACTCAAAGACCAAAAATACAAAAACACATGAAACCCTATTAAGAGTCACTAATCTGCTAAAAGGGATCTAATACTTTCTGGATGGTTCCTGCTGTCCAGGATTCAGCCAAAGTTCAGGGAGTTCTGTGTAAAGTGCAGAACTCTCGCCCTCTGCAAGCTTCCTCTGTAAAGAGGTGCCTAAGGAGGATGAGGTAATGCTTGTTTGAAGAGTGAGAGATGCATGTGGAAGATTAGGATGATGTCAAAGGGAGGTGTATTTCCTACATGGGGAATGAATTAGAGAGAAATTATTTAAGATGCAGTGAAAGTCATCTTAGGGAGAAGAGTGAAGCAGTACTCCTGAGCTTTAAGAATTCTGAAGGTCCTGAAATTATTGAAAATTCCTGATATCTGGGCTCTCTGTGCAGTAGAACTGCTCTGTTTATACCTTTCTCTAGGTCTGTTATTATATAATAATTGTAATTGGTTCCTTGCAAACTGTTTTTAAGATCCAGTATACCTGCATTTCTATTATTGTATAGCTGTTCTTTAATAATCTGGTTAATATTGGCATAGAAGTGCTGAGGGATCATTTAATAGCTAAAGGACTATTAAAGTTCCAGAAAGTGTCCTGCTCTACCCAGCTTGTCCCAGGTTAAACTGGTATCATGGATAGGGCACTGAGTGCAGAAACTGGTATCATGGATAGGGCACTGAGTACAGGAAGATCACAACACCCCTGGTATCAGGGATAGGGCACTGCGTGCAGGAAGATCACAACACCCACGGTATCAGGGATATGGAACTGCGTGCAGGAAGATCACAACACCCCCGGAAACCGGGATAGGGCACTGTGTGCAGGAAGATCACAACACCCACGGTATCAGGGATATGGAACTGCGTGCAGGAAGATCACAACACCCCCGGAAACCGGGATAGGGCACTGTGTGCAGGAAGATCACAACACCCCCGGTATCAGGGATAGGGCACTGTGTGCAGGAAGATCACAACACTCCCAGTATCAGGGATATGGAACTGCATGCAGGAAGATCACAACACCCCCGGAAACCGGGATAGGGCACTGTGTGCAGGAAGATCACAACACCCCCGGTAACCGGGATAGGGCACTGCGTGCAGGATGATCACAACACTCCCTGTATCAGGGATAGGGCACAAGTTCTAGTCACATTGACTGATCACATTACTTTTTTTGTCAAGCTACCAACCGTTTCCATTTCCCATCCCCCATATATTGTCAGTGGGAACCTTGGTAACATCAATAAATAAGAGGGCAGCCAATAGGAATACATATTCATTCGTAAACTGACCTTAACTTCCCTGAAAAGTGCACACTAATCGGAAAAAAACAATTTTTTTTTACTAAAAAATTCTGCCAAACATGATTTTCTTCTCCTGCCAGACGATTTTGATCGTTAAGATGATCGGGCACACGATTCACATCCCTAATATGCAGTGATTTTTTTTTTTCATTATTTAGAGCATAGTATATTGACCTAATTTGTACTGAGGAAATACTATAGAACTGTGAAATGTTGATTGCTGGAATCCATACATTTTGTAATAGACTATTCCCTCAGACTGCCACAGAAAGTTAAGGTCCTTGTCTTGCCTTTAAAGTGCGATTGCAGATTGTTTTCATTTAATTAATACAGCATAATAATACTACTAAAGTAATAAAAATAATAATAATAATCACCACTAGGCTGGTAACGGAAAGTGTTCATTTTTGCATCATTGAAATATGTGATAAAATGGCCACTGTTTTGGGGATTCTTTATAACAGAGTTCATTGTAAAAGGATTTCCCTTTCTCCCACTGAGGCAGAACCATATCTTAGTCACGGCAGGCATACACAGCATTAAGACAAATAGTCATTGCATGGCTCAGTGCATTCAAATCATATTAAAGTACTCTATCCAAATGGTTTAAAGTAGATGAAATTAAATGCCTTTCCTTCTGCAAGACACTATTGTCGTTATGTAACTGAATACTTTGTCAGAAAGGGAGAAATGGATTGCATTCCGGTAAATAAATTGTCACTCTCATGAATCGGCCACTGGGAAGTAAAATTCTTGACAGCATCAGATAATTAATACAGTGAAGTATTGTGCATTGCTGCAGTCCTCATTAATAGAACTCCTTAGGGAGACATTTTCTGCTAAAAATTAGCCTTTGCTCTAGTTTCATTTGCTGATTTCATGAGAGCACTGAAAAGACATCCTGCAGCCTCTGGCAAGACTCGGCAATTCTCCATTATCACCTCAGATAACAGGAGAGAAGGTACTTTTTGATTCATTGTCACATTCATATAAGTGAGGAAACGCGCTTCCCAACAAGTGTGAGAAGAGTTGGGTAAATAAGCGAAGATTTTTAAGAAGAAATATTTAAGATAGAATCAAATCCTCCTTGTACACCTAGCCGTAATTTGTTTGACATTCTTCTTTAATTGTGCTCATTCTGATCCACTCTCTCTCACTGCAGGCTTGTTGATGAATATTCAGTGCTACCTCTTCCCCATAGGTTTAGAATGAAGATTCCTGGGAGAGTATTTCTTTTGCTTTCTTTATCTGATTGCTAGTTTTTCATTTCATTTCTGCATTATATCTACAACACACATTAAACAGCCTTTTGCTTTATTAATATTGACCTTTAGTGGTCTTATCTATGCTCTGGGCTCTGTCTGACTGATATTATATTAGCTCTGTGAGGATTTGCAGAACTTACCAGTTCTTAATGAGAGACATGTATTTTCATGAATACCAAAGAAAGCCTGGAACCAATTTTACTTGTCTGTGCCCTTCTTGTATGGCTGTTGCACATGCTGTATGTGTATGACAGAGACACCACAGCAAATTCACTACCAAGAAAAAATAGTAGTTAAAAAACAATATGAACAAATGACATTTAATAGCATTAGCATACATTTTTTGCATAAAATATCACTTATATTTTCATCAAAGCTAATGGGGTTTTGTGTATGTGCAGCACATATATATACAGTGAAATCATTCTCCCATTCTGTGTACATGGCAAATCTGTTTTGAAAAATATCCATATTTTATCTTTTTCTTCCTGATTTTTGTCTTTTCTGTATTAGTATTGGGCTGTGCCAAATAAACCACATGATTAAAATCCCTACAGCATAGAGCTTATAGTCAAGAGATGCATAGGATATGACAGCCGGTAGAGATTATAAAACCAATTGTTTGCCTTTCAATAATGTACTCCTGCAAAGAATGCCCTACCTCTGGCTTTATTTTACCATTCCTATATTCAGACTTGTGAAGTGTGCATGGTATGTTATCATCTGCCCTTCCTCCATTAAGCAAAAAAAACAAAAAAACTCTCATTCCAAAGAAATATATAGTTATTGCATGTCGCTTGTCATAATTAGCTACATCACTGAATCATGGCCCTTTCAAACAAGTGGCAGCAGCTGACATACAAAATGCATATACATTTTGAAAAGGAAGTCTTATCTTTGAACTTAGCACTGCACTACCCTTCTTAAAACTCAATGAATTAATAGTAAAACATACAGAGGCATTCACATGAAACCTAGTATCAATGAATAACATCTTCACTGTGAAAAAGTTGACCTTCAAAAATAGGCAGCCTTTAATGATTACGCAAGAAATCTCAGAGTAAAGAACAGAGATAACAGAGGAAATGATTTATCACAGGTTTTCTCTCATTCCAAGTCTATAAGAAGAAGTCCTTGACAAATCAGATCCAGAGTGACTTCAGTAGTGATAAAGGACTATTGTATTAGAAATGTTATATTTATTAAGCTTGTGCAGCAATCTTCATATATTGAATTCTTATTATAGTAGTCACTCAGGTGACAATGAATAGCATAATTGCAAAATATATTTGAAAAAGTGACCTGGCTTTCAGCAGTTTTACATAGAAACATAGAAAATATTGACCGAAATGTACACTTATTTCCCCCATTCTGCCCCTATGAACCTTCCTACAATGCTGTCACAGGTCTTATTGGATCTGTGAACTTCTCCTGCCCTCCTTCTGATACTAAGTTCTATTCAAGGTCAATATTCAAAGCCATTTAGATGGATAACTTACAAGTTAACTTACAAGTTAGCCATCTAAATGTAACATTTTTGCATATTCAGGGCCTCATTTATTAAGCATTTTCCCCATAGACACAGAGTGAGAGAAAAGCCTTAGTAAATTAGGCCCTCAGCCCCTTATCCAGATAAAAAAAAGTCATTTTTGGGAGCAGTTGTTATCCAGCTAATTTAGGGGGTCATTTATCAAAGTGCTATATGGCATTTTTGTATGCAAAAAATGCCTTTAACGCATGGTGCGATGCAAATTAGGAAAAGGGGAGGAGTTTGTGGCCAGGCTTTGTAATGCCATATCGCACGGCTTTTAACTACACCTTTTTCATTTGTGTTCAGCCATGTGATATGGCTTTATCATGTTTTTGCAAATAGTGTTTTAAGCTGCTGGAGAGCCAGCCTAGCTATCAGGGTGAGAGAGAGAGAGAGATATGGAGAAAGAGAGATATGGAGAGAGAGAGAGAGAGTGAGAGAGAGAGAGAGAAATCTAGCTATAAGGCCCTCATACTAGGTAGGAATTTATACCTCTATATGAGGCCCACCTAGTTACTTGAGCTGAGATTTAAGTAGGGGTGTAGGGGTTAGAGGCCACTTTGACATTCAAAGTGAGACATATGAACAGAACAGTGCTCTCTTGTGAAGATTTGATGACCTTCGGAGTGAGGAAACTCACCCAAAGATGAGATTTGTGCAGTGTTCTCTCAACCTAGAGTCCATCAAGCTAGGTTGAGAGAACATTGCACAAATCTCATCTTTGGTTGAATTTCCTCACTCCAAGATCAGCAAATCTTCAGAAGAGAGCACTGTTCTGTTCGTACGTCTCACTTTGAATGTCAAAGTGGCACCTAACCCCTACCTAAACCTCACCTCGAGTAGATAGGTGGGCCTCATATAGAGGTATAAATACCTACCTATTAGGAGGGCCTTATAGCTAGGTTCTCTCTTTCTCTCTCTCTCTCACCCTGATAGCTAGGCTGGCTCTCCAGCTACTAAAAGCATTATTTACAAAAACATTGCAAAGCACAATAAAGCCATATCACATGGCTTAACACAAATGAAAAAGGTGTAGTTAAAATCTGTGATATGGCTTCACAAATTATGAAGCTTGGCCACAAATCCTGCCCCCAACTCCTCCCCTTTTCCTAATTTGCATCGCACCATGCATTATGGCATTTTCGCATGCATTAAAGGCGTTTTTCGCATGCCACAACGCCATATAGCACTTTCATAAATGACCCCCTTTGTTATGTGTTATCCCTGACTCATAAGATTGATTTTACACTCATCTTATTTGAATTTCCATCATTTTTTTTTAAATAAGGTGCAGAATTTCACTGATGGAAAAAGCAGGCATGAGCAGCAAAAAAGCCATGCATTGGGCGAGAAGTCGGTACTTAATCTTTGCCTTCTATGTAGAACCAAATTCTATATTCTCCTTTACTTCCAAATCCTTCCTCTATAAAATCTAACAGCAGAGCTCACTGGATCTTTGCACTTCTCAGATTAAGGGTCTGATTTGAGATCTGGGCACAAGTAGAGTGAAAAAGGGGTGCAAGGTAAATAGGATTCTTTCTGGAACAATTTTGAAATGGTATATCAAAAAATGAAGGGATCTATTTTACATGTTAATGATATGTTTGTTGCTTTATTCCATCTTCTGTTACACCTGTATTATTCCACAATGTCTTTTAAAAGAAACAACATATGCAGACATGCCACCATATATATTTAAATATAATTTAGCCCACATGGAAATATGAAAGGCAAATATGTGCACAATATCAAAATATAAAAACACACGTGTTCTTTCACATGCCTGCAGGTTAGACTCCCATTACTTCTGTCACACTCACACTAGCTAACCTCATGTCATTTGTACGATAAGTAGCTCATAGCACAATATGCCTTTTGTTTTTTGTTAAGAACACAATGGAAGAATTTTTGCCCGTGGATTTAATTTCTCACCTCTTTTATGGAAGCGGAAAATGTGTGTGAAATGCCTTGCGACAATTTTGTCCAAAAATGCTTAAATTCATAGGAAACGGGAAGGAGTTTCACAGAGCCTTGAACACAAGTTTTTGTTTCCATGGTATTTTCTGGGGAACTATTTTCCTTCCACAAACTGCAGAAAATTCAATCCTGGAGCAAAGCTGGGCTATTTATTTAATATTTATGCAGGCAAGCTGACCTTCAGATGTTTTTTGGGGTTTTTTTTGCCATTTTTCGTTTTCCTCCCCTCCCCCACCCCATCCCTTATACTTGAAATTAAATTTGGCCCAATGACTTTAAACTGGGAGCTTTCAAACCTTAATTATCCTCAAGTTACCGCAGCCTTCCTGAGTGCTCTACCAAAGCAAAATGCTGCAGCGTTCCGTACAAATGGCAGTAGAATGCATCGGATCTTTGCATGTCTTTGTTCTGGCTGTTTTATGCTGTCCCTGCTGCCTTTCACCTATTGTGAAGGCAATAAAAGGAGGCTGTTATGAGACCCAACAAGTTTTCAATTTCATTTGTTCCCGCGCACAGCAGGGGGAACTGCCTACAGTTAATTGTGACCTGTGCTTGAGACTGCTGCATAAAAGTGGAACCGGAGGTGTGAATTCTATTTTCATGTACTTACAGAAATATATTATTTAGATCCATTGAGAAGAGCTGGCAGTGGAAGCATTTAGTGCCTCCCATTTACTTAGATAATGTTGAACTCATATTAGGAAATGCAATTGTAGCTCTGCTTCCTTCTGGCTTGATTGCTTATTCCTCCTCTCAGAGAAGAGCCTCATGTCATGCAGTATTATTAGTTTGGACTTTGAGGGCAATGTTCAAAGCCATTTCCATGGGTAAGACAACAGTGGAAATTGCCCACCAGCATGAGCAGTTTGATTATTGCCCCCTTTATTGTTAAATACACACTCATTACCATAGAAATTCAATACAATTAAATATGTATTTGCTAGGGTTTTACATTTTTAAATGTGGGTAAAAATAATTTCATAAATTTTTGAAAGGCAATATTTTTTGGTTAGTAAATGAACAAGCACATTTTTATTTATTTATTGTTAATCTTAGTCATTTAGGAAAACCACTTGTAAGCAGCAGTGGAATCTCCTTGATTCACCAATGGAAAATCTTTTTCTCTTGTGAAATTTAGAAATGTACTCCATATTTCTAAATTTGCTAACTTCCTCCCTCTTTCCCCAGACTGCCCCCCCCCCCCCCCCAATCAAATAGAATTCATGGCCCATGGAGTGCATCTCTGATACAGGAAGAAGAATTTTCAAATGGATGTACCTGAATAATTCCTTTTTGAAAATTTGCAAAAACTTAGGTGGGTATAGTGTACCAATTCATACTTACACCTGCTATACCTGTGGCTTGATTTATGCACCAGAAAATACACGTGCGTATTACAAACTTTAACACATGTACAATCCCTACACCCACCTACACACACACACAAAGCCACATGGCCATGGTCCATTCCCCAGACCTTACCCCTGTCATGTGACAGGGGCAAGGTCTGGTTGGCACAATTTTGGAAAATGGTGCCACTTGGGGCTTTAGGGCAATACAGGCCCTCTACCATTAAAGTTATCCCTGTTTTCAGGTAATGTAGTTTGTGGGGGACAGAAGGGCTACTAGGCCACCACCATTATTTTTTGGGGGGTGGAGGAGAAGTTTGAAGGGAGAACCCTATCGGCCTATTTTTATATTGAAAAGGAGGCAGGGAGGTTTGAGGGGGACCTTACTGACATATCTATATTGGAAAGAGTGGGTGGGGATGACTATTTGGGAGGGGATTTCACACACTAAGGGCTGGATTTACTAATGCCGCAAGGCATAGTGAATCCTGTGGTAATGGGGGGCGGGGGGCGGTCCTGCGATAGCCGGCAGGTGTAGTTATTCGGCGTGAAGCTGACAGGGATAAACAAGCGAACCTTTCACTGTTGGCAAAGTCTTCACAGCTTCAGCCCCCGTGCCGCCCCGACTCCTCCTCTTCCGGGGCTGACGCCGCCCCCGACTCCGCCCCCATCTTGGTATCGCACGCGATAAGGGACTTTTCGCATGCGAAACGTGCTATCCACTTGGTAAATGACCTCTTAAGTTTGGTAGGGGGGAGAGGAGGCATCATGTGGATAATTTTCTTTTTATCAGGTTTTTTTTGGTGGGGCTGCTTCAGTTGGCTCCTCTGTGGTGAGCGGGAGGTCTAATAAAGCTGCTGGTGATTTTTAGAATCTTTCTAAAGGGTGCCATTTTGGACCACAGGGCCTATAAGGCAATGGTGGCCCTGTGCATTGGGGGCCACCATCACGCATTGTAAAGGCCTTTTTCTACAAGACAAAAGAACATGGCAATACAGCCTGATGTTTTGTCGAGAAGGGGCAAAATATCACAAGACCCTCCCTCTATGATATTTGGCCCTTCTCGCAATAAAATATCGTGGCTTAGTGATTCCAGGCCCAAGTTTTTAAAACTCTCCCCATCTGTGAAAGGCTAACACTTAGAATCTTATAAACAATTACGGTAAGTTATTTTTTTTTATTTTATGTTTATTGCAACATTTTTTACATTCAAGAACTAGCTTGAAAGGAAAGATTTACAATGACATTAACACTTGAACAATAACCTCACATTAATACCTTCATTAAGGAAACAAACAATCTTAATGTCATAGAACCCCAAGTCCTCTATCTAGGGAGGACCCAATCCCAAGGGACAACTTTTCTCTCATTTAAAGAAACTATCAGGAAAGATGAATAAAGGGGAATGGTCATATTACCAAAAGAATTCCAACCCATACAAGGTTACACAGATTCCAGTACAGATGCACCATTTGTAGAGGACGTTGTATCAGCAATAAACTTTGATAATTGAGACGGAAGGAAAAAAGTATATGTAAGGTCGCGATACTTAATAATACATTTGCATGGAAACTTCAGAAAAAAATAAAGCCCCCCATCTGTAATACTTTAGTTCTCCTTTGTAGGAACTGCTTCCTCCTGGCCTGAGTATCTTTAGTCAGGTCAGGAAATACTTGCACCCTCAAATTCAGAAATAACCCCTTTCGGTTCCTGAAAAACATTCTCAGAATCCAATATCTATCAGTATCTAGCAAGAAAGATACAATTAAAGTTGTTGGTTGTGCTTCAGCTATTTCAGATGACTCCAGTATTTCAGATATGTTCAAAGGTGAAAGTGTCTGCATTTCCTGGCCCTCCATAGCTACTTTCGTCATAGATGGCAAATAGAATGTTACGGCTAGACTGCTGTAAGGGTAGATGGTGGACCGTTGGGCCGGCCTACTGGTGATCACAGGGCAGGCCGGGAGGCGGAGGCACGATCTGGCAAGGTTTCACCCGGAGCCTGGGATCCCCCCGGGAGGAGCCTGTAGGGACCCAGGCCCTTGGGACTTGGGCACTGCTGAGAATGTCCTGAAGAGCTAGTGCGTAGGGAGGCAGGAGGCCCACTAGGAGCTGAGCTGGCTAGAGGTTTGCCAGAGAGTCAGAGAGACAGGCCGGGTCAGAAAGCTGGTCCAGAGGGGCCAGAGTAAGCGGGCAGTGGTAATGGAGTCCGTGACAGACCGGGACCGAGGCAGGCAGCAAGCAGTAGTCTGTGGCAACCCGGGTCAGGGCAGGCTGTAGCGAAGTCAGAAGCACACCGGAGTCAAGGCAGGCAGCAGGCTGTAGTGAAGTCAGAAGCAAACCCGAGTCAAGGCAGGCAGCAGGCTGTAGCGAAGTCAGAAGCAAACCAGAGTCAAGGCAGGCTGCAGGCTGTAGCGAAGTCAGAAGCAAACCGGAGTCAAGGCAGGCAGCAGGCTGTAGCAAAGTCAGAAGCAAACCGGAGTCAAGGCAGGTCTCAAGGAATCAACAGGAACCGCAAACGGGAAGCAACTAGTCAGCTAGGAACCTCGTTGCAAGGCATTTGGTGAACGACTGAACGCCGGTTATATCGGAGCAGAGTGTGACGTCTGCCGAGGAGGTGGAGCCGGGCTTCCGGAAGCTGGACGCACAAGAGGAGCCTCTTCATGCGCGCGAGGCCGGAGGAGAACAGGCCTGCAATGGCGTCCGCCACGTGGGAACTGCGCGGACGGAGGGCCTCTGGGCTGGGCGGAATCCCGTGGCTGCCGGAGCGGAAGTAGGTGGGCCTCAGCCCGATCAGGAGAGGGGCGGTTGGGACCGCAACATAGAAAACTTTTGTTATCGGAGGAAACGTAGCCTGAGGCAATTTTGGAACCTCCAGGGCATACCTAGACCACATATCTTTTGCTGTTACTGTTGGAATTTTAGGAAAGTTTATTAATCTTAAATTTCTTCCCCTCATTTGATTATCAAGGTTTTCGATCTTTCTTAGTAAATATTGATTATCTTTTATTAGTGAATAGTGTTGGTCATTTAAATTACCCAAGTTAGATTTTAAAGTATCCAGGGCATGAGCATTTTTTAAATTATCTTCTTGCAGGACTTTTACCTGAGACTCCATTACCTCAACATTCATCAGCAATGGGTTGAGCTGGGAAGTTAAATTTATGTTAAGGGTGAGGATTGGGTCCCATATAGTCTCTAATGAAAAGACTTTGGGTCTTACCATAGGCAAAATCTTGACTTCTGTTTCCTTTTCTTCAGAAACATCCTTTACTTGATGCAAACCTCCCAGATTCTGTGTTTCTCCTTCAGGTAGGATTCCCTCCAAGATGCCATGAATCTTGTCTTCAGCAACGTGATATAGGAGTCCAGCTGTTGCCTGCTGGTCCTTGTTACCCTCATCTCCCTTAGTTGAAGAGATCAGCTGCAAAATAGCTGTCCTAGTTTCTGCCGGGTTCTTGGGGGGCATTCTTTCAGCCAGGGACAAGGATGTAATTGAGTCATGGAGAGGGTCGGCTGTAGTGTTGTCCTCACGACCCGTCTCCCACGTCCATCGGCCCCGACGCCGGCCCCGTCTGAGAGGCTTCGAAAACCAGCCTCTCCCGGGCCCTACATTTCCGACCTGAATGCAGCATTCTTGGTAAGCATGAAATCAGAGAGGGATGCAACACATTCAGATGATAAACAATTAAGTTAATAAGATTTATTATTGAGGAACTTGACAGAATCAGAAACATCATGAGCTGAACAATAATTCCACTCTAAAACAGCAGTATGCGCCAGATACTCCAAATTTCCTGTTTTTTGCTTTCTATTCTGAGTTTAGGAATAAGCTGTGCTTTCTTTTGTGCTAAAATGTTCTATTTATTACTTATTTGTAATTTTTAGAATAAAAATTGTACATCGTTAAGGATACTACCGGAGAATTTAAAATCTCCTTTCCCCAGACTTCTTTTGAGCATTTTTCTTGTATTCATATTTTACATCTGTACTGTTGAAGCCCTAGGACGATAGTGTTCCTACTAGGGATGTGCAGAGCAAAAGTTTATGTCCATATGTCCAAAGGGGGTCCCATTTGCGGTCAATATGGACATAAAAAAAATTAAATGAGTTGGGTATATGTCCATATGTGCAAAAAAAAAAATTTAAACCCCCTCACCCTCCTTAATCCCCCCCCCAGACTTACCACAACTCCCTGGTGATCGAGCGAGGAGTGAGGACGTCATTTCTGCAATCCTTGGCGAGAAGCATGTGACGTCGGCGGCACGTCGAGTGACGCCGGCGTCACGTGATTCCCGGCGAGTTCGCGCCGGAAGGCTCGTTCGGCCCAAAAAGAACTTTTGGCCAGCTTGGGGGGGTCAGGAGGTCCCCCCAAGCTGGCCAAAAGTTCTTTTTGGGCCGAACGAGCCTTCCGGCGCGAACTCGCCGGGAATCACGTGGCGCCGCGTCACTCGACGTGGCGCGACGTCACATGCTTCTCGCCAAGGATTGCAGAAATGGCGTCCTCACTCCTCGCTCGATCACCAGGGAGTTGTGGTAAGTTTGGGGGGGGGGGATTAAGGAGGGTGAGGGGGTTTAAATTTTTATTTTGGCTCAACAATCGCGATTTCCAACATATCCAACATAGCTATGTTGGATATGTGGGAAATCCGATCGTATATGTCGAATCCTTTTTTTAAGTTAAAAAAAAATATGAGTAGCGTTTTACATATGCGGTCAATACGAATGCACATCCCTAGTTCCTACTAGAGATGTGAATCAGAACCGGAATCGGTTCGGATTCCGGTTTCGATTCACATGTGGGTTTTTTTGCATTGGGCCCGATCGCGGTTTTGTTTATCGGCTGCGCCCGAGCCGATAAACAAAAAACCCACCCCGACCCTTTAAAACTAACTCCTTAGCTTCCCCCACCCTCCCGACCCCCCCCAAAAAAAAAAAACTTTTTACAGGTACCTGGTGGCCCAGTGGGGGTCCCAGGAGCGATCTCCCGCAGGCAGGTGGGGATCTCCAGTTATAGTAGCACCACTATTGGCTGTGACGCTAAATCACAGTTCTTTCTGGCTGTGTTTGGAGAAGCAGGCTGCTTATGGGATGGAAAGACAGGTACAGCGCTGGACTGGATGGTTAAAATCCAGATAGTTTCAGGATATTTTAACCCTCCATCGGGCTTCTGGACACTTCTTTGAATTTCGGTACAGTCTGGAGAAAATCCAAGCAATTGGCAACCCTATTCCCCTCCCCCTCAGAGCTGAAACAGGGCCTCCCTGTCCCCCACTTATCTCTCCATGGGCTCTTCAATGTAAAAAGGGCAAGAGCGTGCTGACTACTGGTTGTATACTGGTGATGGCTGGACATGAAGCCGGTGCCATTTTGTTGTTCAGCTGTACAAAAATACAAAAAACACAACAAAAGACAATGCTCAGTTGAGACAGCAGCCATTTTGTTTTACGGCCATATGCTTTATGGCTGTGAAATATTGGCATTGATCACAGGGCCAGCTGGTGCCATTGTTCAGCAGGAGCTGGCAGGGCAGGGGTGACTCCTGCCCCTTTCAACATTGAGATCTGTGGAAGGGGGCAATGGGGGGCCAACAAGGCCCTGGCCCACTTCTGAGAAGGAGGGTAGAGGGCCCAGGGAAATCCTGGCATAGTTGTGGCAGCAGGACCAAGGCCTGGCAGGGGAGCCCTTTTTCAGAAACCTTTTTTTTTGTTTTAGGTTTATTTTTATTCAATGTGTATTTTGGTTCAGGAAATGAATTGAATTGATATAAACATTAAACCAACCAAAACCCAAATACAATAAAACACCAAAATGAATAAAAGAATGAAAATGAAAATCTTGATGGTTACTCATGCCATCGTTCATGCCACAGTTCATTTTATCCTCTCCTATTTTATTTTATTTTATAGTTTTTAATGTTATGAGCTATGTACCCTTATTTATTTGTTTTGGATTGTAAAGCTTTTGCTAAGTTAATGTTCATTTTAAACCAACGTGATCTTTCCTAACGTGCCTCGGTATATAAAAACCCTTAAATAAAAATAAATAAATAAATAAATGCCTACATTACATTCAGTTTGGCTTTCAAACTCATTAAGGTCTACAAAATAATTTAGTTTAATTTCATTTGTTTATACTGCACATTTGAAGAAAGCACTTGCATAGACACAGAATGGGAAAATAGTCTTAGTAAATCAGGAATAAATAATAACCTAGATCAGGCAAGGATGATAAAAAGATTAGGAGAGGGCAATTCAAGGATGAGGGAAGAAAAATAGTGAGTGCAGAGGGATAACTTGAAACATGGGAGAAATGTGATAGAACAGATGTCAGGTGGTAAATGAATTCCAGGAGTTTGAACAAGGTATTGAAGGGTGCAGAATTTAGATTTAGCATCTGGCAAGGGAAGATTAATTAGCGGACTGAGAGGCAGAGTAAAGTTGATGAGCTGGAAGATAGATTGGTGAAGTCCTGTATTTAATGTGGAGCAGAGCAGTACATGGTGGAGTAGATGAAGGATAAGAGTTTGATTAAACATTTTAAGTGAATAGGTACCTATTACACGCAGTAAAGTGGTAATGTTGAAAGAGTATTGGACATTGTTATAGCCATATTACTGTACTTTAATGCATAAAGGTAGTAAGCACAGGATAAAGAAAAAATAAACATAGAATACATAAACTATTAAATAATTAAAGACTTTTTGAAATCTAATGAAGACTTGAACAAGTCAACATGTATAATGTTTGTTTCAAGTCCGTTTTATGCCTTCTTGCTGCTGCTGCTAGAATAGCTTCAATGAGCACTTCCAACCAGCTCAGTGAGCCAAATCGTAAAGCTTCAGGCACTCATGAAAAAATATTGATTTTTACCTTTCTATAGTAGTAAATTTCTATTAATATATGACAAAAATGTGCAGCTTACATTACCTAGCCCAATTGTCATGGGAAAAGCTGGGGCCCAAATCTTGCTGGTTAAGGTGTTTAGAAGTTTAATACAGTCAATTTGAAAATGCTTTAGCCAGTCTTACATCTGATGTGTGTAATCCCAATGGTAATTGTCAGAATTGAGGCTTGAAGATTTTTGTTGAAAACAAATTACAAAAAGAAGAGCTATCTCTATTGTTTCTTTGAAGGACAATAAAATGGTATGCATGGGGTTTTATAGAATATTTCATCTTTGAAAAATCTACTTTCACAGTGGTAGAAGATCTGTGGATCCCTGCAGCTGTAGTGAGAATGGTTCAACCTATGGGGAGGGTCCTGTATTTCTCCACCAACAGCTGGTGGAGCTATTCAGGGAAGAGACAGACTAGGAGCTTCACCTATACCAACCCCTTTCCCCTTGGGTTGAGACCCTGGGTTCCAGGATCTGGCAGGCCTTAGACAAGATTCTCTGTAACTATAGCATAGGCATTGATCCAGGGTCAGACTAGGGTCAAAGGCAGGCAGCAGATAAGAATGGTTAATGACCAGGCAATAGTCAGAGGCAGGTGGCAAGTAAGAATGGCCAAGGTCCAGGCAAGGGTCAGATCCAGTAGTCAGTTTCAGGAAAAGTGATGAGACAAGTGGGGCTGAGGAAGTGAGACAAGGCAGGGCTGGAGAGATGAGGCAAGGCTGAGGACACAGGAAGCAGGAATGAAACTGTACCATGCACTACATGGCCAGTGTAAGAGATCCGTAGTTAAGGCACTGGAGCACAGTCTTATATATATAGTAAGGGCTGAATGACGTAATCAAGGGGTGCCGCTCAGGGTTTCCCGCCTCGAGCCCTTTAAAGGGAGGAGTTGTCTATTCGCACGTAAGTATGGACGTTCAGAGCAGGAGCAGGCTGGCAGCTTGAGAGCCCACGCTCGTCAGTTATGGGAAGTTGGATGTGTCCTCACCACAGGACAACATTGGGGCGTGCTGAGCCTTGATGGGTGATGTCGGGGTGAATACTACAGCTCGCGGGGCTTTCCCGCGAGCTGCGTTCCAAACAAGTGCTTCTCTGAAGCTTTTATCCATTGAGTCCGATGCACTAAACAGAGCAAAATTCTTCAAAGGCCACTTTCAGGGTCATTTTTCAAATCGCGTTAGGGCCTTATCGCGGCATTAGGGCCCTAACACCCGCAATAACACTGTAACACCCGCAATAAATAACGCATCGCGAGATACATATGCACATTTTACAATTTATCCCAATTGAGAGGATTTTGTGTGGAGTTAGGGCAGAGTAAATTAAAATAAGGGGTGCTTAGCATTGCGTGTGATAGCATAATGCACATTATCACAGGTCTTAATGTCGGAAATGACTACACCTTTTTTCCTAGCATTATGCTGTGCAATATGCCCAAAACAGAATTTGTGCTAAAAATCACAAATGCTATTTCGGGCAGGGGAGAGGAGGAGAGAGGAATGAGAGAGAGCGAGAGAGAGCCTCTAGGAAGACACCCTTATTTGTCAACTTTTTTACCACTGTGGGAGGGGCAATTTATAATTCGGAGTGAGGTTTTGTTGGTGGCCGAGGTTTTGGGGGTCAGTTTTACATGTGCAGACAAAGATACAAACAGCACAGTAGACATCAGTGAAGATTTGATGTGATTTGGAGTGAGGAAATGTACATAAAGATGAGATTTGTACAATGTACTCTCAACCTTGTTTGATGCACTCTCTACCTAGCTGCTATCAAGCTAGATCAAGAGTACAATGTACAAATCTCATCTTTGCGGACCTTTCATCACTCCAAATCACATAAAATCTTCACAGATTTTTAAATCAACTCAGCGTGCGTGAGCCCAACATATTCACACATCCCTTAACTATTCCATAGTCCTCTTGCTTTATGTGCCCCAAGATGGGATTACACTTATTCCCCTCAGTGTTGAACAATGTTTGAACCAGTTGCCATTGGTGAATCTTTAACTTGAAAATACATTTTCTTGTGAAAGTGTGAAAGTTTTTGGAAGTGTTCAAATTTATGTGGTATCTCTCCTCTCTGACCATTTCCTCTCAAACTCTTTCCTTCTCCTCTATATCTCCCTTTTCCTTTACTCCATACTTCCTACAACATCTCTTGCTGTAACAGCCCCATTATCTCAATCAGTAATCCCATTAGCTGAGCTCTCCAAACAGCATGCACACTTAGGGGCCGATGCAAAAAAGTTGCGCTGAAAGTAGGTGCTGTGTATTCAGCGCCCGCTTTCATAATGCGCCCCCAGGAACCTCTCCTGGGAGCGCGATGCAATATTTAAATTAAGGCTTGCACTGTCGAGGAGGCGCTAGGGGTGATTGCGTGCCACTAGCGCCTCCTTGACAGCGTGAGCAGGAGAGAGGTCCACTGTCGGTGGCTGTGTCCACCGGTTAAGAAAACGGATGCTGAATGTATCAGCGTCCCATTTTCCTAACCAGCGCACATGCAGGGGTTAGGAAAATGGTCGCTGATAAATTCAGCGTCCATTCTCCGAACCTGACTATGGGCACTAGAAGGAGTTAATAAATCAATATTAAAGTGTCAGGCACTTAAAATTAATTTATTCACTCCTTCACTTATTGCCGATTGGTCCCTTTACTGTCACATGTCAGTGAAGGGCCCAATTGCTGATTGCATAAGGGGATTAGTTAGTGCCTATACAACCCACGTCCAACTGTGGGTTATACAGTGTGCTGGGCTAAGCACTGTATAACCCGCAGTTGGACGTGACCGCATGCACAAGTAGCACAAGGAGGGTGGAGTACAATATTTAAGGCATCATGTGCATCTGACAGCCTTCCTTTACATGCATGTATTCATTATTTTTTTAGGATTTTCTCATTTTTTCATGCTAGGACCTTTCTGAACAGAAGGCTATTGAATGTGCACACTGAAAGGCCTTGGTGTGCATGCCAAGTTTTAGTGATAGTCCCCATAGAGTGAATATTATGCAGCTCTTATTCCTTTCCCACTCTTTTCTTTCCTTCTTATATCTGCCTGTAAATCATCATCCCCTTTAACATTTAACTAGACATGTTCCTTTACACATCAATGTATACTTACACATCCACAATATTTTTAATGTTACTTGGAAGAAATGATATTACCTTAATCATTTTAAAATCATCTATTGCCTGTTTACGTTATTTAATGTCATTTTCTTTTCCTGGCTTAAAATGTTATAAGATTCTTAAATCAATTTCAAAGAACTCTGTGTACACTGAGACAAATTAAAGGGACATTTGAATAGTTTTGAATAACTTGTATTCATACTAAGTCAGCAAATCTTCCAGGTGATGAACAAAAGCTGTCTAAAATTTTGTAAATGTAGGTCTTACTATTAGAACATGGTGCTGTGTTGAGTATCTCTTTGTTGCCTTATTTTGACACATAATTGACTATAACATCAATTAAAAATGTCATCTTGTCAATCCATTTGAAATACTTTCTACAGCATTGCCTCAGTATCTATATCTGTACCTGTCTATCTGTCATTCATTTTACAACCTGCCAGGGATGGCCTGGTGGATCAGTGTCAGTACGGAGTCAGTCCCTGCCAGATGGGAAACCTGGATATGATTCCTGAGCCTGGCTTCTCCTCCCCGGGAAGGCGTTTCAGTCATTGGCCAATGGGTGCACGCATACCAGGTTTGGGAATGAGCTGTGATCTCTGGTACCTGGCCAAGGCCGCCAGCTTGTGCCTGAACTAGATTTATTTATTTATTTATTTAACATTTTTCTATACCGAACTTCATGACAAGATTCATATCAGACCGGTTTACATGGAACTTCGGGACTAACTAAACATAACCAAATAACAGGAAGGCCAAGGCGCAGTTACATATAACAGGGAGACAGAACTTGGGGGCTAGAGTAGCCTGGGAATAAAAGGATAGCAAAAAAGAGGCTGAGAACTGTCTAAACTGTGGCTGGAGTGGGAGTCTTGCCACTTGAGAAGTGTCTGGTTGAGTTAAGTTGAAATGTTCGAGCTTAGGGGAAGGCTTGGAGGAAAAGCCAGGTTTTGATTTTTTTTCGGAAGGGTAGCAGGCAGGGTTCCAATCTTAGGTCTGTTGGCAGGTTGTTCCAGATGATAGGGTCCGCAGTGGAGAATGCCCGTTCTTTGGTGGAGGTTAGGCGTGTGGATTTAGTTGGGGGGACTTGAAGGGTTCCTTTGTATGCTTCTCTAGTTGGTCTTGCGGATGAGTATAGTTTTAACGGGAACTGAAGGTCTAGTGGTAGTTGGTTGTGGATGGATTTGTGGATTATGGTGAGTGCTTTGTGTAGGATTCTGTATCTTATTGGTAGCCAGTGCAGGTTTTTAAGAATAGGGGTGATATGAGCTCCCCGATTGGTGTTGGTTAAGATTCTGGCTGCTGAGTTCTGGAGCATCTGTAGTGGTTTGGTGGCAGAGATTGGGAGTCCTAAAAGGAGAGTGTTACAATAGTCAGTTTTAGAGAACAGTATTGACTGTAGGACAGTTCTGAAATCCTGGAAATGAAGAAGGGGTTTAAGTCTTTTAAGAACTTGAAGCTTGTAAAAACAGTCTTTAGTGATATTGTTGATTGATTTCTTTAAGTTCAAATGGTTATCAAGGATGACTCCCAAATCTCTAACTTGAGTGGTTTGTGGGTTAGAGGCTGTCTGTTCTGAGCTGTCTGAATGGTCGGGGGAGATAAGAAGGGTTTCTGTTTTGGCTGCATTGAGGACCAAGTTTAGGCTGGAGAGTAAGTTGTTGATGGACTTAAGGCAGTTCTCCCAGTATGAAAAGGTTTTTGGAAGGGATTCTTTTATAGGGACAAGATCTGAACGTCATCTGCGTATAGGTAGTGAATTAGGTTAAGGTTTGTGAGTAGCTGGCAAAGGGGGTAGAAGGTAGATATTGAAGAGGGTGGGGGAACCACAAGAGTAGATTTGAAATTAGGGGATTCTTTATTATTAATTGTGACCTTAAAGCTTCTGTTATTGAGGAAGGAGTTGAACCATCTGAGGGCGTATCCAGGTAATCCGATGTCTGATAGGCATTTTAGGAGGATGTTATGGTTCACGGTGTCGAAAGCCGCGGAGATGTCTAAGAGGACAAGTAGAAATGAATGCCCTTTATCTAGTCCCAAGAGGATGTGGTCTGATAGGGAGAGGAGGAGGGTTTCCGTACTGGATGATTTACGGAAGCCATACTGGGAAGGGTATAGGATTTTGTGTTCCTCAAGGTACATGGCATCATCAAATGGGGAAAAGTCCAGGTTGTTGCAGGTGAAGGCTCATGGAAATGAAGTCCAGAGAAGCAGAAGAGCATTTCTGGTCCAAGGAAAGAAAAAAAAAAGAGAAATTGACTGAATAGCATTTGGATGCTTGTCAAAATATTGTGTTATAGTTTTATATATCCCAACCCTTTCCCCTCAATCCTGAAAAATTCTTGAACCACATTAATGACTGATTATCTGGTGATATTCTGCCTGTGGCATTTTTTTCTTCTGCTACACATAAATGCTCAGGGGATATTAACCCTGGCTCAGAGATTTATTCCTGGACCTAATTTTTGCTGTAATAAAGTACATTGTAATCAAGTATTTTGCAGCAAGAAAAAATAAATAGCTTACAATGATTTGGGCCCATGTTTATTTATAAAATGTTTATTTTGTGTACTTATCCAGGGTATCTTAGAATAATACAAGTATTCAGGGGCTGCAGCACATGCGCAATGGGAGGAATGAAGGAGATAAACTAGAGCACTGTTTAACACAAGGACCCAATTTTAGCACATTCCTCTTCTAGCTATTTACGTAGTCAAAATGAAGAGGCATATTTTTTGTTTTACTTTTTATTGTTCACTAGAGATGTGAATCGTGTCCTCGATCGTCTTAACGATCGATTTCGGCTGGAAGGGGGAGGGAATCGTATTGTTGCCGTTTGGGGGGGTAAAATATCGTGAAAAATCATAAAATCGTGAGCCGGCACATTAAAACCCCCTAAAACCCACCCCCGACCCTTTAAATTAAATCTCCCACCCTCCCGAACCCCCCCCCCAAATGACTTAAATAACCTGGGTGTCCAGCGGTGGTCCGGAACGGGCTCCTGCTATTGAATCTTGTTGTCTTCAGCCGGCGCCATTTTCCAAAATGGCGCCGAAAAAATGGCGGCGGCCATAGACCAACACGATTCCACGGCAGGAGGTCCTTCCGGACCCCCGCTGGACTTTTGGAAAGTCTTGTGGGGGTCAGGAGGCCCCCCCCAAGCTGGCCAAAAGTTCCTGGAGGTCCAGCGGGGGTCAGGGAGCGATTTCCCGCCGCAAATCGTTTTCCGTACGGAAAATGGCGCCGGCAGGAGATCGACTGCAGGAGGTCGTTCAGCGAGGTGCCGGAACCCTCGCTGAACGACCTCCTGCAGTCGATCTCCGGCCGGCGCCATTTTCCGTACGGAAAACGATTCACGGCGGGAAATCGCTCCCTGACCCCCGCTGGACCTCCAGGAACTTTTGGCCAGCTTGGGGGGGGCCTCCTGACCCCCACAAGACTTTCCAAAAGTCCAGCGGGGGTCCGGAAGGACCTCCTGCCGTGGAATCGTGTTGGTCTATGGGCGCCGCCATTTTTCGGCGCCATTTTGGAAAATGGCGCCGGCTGAAGACAACAAGATTCAATAGCAGGAGCCCGTTCCGGACCGCTGCCGTTCCGGACCGCCGCTGGACACCCAGGTTATTTAAGTCATTTGGGGGGGGGGTTCGGGAGGGTGGGGGATTTAATTTAAAGGGTCGGGGGTGGGTTTTAGGGGGTTTTAGTGTGCCGGCTCACGATTCTAACGATTTATAACGATAAATCGTTAGAATCTCTATTGTATTGTGTTCCATAACGGTTTAAGACGATATTAAAATTATCGGACAATAATTTTAATCGTCGAAAAACGATTCACATCCCTATTGTTCACCAATACATGAAAACCCCTTCCCCTGCTCTAATCTGCTGTTCCAACCCCTACCACATTGTCTTCCCTTCCATCTGCCGACTTGTTGCACCTTCCCACCCTCCCCCCATCTCCACCATGTGCCTTAGGCTTCCAATATAGCTACTTCCCTGTTCCTCTATGACTGTGATATAGCAGGGCTATCAACTGACAATTATTTTATATTGTATTGGCAGATGTTGGTAATTAAGCAGTGCTGTATGATTTATCGAGCTTGTGATAAAATCAAGTCCCTGCCTTTGTGCAATAAAGAGAGTCAATATTCAGCTGATTTGTCCAGATAAGTTTGGGACTTAACTGGGCAAACTGTGGTCTTTCAAACTTCCCATGCTCTGACCACACTAAATAGTTAACCAGATAAAATAAATATAAATTATTTGGAGGCAGTTCGAGAATGCTCTAACATGGAGATGAGTTAGCCAGAAAATGTATGTGGCTAACTCCAATTTTAGGGGCTGTGCAGATAACTTATTTGGATAATCTTAGCAGTGCCTCAGAGCAGCCCTAACGTTCTCCAGGTATGTGCACTCAGTAAACTATAACCTAAGCTGTCTATATTCAAAATCCAGATGGTTAAATAACCCCTCAAAAAAAAAATCTTTCTGGAATAGCAAAACCAATGTCCTACATCCCACCTTTCAAAATCAGTAAAAATTATGTTGGGTATTAGGGATGTGCAACTGTATTTCCCGAATTAGGCAATGTCAACAAAATTGCCTAATTTGGAATGATTTGGGAGAACCGAAAATGACAGCATTTTTCCGAAATTTCAGAAAAAATTCATTTTTGAGTTAGTGCGCACTAACTTCCGATAGCGCGCACTAACTCTGCCAAGTTAGTACACACTAACCTGAAAATTGGAGCCCCCGAAAAAAACAAACCCAAACGACAGGAAAAACAAAATTCCCATGGGGGGGCTCCGAAATGAAGCCTGATATGAAATTTTTACTCGAAGTACATCTCTATTGGGTATAGTGCCCAATCCTTCCTTTCCCCTGAAACCCCACCCAAAAAGAATACAAATAAATGGCAGACCATGGTAGCCCAAGAATCCACTCTTACAGTGTCCCCATCCATTTTCATTTTCCAGAAAACACAAGGACTTTGGTCTGCTTCCTAACCCCAACCTACTCATTCACCTGCAACCCCTACCACTTCATGTGGACTTCCCCAAAATGTCTACTGCTGCCATGAAGTGCAGTACATTTGTACCACTCCTGGTAGCATCTTGTGTTGGTTTGACAGCTAATACTCTGATAGCAACTCTGGTAGTATATGGTACCAGAGTGGCTGTCAAAGCGGTGCAGGATGCCACTAGGAGTGGTACAAATGTACCACATAACCAGTGGCATTGAGAATTTTGGGGAAGTCCAGGTGGGGTAGGAAGGTGTGGAGTTAGGAGAGGGCTCAGGGGTTATGGGTCGGTGTGGAGTATGGGGTTAGGAGAGAGTCCAGAGCCTGTGTCTTTTCTGGAAAATAGGGGTGAGAAGTGGTGGGCTCCAAGGATTGCGATGTCCTACAATCAATTTCTATTCTTTTTATTTTTTCGGAGGGATCAAGTGCTATGCCCAACATCATTTTTATAGATTTTGGGGGTTGGAGGGTTGGGGATCATACTTGCTGGCCTGAAGGAGTTGTTTTTTTTTTTGTACTTAATCAGCTATGAGTTGAATATAGCTGGTTAAGGTTCAAGTTATCCAGGTACACATACCTGGATAACTTAAAATCTATCAATTATATTCAAATATAACTGGTTAGGTTTAAAAGTTAGCCAGATAATGTTACTGGGATAAGTTTAGTCAAAAATATTCAGTGGGAGACTTGTTTAGCTAAATATATATGAAGCTGGCTAATTTTTAAAGGGCCACTTGCAAAAAACAGGTGGTTACGTGCGAGGCCGGGCCTTGCGTGCATTTTCAGAAGGGCCCAGCCACGCGCAGAAACCCTGTTGTGCCAAAGTGCCGGGCCTCTCCAATGGGGCGGGCCAGGGGGCGTGGGCTGGGACAGTGCCATTCAACGCTGTTCTGAGGAAGCGCACAACAGAGATTACTTCTGCTCCTGAGGAGCAATAAGTAATCGAACAAAAAAAGTACAGAGTTAGGAAGGGGTTAGGGGTCAAGGGGAAAGGGTAGGAAGGTTAGGTAGGTGTGTAAGAAAGTTCCCTCCCAGTCCTCTCCTTAATTGGAGTGGACTAGGAGGGAACTGGGGAAGCCCTATTACCTTCTCCTCGCTTGGCCTTTTAAAATTTTCCCCCATGCACGAGCGAGTCGCGGGTCGCTCGCACATGCGCATGTGGGTTTTAAAAGTTTGCACGCACGTGCGCACAGCCATCGGATTTTATAACATGCGTGCACCCTACTGCACGTGATAATAGCCCATTGCAGAATAAAGAATGACCCTGTCAGTTCTGTGGCCCTCTGAGATGGTCATTCCTGCATGGCCTAAATGGAGTGATGGTGTAGAATGAGGAGGGGGTGGAGCAACTTCTGGGGATGGGACACATGAAGGCATCGGTCACCTGAACTTTCTTTGCTGTCATAAATGTATGACCATTGCTGTCATTAAGGCTGAACACAAGATTTGGGCAAGAAGGGTGACCACCCTGGGCACCATACTATCCCTTTGAGTCAGTGAGTCTGTAAGCACACAAAAAGAAAAAGGGTGTCAAAAGCTGGGTGAAGCACCTTTTTATGCCAGCTTTTCTCCTCTTTGGCAGACATCTGAGATGCATGTTTTTGGTCCATATCAAAATCTTTTACTTTCTCTCCTGGGTTCCAGATGCTCGTCTGCTTCTGGTCTCAGCAGTCCTATATGCCAGGCTTGCTTTTTTTTAATACAGGATTGCAGCAAGGGGGCTGAGCCATGTGGAAAAGAGGAATGTTCATGCTGAGTTTAGCTCATACATGCTCATTTTGTCAGGGCCTTATGCTACTGAGTTTATAGAAGCTATAGGTTTATGGATTAACTTACACACTAGTATGGTCATTTTTTTACTGCCTACATGGTGAAATTTAGTGAGTAGCCTGCCAACTTGAATTTAGCATGTGCATTACATTTTTACTGGTACACATTTGTAACCTAAGTTTACACCTTTTTGTAATGTGAGATTTCGGTGCATAGGCCTATTTATGTGAAAAAGTAACCATAAAAATTGCCTTTACCATTGTTTGTATGTTATATTAGGGAGGAGGGAATAGTCTAGTGGTTAGAGCAGTGGGCTACAGACCAGCATTCAAGTCCCGCTATCGCTCCTTGTGACCTTGGGCAAGTCACTTTACCCTCCATTGCCTCAGGTACAAAACGTAGATTGTAAGCCCTTTGGGGATAGAGAAATACCTGAATGTAAACCGATGTGATATCTCAGATCGAATGTCACTATATAAAAATAACTAATAACTTAGTAACAGAAAAAAATTCTTTAAGGCATCTAGGAGGTAAAATATTTCCTTTTTTATGTAAGGAGAGATGAGGAAGAAATAATAAGACTGAGTAACTGAGATGTATAGATAGGAAATGTTTCTGTGTTGTGTCATACCAGTACAGTAACAGAAATCATGTTTTCTAGTTCTGCATTTTATAACCATTCATATAAAGATGGGAGTCATGGTAAGCATCAGGGCTCCCAGAATAGTTTGAGATTTGAGATGCAATCTGAGCAGTTTTATGGAATCTGTAATGCATGTGTACATTATTTATGGCTGCACTTAATGTATCTCAGGTCATCTGAAGGGTACTAAAAGTTATTTTGAAACCCACGAGCCCTTTGAATTGCATACATACACCTGCCCTATGACACTTTAGTCATATCTGTTCAGTCTGTCAGTCAAAATTACTTGTTTACTGCTGAGATAATATTGTAAGCTATTCTCACTGTGCACTAATTATGAAACTTTGATTTCATCTTTCAAACAAAGCAGTATATGACCTGGAAACTTTTAAATAACTGTATGAAATCTGTAAATTATTTTCCCTTGGATAACCAGAGTAAAACTTATTAGCTTCAGTGGACTCATTTACTAAGGTTCTTCTTCTTTTTTTTTTGCATTCTGTTTCTTTGGGGAAAAAACCATAGAGGTTGATATTCGGCAGGTTGGTGAGCTGTAAACTTTACCCAGATATTCAGTGGTACTTTGCCAGATAAGTCTGCTGCTGACTCTACCTGGCTATAGTTACCGGTAACTTTAAGGAAGTTTATCTGGCTAAAGCAGAATATTGGTGCAAGACAGATACATTTTAGTAATACTACTGGCATGCTCCCTGTTCTGCTTCTTTTTATCTGACTAAATGACTGCTGGGCAATGGCTTACCTAGGTAAACGTTTGTCAGTGAGAGGGACGGGAAATTCAAATTTTGTGGTTTTGTCCAGGTAACTCCAAATGTTTCCTGGACAAACCCTTTAAATAACAATCTTATAATAAATCAGGTGGTAAATGTTATTGGTTGGGACTTTTAAATAGTATGTGATTTAAATTGCATGTTTTATGCTTTTTAATGTCATGTGTTTTTTTTAAATTTACACTTTATTAAATTCTTATAACTTTTCCATCAAAATAAGGATAATATGCATTATCCCACATAACAGGGGGAATAATGGAAATAACAAGAAAAAGAAGAAAAATAATCCATACAACCTAAGAAGGAGAAATACATTTCTTCAAGTTTACCCAACATTTTACCCAATAGCCTTTTCCTTAATAAATGTCTCCAAATGAAGAGGATCCATAAACACAAGCTGATGTTTTGATATGAGACATTTACATGGGTATTCAAGAAAAAAAGTAGCACCTATGACCAGAACTTTGTGTTGTAATTGTAGAAACAACTTCCTACAAGTTTGAGTGATCTGTGAAATGCTGAATTTTCTGGCCACAGAAAGCTATATCTTTATTCCTACAAAACTTTGAAAACACCATATTTTTGTCCCGTTCAAAACAAAAGATGACAAAGTTGCCCTAACTGTGATATTATCAACTGACAATTCAAGGAAATCAGAAAGTGATGGACTCTCCAATGAAAGAGTCATTTGCTCCTTCAGAAGAAATCATTCTTCTGGATTTAGGGAGATAAATCTTTGAAAGAAGGGGGCATTTAGATTCCAGAATAGACAAAACCTCAAATATATATTTCTTAAAAAGTTCATAAACAGAAAATAACCTAGAAATACGAAAATTAAAAAATGTAAATTGATTTTTCATATTTTCCAGCTGGCTATGCTATACCAAATTATCCTTAATATGAGTAACCCCTGCTGTCTGAAGAGAAGCAATCTAGGAATTTACAATATAGTAAGAATATTCTGTAGTATTCAAACAAAGGACCTGTTTGGACCTACTTTCCTCCATAAACTTAGTTATGCAAGAGTTAGACAAAGTTTTGTCCAACTTGGTGGCCACCTGCCAGATATCCACCAAAGTTATCCACTGGGGTTCTTCAGGATCTTCTGAAATATTGACAGAGGATAACACAGAAGGCAAGGGAGCCCTTGAAATTTGATTTGATTCCCTGAGTTCACCTGGGAATTAAAAGGCAAATCATGCATAGCCTACAAATTTCCTATTGATGGTACAGGCAAAATACAAGGAGATGTATTAACATTGCTAGCAGGACAAAGAGAATCAGATGCTCCCAGGGGTTTATTACTGACTGTTATGCTTGCCAGCTCGCAGGATGGTCCTGCAAGTCAGCGCACTCACCTGATGCTGCCCAACCGGCCCGGCACTGCTGCTTCACGTGGGCAATAATACAGCCACTCCATGCGGCTGGGAATGCTGCCATCCTCCTGCCCAGGCTGCCTCTAGCACGCAGACATGGTGCACACTGACATATAAAGGCTTCGCTGCAGGAAACCAGTCCTCCGGCTCTCTCTGATGACCACATGGCCGGGTATTTAAACCTTGGCCTTGCAATACAAAGATGCCTCAGCAGCGGGTTGGCTACCCATGGTAGTGTGAGGTGCTGCTTTGGAGCCTGTCTTCTGCCTTTCCTTATCTTCCTTGTCTTTGGCCTCATCCAGCCTTCCATTTAGCCTTGCTTTGCCTTCCTTGTCTTCAGCCTCATCCAGCCTTCTGTGACTTCAGCCTTGCCTTGCTTTCTTTGCCTTCAGCCTCGTCTAGCCTTGTCCTTCTCTCCTGCTTGCTATCCTTGAATTGATCTCCGGTACCAACCATGGCCTGTGATCTGACCAGCCTTTACTTATTGCCTACCTCAACCATAGCCTGTGACTTGACTGTCCTTGTGTGCCACCTGCCTTGACCATAGCCTGTGACCACCGACCATCTTTGCTTGCTGCCAACCCTGACCACAGCCTGTCATCAGAACCTCTCTTCGGTATCCACACCAGATACTATCACCTCTCAGACCTTGGAATCCAAAGGCTCAATTTGCAGGGAAAGGGGCTAGTAAAGGCAGTGCTCCAGCTCAGTCTCTATACCATCTACTCCGCCAGTTGGCAGTGAGGTCCTACTAGGCCTTCCCAGTAGTAGTGTCAACCTCACTCCAAACTGAAAGAATCCATAACTCTAACACTGACCTCAACCTCAGGCATGCTGCCAATTCCAGGCATTTCTAAGTTTATAAATGGCTGTGGAGGAGGTAATGCAGCACTGGGTCTTAGTGAGGCAGCAGATGAATAAGCTTCTCTCTTTCTGAACTCGAATGTGCTCTCTGACACTTGATATGATGATCCATGGGGCCATTGATGGGAACAGAAGATGGCACAAAAGTCTTACCCTTTCTTTTCAGTCCCATTTATGATCAGCAGTGAAACAAAAATTGGACAAAATTGGTGCAGCTTGAGTTACATGTTGCAGCCCCACTGATTTATGGGGCTGATCTATCACCCAATGATGATGTAGGGCCTCCCAAATGCTGGCGATAATGGGGAGGAAGAACAACACCTGCAGCTGCAAGGATCTTCTGACTCTTCTCTTGCTGCTCCATAGCACAGCACCCCTGATGTCATATCTTTTAAAGTGTAACATGCTTTAATGTTCTTGGATTAAAAGCGTGATATCAAGTAAAGCAAATAAAGTAAGAAAGAAAATCAAGCTCACGTATTCTACAGAATAGCCAAAATCATGCAAATATATATTTTGTTTAGGAACATATACTTTTTAGATCACAAGATACATGTATGCGGGCCTGAAATACAGTTCTACACCTGTATGATTAAATCTGTCTTCTAGAGCATGCAGTACTACAATAGCATAATAATCTGAGGAATGAATTAAGTAATGTCCTCTAGAGCATGGATTTCATGCATAAATGCCCTGTTAGAATATATGTATCCATTCCTTTCTTATGTTTCAGCATTGACAGAATTATCATTGCAATAGAAAAGGACAGAATGAGTTAAATCCGGCTAAGTTACTTAAATGGCCAGGTTTAAATATTAACCTCATGGTATCTTTTTTTTTTTTTTTTCCAAATGTTTCCCAGTAGAGAGCAGAGCTGGTAACAGCCTCTTGATAAGAAACTCATCAGGCTAACTTCCTAGCCTTAATTACAAATCCTAATAACATTAATTGTGTAGTAGCACTCAACCCCAATTGTTCTCCTGTAAGTGTGACATTCACAACCATCTATCGCTCACAATGACATTTTTACTAACTCTTGCACATATATTTTCAAGGTAAGAAAACCACTGACAAGTTGCTGCAACTCTCAAATATCTTAATAGTAATTAAGTGCAACTGCTGCCAAATCCTGCAGCTCCCAAAACTCGGTATTCACAGTTGCATTGAAACAAAAGAAAATGAAGTCCTAGGCTGCTTCAGTATAGCTTACTAGCTGCTGGTTTAGCTGCTTAGGAATAATTAACAACTCCCAATTCCAAAAGAAAACTTCAGTGTTTAAACTTTCCCAGGATAGTCACTAATGGCATCAGATTTCTAAACTTTTTTTTTCTGGTTTCCTTAACAGCTCCAGTTATTTAGTTCCATTAACCCTTTTTCATAATTTTCCTGCAGGGTTCATAGCTAGAGTAAGATATTCCAAAATTATCCTGTTAACTTTTTTAGGTTCTTAGCAATCTTCACTCTTCACTTTCAGGTGCTATGTAGATTCTAAGCAGGCACTCTGGCCTTCTCTCTCACATGCTACTATGGAAGGGATAATAGAGAGAGAAAGATAATTTTAAAGGCTTACTTAACTTTAAGCTACAGAGAGGTTTGGGCACAGTTCTGCTTCTTCCTGAACTTCTCTGCCCTCCTTGCCTTCCATGACTCCTGAAACTGGCTTGCCTGCATCCTCTCTCTTGGTCTGTCTGTCTGTCTGTGTGTCTCTCTGAATCTCACCTGGTGACTGCGCTCAGTCATTATGACTGAGCTGTTTCCTGCTCGTGCTGTCTGGGAAACTTAGGTGCAAGGGGATACTTAGTTCTCCTCTGTGGCCATCTTGGTTTTATTTCCATTAGAAACTAGTTAGATTCTGCCTTGTGATTTAAAGAATAAGGTCACTTCTGTGCAGTGATAAATGCAACTATGGCTTAATCCATCATTTCAGAGGAAATGTCCCACTGAATGTACTCAGATAAAGGTGTCCAGGTATCTTTAGGACAGGAATATTTCTGAGCAGGTAGTGCTGAGTTTAACTATGGCCTTGGAACTCCTCCGTCACCATCTCTTTTTAATGTAAATAGTCAGTGAGGAGAAATACTCAAATCTCCGGTTTTGCCCGGATAACTCTGAAGGATACTTGGACAAACCCTTTAATTATTGACCTCACAGACGCTACAGTAATATTTTTAGGACTTGATTTATCCTCTATGTGCAGACCAAATGGTAGCACATAGAGTATATGAGTTTTGGCAAGTCACAATGGCCATAAACGATTAAATCCCCAACATGCCTAGCACAAAAAGATGTTTGCCATACAAAGATGTTGCATGCAGAAAGAGGGGCCAGTGTAGATAATCCATTATCACTCCGCTCTTCTCCTACAGACATGCTCACAAACTCTCATTCACTCAAGTACAATAAGCAGCTATTGTTCACCTTCAGGAGCCCTTAGTCAGAAATGTCTGCTGCAGGCTGGTTTAAGTTCAGACTGAACGCTGTCATTGTCGTGCAGCTGCTGTTTCTTCCTATGGGAGCAATTCTGACACGCTCCTTATGCCTGGCAAATAATAGAAATCTTACCTGAACCACACTAGCCTCTTTTGCTCTAAGGATCAAAAGCATTTACCATTCTTCCCCAAATCTGAAGGTTCCCACAAAAAATTTGTTTGTGAAGGGTCTGTGCAACTTTTCTGATTGGGAAAACAACTTTCACCATTAAAAAACAGAACAAGAAACCATAAGGCGGATTCCACAGACTGGAACCTCAGGTAGAACATGCACGTCATATTTCTTATCCTGCACGTCATCTTTCTTATCCAGCTGTAAATCCATTCTTCTTTACAATCTCTCTCAAACGCAGTCTCACTTCACATACCTGCACTTGTACGATATACACTTCCAACATGCATGCACATCCTTTTACATACATCTACCTCACAGCTACTCAAACACAAAATACACATTTTTCTATGGCATTTTCCAGAACAATAACACACATTAGTGTGGTCGTACTGCTTAGGCACATAAGAAAACATGACTTACCCATACTGCTTATGCTTATACTACAATGAAGCACTATAAAATAGGGACAGCTCAAGGATACAACCAGCCGTGTGCACATACAATTCACAGACAGCCTGCCTTCATACCACATATACAAAACTGTTACATTTAAAATCCTGGCAGAGGTTCCACAATGTTCTGCACAAGTTTGTGCTTACACAATTTTTTTCTATGAAAGTTTTCTTTTTCTGAAGATGCAAGAAATTAAATGAATGTATAAAATATGATACTACTTTAAATTGTACAAGGAAATTAGTGTGTAGGCTTTGTGTATATTTTTGTCTTTCTTTTGTCCAAAATTCAATATAACTGTGCAGAAATAATTATACATGTATTATGGTTGGATAGTGACTTTTTTTTAGATAAGGCATATGTACTAAACATTTTCTCCATAGACAAAATAAGAGAAAACCCTTAGTACATCTGGCCCAATTTTAAGAAATAGCAATCTATATACATATAAAAGGATTGTTCTGTCGCTCGGTCAAACTGTCGTGCCTGTCTGTGGCCACTAGGTGGTGCTCGGAACAGCGGAGGGTGCACTATGCAAAGATTATATGTTCTGTTTGCAAAGTCTTGTCTCAAACACACATACACGCAAACAGGCATTTAAAGTCTATTTTAGTATTTAGTATTTACGTATTGCTGATTATTAAGTTGTATAATATTTGTTCATGTATTGTATTTTCTTATTTTAATTTATTGTACACCGTTATGATGGTATTACTGAAATGATGGTATAAAAAAAATAAACCTTAAACCTTAGTCACACATACACATAGGCATGAGCGCACACACAGATACAGAGATGTACACAGGCATGTACACACATACAGACACACACACACACAAGGACACAGCCACATGCCCACACACACAGATACACACAAACAGACACACATGAGGATACAAGCACCCACAAACACACAGGCTCTCTCAAACTAACACACTCACACAGACACAGGAACCTACCCACACCCACCCATACAAGTATGTGTCCCCCTCCCTCAATACACAAGCAGAGCACACACACATACACGGTTGCACCCACGCAGGCTATTATTGACCAGACAACCTGAGGAACTGTTCACTAAAATGCTGTGTCTGCAAAACCTTGTATCTCACACTACCACACATAGGAACAGGTAGGCATAGGCACACACACAATCTCACAAAAGTGCACCCAAGTGTGCACAAGCTCGCAAAAGTGCAGACAAGCACACCCAGTCTTGTACAAGCATGCATAAGTGTGCAAAGCTTGTACATGTGCATACAATAGGTCACGGTAGAAACTTAGGGGGTCATTTATCAAAATGCGCTAAGGTGTTTTTGCATGTGAAAAGCCCCGTTAACGTATGTGATAGCACCATATCGTATGGTGTGATGCAAATTTGAAAAAGAGGGAGAGTGAGGTTTGCCAAGTGCTATCACACAGGCTTGATGCTGATTTTAACTATACCTTTTTCTGTAGTAATCCATGCAATAGCTTGCATTATAGGGTAGTAAGGTTTTATTGTATTTTAAGAGAGTGAGAGAGAGACTAGCTATAATGTCTTCTTCCTAGATAGGTATTTGTATCCCTATAGGAGGCCCACCTAGTAACTCAAGGTGAGGTTTAGGTATTAGTGTAGGGAGTTAGGGGCCACTTTGACATTCAATGTGAGACGTACGAACAGAACAGTGGTCTTTTGTGAAGATTTGATGACCTACGGAGTGAGGAAACTCACCCAAAGATGAGATTTGTGCAAGGTTCTCTCAACCTAGCTTGATGGACACGCTACCTGGGTAACATCAAGCTAGGTGGAGAGAACATTGCACAAATCTCATCTTTGGGTGAGTTTCCTCTCTCCGTAGGTCATCAAATCTTCACAAGAGACCACTGTTCTGATCGTACATTTCATGTTGAATGTCAACGTGGCCCCTAACCCCCTACACTAATACCTAAACCTCACCTTGAGTTACTAGGTGGGCCTCCCAAAATACCTATCTAGGGAGAGGGCAGTATGGCTAGGCTCTCTCTCTGTCTCCCTCCCCCCACTGGACCATTAATAATGGTCCCCCAGTGGTTGAATGCGGGAAATACAACAGGTCTGGCACTTATCACAAACTCTGAAAATGTTATCACAGTTTGTACTAACTTAGCTCTTTACATAGATAATTAGCACATATTGTAATAAACTGTATATTAGCATAAAACACACCCCTTTTGCTATCGCATGCCATACTTATCGCATTTTGATAAATCCAGGCTTTAGATTGTAAGCTCTCTGGGGATAGAGAAATACCTACAGTACCTGAATGTAAACCAATGTGATATCTCAGATCAAATGTCTGTACATAAAAAATAATAAATAAAAATAAAAAAAAATACATGCACACAGGTTTGCATATGCAAATGCATACACACACATACACACACACACAGAGGCACACATATAGGGATGTGCATCGAGTGCCCGAACGTTTGCGTTTTCGGGTTCGTGTGGCCGCGGGAAAATCTCATTTTCCTGCGGATCGGTATTTTTATTTTTGTAAAAAATAGTTTTTCGGCTTAGTGCGCGCTAACTCCCATTAGCACGCACTAAACAAAAAATAACAAAAAGTAACCTAAAGTAACAAAAATAAACGTTTTTTGTTAGTGCACTAACTCCTGTTAGCGCGCACTAAGCCGAAAAATGATTTTTCATGAAAATTCGGGGAAAATGCGATCGTTTATCGATTTTACCAATATATGACTAAGAAAAATCGTAAGATATTTTAATTCGTCATAAAAACAATACACATCCCTACGCACATACATACACACACACACAGGAACAGGTCTTTACACACACACAGGCACACCCCACAGAAGCACATTCACACAGGTGCAGGCTCCCCCCACACACACAGACAGACATAGTCTATCACAGGCACAGGCACACCCGTGCATACACTCACACAGATTGCTATAGACCAGATGACCCAAGCAATGCCAGACACTTTTCACTAGTCATTAGTAAACCTAAATATACTAGATCTGAAACCAAACAAATGAGCTGAGTCATGGTGAGAGGAGGACCTGTAAACTGGCTATTGAGGGACAGTAGAAGGGAGAAGAGCAAGGAAAGAGCCATTTATTTATTTATTTGAAAGGTGAAAGCTAGATTTTAAAAGACCTGCATGCATGTCCATGTGCATGCAGTTCCTGGCACGTGCACATGGACACAGCTATTTTATAACATGTGCATGCATGTCGGTGCGCACATGTTATAAAATGCGATTCCCATGCATACATGTGTGCCGGATTTTAATGTCCACACCTGCATGTGTGGGCGGCTGGCCTCCTCCACACGTGGTGGGGAGGGAATTTTAAAAGAATCGCGTGGGCTTTTGCCCACTTCCCTCCCAGTCTGCTTCAATAAAGGAGCGACTGAGAGGGAATTTCCCTAACCCCAACCCTATCCTTCCTCCCTCTTCCCCAACCGCTAAACCTACCCTAACTAGCGGGGGGTTTTTTGTTGAAGAACTTACCCATTCCTCTGAGCAGGAGTAAGTTCTGCGTGCTGGCTGGCTGCCGGCGTGTGCTTCCTTGGGACACTGCCTAATGTCTGCTGTCTCAGCTGGCCTCCGCCATGCCCTACCCCTCCCCACCCAGATCCCGCCTCCCCCGGCCCGCCCCTTCCTTCAGGCCCGGCACTTCTGCTAATATCAGGAGATACATGCACAGCTGTTCCTTTTTTAAATTGTGCTCGGCACGTGATTTCATGCACGCGGGCCTTTTAAAATCTACTTGTTTATAACCTGGCACTTGTCCAAAGTTCAAAGCAGTGAACAAAAAATATGGTGGAGGGTAAAAGGGAAGTGTCCAAGAGGAGTACAAACAGGGGTGTTGCTAGGCTCTGACATGCAAAAATTGCTATCTCAGAGTAATGCCATATTTTAATTCATTATAGAAACAATGTAATTATGATGTGCTGCTCAGAACTTGAAGTAATGATTTAAGCTAAGGTACTGCAAATTCAATCAGATGAGTTCTGAAAATAAAGTTTTAAACCACAAGTTAATAAATCTGATACAAATATTTAGCTATTTTGAAAATATGCATTATTCTGGTGTTTTAAAAAAAACAGCACATGCAAATATTGGATTCTTTGTAGCTTGTCATGCTTCATATTGAAATAACAAGAACATTCCCAAAGAATGTTTTGCATTGTTGTATTGCTGAAATGAAGACGACGCTATGTGGTCTTAAAAAGCTCTTGAGCTGATTCTTATTTTGTCTCCAGAAAGAAATATCACAAGAATTCAGTTTTCTCCAGCGCCAATACAGCTTGTAGCACCTTGCACTTTATAAAAATTTTGACATCATCCCACTTCATTGCATACCAATGCAAGCTGATCTAAACTGAAATGTGCTGAATGGTGAAATTATACATTCCCTGAGAATCATTTGAACTTCTTTATGTAGGTAGAATTCAGCTGCAAGTCAAAATGCTTTTTCCACCTGCCATCTACTTATCATCATCTCCCACATGTCAAAAACGATACCTAATTAACATGAACCTGTGGTTGCCTTAGTTTCATGAAAGAGGCAACATTTCCGAGGTAACATTCTATTTTATTTCCTTCAAGGATCATTAGTTCAGAAATGCAAAAGTGTGTGTGTAATTGTGTTCCGCAAGCACCGATTTCTTTGGCAGCCTCCATTGGTAACAGGCATCGTAAATCTTGTAATATTGATGTTATTAATCGATTAGGCAAAAGGTCTGCTTTATTGATGCTAAATGCAAAGCCATTTAAAGGTTGCATTCAAACCAAGTCATGTACTTTTAGAAATATAATTTCAAATTTGGGTACAATATCTTATGAAATATTTGAAATAATTTGCATCCATTTTTTTAGTTAAACAGCAGCTAAAATATGGCTATGTATGAATTGATGTATAGCTAGCCATACTATAGATTACATAATGAAACATCTTTGTATATTGCATGCATTAAAATAGAAGGATTCAGATAGTATTTCTGAAAAGTGGGCACGTGCTTTTAATTGCATTTCTTAGCTTTATAGACACTTCAAGTTTTCAGTTACTATGGCATTTGAAATAAGTGCTGTTCCATGTGACACCTGGCAAGGCTTAATTTTCCTAAAAGAATGAGGATTAAAATTTAAAGCCAGGAAATCAATTGTACATTGGGAAAAAAAATGTTAGTTTACATCACATTTTTAGCCTGAAATTTAATAGCAGGGGTAATAAGAAAAGTTCTGAATAATCATATTTGTTAATAATGTCTGGACCAGCAGAGTACATTACATTCAAAAACAATCCTAGTATTTAAGTTTTTTATACAATGCATTAAGAAACAGCAAAATAAATTGTTTTTGACCATCTATGGCATACATTTGAAATTGGTTTGTGACTAGTTTTGCTGTGAATAATGCAGTTTAATTTCTAATTTATCTTAAAGTTAACTCAGCTGCCATTTTATATTTATCACTGCTATGTAAAGCAGATTATATCTAGAGTAAAAATGTGTTTGTGTTCCTTACTAATAAAGAAATTCTAGTTATAATAATATCCATATTGGATAATATTGTAATCTGATCCCACAGAGGTTCCTAATAAGGAACCTAACATTATGTAACTACAGTGTGGATTATTTTTCCACATATGCATCACTTTTCCCTTGTCTACATTACATTTCAACTGCCATTTGGATGCCCAGTTTCCCTCCTGCAATTTTTCACAATACACTTGTGTTTTAACAACTTGGAATATTTAGTGTTGTCTGAAAATTTGATCATCACACTTATTGTTTCCATTTCCAGATCATTTATAAGCATGGGACCCAAAACAGATTATTGGATCATGCTACTATTTATTCACTGAGAAAACTGACCATTCAGTCTTACTCTCTGTTATCTCTAGTTTGCAATTCACAATAGGATATTGCCTCCTATCCAATGACTTTTTAATTTCCTAAGGAGTCTTTCATGAGAGATTTTGTCAAATGCCTTCTTAAAATCCAATTACAGCATACCACCAGTTCACCATTATGCACGTTTCTTAATCCCTTCAAAAAATGTACCAATTTGGTTAGGCAAGACTTCCCTTGGGTAAATCCATGTTGGTTCTGTCTCTTTAAACCATGTCTGTCTCTCTCTCTCTCTCTCTCTCTCTCTCTCTCTCTCTCTTTATATGTATATATATATTTATATATATTGTACCTTGCTTTGGGCCTCAGTGTGATAAAGTGAGTATTATGTTTCCAAAATAAGTAAAGAAATAAAGAAATACATCTATGTTCAGCAATTTTATTTTTTAACAAAGTTTGTAATGTTTTTCTCAATATTGATATCAGGCTCACTGATCTAGAATTGCTGGGTTTTTGTTTATTTGTTTGTTTGTTTTTTTAATGTTAGATTCTTATAGAGAAACAGGCCAGTTCAGTAGTAATCTCAAGGAGGTCTGGTGATATATTTGAGAATACCATAGCTGCATTGCCAATGGTTAATATCTATAGGTTTCTCATATCATAGTTTGAAATATAAGAACATGCTATGCAAGTCAACTCTCTCAAGTAGAAAAAGAGAAGCAAAGAGCTAAGGAGAAAATAAGGGGCAAATTAAGGAAGTATGATCTAGAAAGTCCACAAGCTAGGGATTGACTAAATTGGAACTAGCAGGCTACAACTCCCTAGAATGAAAGCAGGTGATTGCTTGCAGCCTGCTAGTGGCCACAGAATGACCATAACTAAGGCAGACTCAGAGGAGTATTAGCCGGGGACAGGCCTGTCCCCACCAAGGAGGCTGAAAAAGGGATTGCTGCAAAGGGCTCAGTGTTAGGGCAAGTTAATGGCTGAGGAGGTGGTGGGGAGAGGGAGGAGGTCAGGGAGCTGGAAGGGGAGACATTATGGCTGAAGGTTGTGCCTGGGTTCTGAATAAAAATACCAGAGAAGAAACCTTGATTAACTGCGTTCAGCAACAAGTGCAAGAAACATGACTTGTAAATGAACCCCTTGCATTTGAATATGATGGAGAAATGTGTCTGGGTCCAGACGGACCCTAACCTGTCAGTTTGCCCAAACCTTTTTACTCTACTCCCAGATATGTCCTGGCCAGAGCTGCTGCAAGAAGCATCAAGAGAAAAAAAAAAGAAATTATTGTGCATGTAAGATTTTTCATTGTTCTTTGGTGCTAAAGAGTGTAGCTCTGCTTCTGTTAGATAAAAATTGCTTGGAGTTAGTCAGCCTTTTTAAAAGCAGTTCAGGGATTTGTTAATTGTTTTCTTTGAGAAAAAAAAAAGAAAGAAGTGGAGTTCACCAGGTACTGAGAGCTAGCAATAATTTGAATGTAGCATTTTGAACTAGCAACATCACCCCCTACATCTGTGTGCTCTCACATAATCCTGGGGCATGACCCTGTCCAGAATCTTGGGTTTTTTTTTTACCTTACCAAAAAGGAAAGGGTAACTAGTGCTCCTCCCTTAGGAAGCTATGTGAAACCAGTATACACAGATGAGCTTATACACTGGAAGAGCTGCATTAGTAGATTCAAGAGTTGTGGCAACAGATCCAGATTTTGCAGAGACAGAAATTTAAGAGATATCAGACCAAATCATAGGCAATTGAAAGTCTGCAGAACGTCTGTCAAAAGAACTAACTGGCTCCCAGCCCCCTGCCTGCAGAAAGCTTCGAGGGAATCAGTGGACACTAATGAGGATTCCTACACCAATTTGACCTTCACTTACTTTTATTTATTTATTTGATTTATATTCTGCTTTTTCAGACACTTGAAAGCAAATTATATTGACAAATCTTAAGGTTATACCTAGTACTTCCAGGAAGGAAATATGAGGATGTACTGGGTAGTAACCGTATTTACAGGAAATGCATTGAAGTGACTTCTGCCTTCATGGAACCAAACCAGGACTTGACCTAAGAGTGATTTCATGAAGAGTTTAAGTGAATGTGCAGAAATTCACACCAGATACTCTCTGCAGAATGGAGCCTCCTACAGTTCAAATAAGGAATAGTTTCAGTTTTTTTCTTTTGCAACCAATTCTGTCAGCTGGAAGAAGGCACAGGATGGAATGAATGAGCCATGTGGCACGTATTTTGTCTGGGATTACATTAAGATGTTAGGGATGATTTGTCATAGGTAGAGTAATTTCTGTGGAGGAATTGGTCAATACCAGTATACATGTAGATTTGTAACTGGGAGAGTGGCAAGGAAAATGTGGAGGTGTTTCAGGATGGCCATGCGTTCCTGTGCTGAACCCCTCACTCAATACCTGTGAAAAGAACCCCTCCCCTCCAGCCAATGCAAGTGGACACAGCTTACTGCTTGAAAAAGGGAATGGGATGGCCATGGTTTGGTGCCTGCGGTACTGGGGTCTTGGGCCTTCACGGCAGGGTATCCTCAGTGGGGAGTCAGCACTTGGAGTATATATCATTTGGGGCAGAGGGATCTTGGATCCCTGGTGAAAGAAGAGCTGGGCCATCCCAAAAACAAAGGTAGGAAGAACTACCACTGTGCCGGATGTAAAGTTGGCTAAAGCATAATAGATCACTTTTGGGAACCAGAGTTTATGGAAAAACTCTACCATACTTTCACCTTCCAACAACTAACCTACATGGAATAGCAGTTACAACCCCAAAACTGCAGCTGTATTTCTTCATCAAGGCTCAGAGAAAGTATGGGGAGCTAAAAAGTGTGATAATCATGAAGGACTTGGCCATGCATGGGACAGATATGAGAGGAGGGTTCAGAGATTATGTGAAAAACCCTAGGGGGGGGAGTTGGTGTTGGGTTGCATTTGGGAATTGTGTATGCACATCTATCACAATGAATCTCAACTGAGCAGAATGCATGGGCCATTTTGGTTGTTACTCCATTACTGTTACATATCATCCAGTAGGCCTGAAGGACCTAAGAAGCAGATGTTTAGGCAACAGCCTCACTAGTTTAGGTAGCTGTTTAGATTATTTCAAAGCTTAATGATAAGACATTTTGATAGGGGGTGCAGGGGAGGGTGGGACCTGGAAATTGAATTATTCATGGAATCTTGTATATTAATCTTCTCTGTATGTTAAACAGCCACTGAAGAACCCAATAAAAACATACTGAATAAGAGCAATATCCTATAAGCAGTGAAATTTTTACAACTGGCAGCTAAGATATACCCTTAGCACTGTGTATTTGAATAACTGCTACTATATCCAGCTAACTTTAGAACAGCCCTACTGCACAACCGGAATTAGCTGTATTGGTTATGTGGCTACCTCTGGCCCACCCCGAATCGCCTCCTGCCCACTCCTGGACTACCCTCAACCTCTGCACCTAAATTCTAAGTCATTATGCAGCTAGAATTTAGCTGCATACAGCTGCAAATATAGCTGGCTAGCCGTTTAGACATATAACTTTTCAGTTATCCATCTAAATTGCTTTTGAATATTGACCTCACAATGTTTGTTTTCTTTTCATGGTGATTAAAGGTTATAAGTATTATTATCTGAGATTATTTGAGAGTCTTTTTTAAAAGGATGATTCTCAATTTTACAAACAGTTAAAGGATAACTTTCAAAGCTATTTGCGTTACTGCATGTGTGTACATAAGTGGACTGCCAAAGATTTATCCTAACATTTTATAAACTGCGTAGCAAGAACAGCACGGTTTATGGAATACCATGTACTTATACTCCAAAGTTCGCTAGCATCTCTGCCATGTCATCCAATCCATCTACAGTTCACCAAGACCTTCTAGCACCTTATCTTGAACTCTCATCATTTCACCAAGACCTCCCACCCAAAATGTTCAGACAATAGACAAGTCCAATGACAACTGTGCTGGTTAATTAGCAGTTGCAAAATTGTGTGAATAAGTTAGGCAATTTATACATTGATGTTTCTTATAAAATAGCAGCTTCCATGCCTTAGAACGCCCTTAGACTGCCCCTTTTGTATGCCAGTAAATAAGAGCATGAAACTAAAAATATGCATGTACTTTAGTTGTTTAGAAAATAGCACGTATGCAAAACAGGCTACTTACCTACTAATTGTCCACAGGTAACCACTTTGAAAATGTACTTTTTAGGGTTGATTCAATAATTTGCTGTAATTATACAATATTAGGTTCCATATTAGGAGCTACCACCCAGGAAAAAGATCTAGGCATCATAGTGGATAATACTTTAAAATTGTCGTCTCAGTGTGCTGCAGCAATCAAAAAAGCAAACAGAATGTTAGGAATTATTAGGAAGGGAATGGTTAATAAAACGGAAAATGTCATAATGCCTCTATATCGCTCCATGGTGAGACCGCACCTGGAATACTGTGTACAATTCTGGTCGCTGCATCTCAAAAAAGATATAGTTGCGATGGAGAAAGTATAGAGAAGGGCAACCAGAATGATAAAGGGGATGGAACAGCTCCCCTATGAGGAAAGGCTAAAGAGGTTAGGGCTGTTCAGCTTGGAGAAGAGACGGCTGAGGGGGGATATGATAGAGGTCTTTAAGATCATGAGAGGTCTTTAACGAGTAGATGTGAATCGGCTATTTACACTTTCGAATAATAGCAGGACTAGGGGGCATTCCATGAAGTTAGCAAGTAGCACATTTAAGACTAATCGGAGAAAATTCTTTTTCACTCAACGCACAATAAAGCTCTGGAATTTGTTGCCAGAGGATGTGGTTAGTGCAGCTGAGTTCAAAAAAGGTTTGGATAAGTTCTTGGAGGAGAGGACCATTGACGGCTATTAATCAAGTTTACTTAGGGAATGGCCACTGCTATTGATTGCATCAGTAGCATGGAATCTTCTTTGTGTTTGGGGTAATTGCCAGGTTCTTGTGGCCTGGTTTGGCCTCTGTTGGAAACAGGATACTGGGCTTGATAGACCCGTGGTCTGACCCAGCATGGCAATTTCTTATGTTCTTATGATACCCTAAGAAATGTCGCCGAGGCTGCCAGTAATGAAAACGGCCGCAGAGATTATCAGCAGCCATTTTCATTACTGGCAGATGGCTGGTTATGAAAACCGCCGCCAAGTTTTCTGGCGTCGGTCTTCATAAGTCGGCGGTCTGCTGAGTTATTTTATTTTATTTTTCTTACTTTAAAAAAGTACAGAAAAGCAGTTTTATTTTTGCTTTTCTGTACTTCTTTTCAATGCGCTTAGAGGTAGATCTTAAAAAAGTACGCGTGCGTACTTTTGTTCACGCAACCGGCACAAACAAAAGTACGACAGATTTTATAAGATACGCATGTAGCCACGTGTATTTTATAAAATCTGGGGTCGGCGCACACAAGGATGTGCAAAATTGGCAGCCTGCGCGCGCCGAGCTGCGCAGCCTGCCTCCGTTCCATCCGAGGCTGCTCTGAAATTGGAGCGGCCTCGGAGGGAACTTTCCTTCCGTGTCCCCCCACCTTCCCCTCCCTTCCCCTATCTAACCCACCCCCAGCCCTACCTAAATCCCCCCCCCCACCTTTGTTGTGCAAGTTACGCCTGCTTGAGGCAGGCGTAACTTGCGTGCGCCGCCTCAGCATCCCCCAGCACGGGCCGCAGTGCTGGGGGACTCGGGACCGCCCTCCCAGCCCGCCCCCGAACCATCGCCATGCCCCCGGACACACCCCCGGCCTGCCAACACGCCCCCTCCCGCCCCTTTTACGAAACCCTGGGACTTATGCGCGTCCCGGGGCTTTGCGCATGCCGGCGGCCTATGCAAAATAGGTGCGCCGGCGCACGAGCACCCTGCACGCGTAAATCTGGCAGGATTTATGCGCACAGGGCTTTTAAAATCTACCCCTTAGCTTTTTAAATCTACCCCTTAGCTTTTAATGCCTGCTCCAGGCAGGCGTTAATATCTGAGCGATAAATGTGCATCTGAGACGCACATTTATCTTTTTGCATTCGGAGTGAATGAGTAATAGGCTCATTCACATGCATTTGATGTGATGAGCGCTCTCTCATTCACTCCATGTCAGATGCGTGTTAAATAGGCACTTATCCCTCTATTGCATTACGGGGTGGATTCGCGCCTATCTAACCTGCGTTTGACAGCGGGTTAAACAGTGCACTCGGCTGAGTGCATTGCATTGCATCGGCCTCATAGAGATGTAGAAACATAGAAATGACAGCAGAAAAAGACCAAACGATCCATCCAGTCTGCCCAGCAAGCTATGGTAGCATGAGCTGCGCCATCAAGGACTCCCCCATATTTAATTTCCCAAACCGTCAAAATCAGGGCTCTTGCTGGTTGCTGTCTGAGTCCAATTCCCATTTACCTCTTGCCGTTGAAGCAGAGAGCAATGTTGGAGTTGCATCACAAGTATACGTTTTATTGGTTAAGGGTAGTAACAGCCACATCAGCAAGTTGCACCCATGCTTATTTGTTTCCCAGACCTTAAAATTCAATGCCCTTGTTGTTTGCTGTCTGAAACTAATTCCCCTTTTCCTCCTACCATTAAAGCAGAAAGCACTGATGGAGTAGCATTAACAGTATGAAGGCTTACTGGTTAAGGGTAGTAAATACCACACCAGCAAGTTACCCTCATGCACATTTCCTCATTTCCATCCTCTAGCCTTCAGGGATCCACAGTGTTTATCCTATCTTAAAGTTAGCCGGATAGGATTATCCAGCCAACTTTAGGACAGCTCTATAGCGTGACCTTAAGTTATGCGGCTAACTCTGGCCTACCTGGAAATACCACCTACCTGCCCCTGGAATGCCCCCGACTTACGTGGCTTTAAATATAGCCGGCTAGCCATTTAGACAGATAAAGTTTCAGTTATCTGTCTAAATGGCTTTTGAAAATCGACCTCGCTGCTAAATGGAAATGTATTTGAAGAATACAGTTTTGAAAAAACAGAGTTTATGTCTAGATTATTTCCATTGTATGCATTCAAGATTTATGTTTGTACGGATTTCAAAGGCTAACATTTTCTGTTTGATTCTGTATTGATCTCTTTATATTCCTGTGATTCTATATTGATCCATTTATATTCCTGTGATAGCACTGTTCTTAGAAGAAGGAGATTACAGATGCCTAATGTCTCTCATATTTGGCATTTATAAGACCAAAAGCATTACCTCCACAGCAGTCACAGTCAGAGAAAAATCACAAAGTCTTTCTCACAGTTTGATCATTTCTGTTTTAACACAAAATACACTTAATCCTTCTACCAGAGTCACTGCTATTTCTTCTCTTAAGCATTTCCTCCAAATAACAGAGCATGTATGTTACTTCACAGTTATATGGGGATTTTGCACAAATACTTATAACCTTCCTAATATTTTGTTGAGTGTTAACCTAGGCATTTAATAAGTGCATTAAGATATTTCTTAGTGCCCAGTAAATGCATTTTTCTACATTTATTTGCCATTACCTACTATTACATAACATATCTACAGCATGAAGTAAGACTTGCCCTTAAGTTTCTAAACCTAAAGTTTGTGTCTATTTAATGCTTCATTGTGCAAAAAATTGCTGAAATTAAAAGAATTCTGTAAGACATGTAGGGTCCCCACTTTACCAGCACTAAATTGTTGAAGACATGCTGAGGTCCATGCAGGGATGTAGGAGAATGTGATGGCTTTATTTTTGGGGGAAGAGGAGGGGGCGGGGTTGAAGAAAAGATTGAGTTGGGGGTCTATGGGTATGGAGGAAGGACTGAGAAGTAATTCCAAGGAGGAGGGGGAAAGAAAGGACCAAATGGGGATCCTTCGGATAGAGGAAGAAGGTGTGAATGAGGGAAATTGCGGTGGAAGTGAAGGGAAGAAATACGTGAATGTGCATTAACAGGAGAGGCAATGAATACAGACCCTGGGGGAGGAATGACTAAGGATTGACTGGGGGAAAGAGAATGGAGCTTGAGGGGATGAGATAGTGAGTGGAGGTCTGTGGAGAGATGAAAGAAGTAAAGGAAAATAGTTGGGAGATGCAGAAGGAGGGAAGAGAATGAGGAGAAAATGGGATCTTAGAAGGAAGAGAGGAGAAAGAAAATTAGAAGGGAGTTTGGTTTGGGGATGGAGAGAGGATAGTGAGGGAAAGGAGAGCAATGATAGTTGATACTTAAAATAAAAAGAGAAGTATGTAGAAAAAAATATTAAAAAAGAAAAAAATATGCAAAGGAGACTATTTACTATATGCTGTGTTAAAACGGGTGCATTAATGCACATGCTACAATCCTGAGAATGTGGGATTTGCAAAGTAAATGTATGCAAAATATGCCAGAGTGCAAAATTGTTAACGCAAAAGGATATTTACAACTCAGATGATATAGTTCTTTTTTTTTGCATTAACAAGCCATCTGTTTTAGCATTTGCACTATTTAACATGAGGCCAATATTCAAACACAACTTAACTGGATAAGTAGGACTTTTGCACTAGAGAAAGGTAAATCGTGAAGTACCCAGGGATCTCTCCTTGGACTAGGTGTTATTTATCTTATTCATTAATAAACTAGAAGAGTGGTTCCCAAAACTTTCATGGGTGACACACAGCCATCCAGGTTTTCAGAATATCCGCAATCAATATGCATGAACTAAATCTGGATGCAATGGAGGCAGTGCATGCAGATCTATTTTATGCATATTCATTTTAGATATTCTGATAATCTGACTGGCTGGGAACAGAACAGGTTTGGGAACCAGTAATTGAGAAAATGGAGCAACATGTAAAGTGATCAGATTTGCAGATGACACTAAATATTCAAAACAGTTAAAACAAGCAGACTCTGAGGAACCACAGAAGGAGCTTGGGGAACTGGGCATCTAAAAGACAGATGGAATTTAATGGAGACTAGTACAAAGTGATACACATAGAGAAAAATCATCCTAACTTTGGATACACAATTCTGGGTTTTGCATTAGGAATAAGCACCCAGGTAAAGGATCTTGGCATCATTGTGGACATTACGTTGAAATCTTCTGCTCAGTGTATGGCAGCAGTCAAAAAAACAAATGGGATCTTAGGAATTATTCAGAAAGGAATGGAAAATAAAATGGAGAGTGTCATAATGCCTCTTTATAGATTTATGGTACAACAGCACCTTGAGTATTCTGTGAAATCCTGATGCCTCATTTGAAGATTAACAGATATAGAAAAGGTACAGAGAAGGGCAACAAAAAATGGTAAAGGAAATAGAACAGTTCCTATACTTAGAAAGATTAAAACAGTTAAGACTCTTTAGCTCGGAGAAGAGAAAATTGAGAGGGGATGTCTTAGCAGTTTATTAAAGCAAGTGTGGAGTGGAACAGGTATTCTAGAATGGGAATGGTTATTTATCATTTCAGTTTGCACTAGCACTAGGGAACCAGACCTGGCGCGACCAGGTGTACATACTGTGCATTTGCCCAGGGTGGCACACCTGGGGAGGTGGGGTTGGCAAGCTGATAGCAACAGGAGAGGTTCTGGGGCTGCTGGCTGAAGCCAGTTTGCCAGCAGCTGAAGAAAATTAGCCACAGGTTCCCTCTAAGCTATGTGCATGAGCACCTATGCAGAACTTTTCCCATGGGCATGCACAGCTTCCGCTCCATATATCCCCAGCAGAGGAAGGTTGGTGGGCCCTGGTGGAGCTCATCCCAGCAAGTCCTGAAAAGGAGAATTGCGGAGCCATGGTGGACATTGTGCCACTACAGCCTGAAGAGAACAAGAGGCTGTGTGCGTGTGTGTGTGTGTGTGTGTGTGTGTGTGTGAGAGAGAGAGAGAGAGAGAGACAGCCTGTTTGCATGTGAGTGAGAACCTGTGTATATGTGTCTGAGAGCTTATGTGTGTGTCTGTGTGAAAGCTTGTTTGTGTGTATGTCTATTTGAAAGCTTGTGTATGTGTATGTATGTGTAAGAGCCTGTATGAATATATGTCGCCTATATGCAAGCCTGAGTGTGTCTGTGTGAGTGCCTGTAAATGTGTCAGTGTGTCAGTCTGAGAGCTGATGTGTGTGTGTGTTTGTTTGAAAGCTTTAGTGTGTGTATGTGTGAGAGCCTATATGTTTGAGTGTGTCTGTGTGAAAACCTCTGTGTTTGTGTCACATATAGGCTCTTACAGGCATGCACACCCACACATATAATATGCCTGTGTGTGTGAGACAGAGAGACTGTGTGTGTGAGAGTATAGGCATGTATATGAAAGGAAATGTGTGAGAGAATGCATATGTTATTGTGTGTGTGGGTGTGTGAGAGACAGAGAGAGAGAAAGAGAGGGAGGATAGTTTTTGCAGCCCTACCTCCCCCAATTCATGACAATCTTGATGACTGGCATTCAAAAGATTTATTTATTTATTTACTTATTTATTTATTTAATACTTTTATATACCGAAATTCGTATGGAACATCACTTCAATTTACATAAAATGCATAAGAGGAGGAAATGAAAAAGGAAGGGAAGAAGAAAAGTTGCATAATAACAAATAACTGTTTCAATTTAATAAATGAGTAAAGGATAGAGGGGGACAGGCTTCTAAGGCAAAAATATCATTTACAACATGCACATTATATTTACATCCACTACTGTGGTACCAACCTGAAAACTCTACAGAAAAGGCACTTGGAAGAGAAGCAGGTAAAATAGATTAGGGGTAATAGAGAGAGCTTGTAGGAGGAATATATACAGGGGAGAGTATATACACTGGAGAGGGGTTGTATGTTGGTACGGTGGGGGGGAGGGGAGGAGGTACGTGAAGTCCTACTTAAAGAACCAGGTCTTTAATTTCTTTTTGAAGTTCTGGGTGCAGGATTCGAGACGAATATCGGGGGGCATGGAAGTCCAGTGATAGGGGCCAGCAATAGTGTGGACTTGAGGTGTGTATATTTGGCGGGGAGGAAGAAAAGGGTGCCGGAGTGAGGGTGAGGTATGGAGAGCAGGAGATTTTTTTCATCCTTACTAGTATTAATAATTGGATGTAATTTGATATTTCTGCTATTTTGAAATATTTATTGTTTTTTTTTAATATTAAAACATTTTTTTAATTATTGGACTTTTTGTTCATGGATGTTTTGAAATATTTTATTAGTCTTTGGGAAATGTTTGATATTCTATTCATTAACTGATTTGAAATAGTGATTCTTTTTAGGAATATGATTTTACTATTATGATGTTTTATATTTCTTGATTTTATTATTTAATGCATTATAAAGAATGGTAATGTTTCTGTTATTCCATTGTTGCTCTGCATATGGAGGCTGCCTTTTTGTGGGTTTCAGTTCAGTTCTCAGCACATTTCTATTTCTATTTTCTGTTTTTTTAATTCTGTATTTGGTCAGCCACTGTCTATGTTCCGCATTTGTGACCAAAATGAGGTATTTTGCTATCATGTATTTCCTATGAAAAAAATCTATAGCAGCCTGGCTTGTTCTGTTTTCCTACTAGGAAGTGTATTGGTGTTCTAGAGTCTGGTATAATATGTTCAGTGATGCCTTTTCATAGAAAGGGTTGTTACTGTTTGAGTGCTGGCAGTTAGGATTGTTTTGGTATGGGAGGTTTACTATATTGTAATGGTAATTCTGTTTATTCATGGCTTTCTGAGAGCCAAGTCCACACCCAACACACATTACAAAAAGTCTAATTCCATAGGACTTCCATGTGTTTTTTTGTAGATTTTTCGGGTTGGTACCACAGCAGTGGATGTAAATATAATATGCATGTTGTAAATGATATTTTTGCCTCAGAAGCTTGTACTTTTGAATGTTTCTTTTTCATGTAAACATTTTTATAAATGTTTAATTTAATTGTATATTTCTGTAGAGGGTGTGGGAGTGTGTGAAGGGGGGTGGCATATGTATAAAGCTATAAGGTTTGCCTAGAGTACATAATACTCTTCCCTTGATCATGGGTTTTGTGGGGGGGTGGGCAGGTGTCAGTTTTTTAAAATACAGATTGCAGGAGGGAGCAGGGCTTTATTTGATGGGCACAGGACAGTAGGGATGTGCAGAGGGACACAATACGTTGCATTTGTGATTCGGATTCGTCGGGGAGCAGATATGTTGCATTCAGCCGTATGGCGCCCTGATGCGTTAATACGGCGATTTCTATTCGTGTCCCAGCTAAAATTAACTACAACCCCCCACCCTCCTGACCCCCCCAAAAAAAAACTTACCAAAACTCCCTGGTGGTCCAGCGGGGAGTTCAGGAGCCATCCCCTGCACTCTCACACCCTCTGTGCCGGTTTCATCATGGCGCCGATAGCCTTTGTCACAGGGGCTACCGGTGCCATTGGTCAGCCCCTGTCACATGGTCATCGGCGCCATCTTTTGCTCCTACCATGTGACAGGGGCTGACCAATGGCACCGGTAGCCCCTGTGACATAGTATGGGCAAAGGCTATTGGCGCCATTTTGAGTACTGGCATCGGACGGCCGGAGTGCAAATAAAAGCAACTGGAAAAAGTAATTTTTTTCACTTAATTCACAGTCAAGCTGTGGAATTTGTTGCCAGAGGATGTGGTCAAAACAACTTGCATAGCTAGGTTTAAAAAAGGTTTGAACAACTTTTTAGAGGGAAAGTCCAGAAACAGTTATTAACCAAGTGATTCCAGGAAATACACCAGTTATCCCAATGAGTGAGCAAGAAGATATCAGATCTACTTTATGGGGACTGGCCATTGTTGGAGACAGGGTACTGGGCTTGATGAACAATTGGTCTGACTTCTTATAAGCTCTAAAACATGTATTCCTTCACTCTCTCCTGCTCTGCTCAGACTTTTACTAGCCTTTAACAGCACACTTTCAGAATGAGATTAGAGTATAATAGCCTTGATAATTTTACCACCAGATGATACATTCATGTAGTGCTAAAATATTGAGTTCAGTACCATGCAACACTTAGAAGCACTATCAGCAGGCTATGTTACACAAGCTTGATACGTGAACCCTCAACATCTAGTTCTTTAAACAACTCTAAACCAGTATTTTATTTTACTTTTTCAGCACCAGGGAAAGATTGGAGTTAAATTCAATGTTGGAACTGATGACATCTCCATTGAAGAGGTCAATGCAATCATTAATGATGGGAAGTACCATGTAGTGCGGTTTACAAGAAGTGGTGGTAATGCCACATTACAAGTGGACAGCCAGCCTATAATAGAACGTTTCCCAGCAGGTAAGAAAGTAATAAAAATATCTGAAATAACAAAGTAATTAAGGTTGATTTTTCTTATTTTCACAAAACTTCAGCATTTTTGAGAACCTTCAGGTTGCATTGTTGATTGGGAAGTCAGAATCGAAAATGCAAGTCTGACAACATTATTCTTGATGTTTAGAAGCAGTTTCAAGATGAACAAAAAAAACTCTTTTTCTTGAAAAGAATAATTAATGCATGAGTAAAACTGAAAATAAAATACACAGATACAAAAAGGCATGGAATGTTTAAGATCTTTTTTTTATGGAATCTCAAGCATTTAAGAAAACATGAACGGCTTTGACAAAAGCAGCAAAATAAGAAATATATTGACCAGTGTAGAAATCTTTACACACTATTTAGCAAATGAGATATTTCCATCAGTTGTATGACATTGTATAGAACCTTATATGACATGAATTATTATACTCTAGAGACATTAATGTCCCTGCAATATTAATCTTTATAAGCAAATAATGTACAGAACATTCATTTACAGTTATGTGCTAGGTGTACACACATACTCTGTGTTCAGGTGTAATATGGGTCATTAATTTTAGTCATTTTTAAAGGCAATCTGAAATTTTATGTGGCTCATGTTTCCTGTTTATATGAATGGTTTTGGTAGTTGGTAGCAATTTTTGTGTTTGGTGTTATCAGCTAAATGTAATCATCAATCCATATGTAAGATAGAGCCAGACTTATTGGTATAATAGATTTGCTTAGAAATATGGAATAATTCTTAAAACAAAAATTGAGAAGCCTATTTAAGTGGTGCATTTGCATTGAGAAAGAAAAAGTTGAAAAAATACATTTCCCTTTCCTTTCTGCAAGTATAAATGTGTTTGATCCACGTAACTTGCCCACATATGCTCACTTGCAAATGCAGACACTAGAATGATGAATAGATTTTGTTGAAGGACATCCAAATTCATAAAAATATGTGACTAGATTTCTAGAACAAATATAGAATTCTTATTTTTTTTAATTTAAAAAATATATTACCAGGGTGGAACCTGAAGAGTGTGTGACATAATGAGGACAATTTTCAAAGCTTTTTATGCATGTACATGTACATGCATGTATGGTTACCTGCAGAAAAATCCCTGTTGAAAGTTGCCATCTTCCCATAGATAAAAGCACACACACTGGTCACAACAAGTACACTTTTAATTGCTTGAAAAAGGGGCAGAAATAGGGTGGAAAGAAGCCAGGGGTGGCAAAGTACGCTAGAGGCTTTAATTTTGAAAGCCCATATATTGTTTCAATGGGTACATTTGCACCCATTTTAAAGTAGCTGCATATGTATGCTGTTACATTGTACCTGCTTGTCTGTGGCTGGCTGTATTTTTTAAAGGAATCTTTGTGTGGGGGTTTTCTTTAAAAATGAGTTTACAGTCCCATGGATACTGAAAGCACCATAGTTATTATGAAAATTTCCCTTTTCAAGACCATTGTACATATCTACAAATGGCACTACATGTATTCAACACAATCAGTAATAAATGGAACAGTGGAAATAGATTTTGATGTTTGTACTCTATATCATTAGAAACAAATTTATATATCTATATCTGTTTAATTATTTTATTGCTGTTTTGTATTGCTGACTTATATTGTTTTTATGGCTGTAATTCTGTAATCCACACTGTTTTTATGACTGTAATTCTGTAATCCGCACTGAACAGATACTTGGAAGTAGCGGACTACAAGAGATTTTAAATATCTATCTATCTATCTATGGGCCTTATTTTCCAAGTGGCTCGCACATGATAAGGGACGTTTCGCACGTGAAAAGTCCCTTATCGTGTGCGATACCAAAATGGGGGCGGAGTTGGCCCCAGAAGAGGAGGAGTCAGGGCATCACCGGGGCCGACTCCGCGAAGACCCCGCGGATGATGAAAAGGTAAGGCCCTTTTCGCGTCCGAGTTTGTGCCCAATAGCTACACCTTCTATGGTGGCGCTATTGGGTGCGAAACCGGCAGCGATCACACCGCGACGGTGCGATCGCTGCCGGCTAGCGCAGGCCTGCCCCCCGTTTCGGCCCCCCACCCCTCATTCCCTAAAGTATTGCAGGGCTGCGATACTTTAGAAAATGAGGCCCTATATAAAGCTTGTGTTGGTCAGTCAGTCAGTCACACTGCCGTGTCTGTCTGTGGCTACCAGGTGGCAGTCTGTACAGTGGAACGTACACTCTGCAAAGACAATATGCTCTGTCTGCAAAGCCTAGTCTCTCAGGCACTCCTTACGCACACATACACACATACAGACAAACAGGCTCCCCCCCACCCATGCACACATTTTTTTTTTATTTATTTTATTTATTTGTGTTTTTCTATACCGGCATTCACGGAAGTTCGTATCATGTCGGTTTACATAAAACAAGGGGTGAGCAATACATTATAACGTACATAGCTAAAACGTAAGAGTATACATTACAAAAGTATAACAAGTGCATAGAAGAAAAAGTTACAATAAAACAGGGGTTATTCTAACTGGGATTAGAGTTAGAGGAGAGATAAAAAGTTTAACAAGAAGTAAAACCTTGTAGTGATTGGTTGGTATTGTCTGTTTCAGTTTAATAGAAGATGCTCAGTGTTGCTGCATTTGATGGAAGTGAATCATTAAGGGTCCGGAAATGTTTCATGAACAGCCATGTTTTAAGTCTCTTCCTGAAGGTTGGAAGACATGGTTCCTGTCGTAATTCTAAGGGGATTAGTCTATTCTCTTAATTTAATACATTAAAATAATATATAGTTTTCCCACTTCTGTTTGGTTTTGAAAATATACATTAGCTATGACCCAGACAACCTGAGCAATGCTGGGTACTTTCTGCTAATATGCATTGTCTGCAAAACCCTGCTTTTCAGGCTCCCAAACATAGGCACAGGCAGGCATATGCACAAACATAGACAAACATACACGTACATACACACACACACACACACACACACACGCACACACACACAGGCTTCCACTCACATGCATGTAAACAGGACATCTTCCTAAGCCAGTGCCAGATCCCTTCTTTAGCTGCTATGGGATTGGGTCCTTCTCCTTCTTTGGCCACCATGGGATGAGAACTGCTATGGCCATCCTGCAGGCCTCTTCTTCTGCTGTCAGGCAGCTCTGATTGCGTGAGACTAAGCCCTAAATGGGTGGGTCATGGCCTACCCAGGCCCACTCATGGCTGTACCACTGTTGTATATTGTGAGCTGTTTTAAAAACAGGAAATGGAGAGTAAGGCTGGTAAATATTTATTTTATTTATTTATTTATTTATTTATTTAAGGTTTTTATATACCGGCATTCATGATACAATCACATCATGATGGTTTACAGTTGAACAAATGGGTGCAAAATAAATAACATAAAACTGGAACCTGTGCAGAGGAAAATTAACGTTACAATGAACAAGGAGGATCGAACTAGGAGAAGAGAAAAAACAGTAGTAATTTAACATCATATAGGGTTAATTACAAAGAATTGGTGTGGCTGCATTATTGATGTTGATGAGGTGGGATTTAGGAGGAGTCCGGAAAAGCTTGTTTAAACAGCCAAGTCTTAAGTCTTTTACGGAAGGTTGGGAGGCAGGGTTCTTGTCAGAGATCCGGGGGAATGGAATACCAGAGTGATGGTCCAGCTGTCAAGAAGGCCCGTTCTCTTAAAGTTATATGCCGAGTGGATTTGGCGTGAGGTACCTGGAGAGATCCTCTGTATGCTTCTCTGGTTGGTCTTGAGGAGTTATGTTGGCTGAGCGGGAATTGTAGGTCTAGTGGAGTGAGGTGGTGGATGGAGTTATATATAATGGTGATGGACTTGAAGATGATTCTGAAGTGAATGGGCAGCCAATTTAGGTTTTTTAGGATAAATAGTGCAGTGCCCAAGGGATCTGTACTAGAACTGGTGCTTTTTAATCTTGCTCTGTAGCCACCGCTATTTATTACTCTCTTCAGTTAGGTAACGTCTACTATACTGTTACTATGGCTTATAGAGAAGTTCCCTAAGGGTCCAAATGCTTTCTGTTAAGTACTTAACAAAATAAAATAATAATTATCAATTTCACCTTTGTTTGATTTTAAAATGAATAGTTGTTATGGACTAGCCAATCTAAGAAATGCCTGGCAGTATTTGCTAATATATCTATATGGTATCCATATATAATTTGTTTCTGTTGATCTAGAGTACAGACATCTAAATCTGTTACAACTAGAATCACAAATCATGAGAACATTTGTATGACTTTTATTATATTGTAGGAAAGATGCATTCCATGTATTGCAATAGGATTGTTTATGATTAATGTGTTAGGAAGTGGGTGGAGATTATAAACATTATTTTTTTATCTCTGTTCCCTCAATTTGTTTGCCAAGCTGTTGCCAAATGATGAAACCTTGTAAAAACTGAACCTGTTAGTCAAGGATAAGTCTACCTGTGGGTGATTTTTGGATACAAAGATATCTTTATTAATTGACTAGCACATTAATGGTCTGATTTATTACTTTTTTCCCTTAGACAGAGAATGGGGGAGAAAAATCCTTAGCAAAAAAGAGTCACATTTGTAAAATACTTTATTACAGGCAGCAAATGAGGAAAACACTTTATAAATTGGGTCCTATGTTTAGAAAAACACGCTCACAACAGAATTCTATCAAAGGAGGATAGAGTAATAGTTTGTAAGATACAGTCACCCACTATTCTGGGATTGCTCAGAGGAATTTAATGATGCAATACTTACCTTGAATGGGCTAAGGGCAATATAGAAGCTTTAACATTCATTTGTATACTGTGATATCTTTAAAAAAAGACTCTGCTACTGCAGAACTTTTTAAAAAGCCTTCATTATTACATTTATTACATTTTGTATTACTTATCCTGTTTCTATCTATCAAATTGTAAACAACAACAACAAAAAAAAGTAATAGCCAGGAATAAACCTCAAGACCTGGTAATGAACAGTGAAACTTACATTAGAAAGGAAAAAAAGTTGCAAAACAGATATTCATTTTTGTCGATATTTCAACAGTTTTCACTGATTTGCCTCCAGATTTGTCCCACACATGCCTATGTCACCCTATCTGCAGCCTAGACAATGATTGAGTTCACAAGTGCTCTTCTATCTAGCCACCCATCTCTGCTCTTCTCCCTCTTGACTGCTTTACTACAGCTTACACATCTAATACTGCCCTTTCTTACCCCTTCACATCAGCTGGGCCCCAAACACCTCCTCACTCTCGTATCTCTGACACTGTACTTTCATTACCAAAAGCTGAGGCATACTTGAGAAAATCCTGTGACCCATCTTCAACACTCTTTAGTTTTTATTTCTTTCTGAACTTACACTGGCTAAGTCCCACTATTACTGTACCTTCATTTCAGAGTCCTCCGGTTACTCTCACCATCTCTCTCATAGCTTCAATTCTCTCGTACAGCCGGCTCTGTCTGCAGTTCCACTCACTCTTTCCTCAGCTTTATTCTACAAATTATTTGTGGAGATTTCTCTGAATTGTTCAGTTATACCATTCTCCTCATATTCTCTATTTCTTCTTCCTCAGGATCTTGCTCATCTACCATCTATCTTTCCTCCTTCTTGCCTCTCTCTGTCACAAGGCCTGTGAGCTGATTTGTGCTTCTAAGCCTACTACTTCCCCAGATGCTCTTCTACCCACTCCTAGCCTCTTTAATAAAATCACTAATTTTCTACCATTTGTTCTTGCTCTGTACAACTTATCTTTCTCAACTGGGACAGTGTTTTCACTATTCCAAATTGTGTTAATTGTCAAAAATTATCCATCACGTGTCATTTTCACTACCTACGATCCAGTCTCTCTGCTTCTGAAGTCCTATGGCAAGCTGTGCATTATCAGCTTTTAGACTTCCTGGTATCCACGTCTACCTTTGATCACTTTCATGGTTGCTCATCCTGTTATATATTTGACTTCTTGTCTCACTGGCTCCTCATCTTTGACTTCTTTGCCTCATTTCATACTAAGGATTTGTGCTATTTTTTTTGTAACGCCACCTGCATGGGTGGGGCCATAAAAGTAGTTTTAAGTTCTTTGAGGCAGAAACCTTGACTAGCTTTACTCTGTTGCCCCTTCCCCAGGGTGTAGATCCTTTGGTTTGGGGAAAAGGATTCCTTTTGGGTCCTAGTGCAGGGATGGCTGAGATCTTTTTGGTTATCCCTGGGAGAGGGGAGATCTTGCTTCTCTGTGAGTGCTGTGTGTCTAAATAAAGATGCTGGATGCACTGGGTAAAATAGTTGCAGATGGCACAATAAATATGGTTCTAGTACCACAGTCTTTCTTCTCTCAGTTATAGTTTTCACCTCTGTCTGTGCAGGGAGTTTTCAAAGGGCAAGGGATCCATCAGATGGAGGGCCCAAAGGGCAAGGCAGCCTGTAAGCTAGACAGGAAACCCCTTCCATGGATGGCCAAAAATCCTGTCCTTGCACAGAGAGTAATCTCTTTCCTCTCCCCAGGGGCTGAAGACTCCTGATGGGTGTCATCTGAAATTCTTACAGTTCTTCCATATTTTTAGTTTTGTTTCAGTCTCTTACTCTCCTCTGGATTCCTTATAGGAGGGATCCCTGGAAACAGGTTCTCTTATTCTGCTCACTGCAGATAGGAAGGGGCAGTCAAACAATCTTCTCCCTGTAGGTCTAACTTAATAGACTTTCCCTCAACCAAAGATAACACCAGAGTTACTCCTCACAGTGAGTCACCACCTCAGAGGGCAGGTCTTCCCTAACCTTGGGTGTTCTGAACACAGGGTTCCCCATGCCCTGAATCCAATAAAGGCCCAGGTGTCCAGTGAGGATTCTACCACAAAAAAGATCAAGAAGATCAAAAACAACCTGGACGGGTATCCAAACCAGCTAGGGAGTAGACTGGCAGGGCCACTCTCCTGAATCTAGTCAGGAATCTCAGGCTGGGTTTGCCTATTCCCTCTGACTGGGCCTGAAAATACAACAAATATTAAGCCCCTATCACCTCCTAACTCTTCATAAATTATACATGATTGCCTCCAGGCTCTCAGAAGAGAATTGTTATAAAGTCTGCTAATAGGACAGCCATTCCTGTTGAGGGGGGGGGGTGGACCCTTAGGCTAAGGTGGAGTTGGCGCAACCTGCAGGGAGGAGTCCTGCAAGTCCCCACTGTTGGCTGGCAGAGCTGACAGAAGCAGAGGCCCAACTGGTGTTTCAACAATGCTAGTGCACGTTCCCTTAAGTTGAACCGTTGGGTGCCGGAGCTAGCTGGACTTAGGTGCGGGCTTCTGAGGTGGTGAAGACCTGACGAGAAGGGAAAGATGCAGACCATGGTCTAGTGCAGATAAAATGCAGGTGGAGTCGGTATCCAGGAAGAAGTCAGTGGCAGGCGGAGGTCCAGAGTCGGTATCCAAGCAGAAGTTAAGCCGAAGATCCATCCAAAGAACCAGGAGGAATGGAAAGGCAAAAAGGTGAGAAGCAGCACAAGAAGAAGCGTAGACACTGAAGACTGACTACGAAGAAGACAAAGGATTAAAGACTGACCACAAAGAAGATGAGAGCTCAGGAACATGGACCAGACTGCCAACACAAAAACCAGGAATAGAATCAGGAATTCAGGAACACAGATCAGGAACAATGAAGCCAGGGTCAGGAACACGGGAACACACTGAGGCAATGCACCACTTCCAGGAAGCTGACCTATTGCTGAGGCAAGGAACATCTGCAGGATTGGCCTTATATATTCTCCAGGTGGTAATGTTATCAGGAAGCACTGATCTTCATGTCCCACCGCTGGCCCTTTAAGTAGGACAAGGTTGGGGATGTGCATGCTTAGGAAGACCCAGGGCTGATGTGGCATCGGAAACTGCTGCATGGACAGGAGAGAGCAGTATTGGCATCCCAGAAAGAGCACAAGTCAACTGAGAGCCAATCCTTGCTCTCAGTTGACTTCCCTCCTACTTAGCTCACCATTCCTTGGCATCCCAGAAAGAGCATCAGTTGACTTGTGCTCTTTCTGGAATGCCAATACTGCTCTCCCCTGTCCATGCAGCAGTTTCTGATGCCACATCAGCCCTGGGTCTTCCTAGGCATGCGCATGCCCGACCTTGACCTTCTTAAGCCAATCCTTGGTCTCAGTTGACTTCCCTCCTACCTAGCTCACCATTCCTTTAGGGTTATGGTAAAAAGTTATTTCTCTAATCCTTCGGAACAGGCTTAAAGTTATCCAGCCTCATGTGGCCGGATAACTAGTACTTAACCGAATATTTTCAAACACTGGTTAAGTAGAGATGTGTAAATTGGAAAAACAAAACATATATAAATGGGCCTATGACCCATTTTGCTTGTTCCCATCAACCAAAATAAAGATGAGGCCCTGTCAGCCTTGCATCTTCCACCTCCACAAAGGCCTCTAAAATATACTTACATGGCCTGACCCACCAAACCCATTACCAATTTCATCAATTTTTAAATCTGCCCCCAGCCCAGATCCCCCATCCACCCATGGTTTAAGATGTGGCCAGTTGTACTCACCCCATGCCCCTACATGCTTCCTAGATACCCCCCCCCCCCCCAATTCACCCAATCTCTGCCAGTAGTGAGGTATTACCTACCTGCTCCTGCTGCACCAGCAGTGACTTTGTCATATTCTCATCATAAGCCCACCCTCCAGGTTCTATACCACCATCCATTACTTCCCACAGCTTCTATACCACCATCTATACCACCATCCATTACTTCCCACAGCTCACCACCAATTCATACAGGCTACAATCTCACCGCGAAACCAAGCATTGCTTTATCAGCCATCCCCGTCATCCATAATATCAAGAGAACCCCAGTAAAAAAACAAATGACACCACACTCCATACAAAAAAGATTCATCCCTATCATCATCTCGCCCTTGAACCAACTACTGGGCCTCTCACTCTTCACCTTATCGCTGCTGAACGCACAGTCTCTGACAAAAAAAAACTCACCTTCTCCATGACTATCTTCTGGAAACAAACACCGACCTATTTGCAATCACCGAAACCTGGCTAAAACCAGAAGACATTGCCACAATCAACCAATTCCCTGCTCACTCGTATGACATATTCTCCATCCCCAGGCTCAAAAAAAGAGGAGGTGGTCTCCTTCTTGCAGCAAAAAAAACACTAGGAATGTCTCTACAAACTACAATATCCTCACATTCTCTAGAATTCGCTGTATTTAAATCCTCCTACCTGCAAATAGGTCTTATTTACGCCCCCCCAGGATACCTTGAAGTCGATCCATCACCTCTGATCGAAAATATAGTAAAGCACATCAATACCGACACACCAGCTATACTCTTGGGGGACTTTAATCTCCACGTGGACGTATCTCCTCGCTCACCCAGTTGTGAAACTTTCCTAGACACACTGAACTTCATGGGTTTCAAACAAATAGTTAATGAATCCACCCATAAAGCAGGTCATACGCTGGACCTCATTTTCATTAACCATGGACTTACCCCAGCCTCCCACTCAACATGCCTACCAATTCCCTGGTCAGACCATAAGCTGATCAACGCTGTACTAAAGATACACCTACCTACCCCCCAAAAAAAGCAGAATAACACAATCCAATTCAGGAAAATGTGCAGCCAGGAAACACTCAGCAATAGCCTATCCGTAGAACTTAACCAACTGGACCTCACAAACGCGGACTCAGCCATATCTTCCTGGATCAACATCACCAAAAAAGTGGCCGATACTACATGCCCAACTATCACCAAAGCCTCTCAAGCAAACAAAGACAACAAAAAACCTTGGTACACTCCAAAACTAAAATCCACAAAACAGGAACTCAGAAAAAAAGAACAACTTTGGCGCAAAAACCCAACATCTGCCAACCTCACGGCATTTAAGTCCATGATGCACCTATACAGAATATCCATCCTCCAAGCAAAAAGAGACTTTTATTCGCAAAAAATCCACCACTTCATCTTTGACCCCAGAGCGCTTTTTTCTTTGGTTTCATCCCTCACTAAACCCCCACCGACATCCATACCAGATGATAAAGCGGCAAGTAAAGCAGAATAACTTGCAACTTACTTCAAAAACAAGATCCCAAACCTATTAACTCAGGCCAAGAATAACAAGAATACTATGCCAGCAACACCACTACCTGCCTTCCCACCACAAAAGGCAAGCCTTGGGGAATTTGAGCCGACCTCATCCTTAGAGATCGAAAACATCCTAAAGAAGCTCAAACCCTCTTCACATCCTCAGGACACCATCCCAACCAACCTCCTCATCACCTGCTCTAAAACCATCTCCAAACCTATTGCACAAATCATCAATTGCTCCTTTTCTCAAGGGCTAGTTCCTGACCCACTCAAAATGGCAATCATAAAACCACTCCTAAAAAAACCAAATCTCCCTCCAGACAACCCGGCCAATTTTCGCCCAATAGCTAATCTACCCTTCATCGCAAAAATCATGGAACGAGTTGCAAATAAACAACTAACAGAATACCTGAACAACAACAACATTCTTTCCCCGGCGCAGTTCGGCTTCCGCCAATCTCGAAGCACAGAAACTCTCCTAATCTCATTAACGGACTCCATCCTACTGAACCTTGAAAAAAGACAACCTTGTCTACTCATCCTCCTAGACCTAACAGCAGCATTAGACACGGTCAATCATAACACATTAATAGATCGTTTGGCAGACATAGGCATTAGAGATGTTGCCCTCACCTGGTTCAAATCTTTCCTCCAGAACAGGCATTTTAAGGTTAAGATCAACAAGGAGGAATCGCAACCAGTCACCTGCAACCTGGGAGTCCCACAAGGATCTTCACTCTCACCAACCTTATTCAACATTTACCTACTCCCACTCTGCCAGCTCCTCCTCAACTTAAATCTTATCTTCTACTTTTATGCAGACGATGTTCAGATACTGATTCCTATTACCGAGTCTCTTCACAAAACACTGGACTTCTGGAACTCATGCCAACAAGCCATCAACAACCTGCTCACAAGTCTCAATCTGATTCTTAATCAAAACAAAACAGAATACCTCCTCATCTCCCAAGATGGAACCTACACACATCCCATCACCAACCTGAATTCCCAATTAATAATGTCCCCACAAGTCAGAAATCTAGGAGTTATACTTGATAACCAAATGAATTACAGATCTCTTATCAATAACATCGTAAAGGATGGATTTTTCAAACTACAAGTCTTAAAAAGATTGAGACCACTCCTCCATTTTCAAGATTTCCGATCAGTTCTACAAGCTATCATTCTCACTAAAATAGATTACTGCAATTCACTTCTACTGGGCCTCCCTGCTAATGCCACAAAACCTCTACAGATGTTGCAAAATGCCTCAGCAAGGATCCTAACCAAGACAAACAAAAGAGACCACATATCACCCATCTTAAAAAGCCTACACTGGCTTCCTGTCAAATACAGAATACTTTTCAAAGTGCTCTCATCAATCCACAAGGCACTACATAACATTGCCCCACTCGAGCTCAAAATCCCGCTCCAACCCCATACCTCTACCAGACTAGTGAGACAAGCTTACAGAAACAGCCTTCAGATCCCACCGATGAAGACAGCTTTAAGTAAAAGAGCATTCTCCACGGCCGGTCCCAAACTCTGGAACTCTCTCCCATCAGAACTCAGATTAGTGCAATGCCCCATTATATTTAAAAAAAGACTCAAGACTTGGCTATTCAACCAAGCATTCTCATAACTTCAGCCAGTTGAAATCCCTTCCAATGATCCCTTCATTGGTTACCCCCTAAACAACTCTCATGTCATTTACTTATCTTTATGCAGTCTAAAATCAAAAACCTAGCCTTATGCCGAACATCTGTTCTCCAGCCTTCACTAGACTCCGTAACTTTTACATTATGTTATTAACCCCATATATCTGTATCCAAGTTTTAACTACCTGTTCATTGTGAGACATCAACTTGTCATTGTTATTGTTTAGAATGTAAACCAAATTGATTAGTAATTCTGTTACTGGAAAATCGGTATATAAAACTGCTAAATAAATAAATAAATAAATATTCAGTGCTGGAAGCATTAGTTATGTGTAAATTTACACTTCCAGCACTGAATCTGACAGAAGGGGAGAAATATCGGAGGGGGGGGAAGAAACTCCTGCAGTATTTTTCTCCTCCCAGGAAATATATTGTGGTGTCTCCCTGTGATACGTTTTGTAACGGAAAAAATCTGTGAGAAAAAATGTCACAGAGAAACATGAAAAATGTGCAGTGGGGGCCCCCTTAACCTGGGGCTGCCATTGTCTTTTAGGGCTGGCAGCAGCCCAGGACATCTCGCTCCAACAGTGTTAAATATCCCCACTGGGTTTGAGAAGACACCTCCATACTCCCCCCCCCCCCCCCCCCCAGTGCTTGTACAGGCAACTTAAAAATAAAAAAATAAGTTTGCAGTTGTGCAGTGATTTCCTGCACCCTTACCTATACTCTTCCTCTTTCAAATACATAAGAACATAAGAAAATGCCATACTGGGTCAGACCAAGGGTCCATCAAGCCCAGCATCCTGTTTCCAACAGTGGTCAATCCAGGCCATAAGAACCTGGCAAGTACCCAAAAACTAAGTCTATTCCATGTTACCATTGCTAGTGGCAGTGGCTATTCTCTAAGTGAACTTAATAGCAGGTAATGGACTTCTCCTCCAAGAACTTATCCAATCCTTTTCTAAACACAGCTATACTAACTGCACTAACCACATCCTCTGGCAACAAATTCCAGAGTTTAATTGTGTGTTGAGTAAAAAAGAACTTTCTCCGATTAGATTTAAATGTGCCCCATGCTAACTTCATGGCGTGCCCCCAAGTCTTTCTATTATCTGAAAGAGTAAATAACCGACTCACATCTACCCGTTCTAGACCTCTCATAATTTTAAACATCTCTATCATATCCCCCCTCAGCCATCTCTTCTCCAAGCTGAAAAGTCCTAACCTCTTTAGTCTTTCCTCATAGGGGAGCTGTTCCACCCCCCTTATCATTTTGGTAGCCCTTCTCTGTACCTTCTCCATCGCAATTATATCTTTTTTGAGATGCGGCGACCAGAATTGTACACAGTATTCAAGGTGCGGTCTCACCATGGAGCGATACAGAGGCATTATGATATTTTCCGTTTTATTCACCATTCCCTTTCTAATAATTCCCAACATTCTGTTTGCTTTTTTGACTGCCGCAGCACACTGAACTGATGATTTCAATGTGTTATCCACTATGACGCCTAGATCTCTTTCTTGGGTTGCAGCACCTAATATCGAACCCAACATTGTGTAATTATAGCATGGGTTATTTTTCCCTATATGCATCACCTTGCACTTATCCACATTAAATTTTGTCTGCCATTTGGATGCCCAATTTGTGATTTAACTATTCTGAACAATTTTGTGTCATCTGCAAATTTGATTATCTCACTCGTCATATTTCTTTCCAGATCATTTATAAATATATTGAAAAGTAAGGGTCCCAATAGAGATCCCTGAGGCACTCCACTGTCCACTCCCTTCCACTGAGAAAATTGTCCATGTAATCCTACTCTCTGTTTCCTGTCTTTTAGCCAGTTTGCAATCCACGAAAGGACATCGCCACCTATCCCATGACTTTTCACTTTTCCTAGAAGCCTCTCATGAGGAACTTTGACAAATGCCTTCTGAAAATCCAAGTATACTACATCTACCGGGTCACCTTTATCCACATGTTTATTAACTCCTTTAAAAAAAGTGAAGCAGATTTGTGAGGCAAGACTTGCCTTGGGTAAAGCCATGCTGACTTTGTTCCATTAAACCATGTCTTTCTATATGTTCTGTGATTTTGATGTTTAGAACACTTTCCACTATTTTTCCTGGCACTAAAGTCAGGCTAACTGGTCTGTAGTTTCCCGGATCGCCCCTAGAGCCCTTTTTAAATATTGGGGTTAGATTTGCTATCCTCCAGTCTTCAGGTGCAATTGATGATTTTAATGATAGGTTACAAATTTTTACTAATAGGTCTGAAATTTCATTTTTTAGTTCCTTCAGAACTCTGGGGTGTATACCATCTGGTCCAGGTGATTTACTACTCTTCAGTTTGTCAATCAGGTCTACCACATCTTCTAGGTTCACCATGATTTGATTCAGTCCATCTGAATCATTACCCATTAAAACCTTCTCCATTATGGGTACCTCCCCAACATCCTCTTCAGTAAACACTGAATCAAAGAAATCATTTAATCTTTCTGCGATGGCCTTATCTTCTCTAAGTGCCCTTTTAACCCCTCAATCATCTAGTGGTCCAACTGACTCCCTCACAGGCTTTCTGCTTCGGATATATTTAAAAATGTTTTTACTGTGAGTTTTTGCCTCTACAGCCAATGTCTTTTCAAATTCTCTTAGTCTGTCTTATCAATGTCTTACATTTAACTTGCCAACGTTTATGCTTTATCCTATTTTCTTCTGTTGGATCCTTCTTCCAATTTTTGAATGAAGATCTTTTGGCTAAAATAGCTTCTTTCACATCCCCTTTTAACCATGCTGGTAATCGTTTTGCCTTCTTTCCACCTTTCTTAATGTGTGGAATACATCTGGACTGTGCTTCTAGAATGGTATTTTTTTTAACAATGACCACGCCTCTTGGACATTTTTTACTTTTGTAGCTGCTCCTTTCAGTTTTTTTCTAACAATTTTTCTCATTTTATCAAAGTTTCCCTTTTGAAAGTTTAGCACCAGAGCCGTGGAATTACATACTGCCCCCTTCCAGTCATTAATTCAAATTTGATCATATTATGATCACTATTGCCAAGCGGCCCCACCACCGTTACCTCTTTCACCAAGTCCTGTGCACCACTGAGAATTAGATCTAAAATTGCTCTCTCTCTCGGTTCCTGAACCAATTACTCCATAAAGCTATCATTTATTCCATCCAGGAATGTTATCTCTCTAGCATGTCCCGATCATACATTTACCCAGTCTATATTGGGGTAATTGAAGTCTCCCATTATTACTGCACTGCCAATTTGGTTAGCTTCCCTAATTTGTCTTACCATTTCACTGTCCATCTCACCATCTTGACCAGGTGGACGGTAGTATACTCCTATCACTATAGTCTTCCCCGACATACAAAGGATTTCTACCCATAAAGATTCAATTTTATATTTAGTCCCATGCAGGATGTTTATCCTGTTGGACTCTATGCCATCCCGGACATAAAGCACCACACATCCTCCCAGGTGCTCCTCTCTGTCATTGCGATACAACTCACCCCTGGATCCAACTCCCCTCCCTGGTTATCCCACCCTGTAGGAGCCATCCTGTTCCCCCACTCTCCAGCCCCCCTTTCCTTAGAAAAAGTCCCTAGTAGTCTAATAGCCCTCTCACCTCTTCCAGCCCTACCCATACCTTAGACAACATCCCTGGGTTCTAGTGGGGCATAGAGCACCCCCTAGACTCCAGGCTGGTTGACTCCATCTTTCAAAATGGTGCTGGCTGGCCTTTGCCCCATCATATGATTATAAGCCAAACACAGAGAGATTAAAGAAGAAGCCAAAAATATACTCTCTACAAGAAAGAAGGGGAAGGGGAGATGCAGCAAATATTCAAATATTTTGTAGGCTTCAACAAAGTATCAGAAGGTAGCATTTCCCACAGAATAAAAGCTCAGAGACAAGGGGGGGGGGGGTCCTGAATAAGATAAGACAATGAAGGGAGGGAACCTCAAAAAGAATATGAAAAAAAATATTTTTTTCACTGAAAGCGTGATGAGCACCTGGAAAAGACTTCCAGCAGGAATTATGAGAGCCAAAACAGTGGCGGTCTTGAGGTGTGCAGGAGACAGACACAAAAAGGTGAATTTTAAAAGCCCGGCAAACACCAAAACAGGAAATGCATGCACAAGTTGGGCCGGTACATACCGAGCAGATTTTAGGGAAGAGAAAGATCTTATGCGATTCCATTGCCAAGCAGAATCTTGCTTGATGATGTCCCAGGTATGATGGCTTTTAACTATTATCAGTAATTTTATGAGTCATCTCCTGGAATGCTATCTCTGATTTATGGTAATTTGGGGGGTCTCTTGTAAGCAATGTTAGCTCTTTCCAATGTTTTGAGGATGTTTTGTTTGGTTTTGCTGTGATTTTATGATTTATGTTCTTTGTTTTGTACATCACTTTGGAAGCTTTTATTCTAAAGACTGGAAAGTGATTTATAAATGTTGTAAATAAAATAAATCTTAAAAGCCGGCCGTGTATGTGTGTATCTCCCACTATGTAGAAGGAGCAGAGTGTGGGCGTGGTAAGGGCAGGTCATGTACATTCCTGGACTTCACCTTGAAAGTTGTGCATAAATAGTTATGCACACAAGTGTGCACCAGGGTCCCCTGCCACTCAACTGTACTTCTGCTACGGATGGCGTGGAAGTCATAAAACAAGAAAAACTCAACACACCAGAGGGATTTTAAGAGTTGGGGATAACAGGGGAGAAGGGAGGCTATTAAATTAGGAGGGGTTTGGAAGTCCTATCCCTTGCCTGGGTGAACTGGGAAAGAACTGGCAAAACCGGTAATGGCATCGGCACGTGTCTTTTCAAATCCCCCAGTTACCCAGTAGAAGTGGTATTTGTGCACATAGGCACGTGTCCACTTAAAATTGCATGCACATATTCAGGCTATTTTATAACGTGTGTGCATATGCATGCATATGTTATAAAATGGCTGCATCCCTGGGCTCGGAATGATGAACGAATGAACATGTGCGCCCGCGCGCCGTTTAAACGTTATTGTCAAAGGAAGGTTAATGGAAGGGAGAGAGAGAAGACCATAGAACAAGAAAGACCAATGAGAGCACATTAGGTAGATAGAAATGTGCAGACTGAGTGGACTAAATGATCCTTTTTGTGCCAACGTCTGTGTTTCTATGTAACCTCTCTTTTTACCTGCATAGATCCCTACTAACCGCTTGGAAATTAACTCATAAACATCTAAGGATCTTCACTACTATTCTTAAATCTAAAGTAAAACCCATTTATTTTACTTTAGTCTTTCACTAATTACTTCTAATAGTTCACTGTTGTTCACACCCTACACATATAGGGGTAGATTTTAAAAGAAGCATGAGCGGCCTACTTGTGCGGGAGCTACCCAGCATGCGCCAACCCCGGATTTCATAACATACACACGCAGGCACGTGCATGTTATAAAATCCGGGGTTGGCGCACGCAAGGGGGTGCACAATTGTGAACCTTGCCCGCACAGAGCCGAGCTGAGCTGCCTTCCTCCGTTCCCTCTCAGGCCGCTCCAAAATCGGAGCGGCCTGAGAGGGAACTTTCCTTCCCCCCCCCCCCCAGCCCTACTATAACCACCACCTCCCCCCACAACTCTTGTCTTCCCTTATATGCCTGCATCTGGGCAGGCGCAAGTTGTGCGCACTGGCAGCCTGCCGGCACGCAATCCTCTGACAGAGCGGCAATGGCCGCTCTATCGGAGGCCTCTGGCCCCACCCCACCCAACCCCACCCCTTTACGCGTCGGGACTTTATGTGCATCGCTGGGCCTTTTTAAAATAGGCCCGGTGTGCGCAGTACCAGTTACGCGCGTAAATCCTCCAGATTAACATTAACTATACCTCAAAAAATGCTGACACCTGTCCCGATGTTCCCAGGGTATTTTCTTTAAACAGGTTGTGTGGACCTGGACTCCTTCAGCCCCTGGGATCTAGCGAAAACCCCCTCTTCTGCCCCCTGAAGTGGCAAAAATTTAGAAAATAAAAATCAAGTGGTTCCAGTGCTGGTCCTACCCCTCTCCCCCAGTAGCAAAGTCCCACCCCCTTTGTAGCCAAAACCTTAACCCCCACCTCACCGGATTCCCTCCTTACCCCTTGGACCTCTAAAGACTTACAGTAAATTCCTGGTGGCCCAGCAGTTGTCAACACAGCATCTAGGGCTCTTGCAGTGTCATTTTCAAAATGGTAGAATCCAGCCATAGGTGCACATTTGCCCTGTCACGTCATGTGGGAGTGGGTATTTTTCTATGTTCTATTTTACTGCAAGGAAGATAACATGGGATTTACTAATCTGTGATACTTGGTATTGCACATTAGTAAATCCCATGCTGTTTCCCCCCATGGTGAAATACTGCAGTTTAGTAAATGTATCCCTTAGAGATTGTGCAAATGGGGCATTGTGGAGACTGAATTGTGGGCAAGTATTTTAATCTTCTTGCCATTAGCACAAGCTAACATATGGGCTGATTCTGTAAAGTGCGCTCGGCCATGCGCACTGTTTAACACGGGTTTGGCACGGGTTTTTGAGGGGCATCTATTACCCCTTATACTGTAAGGGGTTTGGCACCTCGAAAATGCATGGCCAAACCACCTGAAAACTAATAGCGCTCATCACATGCAAATGCAATATTAAGACGGAGGAAACCAAAAATGTGAAAAAAAAAAAAAATGTGCTAGCTGGTCCGGATAGGAGAACGGACGCTCATTTTTACCAGCGTCCGTTTTGCTAACTGATCGCTGTCAGCGGGTTCAGAAAACTGACACTCGTAAAATTGAGCGTCGGTTTTCTGAACCTGCTGACAGAGCCACCTCTCCTGGGCCAAGGAGGCAGTAGGGGCGCGTAATTGTCCCTAGCGCCTCCTTTTAGCGTGACCCCCTCATTTAAATATAGGATTGCACGCCCAGGAGAGGTGGCAGGGTGCACGTCAGAAGACCGGGCGCGCAACACGGAGCTCCTGTTCTCTCGCGATCTTTACTGAATCAGCCTGATAAATGTGTGCACAGGATGACTTTGTTATACTGGTGAGTGTGAATAGCAGGAAAGGAATAATGAGGCTCATATGTATTGCAACGAGACTGATAATCTATTACATAATTTTGAAGAGTCACTCTAAAAACAATTTAAGGGAGGCTTATTCATTTTTCAAAAGATAAGGAGGATTTTGAGTCGAGTTCTTAGCCTAAGATATAAATGTTTTTATTCACCAAAGTCAACAAATTAACATTCTTCCAGAAATTTTGAGTGAAGCAAGTCTTAGATTAATATAGGGTGAACATCTGCAGAGCGGATTAGGATGGGATATTATGACAAAGAGGGAGTGAAGTGAAATTGAATTTACACACTTAAAAAAAAAGGGAAAATTGTACTAAATCTTAAATAGGATCTAACAGCTCTCTGTAAATCTATCACTGACTGGAGTGTAAAGGGGTGGGAAGGGCAACCAGCTTTTATTAGTGTTCAGAGTGTTTTTCCAAAACTCTCCTTGATGTAAAAGTGTTTTTACAGCATACGTACAACCTTCGAGGATTATAGACCAAAAGAGTTGCCGTGCCAGCTGCTCACACAGCTGCTTCTTGTGGCTGAGGAAAGCATTCCACGGGTCTGTGTGGGCCAAATGAGGAGTCTGGCCTTTCTGCGGTTCCTATTAATGTTGAATATGAAGAGGCCACAATCAATTTATTTAATTTAATGGTTTTAACCATTCTTAACCAAAATGGTCAATCCCTAGCGTTTTACAAATTAATATGTAAAGAAATCAAGACAAAGTGATTGTCTTGTCTAGACTGTGAGACTGCCAGCTATCTACTGAAACTGCATTTGAATTTTTCCTCTGTCCCACCCTCCATGGTCCGCCCCAGCCATCTCTCAGGAGTGGGTTGGAAGGCCTCCTTGCTCATCTCAGATTCTTTCTTTAGAGACCATGATATAATGGTGTGGATGGTGGCTGTGCAGTATCTTCCACACCGGGCCTTTTTTATTCCTCCAGGCCACAGATTCATCCTTCTGCTAACGGGAAGGGAACGTGCCCTGCTGTAATCCCAAACCAGTATTCTGGTGCTAATGCGTTCTGGATCAGTAAGCGCTGGTGGTTGTCGGTGTCCTATTCTTGAAAAAACAATTGCAGGAACAATGGTTGGCAAGAGGTCAAAGAGGCAGCAAATTAACAAAAAAAAAGTTATGCTCTTTCCTGTTAGGGGAACGTTTGATGGAGCGAAGGGGGTGGGGAGTGAGGGAGAGGGTCATCCTCTAAACCAAGCAAAGAAATAAAATATGTTCTAACCAAAAGAAATAAGAAAATAAGACCACAAGAAACAATGGAAGAAAGAAAATAAGCAGTGAGATTTTGATCTATTTGCCTAGCACTGCTGCTTTAATGGACATCCTAATCTTCACTTATATGTGCTTCCCTTGAATTCTGCTGAACTGATGTTAATTGTACAACAAAACAAAACACTTGTTTTTATACAGTAGAAAAATCAAAATGATCAGAGAATATGTGGTGTATTGATCTGCAGAATTTGTCAAGATGTTTTCTGTCATAAAATGTACAGGAAAATAGTGCCCAAGTTTTGCTCTGGATCCATAGAATAGAACTAACATGCGTTATTTTAGCTTGTATTTTTTATTGAGTATAGTGAGATTATAATAATTTGAAGAATATTTCTACAGTTTCTAGTATTTCTGAACTCTCAGTCAAAAATCTAAATTTTGGTTTTAAGTTAAAAATCAGTTTTTTCCAAAAGGTATCATATTAACTGAACATGTCTTGCAAAATCTGTGAAACAATCACAAAACATGTTCAAAACTGATTTACAAGCTTGGTTAAATACACATTTGCTTCATTTTGAGTCTGTAAAGCAGGTCTTCCCAGGTCTGTTCTAATGATCCCCTTAGCCAGTTGGTATTCAGAATTTCCACAATGACTGTGCAGGAGATAGATTTGCAAATATTGGTGACCCAGTGTATGCAGATTTATCTCAGGCTTAGTTAATATGGAAACCTGAATACCAACTGGCTTTAGGGGTCACCAGAGCAGGTCTGGGAAGCCCTGCTGTAAATAATTTGATTTATAATCAAATAGAAACCATTTAAGTAGTTTCCAAAAATAAAGACAGAAATCAGCTTCAATAAAGTTCCTCATATCAGCTCTTTAAGTTGACAACTTCTCTGTACTTCTATCAGATAATGCTCTAATGATGATGTTTCTTCTAAGACTTCAGTCTTGCCTTCATGCTGGGAATCATGGTAAAAATGCAGAAGCTCCCACTCATTCTTTTACACAGTATATTCTGTAATTAAATTCAGATCAAGCTAAAGTGTGTACAGCACCTGTCATTACTTCATCATACTGAAGATCTTACATGCTTTTTAGTTAACTGCACTGAAATGGCAGTGTTTTAATTTCAAAAGGAGGAGAAAATTTGAAATGAGCTGTAGTATAGCAAGGGCTGCTCTAAAAATTAAGGACAAATATTAATACTTTCTCTTTTGTCAAAAGATGGTAAATTTAACCCCAATCACAAACGCATCAGAGGGTATCCAAGGTTTTAGTACTCTAAAATTCCTGTTTATCAGTTGCTTCTAGATTTGTGATTTTTGAGAAGAATGGGAAGAACAGAAAAGGAATAAACTGAGGATATCTGAAATACCATAGTGGAGTGGATTGAGACATTCCAGTTTTTACTTTGAATGTAGAATTAGGCACACCCGTGTATTAGACTTGGAGAAGTTTTGGTAATGGCTTTTGAGTTCTCTCACCAGCTCTTTCCTTTAATGTGTTGCAAGAGTTTATAAAAAAAGAAAAAGTAGTATATTTAAACATGAACAGATATGGCAACACAGGAACACAATAAATGTAGAAGATAAAGACTTATTGTCCCTCCAGTGTGCCCAGTTGAGCCTCTCCCTCTGGTTTTCTAGAGCATAAAAATTGCCACAAGCAAACCAGCACCAGCTTTTCCCTCACATGGCTTCCACCTGATCTCTCAACCCTCTCTCACCACTGCCCTCCACATTTGTTCCAAGTCACCATGCTGGCTTCCTTCATCTCAACAGTTCATTTCAGGCATTGTCACCTTCCTCTATGATTCTTACAAGACTAATATTTATTTTACCCAGATCCCCTTCCATGTCTTCTTAAAGTTTCATAATAATCCACACAGCTAACAAAATGTGTGAGACTGTCTGGCCTCCTCATTTATGTTTGGTTCTCTCCAGATAGGTAACCCCAGCCTTCAATCAAGCTTGAAGCAGTCGTAATACTGTTTTTAGGGATGTAACTGCCACACCAATGAAACTTATCCCAATGTCTTCTAGGTAGCTTGATGCAGTCATTTCATTGACATTTAGATACGTAATCGCTATTTTGTGCATGAGATGCTAGTGTTTCTCTATCATCCTGGTTAGACAAGCATATAAAATTCCATACTTGGTTCACACACAATCCCACTGCCATCCCCTCCCAAGCACCCTGTCCTACCATCAAGCTTTGTAATAATCTAAACAGCTTTTAAAACTAGCAAGGATGTTGCCCTAACATCTGGCTTCTTAGGTCCCCATAGACATACTGGACAGTATCTGGCCACCTTCAACCTGATCACACTGACCAGGTTGTTTTCTGGGGAGTTGTAGCCTGCTGGCACTAGTCCAGCTATCTCATGACCTGCACTATTGCTGGATTTTGCTACGTTCCCCACCCTTTATTTAAACCTTATCATCTCTCCCCTTGCCTCTGCTCATGAAGGAGCAAAGGGTGAATTGTTTGCAATTCAGCAACCTCCTAACAGTCTTAGAATATGACGGCAGATGGAGACCATTTGCACATCTGGTCTGCCAGATTCTACCCTTGATGTAATGCCATGGCCCCAACTGATTTCAGGCTCTCTCCTTTGCCATTGGGGATCCTCTGTGCTTTCCGATGCCCTCCTCATGTAGTCCATTCCATACATCCACCACTTTTTCTGTGAAGAAATGTTTTCTGATGTCCTGAATCTAATCCCCTGGAAACTCATACCATGACCCATTGTTCTATAGCATTTTCTTCTTATGCTCCATTTATATCTTTGAGCTTTTTTAATGTTTCTATCATATTCTCCCGCCTTGCCTCTCCTCTGCATATGCATACTTTAGGGATTTAAGTCTCACATATATTTTTTATATGTTATTTTTATTTTCAGCTGAATTACAAGAATACTCTTGCTTAGGAAATGAATGAGCCATCACTGAAATACAATAAAGGCATAAATATCTCCAGAACACAATCATAGAGTCATCCAATCAAAGACCTCATAATGGGGAGAGAGTTAAATAAATTATTTAAGGGAAATACACAATTTTAATTAATAGGGTCTGCAAACTAAATAGTTATACATTCAAGAAGCTAGTTAACACTTCTATTATGAAGAAAGGATTCTGTTGAATATGGTCTGTAAACATATATTTAACACCAGAAAAATTGATTAGACATTTGCAGGGAAATCTTAAAAGAGTTTTGGCACCTAGGGCCAAAACCCTAGGTTTTTTCAAAAGAAAAAGTTTCTGCTTGGATAGAAATAGCCTGACCCATAAACAAAGCACTCTTCAAAGCAATAAAAATAAAGGCAAAGTGCATTGTTTGTCAACTTCGTAACAAAGGTAACAATGAGTATATCAGTCTCACATGTGTTTTCATGCAAACCCAGCACATTTTGGTAGTCTCTCTCTCATTCACGGTTTTAAGTATAATTCTGTTTATGCATATGCATTAACAAACAATTGCAAACAAATATCCACACTTCAGGGATGGAAGCCGGAATAAAATAGTAACACTTGTTATGCAGCACTCCCTATAGAGGTGCAGTATTAAGCTGATGACATCATTGTTTTAATATATAAATATTATTACAAAGAAATATACTTTGTTATGAAGAAAAGTCTTGCTCTTTATAATGGCAGTATACGGTAGTTCATTTTTAATGTGAGGAGAATTAAAACATCCCTCTTCTTTTTATGTGCCCCTTTGCTTTCATGGAAAAACAATGCATAACTCCTCTTGCTTCTCAGAGGAGGTTTGTTTTCAAGTGATACAGAGTCCAAAATTGTAGCATTATGGGGTGATTTTAAAAACAAAGAGAGACCCTTGTAAGGAAGAAGAATACTGTAAAAGTAATAACCCACTGAACTATTCACTGCATAGAAACAAATATCAAGGCTTTAGGTTTCCTCCTGCATATCGTATATATTATAAAATGCAATACACTGGATATTTATCTTTGGATCCAATCAATTTAAAATGCATTTCACTTGAAATTCAACAACTGAGCTCTCTGTTACTAGGGCATCTACTCTACTATATATTTCAAAGTGAAATACCATGGCTCACAGGAAGGCCTAGACGTGACAAATGGGAGAGAACACCAAATAACAAAATAAAATCCTTAATGATGTTTCCTTTCATTAGGAACGTTTCTGCACTGTTTGTCTCTTTTCTTCCCCTTTACCTGACTTCCACTGACCTAAGCCAGGAGTGATAGCAAGTGAAGGCAGAACTGCTTCTGTGAATCTTAGGAGGCACTGGCAAGAGACAGATTTTAGAACATATACATTCTCCTGCAAAGCTTAATCAGAAGGTTAACAAAAATTGGCCTGATACACCAGTGTATTCCTTACCAGTAAAAATATAAGGTTTAAGAACATAAGAACATAACATAAGAACATGCCATACTGGGTCAGACCAAGGGTCCATCAAGCCCAGCATCCTGTTTCCAACAGTGGCCAATCCAGGCCATAAGAACCTGGCAAGTACCCAAAAACTAAGTCTATTCCATGTTACCATTGCTAGTAATAGCAGTGGCTATTTTCTAAGTCAACTTAATTAATAGCAGGTAATGGACTTCTCCTCCAAGAAGTTATCCAATCCATTTTTAAACACAGCTATACTAACTAAACTAACCATGTTCTCTGGCAACAAATTCCAGAGTTTAATTGTGCGTTGAGTAAAAAAGAACTTTCTCCGATTAGTTTTAAATGTGCCACATGCCAACTTCATGGAGTATCCCCTAGTCTTTCTATTATCCGAAAGACTAAATAACTGATTCACATCTCCCCATTCTAGACCTCTCATGATTTTAAACACCTCTATCATATCCCCCCTCAGACGTCTCTTCTCCAAGCTGAAAAGTCCTAATCTCTTTAGTCTTTCCTCATAGGGGAGTTGTTCCATTCCCCTTATCATTTTGGTAGCCCTTCTCTGTACCTTCTCCATCACAATTATATCTTTTTTGAGATGCGGCGACCAGAATTGTACACAGTATTCAAGGTGAGGTCTCACCATGGAGCGATACAGAGGCATTATGACATTTTCCGTTTTATTCACCATTCCGTTCCTAATAATTCCCAACATTCTGTTTGCTTTTTTGACTGCCGCAGCTCACTGAACCGATTTCAATATGTTATCCACTATGACGCCTAGATCTCTTTCTTGGCTTATAGCACCTAATATGGAACCTAACATTGTGTAACTATAGCATGGGTTAGTTTTCCCTATATGCTTCACCTTGCACTTATCCACATTAAATTGCATCTGCTATTTCGATGCCCAGTTTTCCAGTCTCACAAGGTCTTCCTGCAATTTAACTACTCTGAACAATTTTGTATCATCTGCACATTTGATTACCTCACTTGTATTTCTTTCCAGATCATTTATAAATATATTGAAAAGTAGACTGTTTTCGTATTTCTTTCCAGATCATTTATAAATATATTGAAAAGTAGTTTTCATTGACTGTTTTCATTGACTGTATTTTTTTTCATTTTTTACTTCAAAATTTAACATTCAGTGGTAACAAATGTTTTATATATGACACCTAAGCTTCCATTCACCTGAAATAGACTTCCAGGTCTCCTCAGCTGAGGAGCTAATTCAGCTGTCATTTCTCAGAATCATTGAGGCTCATCATTGATTCTTGTTTTTTTTATTTTTAACTTCCATGGACAGTGTTATACAATCTCTTCTACTTCTAAAGCCAACATAACCTTATATTGCTATATTTACTCTCCATAATAAAAATTGGGTTCATTATGAATCAATTCTTAACTTACACTGAACATGCTAAAAAAAATGAAGGCTTTACTGAAGCATAGATGGCTACAAGTAAGCTCTGGTTGACAGCAAGGGCAAGACAGTCCTGCCTAAATATTCAAAAATAAGCAGTGCATCTAAGAGGAAATGATGCATATAGATTCCAGCTTTCAAAATAGTGTACAGTATAGCATTTGCATATAAAAGAAGTCCCTTGGAGATTTATTAAAGCATTTTAAAACCTGCGTGGTAGGAGCCATGCAGATTATAAAATGCACACATCCCCACCCCCAAAAGTGCACATCTACTATTGTAAATGTATAAAAGCACATGCATACTTTTGCATGGATACTTTCTGATTTCTGTAGGGTGGGCACATTGCAAAATGGTGGTCCTTGCTCATTGGGAAACTTCACATATGGGAATATCAGAAGACTCGCCCTCCTTGGCATAGAACATTGAGAATAAGCTGTTCACCTGAGGAGAACACAGGAATCTGCACACCCTAGGGACAACCTGGAAGGCCTACAGGGAAGAAGATGTTGAATCTACTCCTTAGGATAGGGAAACATGGATGTTGTTGTGAAGCTAAGTGGATTCTTCCACTCAATAAAGGAAAATATAACCAGGGTTAAATAGCTTTTTGTCACATGGGACATGTTGCCTGGAAGTTGGCCGTGATGCAAAGCAATTGGAACAATACAACTCCACAAAATGCAGCTGTAAGAAGATGATGTAATGCTATTATCTGCCATCTCATTATGGCCTAATCATCACCACACACACAAAGGAATCCCAGCCACTCATCCAAATCTTGGTCCTTCACAGCCAGCACCAGCTAAGCTCAAGCATTATGCTGTCACCATGCTTTTCCTGCCTGTCTTACACCAAAATGGTAATAGGTTCTTCTGGGCAACCCATCCTCACAGAAGAGTACCCTATTGTGTCGTTACATACCCTTGGCACAAACCCTCCGGAGTAGAAACCCCACACTGACCTCTCACTCACAGCATGCTGCCACTTCCACCTCTCACAGCATTTTATTACCCTTGCTCACTTTATCGACACATTGTCCTCTCTTCACAGGAGACCCCGATAAGAAGGAGGAACAAGAGCAACAGCAGCAGCAGGAGGAGGTGGAATAGTCACTCTGGCCCAACCTGTACCAGCTGCCAACCCCTTGCTGGCTCCCATCCCCAAGCAAGCCCAAGGCCTACGGAAGAGCAACAGGCACCCCCCCCCCCCCCCCCCGAAAAGTCTGTGCCTCCTGGCATCAATATGCTCCCACTTTGTATTATACTCCCACTTCTGTACGGTCATTTCCCCATTCTCCCTTGAGCCATAAGGACGCAGGTCCTGCTGCTGCCCCCCCTCCCCCAAACATTCTCACACAAGCAGGCCAGATGATGGGGGAGTGACTCTGGCCAGCCTGAACAAGAATGTGACTGGCGTGTGAGTGGAGATCAGAGGTCTTGGTGCGGTAGTCTGGGAGATGGTAGAGACCCAGCAATAGCTCTGAAACTCTTCACAGTATTCCCACAACCATTTCAACTAGGCCCTTAAGTTCAGCAGGAACTTCTCTTCCTCAGGTCATATGGGGTTTTATTTTTTGTAAATATTTTAGCCCCTAAATGTTACTATAAGTGATGTTACATTTTTATGCTTTTATTGTAAAGTTTGTTGCTAAAATTAAAAAAAAAAAATCATACTTTAAATCTTCCCAATCATGGTGTTTCTTCTTTGCATGCTTGCTGCCATGTCACTGCTTTCTCTATCCCTCTTTTAGGGCACACGCACATACTTGAGAATTTTGGCTTCTTCATGCCTAGTCTCTGCCTTAGGCCCTTTTAGAACTTGATTTCTTTTCCTCATTTAAATAAAAGTGAACTGTGTTGCTGTCCACTGCGCTGTGCCTTTTCCACAGCTATAAGTGCCACTGCTTGAGATTCACTGAGAAGCCAGAGACCAAATGACAACCAGCAGCTGAGCTCTAAGATGAGTGTTTTCTGTGTTCACATTGCCCAATCTGTCCTTAAACCTACATTGCTGAGCCGGTAAAGAAGCATGCAGGAGTGTTAGGTTGCGTTTGCCCAACAACTCGCCTGTATTGGCAGCTTATCAGTCATGCCTCCAATGCTTTCTTAGATCCCAGGCTCACCATGAAGCAGAGAAAATAAAACATGAGTGGAATTCCACACCCTACATTATGAGATGGCACAAGTCATAGATGCAACACAGTGCTTATGAAAGCTCACAAGAAGCAGATTAATCTAACTCTTGCATACATCAACTACTTGATCAGTAACATTTCCTAGAGCTTATTCCTGCTGATCTCTAATCCAACTGCTGACACTTCTATAGTATATTATGTAAGGATGGGGAGTGAAAGCCAAGTTCCTCAGGCCTTTTTCTTGGTATTCTGGCCATAGTACTTATAACCACCCTTTCTCAGGGTGCTACGGGGGTAGAAAAAGGCAGTCTGCAGGCTTAATATCAGAATTCAGCCAGTGGAGGATAGCAAAGCTAGAAGGCCCATTGGGAGTCACAAATCACATCAAAAGGATTTGTTCCAAAAGAGAAATAAGAATTTATTCAGAGTTTAAAAAAACAAATCACAGTCTAGGAAAGGGCAGAAAAATTCAACATGCAGTCCATAAATTGACCAATTTACTGAAAAACTGCTTCTTAATTAGTTACACAGATTTCCAAGTTGTTACACATTTCTCAGGTCACTTGAGAACTATCCCATAGTAGACTAACTTCTCAGTTCCCCATTGGGGCTTTTTTTCCCTTAAGCCCTATAAAGAATAGGAAACTTCTCCTTTACCACTCACTTGGGCTGTAGGCTAGATGCAAACCCATTTCCCGGCTTTTAACATTCACCTTTAAGGCTGTTTTCTTTTTTTTAGACTTACCTGGTTCTCTTACGTAGCCGGATAAGTCCCAAAAGTGCTGTTTAGACAGACAAGTAGTGGTTTTCAGATTTATCCGACCAAGTAGTGGATAAATCATAATTTAATCTGGATAAATGTCGCTACTTATCCAGATAAATCCAAACTTGCGTGGCTCATGGTTTTTACATACACAAGCTTGTTTGCACACATATGTACTCATATTTTATAAGCTGTACATATCTTTAGTACACAGGTTATAAAATACTGTATCAACTTTGTGTGCACCCATATACATGCCTATATGGGCATGTGTGAGCAGTTTTGAAAGTTATCCTCTTAGGTTTTACCTCCTGCAAATGCTGGAGGCTGTGTGAGTGTAGCTAAGCCAAATACCCAGGGATTGTCTTATTGTTCCTAAAATATAATAAAACCAAAGTGCTACCAGCACACAAATGCATGACAACTTAGAATATAGTACTCCCTTTATCATATCACAAATGCCATATTTTGAGATTCAAGAGGTGTCATATAGTAGTATAGATAAGTGTTTTCCTGTACTCTGCCATAGGTTTTTATTATCTGCCCCTATCTCCAAATCACAGGTGTGATAGTGGCAAACAAGTGGTAATATATGCTACTTCATTCATACTTTTTCATATCTAGGCACAACTTCTAATTGTGACAATTGTTATTCAGAACAAAGAGAAACACATAAGACTCTTCAACTATCACAGTGTAGCAAGATAGTTAGGTGGTAGCTTACCACAACTAGGTGCAAAGCAAACAGCCTGGACATCCAAAATCTCCTTCAGGACAGAGACTTCCACACCACACAGGTTGCCTAATGGCCCAAAAAAAATGTCTTATAAAGTGATCTCACATCCTACCATTTAGGTTGTGAAAGGCCTTCTGTGAAGCCTCATCATGATAAGGAACACCAGAAACACCTTCAAACAATCTAGGCCAACAGCTAAAGTAGAGGCTCTGGTAGCTTTACTCAGCAGCTACTTCACTTCGTGCTGTTTGTGAGCTTCTAATACGAGGGGAGACAAGTAGTGGATGCATATTCTAAGGTTTCCAGGATCTTGGTTTCTCCTCCCCATGTACACAGGCAGTTGGTGTCTTCCTAAGAAAGCCATCTGCAACAGTAAGCAAACACACATACACACAAGTCCCTCACTATGTCAGACATATACTGTGAAAGTTAGGAGCATGGCACACAGAAAGCAGCCTTTAGTAGGTCAAATGGTCCCACCTGCTCAGCTATAGCAATTGTCACTTTTCACATCTGCAGTGAAATCAGCCACTAGCAACAAGCCCTTTCTTGTCATCCGTAATTACTACAACTGCAGAGAAGATATATGGGTGTAATAGTGGAAATAAAAGGAATGATCTTACCCTCAAAGCCAAATATATCCCACATCTGGAAGGTTCTAAATTGAACATAATAAGGGAAAAGACTTCAAATAATTGGAAAATCATGAACACATGCCTTGGAGTCCATACTACACAAAAAGTAAAGCATTAAATATTAGGGCCTGTTCACAAAATACACACTTCCTCTGTGACATATAGTATCCCTTATTTCAAGAGCCAGCTCTCAAATTTTATACTTTACCTACTTGCAGGAGAAAAGGCTGACAGAGACTTGGATGCACCAAGCCTCAGTAATGTGTCAAGGCAAGAGCAGCCATTGCTGGAGCAGCCAGTATCTCAGGAGGTACAGACAGATCCAGAGGCAGCAAATTACCAATAAGATGGAGGACGAGGACGGTGATAAAGACGAAGAGGGTATAGGAGGAGGAACAAGAGAGACAGCCTGAGGATGAGTACTTCCGGTCCTCGCACACCAGATCTGTTTCCTGAGGAGGAAGATGAGAACATTCATCAAAGTGGGGAAGAGGCAGGAGGTCTCCAGTGCTTGAGCCTGATGCCCAGTTTAAACCATATGAAATCAGGATGATGGCTCAAAATGGCAGGCTGACCAAGCTCCTTGAGGGCTTTTAGGGGGAGCTGTATGGCATAAAAGACATGCTGCAGCAGATGGATGCCTAGCAGCTGCAAACCAATGCTGCACCTCCCTCTGCTGCCCACCAGCAGGCCTGGATGACTTCGGCTCCAGCAGCTCAGCAGCGCTTCATGGTGCCATCTTCAGTTTTAGTTGTCCAGCAGCAGGCCCTGCCATCTCATCCTCCAGTTGTTCACCAGCAGGTCCTGCCATCTTAACCTCTATCTGCCCACTAGCAGGCTCTGCTGTCTAATACTTCCCCTGATGCCCACCAGCAATTGTCCACTGCACCTGCTTCTGATGGCTCGTTGTGGCCTCCCCTCCACCTTCTGAGATGCCTCAGACCTCTGCTATGCCTCTTCCTCCTCATGCCAGTAGCTCACAGGAGGCTCCATGTTTGAGCCCCCTTACATTCACACACACATACCATGGTCCTACCAGCGTAGTTCATACTGTCCTCAGAGGAAAAGTGTCAGCTCTGACAGAAGATCCCTCTGGAGAAGCTCGCACATTTGGTGACTTAGGGAACCATTGCTACCCCAGAAAGCTAGGCACCACCCAAGCAAATAAGATGAAATATTTTGTGTTTAAAACATTTGTTTTCCACATTATCTTTTCCTTCTACTTGGGGTCCCACAATCAGACTGTCCTTCACCATTCAGGCAAGTCTGCAATAACAAACACAATGGCTGAGTCTCACCTATTGATTACCCCTGAACATAAGAAGTAAATGCAGACTCTGCAAAGAAGCTGGGTGTGATCCAGATTTTCTGTTCCCTTGTCCTACCAAACCTGGGGATTTTGCACCAGGCAGAATTCACAGCCCCTGGGTGCAGGAAGTCCTGTCATTGCATAATGGTGACACCCAGTTGCTGGACATAGGGCCCATAATTGGAGGGACTTAGAAGGACAGTTCCTGCAGTGACTGGATAAGTGAATCTGGAGGGGATATAGAATAGGGGGAAAATCCCTCGGTGGTTATAAATAGAGGCTCATGGTGTCAGATCCCAGTTCCAGTTCCAAATGAGCTGGAAGCCTAAAGAAGCCGGGAAAAATGGCAAGGTTAAATGAAAAGGGAAATTGATTCCCCTGATTTCTACTGTCCATTCCAATCCTCTGAATTGCAACAGTGGATGTAGAAGAGCCAATGGGGTAACGGTCATAAGTTGGCCAGTTGTATGCCCCATGCTAAGGGCTGGTTTGGAAACCCTCAGACGGTGATCATGGGACTGGCCATGATGGGGACCTGTACCGCCTCTTGCTAGTTCTATGGGAGTTCCTGGCACTGGGCTCGCAAAGATGCAGAAGCATGTTCTGCGAGGCCCGCAGCTTTTTGCATACCTGCAGCAGGTGGTGAATTAGGAAGGATAGGCAGAACGACTTGCATCTGAATGACTGCCCTATCCTTCCTTTCATCGGGGGCGGACTGCGTGATATCAGTGCTGTGGGCACCACTGCCGCTGTATATACCCTCTGACACTTTTCCTCCATGGCCCCTATTTTTTGCTGAATTAGCCAAATTATGCTTTCTGCTAGGGGTCTTTTGGGCCCTAGCCCCACACTTTGCGGTTCCCTTAATGGAAACTTTTGCTCCTCGAGGCGGCCTGGATGCCTTAACTCCTCCCCAATGGCTTCTAGCTTCCCTGCAATCAGAAACACCAGCGGGTGGGAGGACCACAATATCGGGACCAGAGAGTTCCAGGCCAGTGGGCACCTCTGGGACAGGGGTACTTAAACCCTCATATCACACTGTGTTGGGACCTGCCTAACCACAACCAAGGACTAGGACCTCCGGGTGATCCATACTCATGCTGGCAGCACCTCTTAACAAAATACTTATCGGCCGAATAGCAAGCCAATTGAATTAAATTAAAAGAAATTATATTAAATTATTATTATTATTATTTTTGGAGTGACGGGAAGCGATACATTTGGGACCGAGAGGCAGGACCCAGAGGACCAGACCCAAAGAACCCCGGGGAGGCGCAGCAGCCCAAACTTCCAACTAAAGTGAATTAAATTTAAAGAGCTCCTGAGCAATATCAGAGCTCTTGCTGATCATTCCCCAAATATAAGTATTATTATTTTCTTTTTTTAATTTAATTTAATTTAATTTATTAAGGGGACTCACCAGGATCCGAAATGGCTCCGCTCGGGGCCAGGAGGAAAGAGATTGACTTGAGGATGCCGGCAGGATTTAAATCGTCCACCAGTCATCTCCCCTGACGTCAGCGATAGGCGCTCCTCTCCGGCAAATCAAGTGACATCACCACCCCCGACGCTGGGCCAATCAAGAGGAGAGCGCGTCATCCACACTCCACAGCACTGCAGCGCCGACATCACGAGGCCGGCGCCATTGATGCCGGCACACAGAGGGCCCCTCCCAGGGGCAAATTCCGGATAAAGATCGGCCCGGGGATTTTCCCCCAAAACCAGCCTAGAAGATACCCCGTGGTCTGCCGAGTGTGGCTCTGTCTTGGCCGCGCTCGGCAGACCATGTGACCAGAGCGACCGGCCCACCGGGGGAGGCAAAATCCCCCGATAGGCCAATCCTCCCTGGCTCCTCCCGCCCCGCCCGCTCAGGGTCATTGCGGGCCGCAGCACGGGGGGTGGCCGCCAGCATGGGTGCATTGGGTGCTCGGTCATTTGCGGCACCCGCACACCCCTGCTGGGAGGCCGCCCATTTCCAGGGGTGAAAACCCTTATCCTCGATGCCTTGCCTATGGGCTGCATAAACTTAAACCCGACCCTGATTTGTTGTTCCCCCCTCCTATGCTTACCTCCTCTTTCTCTCTCCCATCCTCCCATGAGGTCATTCATTTTATTTGTACTGACGTTTCAGCAGGTAAGATGTGCTGATTAACTTTTTTTTTTTTGTTGTTCTTAGCATAAAGAACACTAGCAATGGAGTTTTTCTCTAACCTGCCTAAGTCTGGCTTGTATTTACTTCTGGCTAGATGAGAAAGTAACTCTGGGAGCTCAGGAAGCAGCATTATTTCAGCAAGCTGCATGGCTGCTTTTCTGTGGCTTGATTAGCAGGAGAAATGTATTACAACAGTTTGTTTCTCTTTGTGTACTTTATATGTTTTAAAAAAAAAATCTGCTATACAATCACTTGCTGTGTTTTCCTGCAAAACTAGGAAGATATAAATTATTAAAAAGTTTGTTCCAATTTTGCAGCAGATTCCAGCTAATTAAATCCTGCAACAGACTGGGCTGGTGTTTCTGCGTGTCAGTCATGCTGCTGGTGCCTTGCTTAAAGCCACCCGTTACATGAGCAGCTTGGACTCTGCCACACTGCTCATGACCCCAGTACAATGGAATGGGGCTCAAACAGGCCTTCAATCATGCCGGCAATCAAACATAATTTAGTAAAGTAGCAAACTGGTACTGAGTCAATGGGAACAAGTAACGAACCACAAACTTTCCCTAACCCTTTGTCTTTTCCACGGAATATACTCTAGTGTTCTTATTGGTCACATCATTAGGGGACCCACTGTCCATAAGACCAATAATTCTACTCACCTGATCTGCTTTGATCTATGCACTATTATGTATAACTTGTCCCTCTGAATTTCTATAGTACTAGCCATTCTGTTGGCTGCCCACCTTCAATACTTCCACTAAATCCCACACATGGAGAGCCCCCATAAAAATCCAGCAAGTAGGTAATTTACACACTACAGTTGGAGTGTGCTTAAACTGCACCCAAATGCTATGAGTTGCGGGATGCTGCCTATCATATACACTGCCCAAATTCCTTTGCTCAAACTATTGTCAATGTCTTCATCCTGAAGCTATAGCTAGAATCAGCCATATTCCAAACCTTGGCAAAGAAGGAGAGACTAGCCAGCTTGGATGGGACCAGTGCTGTGGTCAACTCCTTTCCCTATTTGAATAAAGTAATCATCTACCTGATTATCAGCTACTGCTTTGCCCATCCTTTGCTTCCGAGAAAGTGTTTCATTCATTCATCTGTAAACTTGTATACCACTCCCAGTGAAGGGGCCATCAGTCATCAGACGAGTTCCCAGGCATCGAGCTCCAAACTGCTTTATCATCTCCAGCAATATAGCTCCCAGTTAGTTTGCTCTGAGTGCCACTACCCTGATACAAACTTGAAATGAGAGAGCCATTTAAACCATGTTGAATCTCTGGAATGTGTTTTGCTCATGTCATCATATTAAGCTGCAGGCATCATAACACGAGCTTTCTGAATTATTCCACCACTCCATCACTGATGGCTGACTAGTTATTTCTAACCTCAAATTATCAAGCAGAAAAGAGGTGAGGAAAAACGAATACATTTCAGATGCTGAAGCAATACAATAACATAAAGTCCCATAAACATATACATTTTTTTCTGCTTCATGATTTATTTTGTGGGGCTTTTTTTTTTTACCTTCTTATTTACTTTATATTCATAAACAGGCCGATACAGTACAGTGCGCTCCAGCAGAGCGCACTGTTAACCCGCATTTGAACACGTCGAAAACGCGCATCCAACCCCCCCGAAACTAATAGCGCCCGCAACATGCAAATGCATGCTGATGGCCCTATTAGTTATTCCCGCACAATTAAGTATAAAATGTGCAGCCAAGCCGCATATTTTACTTTCAGAAATTAGCGCCTACCCAAAGGTAGGCGTTAATTTCTGCTGGCACAGGGAAAGTGCACAGAAAAGCAGTAAAAACTGCTTTTCTGTACACCCTCCGACTTAAAATCATGGCGATATTAAGTCGGAGGTCCCAAAAGTTAAAAATAATTAAAAATAATAAAAAAAAAAATTTAAAATCGGCCCGCGGCTCACGGGTTGAAAACTGGACGCTCAATTTTGCCGGTGTCCAGTTTCTGAACCCATGGCTATCAGCGGGTTAGAGAACCGACACTGGCAAAATTGAGCGTTGGCTATCAAACTCGCTGACAGCCGCCGCTCCTGTCAATAAAGAGGCGCTAGGGACACGCTAGTGTCCCTAGCACCTCTTTTTACCACGGGCCCTCATTTGCATGCGGGCCGATACTAAATCGCATGCACAGGAGAGTGGCCTGTGCATGTGCCGGGAGAGCGGGCGCTCTCCCCCTCTCTCACTACTTTTACTGTATCGGCTCGAAAGTAAATAAAACTGACAGATTGTCACACCAGAAACTTACCATCTTATCTCTGATCTCAGAGCTCCATATAGCCAATGCAATTAGAAAAAGTTTCAGTAAGGTGATGTTTCTAGTTGCCCTTGCCTCTACCCATGAAACTGGCCAAACCACAACACACCAAGTCCTTGGCAAAATGCACTCAAAACGATGCCATCTGATGCATCAGAAAGAAGCTTGAGAACTTTACTAGAAATGGGCATCCCTTGCCAGAGGGATGCATGATTATAATGTCATAAGAGCATAAGAATTGCCATGCTGGGTCAGACAAAGGTCCAACGAGCCTAACATCCTATCTCCAACAATGGCCAATTCAAGTCATAAGTACTTGGCAGATCCCTGTTATGTTTTGTAAGGTTTGGGTGGACCCTTGGACACTGTGGCAGCTGACCATGTCCACGGGAGGAAGTCCCGTGAGGGGCCACAGGTCAGGCTCAATTCTGGACACACAAACACAGATTTTATCTTTATTTAGACAGTTTGTGAAGCCACCAGAGGTGGCAGTAGTGAGTAGAAGATGGAACCCGGCTGGGCTAGTATTCCTCAAGGCGCTGGAACAGCGGCTCCTCCGGTAGCAGTTCTGTAGTGAAAAATAACTTAGAGAATTAGTACAATAAGACATTCACAGAGTCCCCAGTATGGAGAAGCCCCGAGATAGGGAGAGGCCCTTGAGGAGCGAGTACCAGATCCCTGGGAGAGGAGACTCATTGGCAAGTACTCACGCAGCAGTTCCAAGTAGGAGATGGCACTGGCGCTGGAACTGAGGCAGGCCCTCGAGGAGCGAGTACTTGGTTCCAGGGAAACAGCTCTGAAGAGTAGATGGTAGTAGTACTCACGGTCGGTGTCTGTAGCAAATTCTTCCAAGTAGAAGAGGAGATGGACACAGGCAGCGAGTCAAGGAACATGGGCCCTCGAGGAGCGAGTACCAGTTCCTGATAGTGACCTGAAAGAAGCAGAGAGACCTCCGAGGAGCGGGTACCCCATTAGCAGACAAGAGTCTAATAGAAGTTGGAGGCAGAGTAGCTGGGTACGAAGAGCAAATCCCATCTGTAGAAATCCCCTTGCTAATTAAATGGCTAGCAAACAAACATAGGCTTAAATATCCAGGCAGCGTGACAGGGGGACGCCCCTGAGGTTCGCGCCATGGAGGACGCCCCTGAGGTTCGCGCCATAGAGGAAATAAGAATGAGGGCCGCACGGCACGTGTACCCTAAGGTACCTGAGGAGCATGGCGGGAGGCAACGCCCAAGCCAGTCCAGGGACGCCGGAGAGGACGGCGGGCAGACGCCGTGGCAGCCAGACGTCCACAGGGAGCAGGAGGAGTCGTAGGAAAAGAAAGGTAGGCGGAGTGAAGCCATCGGGCAGCGACGGTCGCTACAGTACCCCCCTTCAAAGGGTGGTCTCCTCTGCGGGTACCAGATTTTGGTTTCCAATGATCTGAGAGATGGAACTGATGGATCATCTCTTTGTCAAGGATATTTGCCAGAGGCTCTCAAGAATTTTCTTCGGGGCCGAAACCTTCCCATGAAAGAAGGTATTCCCAAGTCTTGCCTCGTCTTCGAACATCAAGAATGGCTTTGACCATCTTCTGCGTTGATGGGATATGGTTCCTGAGACTTGGAAGAGAACTCACTGAGAATGAATGGTTTCAGAAGTGAAACATGAAAAGCATTGTGAATGTTCAATCCAGGTGGTAGCTTCAGACTGTAAGTGATTTTACCAAGATGTCAGAGGATTGGAAATGGTCCAATGTAGCGAGGAGCAAATCGAGTGGAGGTTAACTTCAGTCTACGGTGCTTAGTGGAAAGCCAGACTTTGTCTCCAGGTTGAAAGACAGGCGCTTTGGAATGGTGAACATCATAACATATTTTGGCTCGATCACTCGCTTTGAGTAGCATTTCTTTCGTCTGAGTCCATAATTGATGGATATCATCAGCAGTGGATTGAGCTGCTGGGGACGTCACTGAGAGCTTCAGTGGAAGTGGCGGAAATGGTAAATGTCCATATACCACTTCAAAAGGTGTTGATCCAATGGATGTTGCTGGATGAGAATTAATGGCAAATTCAGCCCATGGTAACAGTTCGGCCCAGTTATTCTGATGGCAACTCACATAGGCCCAAATGAACCCGTTTCAGGGTCCTATTCATCCGTTATGTTTGGCCATTTGATTGAGAATGATAGGCTGATGTATAGTCTAGAGAGATATCAAAAAGTTTGCACAAAGTCTTCCAGAATTTTGCCGTGAATTGTGATCCTCAATCTGATACTATTTGCTTCGGTAGGCCATGAAGGCGAAAGATGTGGGTTATGAAGAACTTCGCATGCTCCAAGGCTGAAGGTAATCCAGGCAGCACCATGAAATGGGCCATCTTGCTGAAATGGTCGACACTGACCCAAATGGTATTCATACCTCCAGAGAGGGGAAGATCAACTACAAAGTCAGTAATTATATACATCCAGGGCTGCTCCGGAGCTGGAAGCGGTTGCAGCAATCCCCACGGTTGACCAGAAGTAGGCTTGTGCTTTGCACAATTGGCAGAAGATGTTACGTAGGAGAATGTATCTTCCTTGATCATTGGCCACCAATAATACTTCTGGAGCTTCAGCAGGGTAAGGCATTGACCAGGATGGCCAGCCAGCTTGGAATCGTGAGCCCGATAGAGTACTTTCTTCCTGAGATGTTTAGGCATGGTGGTTTTACCAGCGGGTACAGAATGGGTAGCACCCAAGATGACTTTCTTCAGGTCAATTATATGCTGAGGTTCTTCTGGAACATCCTTCGAGAGAAAGGAATGTGACAGGGCATCAGCTCTGGTATTCTTGTCTCCGGGGCGATATTTAAGCACAAAACGGTTAAAAAGTAAGGACCATCTGGCTTGTCTGTGATTAAGATGTGCATGGCGGAGATACTCTAGATTCTAATGATCCGTAAACACGGTAATTTGATGTTGAGCGCCTTTGAGCCAAGGCCGCCATTCCTCGAATGCCAACTTAATAGCCAGGAGCTCTTTATCTCCGATCCCATAGTTCTTCTCTGCCGGAGAGAAACATCGTGAGAAGAAAGAGCAGGGACATAATGCTTTGGAGTCTCCAGTTTGGCTCAAGACAGCCCCTACACCGACGTCAGAGGCGTTGACCTCCATGATGAATGGTTTGTTGGTGTCTGGATGACACAGGCATGGTTCAGTGAAAAAGGCAATCTTTAAATTCTCAAACACGGAAATGGCCTCCGCAGACCATTTAGAAGCATTGGCCCCCTTCTCGGTCATTGCAAAGGGCACAGTTAAAGAAGAGTAATTCTTTATGAAGCTTCTATAATAATTGGTGAACCCCAAAAATTGTCTCAGGGCCTTCAGATTGGTAGGTTGGGACAAATTTTTAATACTCTCTAGTTTTTGGGGATCTATCTGGAAGCCATCTTTAGACACAATGTAGCCAAGAAAAGGCACAGAGTCCTTATGGAATTCGCACTTGGATAGCTTGGCATTCAGCCGATATTCCCGTAGTCTTTGTAGTGCTTGTTTATCATCCTCTAGATTGGTAGACAAGTCCTGAGAAAATATCAGGATATCATTGAGGTATACCACGACACTCTTGTACAACAGGTCCCGCAAGATGTCGTTTATCATGTTCTGGAACACGGCGGGTGCGTTGCACAGGCCAAAGGGCATTACAAGTACTCAAAATGACCCTCGAGTGTTGAAGGCTGTTTACTGTTCATCGCCACTGCGAATGCAAACTAAGTTGTAGGCCCCCTTCAAGTCAAGTTTCGAGAATATTTTGGCATCTTGAAGCCGGTCGAACAGCTCTGAGATTAAAGGCAGGGGATATCGGTCTTTGATCGTGATCTCATTCAGACCTCGATAGTCGATACAAGGACTCAAGGTACCGTTCTTCTTCCCCATGAAGAAGAAACCTGCGCCAGCTGGAGTCTTTGATGGTCTAATGAATCCCTTCTGTAAATTCTCCTCAATGTACTCGGACATAGCCTTGTTCTCTATAGCAGAGGGTGGCTAGACACGTCCTTTAGGAGGTTCAGTGTTAGGTTTCAGCCTTATGGCACAGTTGGAGGATCTGTGTGGAGGGAGGATATCAGCAGCTTCTTAGGAGAACACACCACTGTATAATGCGTATTGAGGCGGCAGTCCTGGCATCACTGGAGTTGTAGGCATGCAGAGGACAGGAGAAACCTCCTTAAGGCATTTGCCATGACAACCTGGGCCCCCGTGGGAGAGTTCCAAGGTGGCCCAGTTTAATTGAGGCGGATGTGACTGCAACCAGGGTAAGCCCAGAACGAGAGGGTGCATAGCCTTCTCTAACACAAAGAAAGAGATTAATTCACTATGGAGGGCTCCGGTGCGAAGGGTTACCAGTTCGGTACGCCAGGTCACGTCACCCGGCAAAGGCTGTCCATGGATAGATGATAAGAGCAGTGGAACTTCCAACATGGTGAGGGGAATCCTCAAATGTTCCACTAGGCATTGAAATATAAAGTTGCCTCCTGCCCCTGAATCCACCAGGGCAAGAATTTGAACTTCGGACAGTCCGTAGATCAGGGTGACTAGGAGAGAGAGCGAAGAAGAGGTTGTGGTAAGGCCTAAGAACAGTCTTCCTGCAGGAGTTAGGCCTGTCCGTTTCCCGGACGAATTGGGCATGTTGGGACATTGTGGCCAGTCTGTCCACAGTATACACATAGGCCATACCTCTTCCGAAGTCTTCTCTCTTTTGAAGTCAGGTGACTGCGACCAAGTTCCATCGGTTCTTCTCCATTGTCAACAGGTATTGCTGGAACTATCTGGAGTGCAGGTTTAGCACGAACCTCCTTCTGAACCGGTCTAGTGGTAGGCTTGAGTTCTTTCACCTTATCATGGAGCCGGTGGTCAATTCTAGTACATCCAGCGAGTCAGGTGTCTCACGAGCAGCCAGCTTGTCTTTCAAGCGATTATCCAGACCTCTGAAGAAGAGGGTTTTCAGGCATTTGGAATCCTAGCATAGTTCCGTAGCGAGAGTCTTAAACTCTATTGCAAAATCAGCCAGTAGTCAGTTGCTTTGCTTCAGGTCCACCAGAGTAGAACCAGCAACAGTCACTCGAGCAGGATGGTCAAAAATGGACTTAAACAAGTCCAAAAATCCGTCAATATCCTGCAGAATTGGATCCTTACGTTCCCACAGCATTGAAGCCCAAGGCAAGGCCCTTCCATCAAGATAAGATAGAATATAAGTAGTCTTGGCATAGGCCTTGGGGAAGGGAGAAGGCTGTAATGCAAAATGCATGCAGCACTGATTTAGAAAACCTCTAGTCCTTTGAATCTCTCCAGAGAAATTAACTGGAGCAGCCAGAGGTACAGCAGTCTTTATAGTTGCTTCAGGTTACTGACCTTCATTACTGGAAGTAGCACCTTGATTCTTCTGTGTGTGTAGCTGATGGAACGCAGAGGTGAGTTTCTCCAATGCATCTTGTTTTTCAGCAATGCGCAAGGCCAGGCCCGGAATGGCCTGCAGAGCATTAAACTGTGCCAGTTCCATGGAGTTAGCAATTTGTTATGTTTTTTAAGGTTTGGGTGGACCCTTGGACACTGTGGCAGCTGACCACGCCCACGGGGGGGGAAGTCCCATGAGGGGCCAAAGGTCAGGCTCAGCTCTAGACACACAAATACAGATTTTATCTTTATTTAGACAGTTTGTGAAGCCACCAAAGGTGGCGGTAGTGAGTATAAGATGGAGCCCGGCTGGGCTAGTATTCCTCAGGGTGCTGGAACAGTGGCTCCTCCGGTAGCAGTGCTGTAGTGAAAAAGAACTGAGAGAATGAGTACAATAAGACATTCACAGTCCCTAGTATGGAGAAGCCCCGATAGGGAGAGCTGGCCCTCGAGGAGCGAGTACCAGATCCCTGGGAGCAGAGACTCGTTGGCAAGTACTCATGCAGCAGTTCCAAGTAGGAGATGGCACTGGTGCTGGAACAGAGGCAGGCCCTCGAGGAGCGAATACCTGGTTCCAGGGAAACAGCTCTGAGGAGTAGATGGTAGTAATACTCACAGATGGTGTCTGTAGCGAATTCTTCCAAGTAGAAGAGGAGATGGACACAGGCAGCAAGTCAGGAAACATGGGCCCTCGAGGAGCGAGTACTGGTTCCTGATAGTGACCTGAAAGAAGCAGAGAGGCCCCCGAGGAGCGGGTACCCCGTTAGCAGACAAGAGTCCAATAGAAGTTGGAGACAGAGTAGCTGGGTATGGAGAGCGAATCCCATCCGTAGAAATCCCCTTGCTAATTCAACAGCTAGCAAACAAATGTAGGCTTAAATATCCAGGCACCGTGATGTCACCAGAGGGGGACTCCCCTGAGGTTTGCGCCATAGAGGAAATAAGAATGAGGGCTGTGCGACACGCGCAACCTAAGGTACCTGAGGAGCATGGCGGGAGGCAGTGCCCAAGCCGGTCCGGGGAAGCCGGAGAGGATTGCGGGCAGATGCCGTGGCAGCCAGACATCCACAGGGAGCAGGAGGAGTTGCAGGAAAAGAAAGGTAGGCGGAGTGAAGCCATCGGACAGCGATAGTCGCAACAATCTCATAAAATAGAACTAATTCCAGTTACTCTCTCTCTCAGTAATAATAATAGCTTTCTTTATTCTACCTAGCTAATAATGTGTTATGGACTTTTCCTCCAGGAATGTGTCCAAACCTCTTTTAACATCCTGCCCCCCATGCGAATTGCCTTAATTGCATACACTGGCAACAGATTTCACAGCCCAATAGTGGGCTAAGGGATAAAGTACTTTCTACAATTTATTTTGAACCTGCTATTTCTTGGCATGGCCCCTTGTTTTTGTGTTATTTGAAAGGGAAAATAAATATCCTTTAATTACCTGATCTATCCCACTCATGACTTTATAAACTTCTATCATGTCCCCTCTCAGCCATCTCTTTTCCAATCTGAAGAGCCCTAGCCCCTCTATCATTTTTATTCATCCTACTCTGTACCATTCCTAGATATGTTATGTCTTCCTTGAGATGAAGTAACCAGAAGTGCACACAATGTTCAAGATGCGGTCATAGCATATGTAGCACTATAGAAATGCTAAATAGTAATAGTATTTATTTATTTAACTTTTTTTTATATACCGACAGCTGTTTGCACATAGTATCGGTTTACAGTTAACTCAAAACTAATAGGCAGTGCCTTTTCATGGAAACAAAAACTGAAAATTAAAAATTAAACAGGTATTATGAGGGAAAATTGAACAAAATTGAACAAAATTGAACACATTAATAATAGTAATGTACAAAATATTTACAAGAGAGTCATCAGTCAGATGGACAGAGGTTTTCATACATCAAGTGGAGGGAAAGTAGGCTTGTTAAAAAAAGCAGTGTTTTTAGTTTCTTTTTGAATTTTGGGGTGGATGTTTCTGTGCGGATATCTGGAGGGAGGGAGTTCCAAAGAGTAGGGGCGGCGAGGGAGAAGGCTCTGTTCATTAGCTTGTAGGGTTTGATGGAAGGGGAGCGTAGGGTTCCTTGGAGGGCAGGACGTGTAGATCTAGTGGAGGAGCGAGGAAGGAGGGGGGGGGGAAGCCAATTGAAGTTTTCATTAGTGATGCTTTTGTGAATAAGGGAAAAAGTTTTGAAAAGGATACGTGATTGGATTGGAAGCCAGTGGAGTTCAATAAGGGTAGGAGTGATGTATCTCTTTTTCTAGTGTTCGTAAGGATACGTGCAGCAGCGTTCTGTAGTAGTTGTAAAGGTTTGATATAGATGGAGGGGAGGCCAAGGAGGAGAGCATTACAGTAATCGATTTTGGAAAAGATGATAGATTGAAGTACTGTGCAAAAGTCAGAGAAGTGTAGGAGGGGTCTGAGTTTTTTGATGGTTTGTAGTTTAAAATAGCAGTCACTTAAGATAGCTTTGATGTAGGGTTTGAAGGAGAGTTGATTATCCAGGAGAACACCAAGGTTACGGATGTGTGGGTGGAAGGTAGTGGAAGGGTAAGATAGAGGAGGAGAAGGAAGGGGTAGTTTAGTGGAAATAATAAGGAGTTCTGTCTTTTGGGAGTTGAGAGCAAGGTGCATACCAGTGCGGAGTTTGTTAATGGCAGTCAGGCATGATTCCCAGTTTTGGAGAGCTGAGTTAAGAGAGTCAGAGAAAGGGAAGATGATTTGTACATCATCAGCGTAGATGAAGTGTTTGATGCCAAGATTAGTGAGGAGGGTGGTAAGAGGAAGCATGTAGATGTTAAATAAGGTAGAGGAAAGTGAGGAGCCCTGGGGAACGCCCTGATTCAGTTTAATGGTGTCAAATTCGTTGTTATCTAGGATAACTGTGAATTGGCGATTAGTAGTAGTAATAGTAGTAGTAATAGTAGTAATAGATTAGTAGTAGTAATAGATTAGTAGATTAGTAGTAGTAGATTAGATTAGTAGTAGTAATAGTAGTAGTAATAGTAGTAGTAGTAGTAGTAGTTTTGATAAAGAGGCAATATAAAATGTTCTGATTTATACTCCGTTCCTTTTCAGATCATTCCTAATACTCTATTTGCTTTTTTGACTGCCTCCATGTTAGGGGTATGAATCGTGTGATCGATCGTCTTAACGATCGATTTTGGCTGGGGGGGGAGGGAAATCTGATCGTCGTGTTTTGTTTTGTTTTTTTAATCGTTAAAAATCGTAAATCGGGGGAGGGCGGGAAAACCGGCACACCAAAAAAAACCTAAAACCCATCCTGAACCTTTAAAACAAATCCCCCACCCTCCCGAACCCCCCCGAAAATGTTTTAAATTACCTGGGGTCCAGTGGGGGGGTCCCGGCGCGATCTCCCTCTCTCTGGCCACGGCTGCGTTAAGAGAAATGGTGCCGGTGGCCCTTTGCCCTTATCATGTGACAGGGCAAAGGTAGCGCTGGCACCATTTTGGTTCCTGGCTCCCGACGTCACGCGTGCAGGAGATCGCCCCCAGACCCCAGCTGGACCCCCAGGGACTTTTGGCCAGCTTGGGGGGGCCTCCTGACCCCCACAAGACTTGCCAAAAGTCCAGCGGGGGTCCGGGAGTGACCTCCTGCACGCGGGCCGTATTGCCAATCTTCAAAATAGCGCCGGCGCTACCTTTGCCCTCACTATGTCATACGGGCGATTAGAAGCCAGTTCTTATCCTAGTGTCGCCTGTCTCATCTTTCTCTTCCTGTTTAGCCTGGAACTATAAAGAACCAATTTTTTACTGAGGATGTGAGATGATAAATAATCGATGTAAAAATATAACAGATCCGAGCTGAGATCACACTCAATAAATGCTTACTTGATATGGGCATCTTGCTGTAGTTAGCATACTATTTGTGTGTCTGAAAATGAGTTATTTGCCTAACTATTCTCTTTGAGCATGTACAATCTGGGCCAGATTTTAAGACGTACGTCCGGGCATACATTTGTGCGTGCAACCCGGCGCACACAAATGTACACCCAAATTTATAACATACCGCTCAGCCGCGCACATGTTATAAAATCTGGGGTCGGTGCTCTCAAGGGGATGCACACTAGTGCACCTTGCGCACGCCAAGCCCTAAGGGAGCCCCGATGGCTTTCCACGTTCCCTCAACCCCCACCTTCCCCTCCTTTCCCCTTCCTAACTCCCCTCAGCCCTACCTAAACCCCCCCTAACCTTTATTTTACAAGTTGCGCCTGCCTCTGGGAAAACATAGGTTGTGCGCACCTGCCAAATGCCGGCGCGTGAATCCCCAGCCTAGCAGTTCTACAGTGGCCTCTGGCCACGCCCCACCCCCATCCCCCTGGACTGCCCATGCCCCGCCCATTTTTTCAAGCCCCGAGACATATGCGCTTCCCGGGGCTTTGCGCGCATTGCCGGGCCTATGCAAAATAGGCTCGGCAAACGTAACCCCCCTACGTGTGTAAATCCAGCTGGATTTACGCACATAGGCACGGATTTTAAAAGGGTTATGCGCGTAATACTTTTAAACCCACTCCTGCACGTGCCGAGCCTATTTTAAATAGGCCCGGTGATGCGCACAAGCCCTGGGAAGTGCGTATGTCCCGGGGCTTAAAAAAAGGGGCGGGGAGTGGGTGGGGTGGTCTGGAGTCAGGGCGGGGGCGGGGCTGAGGCCTCCAGCACAGCAGCCGTACCGGGGGATCGCGCGTCAGCACTCAGCCAGCGTGCACAACCTAAGCCTGCCCAGAGGCAGGCACAACTTATAAAATAAAGGTGGTGGGTGATTTGGTAGGGCTGGGGGGCGGGTTAGGGAGGGGAAGGTGGGGGGCAGAAGGAAAGTTCCCTCCGAGGCCGCACTGATTTCGGAGCAGCCTCGAAGAGAACAGGGAAAGCCATCGGGGCTCCCCTAGGGCTCAGTATGCACAAGGGGCTAGATTTTAAAAGCCCTGCACGCGTAAATCCTCCTGGATTTACGCACGCAGGGCACTCGCGTGCCGGCGCGCCTATTTTGCATAGGCCACTGGCACGTGCAAAGCCCCGGGACGCACGTAAGTCCCGGGGCTTCGTAAAAGGGGCGGGAGGGGGCGTATCCGGGGCATGTCCGGGGTCAGGGGGCAGTCCGGGGCGGGTTTGGGGGGCATGGCGATGGTTCGGGGGTGGGCCAGGAGGGCGGTCCCGAGTTCCTCGGCACTGCGGCCTGTGCCGGGGGATGCGAGGCGGTGCGCGCAAGTTACGCCTGCTTCAAGCAGGCGTAACTTGCCCAACAAAGGTAGGGGGGGGATTTAGGTAGGGCCGGGGGGGTGGGTTAGGTAGGTGAAGGGAGGGGAAGGTGGGGGGACGTGGAAGGAAAGTTCCCTCCGAGGCCGCTCCGATTTCTGAGCGGCCTCGGAGGGAACGGAGGCAGGCTGCGCGGCTCAGCGCGCGCAGGCTGCCGATTTTGCACAGCCTTGCATGCGCCGACCCCGGATTTTATAAGATACACGTGGCTACACGCGTATCTTATAAAATCCGGCGTACTTTTTAAAGATCTACCTCAAGGTGCACAAGTGTGCACCCCCTTGCGCACACCAACCCCGGATTTTATAACATACGCGCAGCTGCGCACACATGTTATAAAATCAGGCGTAGCTGCTAAAATCTGGCCCATAGGGCTTTAAAATCTGCCCCTGTCGTTTTAGATGAGCAGCTCCACACAAGTATGACAATTTAAGTCACTGACATTGGTTAGTAAGACAAGGGTATTTTTTAAATTGTATTTAAATCTCTGTTGTTTTGATTAACAAAGGAAACAAGACTATACAGTGAAGCTGGAGTTACTTCTGTCAATCAATGAAATAAGGCATTCCTAGTAATATCTAGAGAATAGGAAGTCATAGATTGCAGGGACAGTAAAGGTCCTTTGTCATGTGCAAGACCTTAAAATAAATTAATAGTCAAAGAATTTTGAGAAACTGTTGAGGTTGCTTTTAAATCTTAAACCTCCACTCTTCCTAATCATAGGCCTTTCAGGTTTAACCATGATTCATTTATTTCATATGTAAGAGTGTCGCCAAAATGACCCTTACTAAAGGCATCAAATTCTTCGCAGACTCCAATTGTGAGGTCAGAGGTAGTAGTATATAGTGGAAAATGTCTTCTTAGGGAGTGCATTTTAACAAAACTCATGATCCCACTGGCTCGTGGCCTATTCCTTCCACAGGGCTGCCTTGAGGGAGGGGGGAGAGTGGTGACAAATAGAGTGCCGTGCACTTTTGAGGGCATCCTACCACCATTCTAGCCCCATCTCCAACACTTCAATTTCAGCATTCCAGGACTTCACTTGATTTTTTCCCTGGGCCCACAGCCTCCTAATATCAGCACTGTCCAGTCTTCTATCCAGAGAGGATGGCTGGGATCCATGTTTGGGGTGCTCAGGCCCTAGGGTTAGAGAGATTGTCTTAGGATGCAAGGAGAGTGGAAAGGTCCAAGAAATAATCCCAAGGAAGAGGGGAGTTAAGTCCCAGACTCCTCATTCTCTTTGGGAGTTTACCAAAGAGTTCTGGAGAGTGGATTTCTGGTTGGAGTAAGCTTGAGGACTGCCAGAGTGGGACATTTTCAGAATTGCACAGTTGCTGTTGGAAGAAGCTGTCAGTGGGGACGTTTCTGAAGTATATCAGGAGAAATTTCCAAGTGTCCTAATGGGATGGAGTCTGCATCAGGTTTTCAGATTCCATCCAAGGAAGTGTGATTTTTTTATTTTTTAATATCTTTCCTTTCTCTATTGAAGTACTCTAAGCAATGTGCATGATTGGTGTCCCATTCTGCAATCAAGAAAGCAATAAAAGGATTTATTTTTTAACATCTCCCAACTTGGTGTTGTGTCTTTTATTCTTTTATTCCTGGCACTTTAGCAGAAGAATTTTAAAGAAAGCCTAATGCCTTGAAATATGTTTACTCTCCTCCCATTTGGGAAAGAACCTAGGAACTTGGGTCAGAACATGACCCCCAATAATCCCAAGTGAACCCATAAGCCCTATTACCCGGTGACCCAGGGGTTATACATATATACATTTCTTAAAACCTTTTATTTGACTTGTCTGTGACTTGATTAGATTGTAAACTCTACAGAGCAGAGACCATAACTTATGTGTATTTGTATAGTGCTGCATACAAGTGGTTGTGCTTTGGAAATGATATTAGAGTTTACTGTATCATTTCTTGCACTTCTAGCACAAATGTATTCTTTAAGATTTTATTCTCTATTCATCATAAATGCTGTCTAGATTTCATTGTTTTTTAAAATCTTTAGGGATATTTTGTACAGAAATTATTTTAGTAATTATGATGATGTTGATGATACATTGCAGTCTCATTCACTATCATTAGAGTATTGTTATCAGGCATAACTTAATGATGTGCATAATAATTTAACTCTATGCAACAAGATTTAGTTCTTAAATATAGTAGAACAAAAGGGGAAAACTCTTAATATTATTTTTCTCAGTTTTTAAGAATTCCCCAGGGTGCATCTTTCCTTGATAGGCCACCATACACATTTTGGGTGCCCAAGAGAAATTTGTGAAATTGCAATATTGCCATCAAGAAAATATCAATGTAGTTATTACTTCATGCAGATGTTTTGTATGTAATAAAAACAGAGACGACATGCAATACTCTAAAGACTCTTCTAATGCAATCTTTGGTAATGTTTGCTTCAGACAGCGTTCTGAATGACACATAATTTGTAATGTTAATGCAGTCTTATCTTCAACCAGTGGGGATATGCAAGCTATGTATGTAAAAAATACAAAGTAGCACCATACACTTTTGAGAGAGAGAGGAGAATATAACGATAAATCATCCTTTAAACATTCAAGGATGCATTTTACAATTGTAAATAAATTCTTAGCATGCATAACTGTCCTATGATCTACAGTAGAATGTAATAGAATAGCAAGTGAATAATGTGATTAGAGCAAAGGATGTAGAAATACCTAGAATGAATTCAAAACAAAAGCTTTGATTGTGGAGTTTTTTATATTTAAATTTTAATTATAAATCCTTCATGATCTTGGGTAGCCAAGACATTTATTGCATGGTAAATGCCTTGCCATATACATTAATTGTTTACCCCTGCTGATAAGATGCAGTTATATCATCACAGTGAGAAGGGCTATCATGGTCGGCTTTGTACATATGGTAATTGGCATGCTAATGAAAAGCAATGGGCATTATACCTTTCCTATAAATGAGGTAGTGAGCATTTACCACAAGAAATTTAAGACAAAAAAAATCTAACCATCCAGAAGATGGCATGAGGAAGAAAAGCCCACACCTTATAGAATGATGCAAAGGGAGGAAGGAGTAAGAGAAAGGTTTGAGAGAGAGCAAGAGAGAGAGAGAGATAAAACCCAGGAACAGTAAGGGAGGCAATAAGAGCATCCTCAGTAGCAGAGGCATGCTAAGGGAGGCAAAATGGGCAGTGGCAACAGGGGGCGAGGTGCCATCAGGAGCGGATTGGCTCCTGATGGCACCTCACCCCAGTCACGTGGTTGCAAGGCTAACTTGTGCCAGGCCGTGCAAACAAAAAGAAGATGCCACTGTGGGGCGGGTCACAGAAAAGAAGGAGAGACCCCTGTCATCCGGACCATGCAAAAGAAGGAGACCCCTGTCATCTGGGCTGTGCAAAAGAAGGAGACCCTGTCAGCAAGGCCATGCAAAAGAAGGAGACCCCTGTCAACCATGCCGTGGAAAAGAAGGCGTCCCCTGTCATCCGGGCCGTGCAAAAGGAGACCCCTGTCAGCCGGGCCATGCAAAAGAAGAAGACCCCTGTCAGCCAGGCCATGCAAAAGAAGGAGACCCCTGTCATCCGGGCCATGCAAAAGAAGGAGACCCCTGTCATCTGGGCTGTGCAAAAGAAGGAGACCCTGTCAGCCAGGCCATGCAAAAGAAGGAGACCCCTGTCAACCATGCCGTGGAAAAGAAGGCATCCCCTGTCATCCGGGCCGTGCAAAAGAAGGAGACCCCTGTCAGCTGGGCCATGCAAAAGAAGGAGATCCCTATCAGCCAGGCCGTGCAAAAGAAGGAGACCCCTGTCATCTGGGCCATGCAAAAGGAGACCCCTGTCATCCGGGCCGTGCAAAAGAAGTAGACCTCTGTCATCCAGGCCGTGCAAAAGAAGGAGACCCCTGTCAGCCGGGCCGTGCAAAAGAAGGAGACCCATCATCCGGGCCGTGCAAAAGAAGGAGACCCTTGTCATCCGGGCCATGCAAAAGAAGGAGATCCCTATCATCCGGGCCGTGCAAAAGAAGGAGACCTCTGTCATCCGGGCCGTGCAAAAGAAGGAGACCCCTGTCATCCGGGCCGTGCAAAAGAAGGAGACTCGTCAGCCGGACCGTGTGGCAGAAAAGAAAGAGGCCGCTGTCATTTGGGCTGCCTGGCCTTCTCTTTTTTGCCAAATAGCCTGGCTGACAGTAGGGATGTGCAGAGGGACGCCATACGTTGCATTCGGGATACGTATTCGTCATGGGGCAGATACGTTGCATATGTCCGTATGGCACCCCGATGCGGTTATATGTCTTAATCTATTCGTTACCCAGCTAAAATTAAATTTACTCCAACCCCCCACCCCCCTGACCCCCCCCCCCCCCCAAGACTTACCAAAACTCCCTGGTGGTCCAGTGGGGGGTCTGGGAACCATACCTTGCACTCACACACCCTCGGTACCAGTATCAAAATGGCGCCGATAGCCTTTGACCTACTATGTCACAGGGGTTACCGGTGCCATTGGTCAGCCCCTGTCACATGGCCATTGGTGCCATCTTGTGCTCCTACCTTCTGACAGGGGCTGACCAATGGCACCGGTAGCCCCTGTGACATAGTAAGGGCAAGGCTATCGGCGCCATTTTGATTCCTGGCATCCGATGTCACGAGTGCAGGAAATCGCTCCCGGACCCCCACTGGACCCCCAGGGACTTTTGGCCAGCTTGGGGGGGCCTCATGACCCCCAAAAGACTTGCCAAAAGTCCAGCGGGGGTCCGAGAGCGACCTCCTGCACTCGGGCCATATTGCCAGTATTCAAAATGGCGCTGGCGCTACCTTTGCCCTTACCATGTCACAGGGCCGACGGTGCCATTAAAGGCAAGTTTTGTCCCCCACAAAACTTGCCTTTAATGGCACCGTCGGCCCTGTGACATGGTAAGGGCAAAGGTAGCGCCAGCGCCATTTTGAATACTGGCAATATGGCCCGAGTGCAGGAGGTCGCTCTCGGACCCCCGCTGGACTTTTGGCAAGTCTTTTGGGGGTCATGAGGCCCCCCCAAGCTGGCCAAAAGTCCCTGGAGGTCCAGCGGGGGTCCGGGAGCGATTTCCTTCACTCGTGACGTTGGATACTAGGAATCAAAATGGTGCCGATAGCCCTGCCCTTACTATGTCACAGGGCTACCGGTGCCATTGGTCAGCCCCTGTCACACGGTAGGAGCACAAGATGGCACCGATGGCCATGTGACAGGGGCTGACCAATGGCACCGGTAGCCCCTGTGACATAGTAGGTCAAAGGCTATTGGCGCCATTTTGATACTGGTACCGAGGGTGTGTGAGTGCAGGGTATGGTTCCCGGACCCCCCCGCTGGACCACCAGGGAGCTTTGGTACGTCTTGGGGGGGGGAGTCAGGAGGGTGGGGGGTTGTTTAAATTGGCAGCCGAGCAATTCGGCGAAAATTTGTTGTATTCGTGGGGAATTGCGATACGTTTCGCTTTCCCCACGAATACAACGAATAGTGCAACATACGTTGCGGCTCGCCAAAACGGCGAAAACGAATGCACACCCCTAGCTGACAGTGACCTCTTTCCTTCAGCCACGTGGCCCGGCTGACAGCGGCCTCTTTTCTTCAGCCACGCGACTGAAGTGAAGAGACCCCTGTCACAGGCCGATGCAATACATGGATCCAGCCCCTGTAAGAAGATGGCGGTGACAGAATGGATTTATGACGCGCCCACAGGTGTCCCAGGCTCCGTGGGAAGGAAGATACTGGTGACAGTTGGAATTATGATATGCCCGTGGGGATCACATCCACATGAATGTGTCAGATACCCCATGGGCCAGTTTTGAAAAAAATTCCATGGGCCAATATTTTCCTGCAATCCACCCCAGGTGCCATTGCCGCTGGCAGGAAGGTCCTGCGGCAGCACGGAACAGTGACATGACTGGGGAAATCCCACCAGCAAAAGCAAGGAGCTGCAGTGGTAAAGCCCAGCGGCGCCGCTGGCATTTCCTGGAGCTGGCGCGGCAGCAAAGAACAGCCCAGTGTTGCCGCCGGTGGCCAAAGTAAGAGACTGGCCTTGTGAGAGTAAGTGCCAGTATATGAGGGTGTGTGTGTGTGTATGTGTGTGTGTGAGAGGATGCGTGTGTGTGTGTGTGTGTGCGCCTGGGTGTGAGGCTGTTTGTGTGTGTGTGTATGAAGTTGGCTGTGTGTATATATGAGGGTGTATATGAGAGTGTTTAGGTGTGTGTCTGTGTCTATGTATATGAGGGTGTGTGTGTGTGTGTATGAAGTTGGCTGTGTGTGTATATATGAGGGTGTATATGAGAGTGTTTAGGTGTGTGTCTGTGACTATGTATATGAGGGTGTGTGTGTGTGTGTATGAAGTTGGCTGTGTGTGTATATATGAGGGTGTATATGAGAGTGTCTAGGTGTGTGTCTGTGTCTATGTATATGAGGCTGTGTGTGTGTGTGTGTGTGTGTGTGTATGAAGTTGGCTGTGTGTGCATATATGAGGGTGTATATGAGAGTGTTTAGGTATGTGTCTGTGTCTATGTATATGAGGGTATGTGTGTGTGTATGAAGTTGGCTGTGTGTGTATATATGAGGGTGTATATGAGAGTGTTTAGGTGTGTGTCTGTGTCTATATATATGAGGGTGTGTGTATGTGTATGAAGTTGGCTGTGTGTGTATATATGAGGGTGTATATGAGAGTGTTTAGGTGTGTGTCTGTGTCTATGTATATGAGGGTGTGTATGTGTATGAGGGTGGCAGTGTGTATTTATATGAGGGTGGCTGTTTGTGTATGAGAATGTATATAAGGGTGTGTGTGTGTATGTATGAGAGGATGCCTATGTGTGTACAAGATGGTGGGTGTATAGAAGAGTGAGTGTGTGTGAGCCTTTGGATGCATATGTGTGAGAGGCTGCCTGTGTGCGGAGGGTGGGGTTGAGAGAGCGGAAGCATGTGTGTGTGTGTGTGCGTGGGTGAGACAGGAATCTTGTGTGAGAGATAAAGAGGAAGCGTGTATGTGTGTGACAGACAGAGGGAGCATATTTTGTTTGTGTCTCTGTTTGTGTGTGTACCCCCAGTTCACAGCAATCTCAGGGTGACAGGTATGTAGAGTGCGGGATTTTTAAAATCTTTATTAGTTTTAATTACTTGGTATTATTTGATGTCTGTTGTATTGACATATTTTATCAATGTTTAGGACATTTTAAAAAATGTGTACAGGAGCTTCTAATTATTGAATATTATTCTATTCATTGGCTGTTTTGAAATGTATATATATATTTAGTATGGCTTTGCTATTCTTATTGATTTATATTTCTTGATTGTATTGTTCTGGGGAATAGTGATTTTCTGCTTTTTCATTGTTGCACTATATACAGATTCTGGCTTGTGGTTTCCGGTTCAGTTTTTGTCTGCATGTGCGCATGTGTGTGTGTGTGTGTGTGTGTGTGTGTGTGTGTGAGAGAGAGAGAGAGAGAGGAAGCGTGTATGTGTGTGTGTGTTAGCATGTGAGAGAGACAGAGAGGAAGTGTGTGTATATATGTGTGTGTGTGAGAGAGAGAGAGATGGAGGAAGCATGTCTGTGTGTGATAAGTACAGAGAAAGTGTGTCTGTGAGTGTGTCTCTCACAAACACACATGTTCCCTCTGTCTCTCACCAAGCATGTATGTGTGTGTATGAAAGAGAGGGAGCATATTGTGTGTATGTGTGTGTGTGTGTGTGTGTGTGCCCCCAGTCTACAACAATCTTAGGATATCAGATATGGAGAGCAGGAGATTTTTAAAATCCTTATTAGTTTGAATTATTGGGTGTTATTTGATGTGTCTGCTGTTTAGGAAATTTTAAAATTATATATTGGAGGGGGAGGGGTGCCAAAGAAGTATCTGCCCCGGATGCCAAATACTCTAGGTAGACCTCTGCTCAGCAGGCACCATGGCAGGGGTGGTACCCATGAAAATTAGTTATACCTGTAGTTAAGCCAGGTTTCTGAAAATTGCCTACATTAAATACAGTTTTCAAAGGATATTTTGCTGGATAGCTAGAGAGTTACCTAGCTAAATTGTGCATGCTGAAAATTATCCACACCTCAGTGACTAAATTGAGCCACCAAGTTCCACAGGCCAGCTAGGTTTAGCCAGAAGATAAAGAACTAGCTAGCTTTCAAAGGGATCCTACGCAGGTACTTTCTCTTTGAAAATTGGCTTCAAGGTCCAGTGCTACAAAAGCACCTTTCAAACTACCCAGGATTTTGAAAATTGTGTTCATAATCTATAGATTTGTGCTTAATTTTCCAAATTCCACATTACTGCAAAGCCATATTTAGGCTGGAGCAGGGCCTACTGCAGTAATGAAATGCAAGCCTTTGCATTAATGGCCCTGACATCTTCCCATGCTTTCAGAGAGCTGATAAAATGAAAAGGTGGGGCTTGCATGCCCAGCCCTGCTTCCTCCTACCACTGGCCCGTACTATAATCATTAGTAAGCCTGTATGGTATCATCACTATCCACAAGTCTCCTTGAGACATAAGCCTGGTACAAGCCCACCCTTTGTTGCGCCTATCTAAAAAGGTTCAGCCTCACTATATCTTATGTAAACATGGATAACCTTCAGTTGAATGAATCTAAGATAAGCCATGGTTCAAGCTAGCATAAAAAAAATTACACTGGCTTGCTACTTGGAGCTTCATAAAATTTGTTCTTATTAAACAAAATGTTTACCTTTTGAGGGAAATTAAAGTTCTCAGAAGAAACATTGAATTAAGTAAAAAAAAAAAAAAAAAGTACCGTATATCATTTCCTTCCTCTACATAATGGACCTATACATTAATGGAGCAGTTTTCAAAGGGATTCTCCATGGGTAAAGAGGTGTTTTTTCAGAGAGAAAGACTCTTTTAAAATTGCCCCCTCACCAAGGCTGTCCTTTGGGGAGTTTATTTTAAATACTCACCTGTATTTCCAGACAGGGAATTTACATTTTCAAACCTGGTGGGTGCTTATGCACCTCTAGAACACAGGTGGCAAATTCCAGTCCTCGAGGGCCACAAACAGGCCAGGTTTTCAGGATATCCACAATGAATATTCATGAGATAGATCTGCATGCTCTGCCTCCAATGTATGCAAAACTATCTCATGCATATTCATTGTGGTTATCCTGAAAACCTGGCCTGTTTGTGGCCCTCGAGGACTGGAGTTTGCCATCCCTTCTCTAGAAGCTCCTAGGCAAGAGATTTTTAAAGAGAATCTCTGTTGGGAGATTCCTTTTGAAAGTGAGCTTGTAGGCTACCTATCGCACTCATCCTCCCTGAGGACTTTGAAAATCTGGCCCTAAATGTTAACTCAGATAAAAGTATTGAAATGTCAGCACCTCCATGCCTCTAAAAAGTACTGTAAAAAGGGGGAGTAGAACCCAATGAATAAGATATAAAAAGTAGAACTGAAATGTGTTAATGTAGGCAAAACGTTTATTCCTTGCTCTGTTCCTTGCTTCTCCTCTGTTTGCACCCATCCATCTTTTATTTACCTTTCCAGATATGTATCTGGCCTCCTTCTGTAATCTCTTACTTTACTAGTTAATTTTCTGACCCAGCTTTGTCTGTCACTAATATTTTTCCAGATTCATCAAAGAGATTTTGCATTTTGGGGGTCCCCCCCTGCTATATCTCTATGTTTTTGTGGGCAAAAGCTCAGGATTATAGATTTTCCCTGAGTATGTGAGTTGGGACTTTCTTCCCTAAGGATTGATCAAGGAGAGTTGGAGATTCTGAGAGACTGAAGTTTTGGAAGATGTTGAAGTTTTTTGGATTTTGAACAAGTTACCTGGTAAAAGGGCAAACCCTGGTACCTTGAAGTATTGGGTTCTAGATATTTTACCTTTGTGACTAGTCTACAGCAAAGGTTGGTGATTGTGGAGTTATTTTGAGACTTTTTAAGATTTGGATAGAGACAGTTGCTGTTATCTATGTTGGAAGATCTGTTTTTTGAACAAAGGGATTGCCATCTTTTCAGCCCTTGTTTCATGCTGGAACTTGAGACAAGTTATCTTACCATCCAAGGGCAAGGTGTTCTAGAGCTGGACACTGGTTCAGCTGGGAGAAGAACAACTAGGGGATTTGCCATGGGCACAGAGACTATTGCTTTTTTGTTATGACTTTTTTGAAATTGTTTCCTAATTTTTCCATACCAGTCTGGATTTTTATTTTCAAATTTTAAGTACATTTTCTTTGAACACCATTCTTAGACTCCATGGTTATTTGCTACCTGAATCCTCAGAGGATGTACTTCCCTATGGGTGAATAGTGATAAGGAAGATTAGGGTGAGTGAAAATTTAATGACTGTGTCCATGATTGCAATAGGGGCCCAAGAAGTTAATCCTCCCCTCCACCCATGAATGTACCCCGGTGTCTCCAGGGGTTCTTGCAAGACATATATGAGAAAAGTAAAGGTATAGGACATTGAAGACCTGTCTGGAGATCTTTTTGACCTCTCCCCCTAAATTCATTATATCCCATGGGGAGAGGAGTTACAATTCACTGCAGATTTTTCCTTTTGGTTTTGCTTATTTCCCTAGTTTAAAGGTTTTTTTGCCTCTACAATGACTTCTTTTACTTTTGCCCACTCTATGCCATCCAGATCACCCCCATGCTTCCCAAAATAGGGGTCCAATATGACACTTTCCTTAACTTAGTACCCTTGAATTCAAGGACCTTCATCTTCATGTGGTTCAACTTTGCCACTGATTTTATGATACACCAAACTGTAAGACAATTAGTGGACTCTAGGTGGCCATTTGTCACAAAATCAGCAGTGTTGTTCCATTTATGAGTTCCAGGTCCAATACAATCTTTTTTTGTTTGCCTTTTGTTAATAGTTATCTGAGAAACACTCAACCCTGAAAGAAAATGAGGATTTCCTAGCTGTAGCTGTAATCAGGAAAACCCATTCAACCTCAGCCATATTGAAGTTTTAAGTTGTTATTAGTAGATAACTTCTGCAAAAGTGTGATCCAGTTCTTTTCTTATTCCTAGAGGTCTGTAGATTCAACCAGTACAAATATCAATTCCATTCCTGTCTCTATGGTAGCTTACATTGCCATATCTGTTCCTCATATTGCAGGTATTTCTGCTATTCTTCGTATAAAATGCTATTTCTCAATATTTCTACTTACCCTTACCTTGCTGAAAAGATTTCAGCCTGGTGAGGTTACTTCCTTATCATATTTCGCATTGGAGATGAGTAGATCCAAATTTTGCAATTTAAAATTAAAATTTCTCAAAAATTGGGTAATTTGCTTTGGAACAGTTTCACAATTAAAAGTAAAATCATATATTTAAAAAAGAAAAATAGAGTGAGCTAAAAAATGACCTAGTCCTAGAAGCATATTTACAGAATAATATGTAATATTTGTAACTTTCTTACTTTCTTTCTGTCTTTTTATGACAATTTCATTGAGATTTTGCTCTTCCCTTTCTTGACTCACGTAGATCAGTGGTCTGTAGGCTTCTGATGTTATTCCCTTGTCGAGGGAAGCAAACAAACTATGGTTCTCCTTCTAGCCATAACCACCCTCATCTTTTTAAAATTCTTGTCAGTGGATAAAATAAACTGAGTATCGAGGACCTCAATTTCTTTTTAGATGGATAATGTTTCTCTCCTGTTTATTTCTATATCCCTGGTCATCAGTGAAGCCAAATCCCTTTTGTTGCATGAGTTTTTCAATCATGTATTGAAACGTCTGGCATGGAGTGTCTTTGACTCCCCTCTGCCATAGATATACCCGGACATTCATTTGTGGGAAGATACTTGTTTCTCTCTCATTTACTGCTACAGTAGATCATAAGTTGAACAAGAATGATGATGGGGCACTAGTGAACATCATGCAAGATGGCTACTTAAGAAACCAGCTTTTCATTAATACCATAATATTTCTTCCTCTTAATCATCCTGTTTTTTGACTCACCTTGTTCCAGGTATACTGAGGAGTATGGCAAAATGTAAATATGCTAAGGGGAGTTAATTTCAATGTTGCAGCAAGGAGTGAAAAGAGCAAAACAGGACCCCCATCCCCAGCTGAAGTAGCATCTAGTTAGGATATTGCTGCATGCAATTATGAATGAGCTTCTGCAGGTTAAAGATTTAATCAAAGAAAACTCAGAAAACATCTGAAATTCAATTGGATTTGGCAGAATTTAAGACTGAAATTTCTGTAGTGAAAGAAAAATTGACAGTGAAGGAACAGAAAACAATGCTGAATTCTAAACTTCAACAGTAGGTTAAACAGGTTTCTTGAAAAGAATCTGGGGACTTAAAAAGTAGAAGTTAGTGGAATAACATTCTTTATTGGGGTTTCACTGAGCAAGCTGAAGGTAGTGACCCAGTGGTCATTTTACAATTGTTATTAATTAAGGTTCTGGATTTGAAATGTGATCGTCCATTTAAGATAGAAAGAGATAGTGCTAGATATTTTGCGAAAGGCTTGCTTGAAAGCACCACTGTATCATGAGGGAAGAGCAATTCATATCCTTCCCTGACTTTAACAAGGCAATGGTGCAACACTGGAAGCAGCTTTTGGTACTCCTGGGCCAACTGAAGAATATAAATGTTCATCATAGACTCTTTTATCTTGCTAGAATGAAAGTGACAATGAATAATGTGACTAGAAATTTTGAAGATCCAGCAGCACTACAAGCTTTAATTGAAGAGCAATCGGAACTAGCAATGGAGGATAAATGGCTGACATTGTCACGGGTACTATAGCAGAAGGCTTTAGAGCTGTCTGGGTCTGTTTGGACCTTTGATAACATCATCTGACCTTTAGAACCAGGATAACATTTATTTTTTCTCTTTTTTATTGTGTAGTCTATGGTGTCCGTGTGGGATTGAGTGTGTGTTGGTTGTTGCTTGCATGTGTGGACATTTTCATTGGAGTGCCTGCAGTATGGAACACTAATGGTTTGAGTGGATTTATCATTGCTTTTCTTATTATATGGAAATGGTGGTAATGTGTTTTCTTTTCTTTTCAATAGTATTGTGTACATAATTACATCCAATAGATCCTATGGGGTTTGGATGAATAATTATGACTAATAAGCTGTTTTGGTAACTTAGCATATTGCTTAATGTGAGCCTATTACAGGATGGTTATGCTAGGCATTTTTCTATTACTGATTACTGCGACTTATTATATAATACCAGGGAATGATGTTTTAGAGTGGACATGGAGAATTGTTTAAACAGCATGGGATTCTATTACTTGTTTGTTTTTGCATGTGGGGAATCACAGAGAATATATGGTTTCTCGATGTGGCATATATGGTATGTGTTGGTTAGTTGGGTCTGCAGAATTTCCTTTATAGATATGACAGATTGGGTTTGATGTTCTTTTCTTTATGGAGAGTGCAAGAGTTCTTCATTATGGCATCTGGGGTATACAATTGAGAAGGAGAATATATAATTTCTAATATCATGGGTTTAATATAAAGTTTTTGTTCCTGAATGTACAGGGCTTTAATAATCCTATTAAAGGGAAGGAAGTGTTCCTATACCTTAACAATTTGTGGGCTGCTGTAATCTTTTTTTCTAGAAAAAAATTGGTAATATAAGGAAACACTAAAATGGTCAGCTATGGATTATGTAGTTAAAGCTTTTTCTCCTGCATTAGAAAACTAATGTGGAACAGCAGTTCTTTTTTAAAAAATTGTTGGCTATCAGAGTTGCCTCTCAGAAGTCTGAAGCTGGAGGGAGGTGCTTGAAGATTAGTGTGGAATTATGCAGGGGATTACATAAATACCTACAGTACCTGAATGTAATCTGCTTTGAAGTGCCAAAAAGCGGAATATAAAAATCAAAATAAATAATTTGACAAATAAATAAATACATATTACTATTACAGTTGCAAAAATTTACAAATGAAATCCCCTGAGAGGGTACATAAAATCATGGAAGGGTTTTCCCTATTGTTTAAGGATCATCCCCTCCAAATTTGTTTGGTGGGTTCTTAAAATGGTCATGCAGATGGGGAATTAGACCTCAATAGCAACAGTGGGAATAGTGTACACTATGACTCCATTGTCTTCTTTGACTGGATAGGGAGGACACCCTTCAACTCCCCTCCATGAAATCTAATCACAGACTCCTCCCCAGCTCTGGCTAAATAAGCATGGCAGACACCGAGTTTCAAACTTCCAAATAATTAATCTTATTTTTCCTGGGAGCACCAGCCAGCAACTACATACATGGTTGTAAAGCAGGTTACATTTTAGATAACAAAATACATCAGAAGTTCATGGGCTTTCAATCAGCCAGAATCACAAAACATCACAACTTACTTAAGAACATGGACAGTCTACTCTCTCACATTCTTCTTACCACATTTCCAACCCTGTTAAGGACAGGGTTTTGCTATTTAGCATACCTATCTCAAAATTTACATCCATTGATGACCAAATCCAGCTTCCTGTTGCATGGATTATTCACACTCCTGTAGTCTTCGACCTCCCTTCCAATTTCTACACCACCTTCCTTCCAGTGAAGGTTCCCTGGACCACTGCACTTCGATTCTCTGGAGAGCTCCTCTTTTGGGATTCACCCCACTCCTGAATTCCTATCCCACTTCCTCAGAGGGAGGAATGATCTTTTGCCTCCTGGTTATGCCTCTCCTTCATCTCCTGGTTAATTCCTTGGGAGCCGTGGGCCTCCCCCCTTGAAGGGAAGAACCCCTGCATGGCCCCACTCCCAACTGGGATGTTCCCTGGCCCTACCAGCCCACGGGCTGGCTACTCAAGCCAGTCACATACTGGAGATCCCTCTTACCTATCCCTGTACTGGTAAGGTTGGAAGCAAAAGGGGAGAAACCTGCCAAACGTTCCCACTTTTCAAGCTTCTGCTATACCATGGTTAACCAAAAAGAAAATGTACAAAATCAAATGTCCCCATAAATCACACTAAAAGACCATGCTCACTTATATATAATACCATCCAGTGGTCTTTCAGTAGTAGAACAGATCTATAAAACATTTTTCAAATCAGGGGTAACATAGTCACAAGGGGTTCTTCTCCAACCAGAGCCTCTTTTTTTGTTACCAGATTCACAAAAAGGTGAATTTTAAAAGCCTGGCATGCGTCAAAACTGAGAGATACCTGCATAAGTCAGGCTGGCTCATGCCACACAGACTTCAAAAGGCACCTGCGAACACGTATTTGCTGCTGCGCACATAAATACATTTTCCTGAAAAAGGGGTAGGTCATTGGCATGGTCTGGTCAGGGTATAGGCATTCCTGGATTTCACAATGAAACTAGTGCGTACATTCTTACGTGCACAAGTGCATACTGGGATCCCCTACTGTGTAACTTTAGTTCTGCTATGGATGGCGTATGAGTCAGAAAACAAAAAAATAGTAAGGTGAGCAGGGTTTTAAAGGTCGGGGTTAACAGTGCAAAAGGGATTCTATTAAACTAGTGGGATTTGGAAGTTCTATCCCTTGCCTACTCGAACTGGGAATGAACTGGGAAAACTGGTATTTGCGCCGGCGTGCGTGTCTACTAAAATCCCCCACTTGCGTGGTAGAAGTGGCTTTTGCACACACATATGCACATGCCTACTTACAATTGCGCGCACCTGTGCACACTTTCAGCATATTTTATACCATGTGCGTATATACGCGCGTAAGTTATAAAATGGCCATGACCCTGGGCATAAGCCGGCAAATGTGTACACAAGTACGCCCTTGTGGCTATTTAAAAGTTACTGTCAAAGTGTGTACCATCCTGGAGTCTGTTTTGGGGTCTCCCTACACAAATATAACTCCTTAATGAGTGAATGGGCTGGTTCACTAATTAAATCTATTGTACTTATTTACAATCTGATACATTCTTTGAGATCTGCCCAGCAAGGCTTACCAGAAGTATTGTCTCCCCAATTGGCCCATCTCATTGAAACTCTTGAATGAGCCTCTCTGTTGCAGGCAGATTATATAACCTTGATAAGGTCCTTCAAAAAGTGCTTAAAACTAGGGCCGGTAACTTTCAAACGGGTGCACCTGTTCATATGATTGTGGACATGCGGCCAGCTACGTGGCAATTTTATATTCTATGTTTTCATAAGCCAGTATATTATAAAATAGCCCTGGCACATGTATGTGTGCTCCTAGTTTTACAAGTGTGTGCTCACAGCCACTTAATAATGTCAGCTTTGAGCCATGCAAGTGAGGGAATGTTATAACAGGCGCACATCCATGCAATGTCCAGTTTCACCAGTTCATCCACCAGTTTGCCCAGTCTAGAACTAGGTCCTCTGAACCCCCCTGGTTCTTTAGCCTGCACTCCCACCAGCTAACCCAGACTCTCAAACACTTCATGGATGCCTGGAGGTATTTTTATTGAGCCTTACACCTCCTCCTTAGTAGAAGTAACTTTATGCTGAAATATATCTGGGTATATGCCCAGGCGCTTAGATATTTGCACGTACATCTCTTGGCCCTGCCCATGCCCACACCCTGCCGCACCCACATTTCATCCCTTTTTTTCCTAATGCAAGATATTTACACATCGAGATTTATGAGCACATGTAGGCGGCTTATAAAATTGGGTGGACCCTTGCATGTGCTACATGCACGCCCTATTTTGGTGTATGTCTGGCTTTTAAAATTCACCTTTTAATTATTTAGCATTCTTTGGAACTGGACCCTTAAAGATGCAGTCAGTAACCAGTAATCAGCACTCAGGACTTGTTGAGGCATCCTCAGGCAGCATTATATTATGCAGATGAAGTTTTGTATTAGTACGTTAATCTTGGTGAGGTGGGGGGGAGTTCATATGTTTTCATTATTATGAATGTTTGCTTTGCATTCCCTGCTGCAAATGCTATCAATTGTGTGTGGGCTATACATTTTTTAAATAACAGTTCTATTAGAAGCAAGATTTTATGCAGAGGACATTAAACTGGTAACTTTCAAACCAACACACGGGCACACATTGGCCTATGTGAGTCGGCCCTCGCCCATGGACACTGCCGTTTTATAATTTGCATGCGTATGTGCACGCATTTTATAAAATAGCCTGGCCATGCACACGTGTGACTAATTTTAAGTGGGTGCATGGGTGTACACTTTCTGCTTCCACTGCATCAGCCAGGGGATTTTGAAAAGGTCACACACCCAGGCCATTTCCAGTTTACAAGTTCATCCACAAATTCACCCAGTTAACAGCTAGATAGCCTACACTCCCCCCAGTTATCTCAGATCTTTTATACCCCTCAGAATTGGCTCGATCCTTTTATTTTGTAACAGAAGTAAAATTACACACACATTTCTTGGCCAGGCCCCAAACTGCCCATGCCCCACCCACATCCTGCCCCTTTTTGGAAACTTTTGACATATGCATACAACGGGATTTACGTGCATATCTGGGTGATTTTTAAAATATGGTCGGTTTTGCCGCTACTTAGCTTGATAAATTGGAAGTTATCTGGAGAAGTGTCGCCACTTATCTGCATAAGTCTGAACCTGCACAGTGTACAATTTTTACATACACGAACATGGTTGCACATATCATTTGCACGTAGGTTATAAAATACTGTAGCAACTTTGCATGCACCCATACACTTGCATATATTGGCAAGCGCATGGAGCTTTGAAAGTTAACCTCCCTGTGTGTAAATCCAACTCCTAAGAGTTTTGTTTTCAGCTTCTATTACTCAATCTTTGTTTTTTGTAGCACATAGAGAGACACTTTGACCCCAGTTACGGTTGTTAAAGTAACAAATAGTAGAGAAAATAAATGTTGGTCCTGTGCTATAGAAATACATACATTTTTTCATCTGCTATATTTTTCTAACTTATGGGGGATTAGGGAGATGGGAAGGAATCTGTGGCATTCTCTGTCTACAAGCAATCTTTCATATTGTATTATCATTTTAAAATCTGTAGTTTATATGTTCTGAGTTGTCAGTGTTGGAGAGGAAATGATTTGATTTCTTGCTTGTTGTAGCAATAAAGTTAATTCTAAATCATTGGAAGGACAATACTGTTTTATATATGTCTTTTTAGTGAAATATTTTCTGGGGTTTTCTTTCCTCCAAATATAAAATGGCTACCTCTGGGTAGTCACCAAGTCATAGATTAATGTGGGCACTCCTACTTCATTTTATAGTTTAAATAATCTGTCACTCAGCATCAGTGTAACTGTTGCAATCCTTTGCTTTTTCCTTATTGTATTCAGATAGCTCTGTTCCTGGTTGTATGCATATCTGTATTACTATATCTAGGGGCTGTTTTGTTGTTTAATTGATTCAATACAACATTTTGAAGTCAAAATAAAAAGAATGTTGAGTGCTAGATCTAGGCTAACAGAAAATTAGTGATACACACAAAACTGTATATATGTATGATGTACGAAAATACAATGAATTCAAAACAGCATCATATATCCAAAAACCGATGTAAACTAGCTGTTCCTATGTAGTTTTATATTTTCGCTTGCAGAGATAACCTCATATTAATTAATGGCGGGCTCTCTTTGCTCGGCCCTACTTGCCATTTTCACGAAGGTGGTACATAAGTGAGTCACCCGATAGTTATAATCATTGGTTACTCTGCAGGAATTTTTTAGAGTTCTTAACAATATTACGTTTGTAATGTCCAGGCAGTGCAGTTAGAAAACTAGTATAGCAGGACAGGTACAGCTCCCGATGTCAAACTGGTTATGGCCCGACACGGCTTGTGTTTCTGTTGCGCTTCCTCAGGGGCCAAAAACTACCAGATGATTACACCGTCAGTCCTTGAATCATTTCTGCTACAGAAATGATTCAAGGACTCACACCGCAGCAGGCCCTTCTTAATGGGGACCTTGAGTCCAGGGATGGATATCACTCTCGGTTTGTTCAGTTCGTGGTCTCGGCTACCAGGTGTGAAATAGCGCGCCTCTGGAAGGGACAAGAGACACCACCACTGGCGGCTATTAAAGCGAGAGTGGATAAGGTTTACCATATGTGCAAGATAACTGCTCACAAACAACATAGAATGTCCTCTTTTCAGAAAGTTTGGCAGCCCTACCACCTATGGCGAGCGTCCCTACTCAAAGAATGACTACTGGTAGGCGCTCTTTCTAAACGTGCCTAGGGTATGGTAGGCAACTTTATATTTCAGACCTGTTGAGGGTATATTTGCTACTGGAGGTTACGTTAAATGGTTTCTGCAGGATAGAGGGAGGGGGGTATGGGGTTTAACATAATAACACCATAGAAACTCATTTTTGTTCAGTGTTTATTGTACTTTACATTTGTACTCAATAATGTTACATATTTCTGTTTATGATGTTTCTAATAAAAATCTTAAATTGAAAAAAAAAAGAAATGATTCAAGGACTGACATGATTCTTCTCTAAGATGGAAACTTTAAAGTGGGCGGCCAGATACACTGACATTTTATATTGTGTGTGCGAATACATGCACATGTTATAAAATAAGCCAGATGTATGTATGTCAGTGGTTCTCAACCCTGTCCTGGGGACCCCCCCAGCCAGTCGGGTTTTCAGGATATCCACAATGAATATGCATGAGAGAAAATTTGCATGTTATGGAGGCAGTGTATGCAAATTTTCTCTCATGCATATTCATTGTGGATATCAAGAAAAGCCGACTGGCTGGTGGGGGGCCCCAGGACAAGGTTGAGAACCACTGATGTATGTGTTCATCTAATTTTAAGAGTGTGCATGCACAGCAGAGAAATAGCTTTGAGACATGCAAGTAAGGGAATTTTATAACAGGCACACATTCAGGCCATGGCCAGTTTCACCAGTTTGTCCACTGGTTTGCCCAGTCGACAGCTAGGTCCTCAAGACCCAGGGGCAGATTGGCCTATCGAGGGATCGGGCTTCCCCCGGTGGGCCGGTCGCTCCCGTCACGTGATTGTTTTTTTTTAAACTTCCCAGCCAAAGACAAGAAGAGGGTCTGCTGGCGCTGCGGCCCGAAGAGAAACCTGCGGGCAGGGCCGGTGGAAGCACTAGGCCTGGGCCTGGGGTGCCGCGAGCAGTGGATCCCAAGGAGAGCCAATGCCCCTGGGTGCAGGGAGGCTCATGTGGCGCTGCAACAGGCAGATCGGCAGGGCCGTGGTGAGGCTTACGTCACCACGGCCCAAAGAAAAAGATTGCGTTTATACGCGCTGATGCTCCTCCTTCTTCCTACCTGTGCGGCCCCGGAAATAAACATTGCCGGAGCCGCGTGGGCAGGAAGGAGGAGGAGCATCAGCATGTGCAGAAGAGGATCAGCGGCCCGAGAAGAGGAAGAGGCCCAGTAGCAGGGCCGCTGCGGCCTGAGAAGATCAGGGCCACTGCAGAGCCCATCCTGCGGCGACCCGCAAAGAGGAGGCCCAGAGGTGAGAGAGAGGCTGAGGGTCTGTAGAGAGTGTGTGTGTGTGTGTGTGTGTGCGCGTGTGCATGTATGAGATGAGTTGAGAGATTGTGTGTGAGAGTGAGGACCTGAATGTTTGCAGAGACAGCATGTGAGAGCCTCTGTGTTTGTGTGAGACAGCATGTGACACTACAAAGGAGTGCTTCTACAAGTTACAAGTACTTAAAAAACTCAAACCGCTCCTATTCCATTATGATTTCAGATCTGTCCTCCAAGCCATTCTGTTTTCCAAGATCGACTACTGCAATTCCATTTTGCAAGGTCTCCCGGCTTCTACTATAAAAGCCCTCCAGTTGCTCCAAAATGCAACGGCGAGAATTTTGACGAATACCAATCGGAGAGCGCATATCTCTCCCATTCTAAAAGATCTTCACTGGCTCCCAGTAAACTTCAGGATTCTCCATAAATCACTCACAATTATCCACAAATATATTCACCATCAGACCCCTCTTGATCTGCTAACCCCCTCAAACTGCACTCGACGGCTAGACCTTTAAGGGATGCCTACAAGGGATCCTTACATGTTCCTCCTATCAAAGTTGTGCATCACTCAAACATCAGAGCCCGGACATTCTCTATCACAGGTCCCTCCATCTGGAACGCCATGCCTCCGGACCTCAGGCAGGAAACTTGTCTACTAACTTTTAAAAAGAAACTAAAGACATGGCTGTTCTGCCGAGCCTTCCCCGCCACTAGTCCAACAGCCTGACTTAGAATTGTTCCAACAATTATGTAAATAAATAAACGCTAAATCACGCTTATAAGTTATCATGAGGATGGCTCCTTGCCTCCCTCCCATAGTCTCTTGTATATTGTACTCTATCTTCGTTCTCCCTTTCTTATTTCCTACTCCCAGTTAAGGCATCCTTGTTATAAGGTAACTTTATACTCCTTCAAATTGTCTCTTGTTGATTGGTTGGTTATAGTTACTGCTTAGTTCGATGTAAACCGAGTTGATTTGATGTGTATCAAGAAAGTTGGTATATAAAAGCCTTTAATAAATAAATAAATAAATCATAGAGTCCTGGCTTTTGCCATCAGACATCGTTTTATTAAATCAGTTTCACTTTTCTATATATGAAGTATACTCTGAGCCCCATCTTGGAAAGAAGAGAGGTGATTCTTTTTTGATTATTGCCAAGTCACCTCTTCAACTATCCATGGCCTCCAATAAAGATATCTCTCTGAGACACTTGACCTTTCTTTTCTCTAAATTGGAGTTCTTATTGCCCCCCTGGTAACTTAACTACCTGTCTCGCTGTCTCGTTGCATTAATTGATTGCTTGCCACAAAGGCTAATTTAAAAAACTCTCTTGTGTTAGGAGTTTTTAGCTCCTCTCTACCATTAGCAGCGACTTAATGACTTCTTGGCTGGTCACAGCTTGTAGACAGACCGACAGATCTGCATGAACACACTTTAGATTTAATACTTGTTCCATCAAATTGGTTATCCAACAAAGTACTTAATTGTGATTCCTATGATGTGCCTTGATTTGACCATTATTTAGTAAGTTGTATGTTAATATAGCCCAAGATGATATTCCATAAAACACTGAAATCTGTCAGGGTACTTAGGTAGCCACTAGTTAGTTTGGATACACTTTGTGAGCAGTAGACACCCAATTTCTCTCTGCCTTATAATCCTGATGTAATACGTTTAGTTAACAGATGTCAATCATCATTACATTCTTTTCTGGACACTTTGGCCCCTATTGTTTTGTTAGATTTGAAAAGGTCTAATCATGCTCCATGGTGTTCTGTGGAACTACATACTAAAATAAAACACCATGGAAGGTAGTGTATCGTTCATGAAAAAGGAAGGATGAAAGTGTCCTGAAAGCTACCAGGATAAAATGGCTGCCCATAGGGAAGCCATTGACAGCATGAAAAAGAGTTGGTGCTTCACTAGGATCACCATGCCTCACAACCACTTGAACTTTTTAATATCATACACTCTCTCATTAATAATACTGTCATAATGCAGCTTGTAGCTAACCGTGAATCTTGGAGGAGGTTGCCTTGTCTTTCTTAAAGAACAAATCCTTGTTAATTTCATCCATGCCCGCTAATGTTGGCATAAATATGGCAACCTATGCCTCAGGTTTAGCCAAGCATCCTTGGAACACTTTTTCTCACACCACTTCTCTGGAGGTATCTTCCATTTTGAATGCACAGAAAGATTGCTACTTTGTGTTCAGCACTTGTTCCACAGCTCTAATTAAAGTGCTACGCTCTGATGTAAGTGGTTTTATTGCTAGAATAATAAACAATCTTTAGAAGAGGCCTTGAAAACTGCAACAATTTGGCCTTTGCTTAAAAAATCCAAATTTGAGCCCCTACAATGTAAATAACATTCACCCGATTTCAATTTTGCCATCAATTTCAAAGATCTTAGCAAAAATAGTCCACAATTGATTGCAAGGTCACATTACTGAGCAAAACTTCCTAGATGAATTTCAATTTGAATTTTGCCATTGCCAAAACACAGAAACCCTTCTATTATCCTATTTTAAAATTATTCAGAAGGGTTTGACACAGACACTAAGTACTTTGCTGTTTTCTTGGATATCTCCGCAGCTGTTGACACCATTGACTACTCTATTCTTTTGGGGCACTTAGAGTATATGGTATTGTCTACAGTTATTCTTGCTTGGTTCACTTAATACCTCTCCTCTCATTCATTCCATGTAGTTATTGAAGAATACAAAAGGCAAAACAGAAGCAAGACAAACAAGTTACCTTAGCTTAGAAATCTTTATTTGCATGTATTTTCAAATAAAAGTCGCCCTACTCTGGCTGAGTTTCGCAAAGGGGCCCAAACACTTCTGCCAGAGCTTCCTGCAAAGTGCTGTGTCTTAGGGCCAGAGATGGGTGACTTTTATTTGAAAATACGTGCAAATAAATATTTCTAAACTAAGGTGACTGGTCTGTCTTTCTCCTGTTTTGCCTTCTGACTTTGACAGACCATCTTCCGGTCTGCTTTGTGGGACCCTCCCTTCTTTGGATCATGTCCATTATTGGAAATTATACATCTTATCTCCATCCGCTCACCACTGTTATGCCCAAGATTCTTCTCTATCCGCAACTCTATTTAATATATATTTCACTCCACTTTGCTCAATTCTTAGGAGCCTAGGTGTGGTGTTCAGCATGTATGTAGAAGACATACAATTCCTTGTGACTCTTAGTGAAACGTTGCAGTTGACCTTTAAGAAGCTCAACAACTGCCTGACCAAAGTAAAAAAATGGCTCACCAAGAACAAGCTGACCTTGAATCTTAAGAAGACAAATTATCTTCTTAAGCCACTCAAGAATGTCAGATTTGCCATCCACCTTTTCTTTTGAAGGTCAGCTTATCCCTATTCTTAAGCAAGTACATAATTTAGGTATTCATATCGATTCATCACTGTCAATGTTGCCACAAATCAAGTCTATAATTCACTCATCTTATAACAAAATGTGGATGTTATGCTTTGTTAAGCTGTATCTGCATACAGCAGACTTTTGTTTAATTACCCAAGCCCTTGTCCTATCTCCTCTGGACTATTGTAACGCACTCTATTTAGGTCTCCCACTTTTCTCTCTTAAATCTTTACCGCAAGTTCAAAATTTTGTTGCTCGCTTAGTAACTGATGTTTCTTCATGGGATCACATTATCCCCTCACTTGTAAAACTTAATTGTCTTCCAGTAAGTTGGCATATACAATTTGAGGTATTTTGCTTAGTGTTCAAAAATAAGTATGATCTTGCTCCACTGTGTATTTCTTCCTCCATTCAATCATATAAACCAAACCACTCTGTAAGCTCTTCCTCGGGAAATTTGCTTCATTTACTCCCTGCCACATTCTTACAGCTTGCTGAACACTGGAAGAGAATATTCAGTGTAGTCACACTTTTCTTATGAAATAAGCTATTTGACGTGATAGGAACTGAGAAGAATTTGCTTTGTTTCAGAAAGCTATTAAAAACCCATAATGCTTTCATTAGCATTCAGTTAGGTGATTAGTTAGCAGTTACATAGTGTAATTCAGTAAGAACCTCACTTCTTTGCAATATTCTTTAAGACATTTTTTAATGCATTTTTTAATATATTTGTACTGATTGATTTATATAGATTGTATTGTTATTTTTGCCTATGTGTGTTATTTTGGAATTCACTGAGATATATGGATTGGCAGAATATACATTAAAAAAAATAAAGAAACAAAGAAAGAGAGAAAGAAATGAATCCATTGGTATGCAGGTTTGGAAGAGATAATGGCCCTCTGTGCTCATTACCATTAAGGCCTTGAGAAAACTCTTTTAGCTAATGCAGTATAGGTTAGCAATTGTGAGGGAGGTACCATTCATGTACAGCCTCTCCCTTTCAGAGTGCTAGGATGGCCACCCCCTTGATGTTATTTAAACAGCTCTTTATTCAGAATATGGAGGCATTGCTTTTGAATTCAGAGTTAGGTGACAGTGCAGACGCATTTTCTTAATTAGAATTATGGTCTGCTTAGAGGATCCAGGCAAGTCCTCCCTGGGGATCCTGAGCAAGGTGGGGAGGCTGTACTACCAGTCTAATAACTGGCTGGTTGGGCTTACCTCTGGGTTATTTTTGTGTTTTTGGACTTTTACATGAAAGGAAGCCTTGAGAGACCCCTGGGTGTTGCCTTGCGATAGGGCATATGAAGATCTGCCCCTTTGTAATCTTGTACGGGAACCAGAGAAATGGTGGTGACCTGATTAAAGGTTGGAATAAGTTTTGGGAAAAGATTTTTGGTTACACTGGTAAACAAATTTCTGGGAACATTTTGTTTCCTCCACAACCTTCGGTGAAACAAGTAGATTTTAACAAGCTGAACACAAATATGCTTTTATTATGTCTGTATCACGTACCATTTGCCAGAAAACATTTGCCAGAAAACAATGCTTAATGTACCATTTGCGATATACATTAAGCATTGTTACATGTCTGTAGCGGCATAAACTATAATGGCAATGTTGGCATCAGAAAACAAAACTAAAAATGTTTTGCCACAAATTTTTGTTTGTAATCACTGTCCGATGCTTCGCAGATGAGAGTCCAACAATAGTCACACAGCATGGAGGGGTTCCACTTGCCTTGATACTGTTTCTCCATTTTGACAATGTCTTGATGAAACCTTTCAACATGTTCGTCACTCAGAGCACCAAGGTCATCTGGGAAGAAGTCCAAGTGGGAATGAAGAAAATCTATCTTCAATGATATGTTGCACTTCATCAATTTGTATGCCTGAAGCAGATTTTCAACCAGTTCAACATAGTTTGCTGCCTTATAGTTGCCTAGAAAGTTACAAATTACATTCTTGAAGGCTGTCCATGCAACACGTTCTGTACCTTGCAGAAGATCATCAAAGTGGCTGTCCTTCATCACAACTTGGATTTGTGGGCCAACAAAAACATCTTCTTTTATCTTGGCATCACTTATGCGTGGAAATATTTGCCAAACCATAGCAAATAACCAAAGGCTTTGTTTGTTCATTGTCTTAATGGAGTTTTTCATCAGCCCAAGTTTGTTGTGCAAAGGTGGAAGAAATATCTTACTTGGATCCACCAATGGGTCGTGCGCAACATTCATCTGCCCTGGAACCAACTTCTTGCGGAGAGGCCAGACTTTTCTGATGTAATGCTTGACTGTCCCACTCATAAAGGAAGCAACAATACTTGGTGTAACCAAGCTGCAGAGCCAGTAGAATTGCAGCTACCTTGAGATCACCACACAAATTCCAGTTGTACCTCGAGTACTCATTGTGGCTCAGCAGTAGCTGCACGTTCTCATATGTTTCTTTCATATGAATGGCATGTCTGATAGGTATTGATAGGTAGATATTGCCGTTCTGCATCAAAACAGCCTTCAAACTTAAGATTGATGAATCAATAAACAGTCGCCATTCTGTTGATTCGTGGTCACATCTGAGAGCACAAAACAATCCATCGATGTCACAGCAAAAAGTCAGACTGTCTACTTGGTTGAAATATTTTGTTAAATCATGACGGCTGCGAAATACTGACATTTTCATATCAGATGAAAAAAGATTCCATCCTTGCATCCTTGACCCAAGCAGCTCTGCCTGACTCTTTGATAAAGCCAAATCTCAGACCAGATCATTCAGCTCTGACTGAGATATTAAATGAGGATCGCTGGATGCTGATGGCACAAAGTCAGGATCAGCCACAGCTTCCATCTGTGATGGCTCGCCATCATCGCCTACCTCTTCATCTTCATCATCAAGTGTCCACACCTCTGGCGGTTTTGGAACAGGAAGATCTGTCATCATGCAGTACTGGTCTCATTGCCAATGCAAGGTTAGGGTACTCAATAAACTTCCTGTTCTTTAAGTATCCTGACACATTCGTCATGCAGAAGTAACAGTCAGTTATGTGATCTTTCTGTTCCCTCCATATCATTGGGATGGCAAATGGCATGGATGGTCACATACCTTTCCGCCAAGCTCGCAGACTACTGGAGCAAGATGCACAACATATATGAGGAGCCCATGCTCTGTCCTGGTCACCAATTTTGCACCTGAAGTATAACTCGTATGTCTTCTTAATGAGTGCAGTCATACTCCTTTTCTGTACTTTCAGAGTAAACTTACCACAGATGTAACAAATCGTGTCACAGCTATTACGATATTGGCGCGACATTTCATAAAGTATATGAGATTAAATCCACAAGCTTTAAACGCAACAGTTTTAGTGTACGATTTGCTCATTCACACAGATGTTGCACAGGAGACTACTCACTGCTGCTGCTTATATAAAGCTGTGTCATCATGGAAACAAGTTAGAATCTTGCAGCCAAGCTGGGGCTTGCCCGATCAAGTTCTGGCATGATTAGGCAGAGTTTCTTGGTGTATTTTAAAAAAAAGTTAGACTCTGTTACATGTTACATTGCTTATGGCCATCAAAAAAATGACATGAATTTTAAAAATCATAAAAACTACTGTCCAGGAAGAAAATATATGTACGCAAGATTATGTTTTAAAATTTCACAATTATTGTAACACCAAATTAGCCGTTTCTCAAAAACAATATGTGATGTACAAATTTCGAAGTAATATCTGTGGATCAGCAAAAAAAAATCTATTTGGAACTCCAAAAAGCCTGAAGGAAAAAAAAACTTTGTTTACCAGTGATATAGGAGCTAGGAGGAAGCGTTCTATTGCCCCTTCCTACCTGAGGAGGAACATTGAGAGCTGCATGTTCCTGAGAGAATCCCCTACATCATGGGATTCAAGAGGAAGAGGAGATCAAGAGCATGAGAGTTAAACTGTGATTAAGACCAATATGAACTTAAGAACATAAAATATGCCATACTGGATCAGACCAAGGGTCCATCAAGTCCAGTATCCTGTGACCAATAGTGGCCAACCAAGTCATAAGTACCTGGCAAGTACCCAAACAATAAATGAATAGATTCCAAGCTACTAATCCTTATTGATTAATAGCAGTTTATGGACTTCTGCGCTAGGAACTTATCCAAACCTTTTTTAAACCCAGTTATACTAACTGCCATAACTACATCCTCTGGCAATGAATTCCAGAGCTTAATTATGCATTGAGTGAAAAAGAATTTTCTCTGATTTGTTTTAAATGAGCTACTTGCTAACTTCATGGAGTGCCCCCTAGTCCAAAAGAGTAAATAACCTAGTGAGGACACCCAATCAGAGCCTACAACCCCTGGGGAGAGAGAAGTTTGGACTCCCTGTGCTGATACTGTGAGTTATCATTTTTGCCAGCTTGGAGGAGTTTTCCTGCCCACACAAGGATACCCTGCCACCTGGGATCATCACTTATCCAAGCCCTGGAGAGTGAATGTTTTCCATGCCCTGGCAGTAGAGACCCATGCACAGCTAGAGGGAAAGACTGTAACAAGAGCATCTGTGGTGCTAAGGACTGTGTTAATTGTGCCATGCACTCATTCAGATTCACTATCAGTAAAGTATTCATTTTGGACACTCATCCCGAGTCTCTCATGTATTATTGGTATTTATTTATTTATTTATTTTATTTATTTATTTTATATACCGACATTCATCTCAATTGAGATATCACACCGGTTTACATTCAGGTACTATAGGTATTTCTCTATCCCCAGAGGGCTTACAATCTAAGTTTTTGTACCTGAGGCAATGTAGGGTAAAGTGACTTGCCCAAGGTCACAAGGAGTCACAAGGTATTGACAGCACACACACACACACACAAGGTATTGACAGCACACACACAGTAGTGAAGAAAAAACTATATAAAGGCATTCCTGTCACTCTGGGCTCTGAAAGGAAATTCCTTTCTCCCCACCAACAAAGTATCTAGGCCCTGGAGAAAGAGACAGTGAAAGAGCTAGCCTGTATAAATTATTTTATGGCCCCATCGGTGTTAGGACAGCACCGAGAGATGGGGGTTACACCTGTTACACAGGCTCAGAGACTCACGCTTGGTGTGTACTTTACTCTGTTATGGTATTCCACATTGCTCCATATGATAGCTTACTAATAAAGAATTTCTCTTTGCTGACTGTCACTATTCAGTGCTTAATCAAGCTTATCGTGGTAAAATATTGAATGGTAACACTGGAAATATTGCAGATTTTATGGGAAAATAACTCTAGAATTGTTTTTATTTGGATAAAAACATGAAATATCACGCACAAATTGCTATTTTCTTATGATAATTATTGTCCACACCCTCCACCTTCTAATCTCTAGACCAATAAAAATGCCTTCCTAGCTGACTAACTTACTTCTTGACAAAATATTTGACCACTATAGTCTGCTTTTGGTACAACAGCAGCTTCGGGCAGCAAAAAACCATCAAGAGGGCAGGCATTCAGCAATGCTAGTGTCACAGGGAACTGGGGCAGGTGGTCCCACAATTCTCTTAGTTGTGCTGGAGGTGGACCCTTGGGCCGAGATGGGGGTTGTCGCAACATGTAGGAAGGGTCCTACAGGTCCCCACCATTGGCAGGCAGAGAGGGCTGATGGACAGAGGCTGGCTGGCGCTTCACCAATACCAGCCCTCGTTCCCTGCGAGTTGCGCCTTTGGGTGCCGGGGCAGGCTGGACAGGTGGGCCTCCGTATGTTGCCGTCAATGGAAGGATCACATTCAGCCCAGAGGCAGCAACAGAGCAGAGTAATGTCTATACTGGACGAGGAAGAGTCCCAGAGACCCGGGCACCAATAGAACAAGAGTCAGACAGGGGGCGCCCGAGCAAGAACAGGCCGAAGCCTGAATATGCCAAGTCCAGGATGTAGACTGAAGAGGCATCATAGAGCAAGCTGGAGTTGGGGCCGGCAGCAATCTGGAAGCGGTGGCAAGCAAGACTGAGGTCTGGAGGAGGAGAAAATCAGAAGCGTAGTCAGATGATGCAGAGGTCTGGGTCTGGAGAGAGGCAACGGAGTAGTCAGGCAAAGCAGAGGTCCAGGCTTGGAGAGTCAATGGCGTAGTCAGGCAAAGCAGAGGTCCGGGCTTGGAGAGACTCAATGGCGTGGTCAGGCAAAGCAGAAGTCAAGGTCCGAGGAGGCAAGTCGAGGATAGGTTGAGGATCAGGAACACAGGAATGAGGAAATAAGGAACAGGAGTCAGCGAGGATCAGGAACCTTGAATGAGGAGAATCTCTAGGAGGCAACGAGTACTCGACCAGTGAGGAGACCTGTTGCAAAGGCAAACTTAGGAAGTGGAGCCTGGGCTTAAGTATCGAGCTCCACTGATGTCATCATCCGGGGCCGCAGCTAAGTTCCCGCCACGGACCTTACCTAAGACACAGTGATGTGCACGCACGTGCCCAGGGAGGGGTGCGGCACTGAGTGGAGGCATCTCTCCACGGGTCACGCGGATAGGCCAGATGCAGAGCACCAGGATCTGTAGCTGAGCCGGAGGCACCAGGGGCAGCCCAAGGATGCAGCCGGCGGCCTTCCACCGCCGGGGATGAAGGACCAGGCACTGGATTCACTTGAGAGAGGTAAGGGGGCCGAGCCGCGGGTCTGCTGCAGCCAGCATGCGCAACTTACTACGTAGGAGGCAAAACAGGGCTCATTGTATTTCATGGCTTGTGGCTCCTTCCAACAACTCAATAGTCAGCTTTGTAGGGGGCATGTCACAAACAAGCTTTTCTATGTCCTTGCACTAGGGGCTCTGAACCTTGTGCTTCCATGTTCATGATCACATCTGATTTCCCTTACAGAGGAATGAAATGCAGGCCTTGAAGACAGATGTTTATGCTATCGCACAGTTCCCTAATGTTTTGGGTGCTCTAGACCAGTGATTCTCAACAGGTGTGTCAGGATACACTGGTATGTCACGAGTTCCTGGGAGGTGTGTCACAGGGCCAGCAGATAGCTGCCTCCTTATCAGCCTCGGCGGGAGTTGGTTGACTTATCTTACAATAGGCCTGAGGGAGGCTACTCTCACTTCCTTCTCTTCTTTCTCACCCAGTGGGAGACTGTTTCCTTCTTCGACCAGATGAGAGTGAGCCATTGCCATCTCATAGGCCTGATAGGATGCAAGCTATCTTCCCCTGCTAAGCCTGGGAGTGATGCTGCTGATGATCTCTTCACCCTGTAAAGGGTAGGGGAAAAGAAGTTGGAGATGCTGGGAATATGAAAGAGGAACAGAGAGGGAGTGTGGGGGCTGCTTAGCAGCAAGGGGTAGGAAACAAGGGATCAGGGTAGCTGGGCAGGCAGGGAGATGAGATGAAGGGCTAGGGTGAGTCAAGCAGGGGAGAGAAGGAGCACAGGAAAGAGGATGTGGGGGGTCAGGAATGCTGGGCAGGGATATGAGTGTGAGTGGATGATTGAAAGGGAATAATTGGGGAAAAATGAAGAATGGAGGCATGGAAGGGGAGTGACGGGGTGCAAGGGCCATAATATGTCAGTTTGGGGGATGTGCATTTCTTCTACCTTTGTACTTTGCTTAGTGTATAAGGATATGTATTTCTGTTTCTAGCACTCCACTTTTGCACTGCATGCAGAGTGGCTTTTTGTGGTTTCCATTCTAGTTTTTGTCTCCACATTTATAACTTGTGGTCTTTTATTCTGTATTTGTTGAATGTTGGATCTGTATGTGTGACTGAGGTGATGTATTTTACCAGTAGGTAGGGATTTATATCAATCTTTGTTGTGTTTTCTCATTCTCAATAGGACATGCATTGATGCTGCATTGCTGTCTTGCTACCTTTTCATAGGAAGGGCTATTGTTTGAGTTCTTGGAATTAGTGTTGCAATGGTATTGAAGATTTACTATACATGTGCTGAGTGCTTGTTTGTTTTTTTCTCAGGTTTTGTATTTTACAATGCCCCTGGTAGTAAGGGAGTTTGTGTTTGTTACTGAGATAGAACCAGAATCAGAATATCTTTTTTATATTTGAAATATCCTAATTCTGCTCTGCATACATTATTTGGGGAAGGGGGGGGGGGGTTCCTGTGGATGCGGAGAATATGTTTACATTTAGTCCCGTGATGGTCAAGGGTTCAGTGTGTCACGCCTGTAAGCATTATCTGCCAGGTGTGTCCCAAAAGAAAAAAGGTTGAGAACCACTGCTCTAGACTATACACAATAGGATCTCATTCCACCCCATGTGAGGGAAGAATCCTACTGTAACCGCAAATTCTTCCACTCTCTCAAGGTGACTACTGCCGCACACTTAGCTGAAAATTTCAAGATATTCATATTGTTCACAAGGACTCCGAGGTCCTTTTCCTGTATGGTAACTCTTTTCATGGAACCCAGCATTATGTTTCTGTATTTAAGATTATTTTTCCCTATGTGTATTACTTTGCTCATATCCTTATTATCATATCCTTATTAAATTACATCTGCCATTTAGAAGTCCAGTCTCCTAGTCTCACAAGATCCTTCTGCAATTTCTCACAATCCACTACTGTTTTAATGATTCGAAAACATTTTGTGTCATTTGAAAATTTGATCACCTCACTTGTTCTTTTCTCCAGATCATTTATGAATATGCTAAATAACACAGGTCCCAATACAGACCCCCTAGGGCACTTCACTAACAATCTTTCTTCTTTTGGAAATCTGATCATTTAGTCCTACCCTCTGTTTCCTGTCTTTTATGCCATCACCAATCCACAATAGAATACCACCTTCGATCCCATGATCTTCCAATTTCCTAAGGAGTCTCTCATAAGGATCTTTATCATATATCTGGAAATCCAAATACAGTATATCAACCATTTCTCCTTTATCTGCATGTTTGTTTATACTTTCAAAAAAATCTAGTTTATTGGTAAGGCAAATGTTGCGCTGGAGGTGAATTCTTGGACTGAGGTGGGGTTGACACTACTCTTAGGCAAGGGCCTATGGATCCCCACTGTCAGCAGGTGGAGTGAGTTGAAGCTGGAGGCCACTGGAGCTTCACCTATACCAGCCCACGTTCCCCTCGGGTTGAGCCTTTGGGTGCCGGGGCCGGCAGGACTTAGGCGGGCCTCGAGTTCAAGCAGTAACAACAGATACTTCAGCCCAGAGACAGCAGCCAGTAGATGGCGTTGTTCTACCCCAGACGGGTTATGGAACTGAAACTCAAGCACCAAGGAACAAGGAACGGCTGAGGGTGCCTGAGTAAGGAAAGGCTGAAGCCTTAAGAGTCCACGTCCAGAGGGTAGAGACAGAGGCATCACTGTCGAGCGTGAATGGAGGCTGGCAGCCACTGGGAGGTGTAGCAAGCAATGTAGAACTCTGGATAGAAGAAAGTCTATGACAGTGTCGTCCATAGCAATGAACAGGGCACGAAGAAGGCAGAGGTGGTCAGAGTAGCAATGGACAGAGTACAGAGAAGGCAGATGTAGTCAGATGTAACCATGGTCAAGGCTTGGAGAAGACAAGCGTAGTCAGGCATAGCAATGGTCAAGGCACGGAAAAGGCAAACTTGGTCAGGCATAGCAATGGTCAAGGTATGGAGAAGGCAGGTGAGGTCGGACATAGCAGAGGTCAGGCTTGGAGAAGGCAGGCAAGATCGGACGTAGCAGAGGGCAGGCTTGGAGAAGGCAGGCGAGGTTGGACATAGCAGAGGTCAGGCTTGGAGAAGGCAGGCGAGGTCAGAAGTAGCAGAGGTCAGACTTGGAGAAAGCAGGTGAAGTCAAACATAGCAGGAGTCGGTAGCAGGAAGTCAATCAATACGAGAAGACAAGATGAACACAGGAACTAGGAACCGAAGACACAGGAACAAGATCAGGAACACAGAGAAGCAACGAGCACTTGGAAACCAGGAGCAGGCAAACCAAGGAGACCTGTTACAAAGGCAAAGCTTCTGTGGAAAACCAGGGAATTTATACGATGCAAGATGTGATATCATCATCCGGGTCCACAGCCTGGTTCCCGCCACGGGTTCTTTAAAGGTCTCAGGGTGTCGCACGCGTGTGCGCCTACAGGGAGGCGCAGCACCACTGGAGGTGTCTCTCCACTGCCTATGCAGAGAGCCCTGATGGACAGAGGTATCCTGGCTGGAAGGTCCGGGAGGTGATGCAAGGCCGGAGGTGCTGGTGGACGCCTGAGGTCGGAGCCGGCGTCTCACCGCCACCAGGGAAGAAGATCTGGGTCCCGAAGGCTGCGCAGCAAGGTACGAGGGCCGCACTGTGGGGTTGCCATGGGCGGCGAGGTTAACAGCAAGATTTCTCTTTTCAAAAACCATGTTGACTCTTCCAAATTGAACCATTTCTATTTACATGATCAATAATGTTGTTTTAAAGACGAGCTTCTACTGTTTTGTCTGACACCAGCATCAGGCTACCCTGAACTGTTTTTTGGCAGTAGACAGAAAGTGATATCACTGTAAACATAATCCTTTTCCCTTTCAGCAGTGTTATGTAATATCTCCATTTTTCCACATTGATTTTGCTATTGGGATGCTGCAGTCAAGTGCCTTTCTTTTTCTTACTGTAACCATTTACTTCATTAAAATGCTGCTGTCTTAGATTATGTTATAGAGTTCTGTCCATTTGTAGGTAAACTCATGCCTAATTTAAAGAATTTTTCAAAGTAAGAGGGATTATATACGTTTGATGGACCCTTCGGTTATATCATCATTGAGCCCTGGATATTCCTACATTCAGAAAGCAGTCTAGTGTACATTGGAAATGAGGGGGGGGGGGGGGGGGGGGGAGGTTCCATTCAAATGCATCTCCCTCCCTTTGAGGGTGCTGGGATGGTCCACCTCCTGAGAGTTAAGAAAAGCAGCTTGTACGTGTGAGCTCTGGGGGCAGTCAGCTTTCAGTTGCAGTTAGGAGGTAGTATGGAGCTTTTTCTGAGTTGGATTTTTCAGGCTCAGTCAGAGGAGCCAGATAAACTCTGCCTGGGGAGACTGACCAGGGTCAGGAGGGATTTCTTTTTCCAGTCCACTCCCTTCCTGGTAGGGATTTTTCCCTCTGGGTTGTTTTTGGGTCTTTATAGTTTTTGTGGTACGGGCCTTGTGAGACATCTGGGCCTCTCCAGGGCATGGGGAAACTCTGTGTTTGAGGTGCCCAGGGATAGGCAAGACCTGCCCTAGAGGTGGTGACCCACTGCAAGGAAAAACTCTGGTTTTAATATCAGTTTTTGGAATTAAAAGGCAATTTTATTAGAAGATATGGGAGGAAGCTTTTGGCTGCCCCTTCTTTCTACCCTGATAAAGGAACATCGAGAGTTGTGTGTTTCAAGATCCCTTCCCTACTTGGAATCCATGAAAACTGAGTGAGATTGAGAAAGGTCTGAGGAAAACTGTAAGACTACATTTGAGTTACATCAGAGTTACATCAGAGTTACATCAGAGTCTTCTCCCTGGGAAGAGAGATAATTGAGGATACTGTGCAGAGACTGTGTGATAGATTTTTGGCCATTTCGAAGGAGATGTTCAATCCCAGCAAGGATATCCCTGCCTGCTTAGTGAGTGATTCCCTTGTCCCTGGACTAAGGTAAAGGGAACCTTGACAGATAGAAAGAGAGTAACAGCCACTGTGGAAACTAAAGGAATTGTGCCATTTCTCATCTGATTACCCATCAGTAAAAACTTTGGTTTTGGACACTCAACCAGAGTCTCCTGTGTCTTATTTCTGGCACTTACAGCAGCTACAGTGTGGAGAATGGTGCATCCCTCCCAAGGAACACAACTAAGAATCACTCTTGTCCCACTGGGCTCTGAAAGTAAAACTCCCCCCCCCCCCCCCCCATCTACAAAGGATGCCTCCCTGGGAGTAAAAGAGCTCGTGAGAGAGTTAGCTGGTGAGTGGTTCCAGCCCCGAAGTGAAATATTTATTTATTTATTTATTTATTTATTTATTTAGAAAGTTTTATATACCGCACAAATGGATATAATACATCCGTCTAGGCGGTTTACAATATTCAAGACACATGCATAATTTTAAAACAAATACAGACATTTCAAATACAACACAAGAAAATTATGTAGTGTTCATTTATAGGTAAACTATAAAATATTACTGTAACTGAAAAGCTTGAGTGAAAAGATGAGTTTTTAGTAATTTTTTTAATTCTCTACGATTAGAGGTTAACCGGATACAGTCTGGTAAAGAGTTCCATAATATTGGACCAGCAACTGAAAAGACACGTTTACGAGTTAACGATAAACTAACAGATTTTACATACTGTTGCTTCAGGTGGCAGGTGGCAGGTGAGATGGTTGCTTCAGGTGGCAGGATTTTGAGGTGGCAAAAAATGCCCCTCTGTCCCTGCGGTGGGACAGAGGGTCGCTACCACAGGCCGCCACTAGAGGCCAAGCTGGCAGTGTGGAGGAGGGCTGCCACCACCGGAGGCTAGGACAATGGCATGGAGGAGGTCCACCGCCGCCACTGGAGGCCAGGCCAGCAGCGTGGAAGAGAGAGGAGGGATGCTTCCACTGCACCACCAGAAGCCAGGCCAGCAGTGTGGAGGAGGGAGTAGGGCCGCCGTTGCCATCCATGGAGGCTAGGCTGGCAGCAGCTGAAGGGAGGAGGGATGAGGGGCAGGGCGAGTGGGGAGTGGAGCGAAAGGGGAGGAGCAAGTGGGAAGAGGGTGAGGAGACAATATCTTGTCCCTCGCCTCAGACAGTAGATTGCCTTGAGCCACCCCTGGTCCCATTGGGTAGCAGTCTACACCCAGGGATGGGGTTACTTAAGGTAAAATAGTGGTACATTAGAGAGGTAATTTTCAAAAAGATTTATATGCTTTAAACTGGGTTTTATGTGTAAATGCACTTTACATGTGTAAGTGGGCTTTTGAAAATTGCTACAATAGATGCCATTGAATTGACAATAGGTTTTATGCAAATGAGCATTTGAAAATTGCTACAATTGTATGTTACATTTACAGGTATAATTCCTTTGAAAATTACCTCATATAGATTTATTATTGGTCAAATTTTGTGCAGAAGATTAAGCCACAGTTAAAAAAAAAAATCATTAATATTTATAGGGCATAGGAACAAAATGATAATGTAATAAGAAAATCTGAAAAGAATTATTTTTTATATGAACAGTTTTTCATAAGCATGAGATGTGTAAAGTTTAATAAAGATTGAGCTGTGTTTTATAAAAATGTCATGATTTCTATACTATCTTATATTTCAAATGACATCTATCACTTTAATTAGTTGGCATCCTGATAGCAAATTAGAGTCCTTTTCCTTCTGTGGAAATAAATCAAACTTTGCACTGTGAGTCTATCTCTGTTGTGTAATTGATTACTGCTCTGCCCAACACAGAACCCCAGTACTCAAGCATTTCCCTGCCCATGAGACCTGGCATCTGTTTCTGCTGTGCACGGTTTCTGTTACTATGCTGTAGCAGAAGCATTAAAAAGTGTGTGTGCGCAAGTTTAAACTTCACCATCTGGAACACAGTAAGATACCTGTATGCGATAATAAATATACAAATTGAAATGCAACTGTTAGACTGGACACACACTAGATGGGCCGTTTGGCCCTTATCTGCTGTTATATTCTCTGCTAGGCTGAGCTGAAAGTCTAAACCTTTGTGCAGGCCCAGGCTGCTTTTGTCACTGTGCTGCTCACAAAGAACAGATTCCTATCTCCTAAATGCTATTTTCTGTCAGCCTTTGGCTTTTCACTTGCAAGGGCTTACATCTAACCAACTTCCTTTATGCTCTTCTAGTTGGCTAGTGTCTAACTCTACCTAACCCTTAGAGAATGAGATGACACAATTTGCGATAGATGCTGCATTTCCCCTCTGGGACATGCTGATAAATTCCCTCAAACGTATGGGTGCATTGTAAAAGGAAAACATTGAACTTGTCACTTTTCAGTTACGTCAAACTTATGCCCCTTTTACTCCTGACAATGATTGTTTTTAATATGCAACTGAGGATATGTAAATATGTATGTAATGTAGCCAAAAGAAATTTCTTGCTGCATAAATAGTCACTAGTTTTCTTAAATTACTTTTTCTGGACCAAGTGCCTGATTCACTAAGACGATAATTTTAAAATGAGTGCACAGGTGCCCGTACATGTGTGTATGGGTGCACGAGTGCACACATGGTGTCATTGTACATCGTGCACCTAATTGCGTGTGCATGATTTAAAATACTCCTACCTCTCGTATGCATGCTCCTAATTTTAAGTGGTTACTAGAGCAAACGTATTTCGCACATCTTCCTTAGGATTTTGTCAGCTTTAATGCACACAGGTAAGCAGATTTAAAACACGCTCACGTAAGGGACATTCCCAGTTTTTACCAAGTAGGCCACCAGTTTGCCCAGTCTATCTCAACGTCATCCAGATCCCACCGTTTCTTCCCCCAGCTTATCCAGACCCCTCACCCAGTCATTCTAGGCCTTCACGGAGATGTATGCACTATGCAGACTTACAGTCATTCAAAAGCTAAAGTAAACATGCGCAGCTAACAGCCCACCATGTGCTGCAGCCACCGTAAGTAAACTACGGATTTAGGCGCATAAATTATGGCCCTACCTTGGAATGCCCCGATACGCCCCAACTCCACCTCTTTTGCTTTTACTCACGCAAGCACATATACGCTCATAATTTGCGGCTTTTGAAATATACGTTGCTCGCATACTTGCATATATGTGCCTTTTAATATGAGCAATGCTTTTAAAATTCACCCCTAAGGCTTTTTTCTCATTCTGTGTCTATGGAAAAAAAATCCTCGATGAATCAGGCCCTGAGTAAGCAACTTTTAAATTTTGCTTTACATCTTGTAGCATTGTGAATTAGGTACCTTGAATTGAAAAAGCATAATTTCTGCAGTGACATAGAATACTGGCATATTCGTTCTGCCCCGTTATTCCTGTCGACATTCCTAAAGTTATATCATAGCTTATAGGATATTACTCCTTATCCAATTCTTTTTTGTTGTCTTCCTTGCATTTTTTCTGTAGCTTCCTGACCATCCATGAATCAATAATGGGGTGTTCTGTTGTGTACAATTTCTATTATTATGCTTTACCAAAAGCACTTAAAAATTATGTGTGCAAGTTTAAGCTTCACCATCTGGAACATAGTCATTTTTTTTTGTTTTATTTTTAGTTTTCATTTCATTGGTGGGGTTTTGCATTTTGTTTGGTTTGGGATTTTATTCGGATTAGGCAAGTGAAGACAATGTTGCAATGGCAACAAACCAAAAGCACTTCCACCTTAAAGACTTTACAAATGCAGTACTGTGCACAATCTAAAAAGAAGAAAAAGGCCTCAGAAGTGATGCCACAGCTTTAGAAAGCAAATCAAGCAGTCATCTCTTCCAATCATAGGCCCAAAAACCTCTTATCTTTATTTACTGATGCAATTTTCATTTTATATGTTTTCTTTCTAAAATTTGAGAACCAAAACTTATATGGAAATTGCTTCAAAATTCCATGATCAAAACATTAAGTGCAAACTGAAACAAAGAAGCTAACGTTGGCCAGTGTTTCACATTTGTGCTGCTTCAGGGCTTCACTGCACTTGAATCATCATGTAAGATTTATTTTCATCTTAGACATCTGGAGAGTCAAGTTTCCAGTTCTTGTACTTTTAAATGATACATAGGTATTGAATTTTAGCAATCTAAATTTTACACTTTTTTAGTATTGAAGAGCATTTTCCAAACCCCCAAACCACTCTTCCAGTTTTGTATTTCAAGTCCCTTTTCATTTTTTTATCACTTCTAGCATATCCACTGTTAGACATGTTTGTATCATCTTTCCTCTGTGAATCCATGCTGCTTGGTGTCATGTAATCTCCTTGTTTCTCATTTTCTGAGACACCCAGTTTCCCCAACTTTGATGCATCCTGAGTATCCACCCCCAGTCCCACAGAGAAGTCTCACATCCAGGATTCAGATTACCAGGAATAATTGGATTACAGTGGGTTCTGGTAGAATAAGGCCTGTGATGAACAGACACCCACTCTCCCTTCTGTTACTTTTTTTGTGCTGGAAATTAAAGAAGTCAAAGTAACAGAATATGAAATGAGGTCTGAAAGGGAAATACCTAGTGCACCCAGAAACCTTTCAACATGATCAAATGTCATAAAAGAAAGTTGTTCTCTCACACTGAGGACGTCTCCCAGGGCTACTGCCCAGGAGAGAAAGGTTTTGGTCGGTCATCATAGTTGGTGATTTGATTATTAGAAATTTAAATACCTGGGTGGCTGGTAGACATGAGGACTGCCTGGTAACTTGCCTGCTTGGTGCAAAGGTAGCAGACCTCAGGCATCACCTAGATAGGATTATAAACAGTGCTGGGGAGGAGCCGGCTGTCGTGGTACATGTGGTACATGTGGGCACCAATGACATAGGAAAATATGGGAGAGAGCTTCTGGAAGCCAAATTTAGGATTTTAGGTAGAAAGCTGAAATCCAGAACCTCCAGGGTGGCATTCTCTGAAATGCTCCCTGTTCCACGTGCAAGTACCCAGAGGCAGGCAGAGCTCCGGACTCTCAATGCGTGGATGAGATGATGGTGCAGGGAAGAGGGATTCAGTTTCGTAAGGAACTGGGGAACCTTTTGGAGAAAGGGGAGACTTTTCTGAAAGGACGGGCTCCACCTTAACCAGAGGCCAGGTTGCTGGCGCTACCTTTTAAAAAAGAAATACAGCATCTTTTAAACTAGAACAATGGGGAAAGCTGACAGTCACTCAGCAGTGCATGGTTTGGAGGAATGTATCTTTGAAGGATACTAATGAAACACAAGAGTTAGGGCATCCCAACAGATAGGTTCCAATAAAAGCAAATGTAGGCCATATGCCTATAAGTAAAGGATCACCTGAGCTAAAGAATTCCAAATTATCCCTTTCAACTGAAAAGCAGATTGTTACTACAAACAAAAAATGCACTTTGAAATGTTTGTATGCTAATGCGAGAAGTCTAAGAAGTAAGTGGGAGAGTTAGAGTGTATAGCAGTGAATGATGAGATTGACATAATTGGCATCTCAGAGACCTGGTGGAAGGAGGATAACCAATGTGATAGTGCTATATAAGGGTACAAATTATATTGCAATGATAGGGAGGATCAACTTGGTGGGGGTGTGGCATATTATATCTGGAAGGGTATAGAGTCCAACAGGATAAAGATCGTACAAGAGACTAAATGCTCATTAGAATCTATATGGGTAGATATCCCATGTGTGTTGGGTAAGAGTATAGTGATAGGAGTGTACTGCCTTCCACCTGGCCAAAATAGTCAGACAGATATTGAAATGCTAAGAGAAATCAGGGAAGCTAACCAATTTGGCAGTGCAGTAATAATGGGAGATTTGAATTACTCCAATATTGACTGGGTAAATGTAACATCAGAACATGCTAGAGACATAAAGTTCCTAGTTGGAAAAAACGACAGCTTTATGAAGCAATTGGTTCAATGTTAGAGGAAGCTATTTTAGATGCAATTCTTAATGGATCGCAGGATTTGATGAGAGAGGTAATGGTGGTGGGAAAACTTGGCAATAATGATCATAACATGATCAAATTTTAGATCATTATCAACTCATGACTGGAAGGGTGCAATATGTAAATCTACAGCTCTAACACTAAATTTTCAAAAAGGAAACTGATAAAATTAGGAAAATAGATAGAAAAAAACTGAAAGTTAGCTGCAAAGGTTAAAAGTGTACAACAGGTGCGGACATTGTTTAAAAATACAATCCTAGAGGCACAGTCCATATGTATTCCACACATTACGAAAGGTGGAAGGAAGGCAAAATGATTGCCAGCATGGTTAAAAGGTGAGGTGAAAGAGGCTATTTTAGCCAAAAACAACATCCTTCAAAAATTTGAAGAAGGATCCATCTGAAGAAAATAGGAAAAAGCATAAGCATGGTCAAGTTAAGTATAAAATACTGATAAGGCAGGCTAAGAAAATTTAAAATGAAGTTGGCTGTAGAGGCAAAAGTTCATAATAAAAATCTTTTTAAATATATCAGAAACAAGAAAGCTGTGAGGGAGTTGGTTGGACTGTTAGATAACCAAGGGGTTAAAGCGGCTCTTAGGGAAGGTAAGGCAATTTCAGAAAGACTAAATTAATTCTTTGCTTCTGTGTTTACTAATGAGGATGTTGGGGAGATACTGATTCCGGAGATGATTTTCAAGTGTGATGAGTCAGATGAATTAAACCAAATCACTGTGAACCTGGAAAATGTAGTAGGCCAGACTGACAAATTAAAGAGTAGCAAATCACCTGGACTGGATGGTATACATCCCTAGGATTCTGAAGGAACTAAAAAATGAAATTTCAGATCTATTAGTTAAAATGTGTAACCTATCGTTAAAATCATCCATTATACATGAAGACTGGAAGGTGGGCAATATAACCTCAATATTTAAAAAGGGCTCCGGGGTGATCCAGGAAACTATAGACGTGGTCCTGACTTCAGTGCTAGGAAGAATAGTGGAAACTATTCTAAAGAACACAATCAGCATGGATTTACCCAAGGGAAGTCTTGCCTCACAAAACTGCTTCATTTTTTTGAAGTAGTTAATAAACATGTGGAAAAAGGTGAACTGGTAGTTGTAGTGTATTTTGATTTTCAGAAGGTATTTGACAAAGTCCCTCATGAGAGGCTTCTAAGGAAACTAAAAAGTCATGGGATAGGAGGCGATGTCCATTCATGGATTACAAATTGATTAAAAGATGGGAAACAGAGAGTAGGATTATATAGTCAATTTTCTCAGTGATAAAGGGTAAACAGTGGAGTGCCTCAGGGAACTGTACATGGACCAGTGCTTTTCAATATATTTATAAATAATCTGGTAAGGAATAACGATGAGTGAGATAATCAAATTTGCAGATGATACAAATTTATTCAAAATAGTTAAATCACAAGCAGATTGTGATAAATTGCAGGAGGACCTTGTGAGATTGGAAGATTGGGCATCCAAATGGCAGGTGAAATTTAATGTGGACAAGTACAAGATGCTGCACATTGAGAAAAATAACTCATGCTGTAGTTACACGATGTTAGGTTCCATATTACCACCCAGGAAAACGATTGAGGCATCATAGTGAATAATACATTGAAATTGTGAGTACAGTGTGCTGCGACAATCAAAAAGCAAACAGAATATTAGGAATTATTAGGAAGGAAAAAGTGAATAAAATGGAAAATGTCATAATGCCTCTGTATCGCTCCATGGTGAGACTGCACCTTGAGTACTGTGTACAATTCTGGTCGCTACTTCTCAAAAAAGATATATAGCTGCAATGGAGAAGGTACAGAGAAGGGCGACCAAAATGATAAAGGGGATGGAACAGCTCACCTATGAGGAAAGGCTAAAGAGGTTAGGGCTGTTCAGCTTGGAGAAGAGATGGCTCAGGGGCGCTATGATAGAGGTCTTTAAAATCATGAGAGGTCTAGAACAGGTAAATGTGAATCAATTATTTACTCTTTCGGATAATAGAAGGACTAGGGGACACTCCAAGAAGTTAGCAAGTAGCACATTTAAAACTAATGAGAGTAACTTCTTTTTTACTCAACACATAATTAAGCTCTGGAATTTGTTTCCAGAGGTTGTCATTATTGCAGTTAGTGTAGCTGGGTTTAAAAAAGATTTGGATAAGTTATTGGAGGAAAACTCCATTAACTGCTATTAATCAAGCTGACTTAGGGAATAGCCACTGCTATTACTGGCATCAGTAGCATGGAATCTACTTAGTGTTTGAGTACTAGTCAGGTACTTGTTACTTGGATTGGCCAATGCTGGAGACAGGATGCTGGACTTAATGGACCATTGGTCTGAGCCAGTATGGCAATTCTTATGTTCTTAAAAGATTATATAGTAAGGATTACCTACATTTGTCAATGGCAGGAAAAAGGATGCTAAGTGAAAAATTCAGATCATAGATTATCCGGCATTTAAACTTAGGAGTGGGGGTGGCAGGAGGTAGAAAGTGAATTTGATATGTTACCCCCAAGCAAACAGAGGGAAGAGAAAGTAACAAAATCAATCAGTTCAAAATGCTGAAAAGTTGAATGTGAAGAGCAGTTAGAAATGCTCGAAGTCTGGGCAACAAATTCCCAGACCTGCAGGCCCTAATGGTGGAGGTAGACTTGAACATTGTTGCTATTATGGAAATCTGGTTCACTGATTCTCATGATTGTGATATGGCCATTCCAGGCTATAACTTGCTAAGCAAAGTCCTGCATGAGAGGCTTCTAAGAAAATGAAAAAATCATGGGATATGAGGTGATGTCCTTTTGTGGATTGCAAGCTGGTTAAAACATAGGAAACAGAGAGCATAATTAAATGGTCAGTTTTTACAGTGGAAAAAGATAAACAGTGGAGTGCCTCAGGGATCTGTACTTGGACTGATGCTTTTTAATATATTTATAAATGATCTGGAAAGGGGTACAACGAGTGAGGTGATCAAATTTCCGGATGACACAAAATTATGCAGATTTGTTAAATATTAAGTGGATTGTGATGATTTGCAGGAGGACCTAGTGAGACTGGAAGATCGGGTTTCCAAATGGCAGATGAAATTGAACGTGGACAAGTGCAAAGTGATACATATAGGGAAAAATAACCCTTGCCGTAGTTGCACAATGTTAGGTTCTATCTTAGGAGTTACCTCCCAGGAAAGACATCTAGGCTTCATAGTGGATAATACATTGAAATTGTCAGCTCAGTGTGCTATGGTGATCAAATTAGCAAACAGAATGTTAGGAATTATTAGGAAGGGAATGACAAATAAAACGGAGGATGTCATAATGCCTCTGTATCGCTCCTTGGTGAGATCGTACCTTGAATTCTGTGTGCATTTCTGGTCACCGCATCTCAAAAAGGATATAGCTGCACCGGAGAAAGTGCAACCAAAATGATAAGGGGCATGGAATGGTTGCCCTATGAGGAAAGGCTAAAGAAGTTAGGGCTGTTCAGTTTGGAGAACAGACTACTGAGGGGGGATATGATAGAAGTCTACAAAATCATGCAAGGTCTTGAACAAAATTGGTTATTTACTTTCGCAGATAATAGAAGGACCAGAGGGCACTCCATGAAGTTAGCAAGTAGCTCATTTAAAACAAATTGAAGAAAATTCTTTTTCACTCAGTTAAGCTTTGGAATTCATTTCCAGAGGATGTTGTTACAGCAGTTATTGTAACTGGGTTTACAAAAGGTTTTGATAAATTCTTAGTGGAAAAATCCATAACCTGCTATTACAGACTTGGATTGGCCACTGTTGAAAACAGGTTACTGGGCTTGTTGAATCCTTGATCTGACCCAGTATGGCATATCTTATGTTCTTAAGTTCTAAGAAAGGATAGACAGTACAGAACAAGGGAAGGAGTAGTTCTTTATGTCAAAAACAATATACAAGCAACTGGATTATAAGGGACATGGATAGAGAAGAAGCATTGTGGACTGTCCTTAAAAAAAGGAGATGGTGGTTTCATTTTTACTGGTGTGATCTACAGGCCACCTACTCAAACAGAAGAACTACATAGTGGACTTTAATGAAGGTATCCAAAAAGTAGAAAATAAAACAATAGAACTAGGGGTCACAAAATGAAACGTCAGGAAATATTTCTTCACAGAGAGGGTGGTGGATGCCTGAAATGCTCTTCCGGAGGAGGTGGTAAAGATTAAAACTGTGAAAGAATTCAAAGGGGCATGGGATTAACATTGTGGATCCCTAAAGTCTAGAGGATAGAAATGAAGAAAAGAATGCATGGGGGTAACTTGTTGGTTCGGTGGTTACTACCCTTAACCAATAAGCCTTCATACTTTTGATTCAACTCCATCATGGGTCTCTGGTTCAATGTCAGGGTAAAAAGGGGAATTGGATTCAAACAGCAACCAATGAGAGTCGACCTTTACAATCTGGAAAACTGATAAGCATGGGGGTAAGCTACATGGAGCAGAAGATACTACCATAAGCTTGCTTGGCAGACTGGATGGACCATTTGGTCCTTTTATGCCTTCATTTCTATGTTTCTAAGTTTTGTTTACAGAGCTTTGCCCACTGTTGAAGTTAGACTAATTGATCTGTAGTTGCCTTCCTACTTTTGAATAGCAGAAGCACATTTAGTCTCCGGTTCCTCAAAATCTTCACCATGTACCTACAGTTCCTGAATGTAATCAGTTTTGAAGTGGCTGAAAGGTGGAATCTAAATCTAAATCTAAATTGTTCAAAGGCAAAAGCTTGGGATGGGAGGGAAGATGGGTGCAGTCATCACTTTCTTGAACTCTTTCAGTATTCTGGAGCATACCTCATCATTTCCCATGACCTTATCTCATGGCCTTATGCACTTTTATTTGTATAAGTGAAAATACAGGGTCATACACCTTCAAAAACTCTGTCTCCATTGGTAAGCATCAGATCCAGTATCACTCCCTCCAAGTGGGCTTGTTACCAGTTGACGGAATGGTTCTCCCTGCAATGAATCGAGAATCTCCCTGCTTCTAGAAGCCCCCACAGCCAGGATGCCGCAATCAACATCCAACAGATTGAAATCTCCTTTCATAGCAATTTTGTGAATATCCTTCAATAAATCTCTATCCATTTCTTCTGCCTTCAAAGGAGGTCTGTATATCACACTATTTTAAATGGATATTCCATTCCTTCTTTCCAGATTAACCCACAATGTCACATCCTCAGCTCATAAGCCCTGCAGTTCTGTTGCTTTAACATTATTTTATAGATTGAAGCTTGGAATAACTACATATCCCAGTCATATTTTTCCATATACCAGTTCTCTATGACAGCCACCTCATCCAAATTAGCCAAAATGCTCCCAACAACACCAGCTATACAACCATTTATTCATCTCCGGACTGCAAACATCTCTGCCTCGGCCTTTGTCCTTGATTATAAGAATTAAGGAGAAACCACTTGTGTACCTGTCTGTTTCGCTCTCTCTTCCAGAGCGATGAAGTCACTTTTGATCTATCTTTTTTACATATTACAATTTAAAATCAACATAAAATAAATAACCTCATCTCATACAACCCCGTTTATCTTTCTAAGATAAAAACATGGGTTCTTTTCAATTGATTTTCTAGTACTACCCACATTATTGATTTATTTTCCTCATTAACCAACTAAAATGACCATGTCTTCAATGCCCATTGAAAAAATCATCAATTTTCCTGCCTTACAAATTTCACTTGGCACAGTATTCCACAAGTGAAACAATCAGGGGACAGTACAATTTATTGATTTCATCATCCTTATTGAGGTCCATATTCAGACAAAGTCTAGGTAGCAGTTAGCCAGGTAAACGTATCTGGCTAACTTTGGATGTACTTAATATAGTGCAGCATATTGAATATAGCCTGCAGTCTTAAAAGTTATCCGGCTAGCTCTAGAACAGCTCTTTGGCCCAACCAGACTTAGCTGGCAATGCCCTCGGAATATCTCTAATTTATCCAGTAAAATGTTAGCACTCTAATGTATTAGTCAGTTAGAATTTAGCAGATATGTGTCCAAGTTTTCTTTTAGCCAGCTAACTTCTGAGTTAGCAGGCTAAATGCTTTTGAATATAGACCTCCTTATTTTTACAGATGGCAGCTCCATCAAATTTTCCTCTTATGAACATAATTCTCATAATTGAGTATAACATTGCAACTTTTTCCCCAAATATCCAGGTCAATGTCATATAGACCCTGGGTAGGCAAATAGGTCTGGAAATATTTCTTCATGGAGAAAGTAGTGGATGCCTGGAATGCCCTTCTGAAAGAGGCGTTGAAGATAAAAACAGTAAATAAATTCAAAAAGGCCTGGGTTAAACATCTAAAGGTTAGATTTGGAAATTAAGAAAAGGGTATATGGGAGGTAACCTCTAACCAGCATGGAGCAGCAACTGCTACGGCTTATAGAAGGCATTAGCTTACATGATTTTGATGCAACTGCAGCATTGCTCTCCGCTTGGTCGGTGGGGGAAAAGGGGAGGGGAGAGAAGGGGGAATTGGATTCAGATGACAGCCAAGGCTAGGCTCTGACTTTTACATTCCAGGGTACTAATATGCAGACTTTAGGGAAAAAAGTATAGAACTGCTTCTATGGCCAAGTCTAAAAGCAAAGCACGTTCAGGTAGCAACATTTTATGAATTATTAGGAAGGCTGTTCACCCTGTAAAAATTGTTACTAGCAGTAATTTTGTTATGGGATTGACAGTTGCTTGGTTTTGATTGTTAATATTACTACCCTTAACATAAGGCTTGGGGGTAACCAACACGGAGCGGCAGTTACTGCCCTTAAGAGAAATATGGGTGTACCCTGCCTGGGTGACATTAACTACCATAAGAAGTTTACTGGGCAGACTGGATGGACCATTTGGTCTTTTTCTGCCATCATTGTTATGGTTTTCAGGCTATCCACAATGAATATGCATGAGATATATTTTGCATTTCCTATTATTACTGATCAAAGTTTCTCTATACTTTTAAGCTCTTGTATTCTTGATAGGGCTTTCTCAATACTATCATTCATGTCCTTGAAGTCAACCCACCTGAAATCCAGGACCCTAGGCTTATTAAAGATTAGTTCAGGTCAGAGTGTAATATTGAACCATACAGTGTGATGATCACAAGACCCTACATTTTCCCTAACACTGAAGTCAGTGACATTGTCTTCATTTTTCAGTGTTGGTCTGAGATGGACCCTTGGGTTGAGGTGGGGTTGACGCAACCCGTAGGCGAGGGCCTATCGGTCCCCACAATCAGCAGGTGGAGTGGGCTGAAGCTAGAGGCCGCTGGAGCTTCACCTATACCAGCCCTCGTTCCCCTCGGGTTGAGCCTTTGGGTGCCGGGGCCAGTAGGACTTCAGTGGGCCTTGAGGTTAATTAGAGATGAGAAGTGATTCAGCCCAAAGACAGCAGCCGGTAGTCCTGCCCTGGGCTGGATTCGATACTGGAACTCAGGCACCAAAGGAACAATGAATAGTTGGAGGCGCTCAAGCAAAGGAAGGCCTAAGCCTTTTAAGTCCACGTCCAGAGGATAGGCAAGAGGAGGCATCACTAGGATCAGAGCTGGTGGCAAGTGGAAGCTGTGGCAAGCAAAGTAGGACTCTGGACAAAGAAGAGTTTGTAGCATAGTCGTTCAAAGCAAGGGTCAGGGCATGGAGAAGGCAGGCATGGTCAATCAAGGCAATGGTCCGCGCATGGAGAAGGCAGGCGTAGTCAATCAAGGTAATGGTCAAGGCACGAAGAAGGCAGGCATGGTCAGGCGTAGCAGAGGTCCGGGGCTGGAGAAAAGCTGAAGAGTAGTCAGGCATAATGAATGTCTGGGGCTAGAGAGAAGCTGAAGAGTAGTCAGGCATAGTGGAGTTCCAGGGCTAGAGAGAAGCTGAAGACTAGTCAGGTGTAGCAGTGGTCAAATCCAAAGAGTCAGTCCAACACATAGATGAAACAGGAACAAGGAGAACAGGAACCGTGAATCACAGGAAACAGGAACACAACAATGAGACGATTCTAGGATCAGCAACGAGTACTCGGAGTATGAGAAGACCTGTTGCAAAGGCAATGCTATGGAGCGAGGCCTGAGCTTTTATACGCTGAAGAGTCTGATGTCAGCATCCGGGTCTGCAGCCAGGTTCCTGCTGCAGGCCTTTAAAAGAACTACTGATGCACGTCTGCGTGCCTAGGAGGGGGCGTGGCGCTGATGGCGGCATCTCTGCACGGGCCATGCGTAGAGGCCCAACGAACAGGAACATCTTGGCTGGCAACACTGGGTAGAGTGGCAGGGCCAGAGGCACAGGAAGGAACCCGAGGTTGGAGCTGGCGGCCCACCGCCGCCAGCGACGAGGAGCCAGGAGCTGGAGTCCGTGTGAAAAGGTGAGAGGACTGTGTTGCGGGGCTGCTGCAGGCGGTACGCGTAACAGTCAGTAGCAGATCCAGCATAGACTTCTTTCATTCGGGCTCTTCCATTAATTTCTTGAGGAATGCCATTTGATGGACATCCTGGACTTCTTCACTCTTGGCTGAAGTTTCTGCTAGTAGGTTACAATCCACATACTTCCCCTTTGTATGGCATGCCTTTTATGTTTGAATCCCTTATGCTGGAGGTCTCTATAATACCCCCATGTACATAGAATTTTTAAAAGATTTTCCAGGTCAACCCACAGTAATTTAGTGTCTCCCTGTTTTCCCTTTATTTTAGATGTTTGTATTGATGCTGTTACTTTTGAAGTGAGTATGACTGGGATGGTCACATCCTAATCCTAATTTCATTTAAACCAAGTATCAGTGATTATAATTTAACCCAGCTCTGCCTCCACGTCAGTGGCCTCCAGATGTGTGATTTTTAACAAGACTTCAAACGTTCTTACCCATCACTCTCCAAGATGATGCTCTGCCTCCCTTTCTCTGTATTTCCTTTTGTTTTCTTTTTGTTTTTCTGTTAACCATTTTAACAGCTCTCTCGCTCTGCTGCTGTTGATTGCGGTCTTGTGTTTATCTTAACTGTTCTTTTCTGTGAGGGAGAGCAGTTTGTGCCTCTCCCCTCTGCTTAGTTTAAATGCCTTTCTGAATAGGATGTGAATCAATATCTAAGCACCACAGTTCCCTTTCAGGATGGATAAAAATCATTCCATTTGTAGCCAACTCTGTCCTCCCATTCCATGTCCAGTCTTTAACATACCTAATAGGGATGTGAAACATTTATCTGATGATTGAAAATATCGGATGATATTTTCAATCTCGTCAGATATCGGGGGGTGCCCGATAGCGATAGGAAACCCACAATTAATTTTGTGGGTTCTCTTATCATTATGGGGGGGGTGGTGGGAAGAAAGGGCACTTACAAAAACACAGCCCAACCCTTTAAAATTAGTTCTTTAGTATCCCCCCCACCCTCCGGACCCCTCCAACCCCCCCCCCCCAAATTTGTAAGTACCTGGTGGTCCAGAGGGGGTCCCAGGAGCATTCTCCTGCTCTTGGGCCATCGGCTGCCAGTAAACAAAATGGTGCCGATGGCCCTTTGCCCTTAGCATGTGACAGGGTATCCGTGCCATTGGCCGGCCCCTGTCACATGGTAGAAGCACTGGATGGCCCGTGCTATTTTTAAAGATGGCGCCGGCCGTCCATTGCTCCTACCATGTGACAGGGGCCGGCCAATGGCATGGATACCCTGTCACATGCTAAGGGCAAAGGGCCATCGGCACCATTTTCTTTACTGGCAGCTGATGGCCCGAGAGCGGGAGAATGCTCCTGGGACCCCCACTGGACTACCAGGTACTTAAAAAAAAATTTTGGGGGGTTGGAGGGGTCCTGAGGATGGGGGGATACTAAAGAACTAATTTTAAAGGGTCGGGCTGTGTTTTTGGGTTATCGGCTCGGCGCAGCCAATAAAAAAAAATAACAACAATTGGACCACGGGAAAAATAATTTCCCGATAGTCCACGAATCCAAAACCGGAACCGATTCCGGTTCTGATTCACATCTCTAATACCTAATCTCTTATTCCCTGCGCCAAAATTTTAATCTATCATTGAAGTTTATGAGGACAATTCCTTCTACTCCCCTATTTGTAGGCACATGGCACTTCTTAGAAGTTAATGGATTCAACTACATTTCCAATATACCTCCCCAACTAATTCAACTGCTTTTGGATAATTACTAACTTATTTGATAGATCATTTGTACATAGGTGTACAGTAAAGTCCAGTTCACCTCCTTTTCACATTTCCATAGCTAACCTTTGGATTGTCTGCCCATCCCTGCAAGCCAAATATCTGGAAGGCAAATTACTTCCCTTTGCCCATGGTTATCTCCCAACACCATACCCCTTACTGTAGAGTACTCTGCAAGAATGTGTTGGTTTTAACTTTGGAAGCTCTTTCATCTCTAGAAAGGTCCTTACTACAGAGGATAGCCACATCCACTTTTATATTTATTCCTAGTGTCTTCAGGTTGCTGAAAAGCAGAGCACAGCAGGTATTTGTGATCCATAGTCTTATAGACTTTTTAGTACATTTTCTAGAAACTATAATAAAATTTCATGTTGATCAATGGGCCTACCAAATGTGTCCTCTTCTGTACTTAGCATTTCCAACACAGATAAGTTTAATTATAATACTTTTGTGGAGTTAATGAGACCTCGCTTACTTATTGATTTCTACTCAAACACTAGATACCCATAGGAATACAGGTTGCTGGGAATTTAAAATAGAAGCTGAATAGTATATTCTTCGTTTGTCATTGTTCATTTATATAATGCAAGTATTTTTTCTTTTGACTTGAGCTACTGTGTAGAAGCCATATGACAATATGAAATGAAGATCATTAGATTGCTACCTGGGCTACAGTCCCAGGCCACACAGGCCGTGCTTACTATCTTCTCTTTGAAGATGCTCTTGCTAATTTTAGAGACAATAGAATAGAAGTAACATTTGAAATCAAAGAAGGGATCCCAAATGGCAGCCATTATTCTCATCTTTTCAGAATTTGAAAAACTCTGAATGAGAGGCACTTCACAGGTAACTTCTGCTTTAATTCCTTGAGGAAAGTCAATCTTAAATGCTGTGACATTATGAACAGGGAACGTTTGAGAGCTCTAATACCTAAGAGATCTACCAAATGTCAGTAATGAAATAAGAGGATATGGTATGTCCAACAATTTTTTTAAAATCTCAGATCAGTACTTATTTTAAATGTAAGGTATTCTCTTAATGACTTTAGACCATTCCTCTGCTTGTAGTAGCACCAGTCATATTGCATTCATGTTTTTGGGTGCTTTTTGTGTGCCTAGTAATGCAATCTGACCTTTAATGTAAAAAAAGTTGCCCCTTATTATTTTCTTGCTGCAGCTTTTCTTGCTGTACATTTTTATCTTCTCTTTTATCTTCCTTTTATTCTGCACAACACAACAGCCTGTCAAGATGAGAAAGTTGCATTCAAGAAAGAATCCACCTCTACCCCGCCTCTCAACCCCCAGCCAGCACTCCCTCCCTTCTATTCTCCTTGCACAAATAATTTTCTAAAAAACACAAAGTCAGGAAAAAGTACATGCCTGGTTTACTAATCATTCAGTGGGAAAATCATGCAGGAAGCGTTCTTGGAAATACCTTTGGCTAAGTTGTTCAGGAGGGTGGGGATGGCTACGTAAATAGACTGCAAGCGTTTGCAGTGATGGCCCTCACTTGGTGGCGTAGCTTGTCAAGTGAAATTCAGTTGGAGTCTAATTATCTGACCTTCCACAAGAAACTCCAAATCTGGCTGCTTGGGCTAGTTAATGTGTGACTGTCTGCTTCCTCTGTTTCTGCTTCTTCTTCTTTTATACAGCCAGGTGGTTTTATTTCTCATGTTCTGGCCATCTCCTCAGAGTAAAGTGCATTCTAGGTGTAATTTAATAAGAGATGAGTGGGCTGGGTAGAGTTGGGGTTGGGTTTGTTGTGTGTGATATTCCAGGATTTGTATGGTTTTTAAAATCACATGCAATATTTTCATCTTTTGTTCGTTTGCAAAGATTTTCTGTATTGCATTTCATTATTGCATTTTTATGGTTATACACTACCTCTAAGGATTGGAAGGATGCATTTTTATGGTTATACACTACCTCTAAGGATTGGAAGGATGGACTATAAGTAAATTATTATTAGTAGTATAAAAATAATCAAAATGTAACTGGGGAAATAATAGCGATAGGGTAGTATCTTTTCTTCAGTGTGGGGGGAGACTGGGCTAGATTGAGCTTTAAGCCCCAGAGAAGCAGTAGGTTAGTTCGGATAATGCAGAAGAAAGGGAGTTTAAGGTCCCATGCTTGAGTTGTAAATAGTTAACAAGGAGCTCACAAGGCCTTGATCCACAGTAGGTTAGTTTGGATAATGCAGAAGAAAGGGAGTTTAAGGTCCCATGCTTGAGTTGTAAATAGTTAATAAGGAGCCCACAAGGCCTTGATCCACAGTTTCATCTTTTATAACCCCCAATGCCTTGATATGCCAATGATCCTCATGTTACTGCATTCTCCTGGCCACCTCCTCTTCCCAGTTATGGTGCTTCTCTTCAGCTACTACCTGGCTCACGTAATCTCTTTTGTTGGCCTTACACAGGCCATTCCATCTTGTGATGCATGCCTCCTCCTACCTATTTCCTTCCCTATATGGAGTGATGACCCAAAACAAAATTTAATTGCATGTCTCTTCTATCAATTTCATCAAAGAAAAAGAACATTTTTTGGCATTTTGTTTATTTTACTTTTGTGACCTTTTACCTTCCTTGTGTGGTTCTGCCCTCCTTCCTTGATTATCTCTGTTCTTCTTTCCCCTCCCTCTCTATGTGTGTCTTCCCCTACTCTGTGTTTCTCTGTTCTTCTCTTTCCCCTTTCTCTCTCTGTATCTCTCCTGTTTGTCTCTCTATTCTCTTTTCCTTCACTGTGTCTCTGCTTTGCACTATCTTCTCTCTCCAATTGTCTCTGTTCTTCTCTTCCACTCCCTCCCTGTTTATCCTATCCATTTTATGTCTCTGCTCTTTTCTCTTCCCTTGTTCCTGGTGTGTCCTCTCTTAGTGTCAAGAAAACCAAGGGACCAGAGCAGAAACATGGGATTGGAGCCCTGCTCCCAGTTCCTCCTCTCCTCTTCCAGGGTTCTATACTGTAACTGCCTCTTTCCCAGTCTTCCATCTCCTCCTCCCTCACCAAATGGGTCCCTTCCTGAGTCTTCTCCTTCCAAACCCCTCCACCCATCAGCTCTTCTCCCTCCTATACTCCTCTCCATGATCTCTTCTTGTATCTTTTGCCTTCCCCCATGGCCCTATCCCTTGTCCTCTTCCTCCTACCTATCTCCATAGTCCTCACCCAGGTCTTCTTTTTTCTGCTTTTCCCCCATGGCCTCTTCCCAAATCCTCTCCTTCCTATCCTCATTTGACTGGCTTCAGGCCAGCAGATGTCTTCAGGTTGTAATAACAAGAAAAATCAGCATGGGGGCTTGTCAGTGGGTATTTGCTCACAGGCCCTGTACTGATTAAGCCACGTGTATAGGTTTCCTTTGCAACAGAAAGCCCATGTAGGAGGAGGGGTGGGACTGCTGCAAGGCCTTTGAGAGCACGGCCCCTGACAGGGCCCATGTTGATTTTTCTTAATATTGCTATTGTTGCCACTTCAGGATGTCTGCTAGTTGTGTTCTTTTAGCACTTTACCAATGACAGCAAGCCTATGGGCTCACTTCTGGCATGGGGGCCTTAGGGCAAATGCCCTGGTTGACCCCCCTCTTCTCCATCAATGCTGGCTTTGTGTGTGTGCCTCTTTTTATATTCCCTTTCTTTCTCCAAGGAAATGCAGGATGACAGTCTTCACACAGGGATGAGATTTTCAGAGGTAGTATAGAATACATTTTCACCAAATAATTTGTAACTTTAAGTAGTATACAGACTTGCCAACCAGAAAAGTGCAAAACCTAAGAGGACAGACCTCAGTGTTGATGTTTTCAGTCACTCGGCAGAATATGTTTTTAAACATTGATCCGAAAAATCTCCTTATTGAGGTTCATTTTCAGTCACTATCCAGATGAGCAGTTTAGCCAGATAAACATATCCAGCTAACTTGGCGGGTCCATGCCACTGCATATTTCTTGATATCTAATAGCTGAATACATTTATCCAGCTAACTTTAATCCTGCTCAATAGCAAGTCTAAGTTATTCAGCTAATTTATTTATTTAAGACATTTCTATACAATGTATAATTGACCAAAATGGTTTACAATAGTATTAAAATAAAATCAAATCATAAAATAAAGTAAAACTAAAAGTATAACTAAAATAAGATATACTTTAGTAAGATAAAATTAAAATAAATGAAGTAAAATAAATAACAGTTGGAGAGAAATACAATTTCTGTAGTAAGACCCTATACTTTTCTGGCATCTTAATATGCCATAAGCTATACTCCCTATATTTAAAATTACAATGAAAATCAAGAACAGTCAGAAAAGACAAAGAAACCGAAAACCTAAGTAAAGCATATCAGTGCAAGTTAGATGGATAAGTAGCTCTGTCCCGGAACACCCCTGTCCCCCTAATTAGATGGATAACCATTTAGCCAGATAAATAGTTATCTGGTTAAGTGGCAGCTGCATAATGTGGCAGAATATTGAAACATCGCCATCTAGCTGTATAAGCACATATTTATCTGGCTAAGTGGCGCTGAATATTAATCTCATAATTTATATTCAATTACTATTCAGAGAAATGTTTTAATAATAGTTTGCTTTAATAAATTATATTTACTTAGTGTTTGTGAAACTGATAGATGTAGCAGTTATTTTCCTTACTTCTTGTGAAACAATGATAAAGCCAAAGATAGATTTTGGCTGGTCCTATAGTACATATCACACCAAACCTCTTTGCATTCAAAGGATAGTTATTTCAAAATTGTCCTCAATTTCCTTTCAAAGTCAGATTCAAACGTATGTACAATCTTCCTTTGTGAAGGATTTAAAAAAATCTTTGTCCTGATGGTCAGGCACAGCAAAGAAACCAAACAAAAGCCAACATTGGCTAGCATTTTGCTCAAGGCTGCAGCAGGGCTCACAAAACCTGATGATGATCACATCAATATTAATATGGCTGACAAGCGCTCAGAACTTCTGGTTCCTTCACTGCCTGTGTTTTGCTTGATTTATCCTCAGATGTAAGCTTTTTCATTTGGTTTAAGTTTCTTTATGTTTCTGTCTGCTGCACTGATGTTCCAAGGAGGCTCTGGTCAGTTTGTTTTTCAGCCGTGAGTCATTTATTAGCCTCACCTATGTAACCTGACCATCCATCATGGTAGTGAGGTTAGTGAGGGAATAATAAGGGGAGGATCCATTTATGTGCATCCCCTTCCCATAAGGCTGCTGGAATGGACGTCCCACTTCAGAGGCTTTATAGCAGTGCTCTGCCAAGAGCTTTGGGGGCAGTATAAATTTGCAGTTCAGGAGGAGGGTTGGAGATTTTACCTAGGTTGATTTGGGGCCTACTCTTGGGAGCTCTGGCCATCCCAGCAGGCAGTCTGCAAGTATGGCTGGGGGATTCCCTGCCTATTCACTCCCTGGTGGGTAAGGGTTTTCTCACAGAAATGTTTTGGAATTTTGGACTTTTACATGGTAGGAGCCTTGCTGGACACCTGGGCCTTTCCTGGATTCAGGGAATAGAGAAGCCTGTGTTTCGGATCCCCAGGGATAGGGAAGACCTGCCCTCCAAGGTGGTGACCCATTGCAAGGGTAACTCCATTGTTTCTTTTTTGGGAACCAGAAGAAATTGTTTTGTGAAGATCTGGGAAGAAGTATTTTTCCGCTCTTCTTTCTACCCATCTAAGGACCTGTGAAGATACAGTTCCAGCCAGGATCTCTCCCAATAGGGATCCCCATTGTGTTTAAAGATCCTGAAGATCTACTAACTGTGTGTAACAGACCTTTGAAAATCATTGAGAACACCCTTCAGGAGTCTTCACCTTCTGGGGAGAGAGAGGATTTATTCTCTGTCCTTGGATAGGATTGTGGCCTTCTTTGAAATGGGTTTTTCTGACTTTGCCTAATCCAGGAGGGTGAATGGATCCCTTGCCCTGTTTAAAACATTCCTGCACAGATACAGGATAGAGGCTGTAATCAAGAGAAGAAAGGCTATGATGCTGGGATTCATTTAAATGTGACATTCCATTTGATTATTTATTCAGTAAAGTTTTATTTTGGACACTAATCCAGTGCATCCTGCGTGATTTGTTGGTACATAGCACCCACAGTGAAGAGAATGAACCCCTCTCCCATGGATATATCAGGAAGGAAGTTAGTCACCCCTGCACTGGACCCTGAAAGTAAACCTTTCCCCCATTACAAAAGGACTTACATCCTGGGGAAAGGGGCACAATGAAGAACTATCCAGAGTCCCTTCCCCAAAGACTTATAAATTCTTTCATAGCCCACCCGTGCAATACAGGCACCCCAATTTTTTGTCTAATGCTTCAGCGGTTGCTTATATCAGGGCTTCCCAATCCTGTCTGCAGACCCCATAGCCAATCAGGTTTTCAGGATATCCACAATGAATATGCATGAGATAAATTTGCACATCACAGAGACTTAATATATGCAAATGTATCTTATGCATATGTCTGTGGGGTCCCCAGGACAGGTTTGGGAAGCCCTTGCTTAGATTCTTTCCCCTTTGCAGCTAGGTTAGGTCCAATCATGCTCTGTGATAAATGGGTGCTTTATCTAGCAGAAGATCATGGTGCCTCAGAATGCTCCCTGTGAGACTATGGTCCTGCAAGAATGTCATTCGCAGTGGGAGCTCTCAGAAGCTTTTGGGAGACTTTCCCAGCCAATGCACATTGATTTCAGAGGCATCAACATCAAGGGATCTAGGACTGCACTGATCTCTGGTTGTTCATTGACATTGGGTTGGTATTCAACCCCCTTGACTTCAAGCATCAGAAGGGACATACTGGTGGCAAACATGAATCACCCTGAAGCATTCTTGTAGGTAAAAGTGCTCCCCCTTACCACAGTTCTGGGAATTGCATCAGTCTCCAAGGATCCAGCTGACTGTGTCACCACTGGTGCCATGGAAGAATTGGCCTTGGCTTCTGTGCTTGCATCAGCAGTTTTGAAGAGGACTTGAACAGTAGATTTCAGGAGGTTCTGCAGAGCAGGAACAGAATCAGTGCATGGACATCAACATTAATGTCAATGCAGACTAACATCCAGGCCCTTCTGGTGCTACCACACCATTGGGAATTGAATTTGGCCATTGCTCCACCAATGGAAATGGACATTGGGCACCACCACACCAATGGGAATTAATATTGGACACCGCACACTGATAGGAATCAGCATCAAGTGCCATTGCATCAATACATCTTTCCAGAACATTTGCATTGTAAGCTCCCCCTCTATGCACATGTTCAAGCTGGGCCCCATAGGCAACTGATGTCATCTCTGCGGTATTACCTGCTAGCCAGGTGCAATCCTGATCCAAGCTCCATCATGCTCATTGGGTCCATACAGAGAAATTCTGGAGGTAGGACTAGGAATCTGAAGATTTCTCTGATTAGAAGGCATCATCACCTCTCTGACCCTTCTCCTCCACAGGAGAGGAGAAAGTGTCCTTCAGTAGAATTCTCCACTGGCAATTTTTTAAGAGAATAATGGATGCCATTCCATCAGAAATGCAAAAAAACTAGTTCATGGTTCCTTTCAGGGATATTGAGGTAATGCCTATTCATAAAATCTTCCAGGAGACCCAGTTAAGGATATGGGATCTCCCCTTTCTGTGGCTCCCATAGGTGGACATGATTAATGTTTTTGGACTCCAGGATTAAAAAGTAGCAGCTACCATATCAGTCTGTGATGTCTGAAGTCATCCTCAAGAAAGCCAAGACCTTTAGGGCACACTTTAGTACTCTTGGCAATCTTAGGATGAAGGATTATCAAGGGGCTATGATCAACACTTACATAGTCTTCTGTCAGTTCTTCAGATGCCAACATATGTAGGATCTAATGAAAACCAAAGAATTGTCAGAGCGGATACCTCAAAGTACCATGCCTTTCTAAGGTTGATAGTGGATGCTGGAATGTGGATAACACCTGGTCCATTATGTGGCATTTTACATGCCACATAATGGAGAGAATCTCTTGGATAATAGGATCAAGGAAGTATTGACTTGATATTAAGGCCACTGTGCACCCTCTCCCCTGCTGCTACCATGCAAAACCTGGAGACTTGCGAGTGAGAAGTTAAAAAGGGAGAAGATGCTTACCATTGTCTCCTCATCCCCATCAGCAGCAGATTCCTCACTATCACTCAGGCAAGTAAAGGGACCAAAATCCATAACCCAGCCAAGACTTGGGATAGGGCTTTAACTGGATCAAGGAGAGTACAGACCAGATTCCACTTTGGGCATCAGAGAAACTTTTAGTTGAGGGGAGTCCGATGGTGGTGACTAAACTGTTGTTCAAGAGTATCTTCAGACACTTGAGTTCTCAGCATAATCAGAAGAGGAGCGTACATCTATTGGATACTTCCTTAAAGCACTCATCCAGAAGTGCTTGGTAGCCTCTCAGCATGAGGTGTTGCCACATGAAGCGTTTTCCACTCTTTTAGAGGTCCATGAAGTTGAACCCGGTTTATCAGGGGTATAAGGATGGGATTCTACTCCAAATATTTCTTAATCCCCAAATATGTGTGGAGGCTCAGTCCCATCTAGACTCAGTCCCATCCTAGACCAGAGAATGTTAAACAAGCACCAGTCAAGGGAAAACACAAGGTGATTTCCCTCTGCATCCTAATTATTTTTTAGAAGGGGGGGATATCTGTGCTCCCTAGATCTAAGAGAAGCTTCTACCCACATAGATATTTTTCCTGCTCTTGGGAAATATCACAAATTTGTAATATGGAAATATTATTTCCAATATCATATGCTGTCTTTCAGCTTCACATCAGTACTCCATGTGTTTCAAAAATGTCTTGTAATGCCTGCATACCTGTGTAAATTGGAGGTGCATGTTTTTCCAACTTGGATAATTTTTTGGTCAAGAGCACATCTTAAGGAGGGCCACAGAATTAATAAGCAGAACAATCCAGATGTTGGAATTGCAAAGGTTTATTATCAGTAACCCCAAATCCCACCTAAGCCCATCACCTCAATTGGAATTCTGCTAGTTGCATCTCAGGCAAAAGTTCTTCTCTTGCAAGAAAGGATTAATATGTTGATATCTGCTGTGGAGAGAATAAAAATGAGTCATGTCAAGGTTGTTGGGCTTTATGGCTTCTATTGTATGTGTTGCTGCTATGGCATATCTTCATAGTCGAAGGCTCCAATGGACTCTATGATCTCAGTGGATTCCATCCAATCATTATCTCCAGGACAGCATCCAGATCATCCAACCATTGAGGGACTCTCTGTCCTGTTGGTTGATCTATTCCAAATTCCTTTGGTGCAAATTTTCTTAATCACAGATGAGTGCAACCTGGACTGGAGGGCAGCTCACATAGAGTAGCTCTACTCCCAGGGTCATAGGTCTGCTCAGGAGAAATTCCATCAGATAAACTTCCTCAAGGTAAGGATGGTAGGATATGTTCTGAAGGCTTGTAGGGTTTAATTGAATGACACATTTTTTCTCATCCAAATAAACATTTAGGTAGCCAGGTTCTATATCAACAAATGGGTAGGTGGAGGCAGGGGAGTAGGGGGCTTTGAATAGGATTGTACCTCCTGTGACATGAAACTGTCCCGATATGGTATTGAGCCATCTCTCACAGACTGGTCTTCAGAACCATGTGCCTGGTGGACAGACTGAATCAAGACATGTAACCCCATTGAATGGTCCCTGGATAGGGGAGTAGCAGTCAAGATATTTGTCATGTGGAACAAACCCTTGGTAGCTCTGTTTGCATCTCCTCCGAACAAAAAGATTCCCAAACTTTACAAGAGAAGAGTGTGCAGGAGCTAGCCTTGGAAAACTTTGCCTTGGATTAGAGTCAGAGCCTTCTGTAAGTATATCCTCCAATACCCCTGGTTGCAAAGCCTTATGGAAATTTGTAAGAGATGGTGGATCTATGATCCTTTTAGCTTCCTTATTGGTTGAGACAACTTTAGTTCCAATTCCATTGGGAGATGTCCATCAGGTTGGGGGATTCCTAACACTGATCTCTTAGGATAGGCGGCCGCTATGTTACTTCAGCATTGAGTATCTGGATCTCACAGACTAGACACTAAGAGGATTGCCATGCCTTATAATCTGTGAAGCAGTCCAATAATGTATCTTCTGATTTCCAAGAAGGATTTCAAAAGGAAATACTATGGTTTTGAATGGAGTACTTTTACCATGTGAAGTGAGAAAAAAGCCCTAGATCCTTTTTTCTGTTTCATACAGTAAGTACTTGAATAACTTCTACAGTTCCCTGAGTCAGATTTGAGAACTAACCTAGGGTTCAGCTCTGTGCAACTGGTGCTTATCACTGCCATGTAGAAGATATATTCATTTCTGAATGATCTTTAGTTGTTCATTTTATGTGGGGATTATTTTCAGTTGAAACCTCCTTTTAAGCCTCCTGCTGCGTCATGGTACCTCAATGTGGTACTCAAGAAGTCGGTAGAAGCTTCTTATGGGCTTCTGGACTCTTGTGAGCTGAGGACCCTGACCTGGGAGGTCATATTTTTTGTGGCAGTCACTTCAGCACACAAAGTCAATGAGCTCCAGGCTCTAGTGACTTATCCACTTTATACAAACTTTTTTTTATAATACAGTGGTTCTACGCATGCATCTTATGTTTGCCTATGTTTGTGTCTGAGGTCCACAAAGCTTAATGGATGTCGCGGTTTGGATTGCAAGGGAATCATAGTCTTCTATCTGGAGTGGCCTGAAACCATCAGATAGCCCACCCAACATTTTGTTTTGTTTCACACCAAAAAGACTGGAATTGCCATAGCTAAGGGTTTTATCTCTATTTGGCTAGCAGATGTGTCTTCTTCTACTATGCCCAGAAAGATCTAAATTTAGTGGGGCATATCAAAGATGAGTATGGTAGAGCCATGGCAGTGTAGAAGAATCCACAAAGCTGTGATATGGAGTTCACATCTCATTACTCTTTTTGACAGAGGAACCTGACACAACTGTAGTTTTGGCCACTCTATTCTATGGATTCACTCTGAGGTATAGAACCCATATCCATCCTGACCAAGGTCCATTATTTTGGTTCCAGATTGCCTTAAAAAATCCACAGAAAACATTAAGAAAGCCTGTTACAATAAAGATCAGTCTGACACATTGGCACTGTTTTGAGTTTTGCATTTTCCTTTTTTTAGTCAGAGCAGCCTATAGCTTGGGATTCCCCTTATATGAGGACTGCCATCCTGCTTGCCCTTGTAGAAAATGGTTACTTACAACTACCAAGGGATTCTTAGATGATAAAAGTCCTTATAAAACCCTCCCACCTCCCCATGGCTGTGTTTTCTGCAAGTCTTAGATCACATGCAGGTCCTTTCAGTCTTCTTTCAGTTGCTTTCCCTTATATGGTTATTGTTTTAATGTTATACCCCACTTCAAACTTTCAACAGAGCAGGCTATAAGTAATTTTAAATAGGGATAGGAAGAAGAAAAACATTTAGTTTCATTTTGATTTTGGGGGTTTGATTTCTCAAAAATTTCATTTTGTCTAATGTTTACTTCATAAACATTAAAAAAAAAAAACAAAAATGAAAAAAGAAAAAAGAAAAAAAAGAAATGGGGACTTCCAAGGCCTCCCCAGCCCCCACCTACCCGGTCCAGGGGGGTTCTGATGCCGAAGCTTAGGCCCAGGATGAAGCATTGGCCTTGCAAAGGGCCTAGGGCAAAGTTCAGTGACCTATATTGGCCTAGACCTATGCACAGCTGAGGCTTCAGCCTGGGCCTAGGCATCAAGACCAAGCTTTGAGGCCTGGTCCTGACCCCTAGGCCCAGACCAAAGCCTCGGCCTTGCATAGGCCTAAGCTGTGATAGGTTGCCGTGATGTTGGCCTAGGCCATATGCTTCGAAAACTAAACAAAATGAAATAGGAAATTTTGTCTCATTTCCTATTTCATTTCTTCTGAATGCCCATCCCTAATTTTAAATAAATAAAAAATGTGATGTGGGGGGAATGCCTAGTGGGATGCTTAAAGCTTCTAGAAGCTTTGATTTCAAATTATCAAGCTGAACTCCAAGTGATGACATCACCTATGTATGAGGAATGACATCCTGCTGTCCTCGGAGAACTCATGTTACAAGTAAGTTACTCCACTCTCTCAGGTTTTCCACCTATCTTCCTGCTTTACATGCAAGACCAAGCAGCTTGCAGTCAACGCTTTTAAAGATGCAGCACGACAGGCTAAATTTCTGTCTTTGGAAATGCAGGAATTGAAAGGGGGAAATACTTAGTAGGCTAAAATGTGCATTCTCTCTTCTGGTTATTCTTCTGGCCATCTTCCCAATTCCATACAAATAGACTCTTCAGTGCAGCATCTTCTATGGCTCCAAAAACATTGGTGAAACTGCCACCTTAATTATTGCTGGAACAGAGGCTCCATCCTCATCTTTATTAACAAGGGGAACAATTTAGCTTTCCATATATTAACAAGGAGAAGTACATTCCTTCTTGTTTTCTCTCATTTCAAGCTATGGTCTTTGACATAGTTTGAAAAAAGATTCAATTTACATTATAGGGCAAAATACTAAAATAGTTGAAGTTATTTGTCGGCAATCGATGGGCAGTGATGGCCAATTTTTAGTTAATTCTGTTTGTGGAAGAAAGTAGATGACTTATTCATTTTTGTTGGCCTATTTAGATTTTCTGGAAATATAAGTGAAAATTTGATGGTATTATGGTAGTAGTGAAAGAAAGCAATATAGTTTCATTGCTGTGCTCTGAATCCCTTTCTAGCTCTGAATTCCTAAATTCTTACTTACTCCCATTCATGGCTGTTGCTCTTTCACATCAATATCTGACACCTACATTTCAAAGAATAAAACAGAATTACACTTCAGCAGTGACACTATAATAAATTGGGAAGGGAAAAGAAATACATATTAGTGAAGTTCACATATGTGGTCTGTCCCAACTGACCTATAGATAGAAAAGTATGATTACACTTTTCTGACTGCTTTTTTGACACCTACCCAAAGGTTTAGATCTGACTCAAAAGATTTGACCTTTCTTGCTCCTTTCAGTTTACGCTGATTCTTTGAAATTACTGTTATCCTCTTGAAGTCTACCTGTTCATACAGAATTAATACACTACAGTGTGACAAACTATTGTGTATTTGGTGGAAGAATGAAGCCATCTAGAATTCGATCAAAGTAGACAATGTCACAGTACCGTCTCTGAATGATTATCTTTCATCCCAAGCTCCTTTATCAAAATAATTCTCATTGACATAGCCAAACAGATTTGAGCTTGACACCTGAATGAATGTCTCGAATTAAAATTTCTGCACATCCCTTGTCCATGGTGATATTATCATTGACGAGCATATCAGCTGCAAAACATTTAATCTTTCAGGAAATAAACATTTAAAAAGAAAATGTTTTACAGCGTGCAAAAGTATGAAACTAACCTCATTTCCAAGTTTTAATGCCGATCTCTGTTGTAGTTCAGTAAATGTATTCAGTGAAGTAAAAAACAAAGTATTAGCAAGGTCATCTGAAAACGTTTAACTGTGAATTGAGGAATATACAATTTTAACCATGTGTGTGGATGCCCTCTGTAATGGGTGCTGGTGTTCCTGGCCCATGGCCTTCAGAGACTTTCTCCAGCAGCAACGCACCAGTCGCAGGTAGGAGGAAGCCTCAGGTTCTTCTCCATAACGGTGCCAGCCACCTGGCTCAAGACTGACACCAAACACCTGTCTAGGCATACTGGGACATTGCAATGATGTGTCCTCCAGGGAACCAGTGTTGTTGTTGGATGTTGTCATCATTCATCCCCATGATTGACGCTGGCAGAGCTCACTGATATTGAAATGAAATGTCCAAGGGTGGGTCCAAATTACGCTTTGGGTATGCTGGTGATTATGGCATCACTTTGCCGTGCAATTGGCTGCACTAAGGTGTTGATATTGGTGGGAGGGGGGAGGGGCAAGGCTGGCACTAAATTTAAAACTGATTTAGAACCACTCTTCACTGCATCTGCTGCTCCCGGGTGCTGAACGTACATTTTAAACGGTTTCTGGCTCAGTGATTTAAAGGTCTCAATGCCCAGCTGTTTTGGTGGCCATCAGACTTCTTTCCTTTGCTCTAGTCTCTCCCACCTAGTAGGTGCCTGCTGTGGGCTTCAGCTCTTCCTATTGCCCAATTAAAAAGAAACTCATTTAAAGAACACTCCACAAAGACTATCAGACAGCATGGGATTTGTTTTGTGAGACTGCACCTCTCCAGTTAAAAATATAATAGCTTAAGGGTGATATTGGTTTCCTATATGTGTACATGTTATGTATGAGAGATGTGTGTAAGGTTGTCTTGACTTATGTATGTTTGCTTACTGTAAAAGCAATTTGTTGAAATTGGAAAAATGTCAGGCTACAGTATTTTTTTGGGAATGTATTGTATGGTATTTCTATGCCTGTACTGAGGTTCACCAGATAAATAAAACAAAATAAATAAGTAAATAAATAAATAGAAGACACTCATTTAGCATTTGTAGATATTATTGGTGGCTGGAAGCTAATTGCAGTAGCCTCTTCAGATGATTAGCAGCCTGTGTCACCTCAACGACATGCCTCATCGGTCAGATTTCTTAGCTGTGGCTGATCATGCCCCAGCACAATACATGGCCAGATCATTAGTAGTCCCAGCCCCTGTGGCACCAAACAACTTGAGACAGGGGTGCCCTATCCAAATGACCTACATGCCAGCTGGTTCTGTGGACATGCAGGGTTTCAGAAGCTGACATATAGTCAACTACCAGATCCAGTTGTGACTCGCAGCAGAGTGGTGAGGGGATGGAGTCAGGGGACTGGATCTGGGTCAATGCCAATGCTCTCTACTTTGGAGTTTTAGGGATGCAGATCAAGAGGATAGGGAGGAAAGTTGGGCCCCCATGGCTGCAGTAGAAGGCTCGTTTATGAGGCATGGAACTTCAGGGATACGCACAAACAATAGTGTGATGGCCCCCATTCAAGCTGTGAAGACACCCCTATCAGGGTAGCTAAACTCTGACCTAGGGTCATACCAGAGGAGAAAGGACATGAAGGCCAGAATGCCAGGTCCCTTATAGGTTTTTATTACAAGGAATAAGATAGATTTCCTCTCTTTCCCACTGTGAGCAGTGGAAGATTATCAGTACTTGCCATGTTAAATTGGAGAACAGATACTTGCATCCATAGACAAGTGGCAAGTCCCTTGACAGGTGAGCCTTGTCATTGCAGCAGTCTCTTAGAAGCACCTATGCTGGCATTCCCCTCAGAGATCTTCCCTCCCACGGGTATTCACTAAGTAGTCATTTGCACAGGTATTCCCCTAAAAGGCACTCGTAGTGCAGATATTCCCCACAAGGTATGCTCAGTACTGGTACTTATTGTCAGAAAGCTCTGTTGTAAAAGCTGGTATCTAGCAATCTGTTGTTATTTAGAATAGTTGTGGTGGATCCTTGGACCAGTGGAAGGTAACCACGCCCTCTGGGGAAATCCCGAGAGGGACCACTGGTCAGGCTTAGTGTAGGAGACAGACACACACTAATTATTTTATTAGACACTATAGTAAACCACCAAAGGTGGCAGTAGTAGAGCTGGAAGCGCCCGGCTGGGCTGTAGCCCCTCAGGTATTGGAACAGCGATCCCAGGATGGCTGAGCTGTAGAGAAACTAAGAAAGTGAGTAGGCAGTCTATGCAGAGTTCTGGAACAAGTCCTTGATGGTAACACTCACACAATAGTCTCTTGAGGCAGCCCAGGAGATGGTATGCATTAGGCCCTCGAGGAGCAAGTACCTGATCCCAGGGAAATCTCTAAGAGATAGATGTAAACTCACAATGTTGTAAGCAGCGATGACTTCTTAGCAGAAGTGGTATTCAGGAGCAAGTCCGGGACATGGGCCCTCGAGGAGCGAATACCGGTTACGTACTGCGACCTGAAAAGAAAAAGAGAGAGTGAGGCCCCCGAGGAGCAGGTACCTCTAGTGAAGTCCGAGGAGGCAGAGTAGCTGGGTTTACAGAAAGCAAATCCCATCCGCAGTGACCAGGAGGAAGTGAACTCTTGCTAACTCATCTTGTTAGCAAACACTGAGACCTTAAATATCTGGAGCTGGTGGCGTCATCTCAGGGAACGCCCCTGAGGTTCACGCCAATGCTGGTACATCAGTCGGGCCACACGCGGGCACGCACCCTTAGGCATCTGGTCAACATGGTGATTTGCAGCGTCGAGCCAGTCCGGGAGCAAAGGAAGTTCAGGCACACTCTAAAGGCCTTTAAGCCAGTTCAAGGAGAAATAATAATTTGGTCTGTTCCTTTGCTTTTTTAGTCTCTACAGCAATGTGTGCTGACCCCACATTGGTGAAACCCATGTGATGCTACTTTGACTCCATTCTGGGGGCATACAAACTGTACAGTGATTTTGCATTGCTCAATCATGATTTTGCATTGCTCAATCCAGGAAAAGATGGCAGGCAAATTTACCCTGAAGTGGGGTATTTTGGACATTAATCTTTCATTAACGAAGATGATGAACAAATCCCACAATGTCAAGGCTCCCCACCTGCTCCTTTTGAACTATAATCACTTCTGGAGATACAGCTTGAGGGCTGTTCAGTATCAAATAAAGGTTATAGCCAAATGTCATTCATAAGAAGTGCCATGCTAGGTCATAAAAAAGGTACATAGCACATCCCGTCTCTGACAATTGCCAATATGGATTTCTAAGAATTACCCAACAGATCCCATAGAGTAGATCCATTTCTCGTTGCCCTAGCCTACATGATTAATAAGTGTTTATGATCTTTTCTTCCAAGAACTTGTCCAAACCCTTTTTAAACTCAGCTATGCTGGATGCCTTGACCACATCCTCCAGTAACAAATTCTATAGCTTAATCATGCATTGATTGAAAAATTACTTTCCAATATGAATGTGTCTGGTTTTGATTGTTCCAGTATAATCTCTGTACAAATAAAAGGTAACGCAGACAGGGATGCCATGGTTGCCTCAGTTTGTGGGCAGCCACCATACAGAGTGCATGGATGCTGCCTGTCAGAGAGTGCTGGTACTTCCTGCCTGGGGCTGCCCAGGACTGCCTGTGTGGCAGCATGCAGACCTCGTGCACTAGGTGGAAGGGAAACCCTGGTCCTCCTTGATAATGGTGCGAGCTGCGTGGCTTATGGTTGGCACTAGGCCTCTCTATACTGGTGCTGGTGCATCATAATGATGCACCTGCTAGTAATTTGTGTTCAAGTCAGCACCAGTGAGTCGTGTGATTAGTTCTGGCAAGAATCGCTGATATAAAATAAAAGTTGGGCATGAAAGTGCTGACATCAGCACCATCACACATCTTGATTGGTTGTGACAGGGATTGCTGATGTCGGCAGGGAGAGCAGGGCTGGCCCCAAATTTAAAACTGGGCCAGCTCCAGTCCTCTTGGTTTTGCATCTGCTGCTTCCAGATGCTGCACCTAAATTGTCCTCCCATCTCATCCCTCCCCACCTAGCATTATGATTGTGCAATTGCCAAGACTTGGATCTGTAATAGATATGTATATGTTAGGCTAGCTTGTTGCTCTTCTTTCTTTGTTATCCCTGTCTCACTGGGATACTTAATCCTAGTTCTGGGGAGAGGAGGAAAGGGGAGGAGACAGAAGCCTTGTGTGGGATATGTGTGACTAGGATTTTAGCCTTAATCCAATAGATTTGAATATCCAGAGGTACAGCAGCAGTAGGTCCAGTAAATAGGGCCAAGAAGGCACCCAGAGAATTGTACTCCGCAGATGAGGGAAGGAGACTGGCAAACTTGTTGGGCATGGCGGCCTGCCCAGTGTGGCCACCCTCCGTACACATTTTCTGCATCAGAAAGGCCTAGCAAATCAGAGGTGTGTCTTAGAAGACCAGTGAGCAGCAGTTATAAGAGGTCCTAAGGATTTGCCTCAGGGTGAGAAAAGAGTATAGGCTTGAGTGCCCGTTTTAGATTTCATTGTTATCTGTTTAGTAAAAATGTTATTCAATATGCTTTTGTCCTGTTTCGATGTTCATGTATATTCTCTGTACAATTAGAGGACAGCGAGATGGATGTATCACAGTTACCCCAGTTACTGTCTGCAAGTATGCTTATTTTTGGAACTTTTTATACAAAAGGATTTGTTTTCAAATGTTACATACAAATTTGTATGAACTATATTTAAAATATTTGTTGTATAAAATGTTAAAATATTTGATTTTATTCACTGAGTCTGTTTTGCACAACTTTATATAAAATATGATATAATAGGTCCCCTTTCTGTCTCTAGTGCTCTCTATATAAAAATGCATGCATATATTATGAAAGCAGCTTTCAGTAAGCCAGCTAGATGCAAAGTACACAGGTACTTCAGTATCCATGCATCTTGTAACTATACTCTGAAAATTAACTTCAAGGTACACAGGTAAAAAAAATACTCATGTACGTTGCTACATCTGCTAGATGACAATGTGCTGAAAGAAATAAGCATATATTTGAATATGAAATAAACACCTGTATTTTACCTCCACTTACTCAAACTTGCCTCTCAGAATACCCATTCAGCAGCAATTAATAGTTTTGTTTTGAAAGTGTGATTATGGTTAGCTGTTCTCGGTGGGGCATTTCTCTAACCTAGGGATCTAGGTGCCGCCTAACCCCATGGTCAAGTGACTAGATTGCTTTGAAAATTACTCTCTCTCTCTCTTTCCTTCTCTCTTTCCACACACACACACACACACACACACACATATATATATATATATATATATATACATTTGATTCTATGGTATATAATCTTTTCACAGAATTTTAAATTCATATGCTAATGCAGTAGCCTACTGTAAATGGAACTCCATAGTCTTTCACTTATCTATAAAGTGAACCTAAACGAATATGTATGAGTGACACAATTAGATGATTCTGAATGCAAAATTATTTCCTTTGGCAAAACAGACTGAGGTATTCAAATTATTTTCAGATCTGACCTTTCCAAATGAAATCTTCAATCTTGGCTATTCTCATTTGCTTTTTGCTCCCAGTTGTGCAGTGTATTTTCAGGGGGGCTAAAATAACTAATTGCTGGTTAGAATGCAATATTGCTGTTGTAAAATTAACATTACATAATCTATAATATTAAAACACACATTCTTTTCTTTCCAAAGTGAATTGCTTTTATGGCAGTATTTATAAGCCAAACCATTTAAATCTGCTAGCTGGTGCTAAAGTTAACTGTAAATCATTCAGTAGCAAGTCTGATTTAATTTATTTAAAAACATGTATATTCTGCAGATCCTAAAACCTTACCTACCTACCTACCTATTTTACTTACTATACAAGATTCTTTCAAATATCAGATACCCAGATACCAAATCAATTCTTTGCTCATTTGTTTCTTGCTTTGTTCTTTTTTCCTAGCTTTCCTTTCAGTTTTGCTCTCGTCAGTTGTGTTCCTTATATGTTAATGCCTTTTCTGGTCATGCCAAACTTTTTCTTTTAGCCTAGCTTTTCCCCTTGCTCCTTTGAACATTCAGCGCAATCAGAATCCGTCTCCACGGCCTGCAGCCATGGGCCTTCATTAACAACTATTTGGGGATATTTTTTTCTTATTTTACATCCCCCCCTCCCATGTCACTTAGTGAGTGAAAATCTTTGACTGGAGGCAGCGCACCACGGTTCTCTCTGGAAACCTGCAAATATAGCCTTACGTCTGGCCAGTAGATCTCATCTTTTGCACAATGGCTGGAAGTACTAGTCCTTCAAAAGCTGTGAATAAATACCAGTTTTTAACAAATGTCTTTATGATATATGGATAATTTATGTGTAACCTCCCTTACCCCCACCGTGGGGGTGCACTGGATTAAGGGAGTGACACATTTCCCAGGGCAGCTCCTCAATATCCCAGACCTCTCTTCCTTTCACACATTGTCCATGGCCGCCTTTTGGAATGCCAGGGTTCATCCGGTGGGGGGGAGGTTCAACCTGTTGGACCCCTGGTGCAGCAGTGGGTAACTCAAGCTTAGTCATAAACTCATTACCCAACTCTCTCTCTTTTTCTTGGTTTTACTGGTTGACACAATAGAATAGTCTTTTAAGAGGTGAGACACTCTTGAATAAGGCATGGAGTCAAAGGATAGTGTTCAATTGAAGATTTACTTTGATTTAAAAATCAAAATACAGGCTAGGATCACAAAAATCATGAACAGCAAAATAAAAATTATGATAACAAAAGCAGTGGTCTCTTTATCCATGTCACCTTCCTTGTTCATGCTTCTTTCTCTAACCAAACTAGTTCCAATATCTGATCCTTATGGAGAGTGGGAAAATTCTCTTTAGCAACCAGCATAAGGCAAGGGGTGAGAAGGAAAAATCCCCTTGTTCAAAATTAGAGGACTCCAAATACTCTTCAAAAGTGCTTACAAAACCAGCAGTCTTATCCACCGTTTACTGGTCGTAGGATAAAACAGCCAGTTTCCAATACCCACAGCAAGGTGACACTGGACGCGCTGTTGGAACTGATCACAAAAGTTTTTAGAACAATATATTCACATCCAAAGTCTCTGCTTTGCTGTTTGCTGGGCACAAGCAAAAGCCCAAGATCTAATCCAGTCCTAGAGAGGGGAAGATTAGCCCTCTTAGTAGAGCATTGAGCAAAAATATCTCCAAAGCTGTTCCACTAACTCCATCCCAAACAACTCCCAACTGTCAAACACCTCTTCATCTATCCCATGCCTACAGTACCTGAATGTAATCAGCTTTGAAGTGTCAAAAAGTGGAATATAAAAATCAGATAAAAAATAAAAAAATATATCCATCGTGGAGCAGAAAGACCCTCTGTTCATGCTCAGAGGGCAATATATACCCCTAAAATCCATCCCGAAAAATGGAAGGCCAAAGGTAGGGGAAGGATCTCCAAAATGCAAAAGCCCTTCATTAGCTGGAAAACAGGAACACTATTAGTGGCAGAGGCAAGGCCCTGCCACATCTCTCCCCTAGCCAAGCCAAAAAAGAAAGAGAGAGATAATTTGATGCAGGAAACTGATTCAATTCTTTTTTTTTTCTTCCCTTTTAGCAGCAATGTAATATTCACATACAACAGTACACTTAAAACAGCCACAAATTAAATGAGATGTAATTTTTATCTTTGACCACTTAGGGGAGCACAAACCAAAGGGAAACTGTGTAACCAGCATGATGAACTGAAAGAGCACTAAAGACATATCACAATCACAATACACAATACACAGCATATAACAATTAGATATCTGTTCTCCTTGAGGAAGAACACACAACTTTTTTTTCCTTATTTACAGTTTATTCCTCACTTAAAGTCTCAGGGAAGAGCTTAACACATTATATAATATTACCTCAAAAATACCTCAAATAGGCTTCCTAGGGAAAGATCTCAAGAAAATTCAGGCTCACCGAGAAGATGGGGAATTATTGGCACATAAGCCCCTTTTACCAACCTTATACAAGATGTACCAAAGAATGAGGGGAACTGTTCCATCTCTGGAAACACACAGCAAAAGACTGGCAGGGAACAATTACAGAAAAATCCTTTGAAAAATCCTTTCATTTAACTACCTGCAGGAGATCACAAAAACCTTAAATTTAATTAATCTTCACAAGAGGCTCCATCCACCATTTCCTTGGGTACTTTTATTCCCTGTGAGAAGAATAAGACATCTCAACTCCTTTTAAGTCTATAGCATACCCAGGGAGGAATATTAATTATTCCATGCTGTGGAGAACTCTGAACCGAATCACTAGGCTCAGTGCTCCTTTCACTAATACAACCTCAAATCAAAATATTATACAATTAGTTAGAATGAGTTTCATAAAAGATACTGAACAGCTTTGTTTTATGGATTTTTCCAATATTTTACTATTTTTATAGTATTTTAGGTTTTCTCAGAATCAACATATCTAATACAAACACCATCTATATACTCATACGTAAATATATTAAATCAATGCAACCCACTTAAATAAATAATATTAATTAATAATTAACCAGTTTATAATCACACCATCTGAAATACATTTAGTGTAGTGGTTTCCCCGTTAGGGCGATGTGCTGGATCCAGGGAGCTACATTACCGGGGTTCATCCAGCGGGTGGAAAGCTTAACTTCCTGGACCATAGCGTCTTATAGTCTTTAATTAAGTCACCAAGCACTGCTCCTCTTTATTGTGCCAGGAGGTCTGCAGGAGGGGCCAGAGAGAAACAAGGGAAAATAAAAGGAAAAATCTAGCACACTCTCAACTCACTGATAATGGCCCAATGCAAAAGAAAGAGTCTCCGAGTCCAAACTGGTGTTCAACAAAAATTTACTTTAGTTTAGAAATCAAAATCTAGACAAGAATTGTAAAGTTCAAAAACCACATGCAGAAAATCAGTGCTCGAAAAGCCATAGCGTCCTTATTCATATCTCTCCTCCTCCTTTCAGTTCTCTCCTCTGTACCAGCACCCATGTCCAACAATCCTCAAACTGCTGGGAAAAGGTGGAAAAATCCCTTGTCCTCCAAAGTCTGAAAAAACTCTGTTATAAAAATTCTTCAAAAACAGTTCTTCAAAACCATTCAAAAATAGCATGGAAGTCACAGCCCACTGTTTCTGGTCATGGGGAAGGCATCCTCCTGTAGCAGTCACTATTCTCTGTTAACTGGTCATGAGCAAAAACCACCAACAATCCGATCACAAATCTTTCACTTGTCATCTTCGCTATTGACTCTAAGCAAAGGCAAAAGGAATCAAAGCTAGCCCTATCAGATGCCGGGGGGGAATCCCTTCTGTCAGGAACTGGATTCCATTCAAAATCCCAAAAGGAGCAAAAATCTTCAAACTCCACTCTGGGTCTATTCTTCAAAGAAGCTGGGAAAAACCCTTCTCTTTCTGCTCAGTCCACCTGGGGGATGGCAAAGACCTTGTTTTCTCCTCACTAATTGCCTTTCTTTGCTTCAAGTCCTCCTTCCCTCCAGTTTCTGAGCATGCTCAGTGGACATTTATAGCCCATAGAAGCCTCCCTCAAAAAAGGTGGGGACAACTCATAGAGAGAATTCTAAAAATGGAATAAAAACCCCTACCACTGCCTATGCTAGAAAAATCTAGGAGAAAATTAAGTAAGAGGCAAAGCTAGGTCACACTAGCATTACCAGCGCCATCTGGACAATACTCTTAGAGGTGAATTTTAAAAGCCCAGGATGTGCCAAAATTGTGAGCTACGCACAGAAGCCGGGCTCGTGCACTCCCACCGAATTTTAAAAGCTGCCCAGATGTGCACATATCTCCTGCTGTGCGCACATCTCAAAAGTTTTCAAAAAGGGTTGGAGCGGGACACAGGTGTTTCGGGGCATGGCAAAGAAATCTGCATGTAAATACGTCCATGCCTGGGCATGCACCCAGATCCCCTGCCGTGTAAGGGACAAGGTGTAAGTTAAAAACTAAAAAGAAAGAGTCATTTCTCAGAGGATTAAAGGGTCAGGGTAACTGGGGGGGGGGGAGTGCAGACCATTAAAACGGGGGGCTTTGGTGGACCTAGCTGTTAACTGGGTGAACTGGTGGACAAACTGATGAAACTAGCAATGGTGTGGACATGTACGCCTTTTAAAATTCCCGGACTTAGGCGGTAGAAGCAGGATTTATGCACATAGGCACACGCCCACTTAAAGCGGGGTGCACATATGTGTGCGGTCAGGCTATTTTATAACATGCTCATAAAAGATGGAAACAAATGTTGGTGTTCGAATAAAAAGCTTTACTTTAACTTAAATGAGATGGTATTATAAAAATCATGAATAACAAAATACAAATTATCACAAGGAGTGCAGTGCTTTTTTTGTCCATGGTGCATTTTCTAGCCACTTTCCTCCTTCCTCCAACATTCCCAGCCTCCACAGTCTTCACTATCCCTTCCGCACAGAGGTTGGGATGATTGTATTCATTAACAATCATAAAACTGTGGTAACCCTAAAAAAAACCTTCCTTGGTTCAGAAATAGCTGTTGCCAATATCTCTTGTCACAGTCACAAAACCCAGGTCGTCTCCTTGACTATTAACTGGGTGCAAAGATTCAAGAACCCCAAGACTCAATCCATTCAGAGATGGGGCTTTGCCCATCTATTAGGAACTGGTCTACAGGAAACAATAGAAAAACTCTTCACTTCTCAAAAATCTTCTCCAGTGAATTGCATGATCCAAGGCAGCAGAGTTTTACTAGAGGTAAATCTTGTCAAAATAATCTGATCAAATTCTTTGATTGGGGACCAGAGAGTTGGATCAAGGGCAGTGGTGGTGAACCTATGACACATGTGTCAATGTTTTGGATGACACTCCAGCATCCACCAGTGCCCCAAAAAATTATAGGACCTCTCTGTTGTGAGTCACTGATTTTTCATACTTTATACTTCAAGATAATCAATGTTTTCATCCTGTTTGATTAATGTGCTATATGAAACTGTTTTTTTTAAATTAATATATAAAGAATTGTGTCTGGGTTTTTTTTTTTTTTTTGGGGGGGGGGTATTGAAACACCAGCAGAGTAAAGTTAGGAATTTTCCACACATTGAGCCTAAAAGGTTTGCCATCGCTGATCAGCGGAGCGAGCTAGATGTAGCGTACTTGGATTTCAGTAAGGCCTTTGACATCGTTCTGCACAGGGGGACATAGAAATACATTGAGTGCCCTTGGTATGGAATCTAGAATTACTGACTAGGTTAGAAACTGGCTGAGTGGGAAGTTTCAAAGAGTAGTGGTAAATGGATTTTACTCTGAGGATGGGATTGTTACTAGTGGTGTGCCTCAGCGTTCAGTCCTGGGACTGATTCTTTCCAACATTTTTGGGAGTGATATAGCAGAAGAATTATTGGAAAAAGGTTTGTCTTTTTAATGATGATCCCAAAATCTGCAGCAGGATAGACAGTCAGGAAGGTGTGGAAAACACAAGGAGGGATCTAGCAAAGTTTGAGGAACTGTCTAGAGGCTGGCATTTAAGATTTAATACTAAAAAATGAAGAGTAATGTAACCGGTGGATACATTGACAGCAAAAGCCAGAAAAATGCTTGGCTGCATTTGGAGAGGAATGGTCAGCAGAAAAAGGGAGATAGTATTGCCTCTGTATAGATCCCTGGGGAGACCTCATTTGGAATACTGTGTACAATTCTGGAGACCGCACCTTCTAAAGGATATAAGCCGGTTGTAGTTGGTCTAGAGGGTGGCTACTAAAATCATCAGTGACTTTCATTCTAAAGCATATAGGGAGAGACTTCATACCCTAGAGGAATGGCATATGGGAGATATGATACAGGCATTTCAATTTCTCAAATGTTTCCATGCATGGAATACTAACCTATTTCAATGGAAAGGAGGCTCTAGAATGAGGTTTCATGGGATGAGAATGAAAGGAGGAAGATTCAGGAGTAATCTTAGTAAATATTTCTTTACAGAGAGGGCAGTGATAGTGAATACATGGAACAACCTCCCAGTGAAGGTGGTGGAGACAAAAAACAGTATCTGAATTCAAGAAAGCATGGAATAAATACAGGGAATCTCTGAGGCAGTGATGGAAATTAAGAGGCAAGATAAATTGGACAGATGGGCAGAGTAGATGGGCCATATGGTCTTTTTCTGCTGTCATATTTCTTTGTTTCTTTTGCATATAAAATATATGAACATACATTTTAAAATAGGTATGAAAAAATATGCATGTCCAATGCACTGATGTGCATGTTTTTGATGCATTGTATCTATTCACACGTAAGTCTACATATGTGTGTATGTTGCGGGGTAGAGATGCATTTATTTTATAAAGCATGCATATATCTTAGGTGCAGGTTATAAAATACTTGCATAGATCTGATTTTGGCCTTATTTATATTTGCTGCCATGCGCATTTGTTTGAAAGTTATCCTCATAGGCTTTTCTCCCATTCTGTGTCTATGGGATAAAAATCTTAGTGAATCAGGCCTTGTGTTTGTGAACAGCATAGAGGACAAATGGCTGGGGAGAAAAGAGTTATGTGATTGTGCAATAGTTTTTGCAAAGAACTCTCTATATTATGGAGAGATACTTTCTTGACTAGCGGATAGAGGAGATGGTCAAAAAGTTAATTTAAAAGTTCATTTCTATGAAGCAAATTAGTGGAAAAGAATAAAAATGAATCTTTAATCCTTTTTTCCATTTTGTTTTCATGGAACATATTAAAAATATTTATAGTGGATTAAACCAAGAAAATGACTTGTTTTGCAAGCAGTGAAACACAGCCTACAACTTGGTGTGACTGAGAAGTATGTACTTTTTCTTTGAAAAGAATTAGAAAATGCACAAAATTCAATCTGTATTATGAAGCGTGGAAGGGATGAGGGGGTTATGGGTTTACATGCGCATGTTTCTGTCTGAAAATAACTACTCTAAAGGCCTGATTCACTAAGGCTTTTCACCTATAGGGTCATTTTCTAAGGTGCGTGCAATAACGCCCTAACGTACGCGAAAATGGGCTAATCGGGGCGGTAGAATTAAAATTAAGGAGGAGTTTGGGAGGGGTTTAGGGAAATGGGGTGGTGGCACTGCTGCTGGCGGTAATGTTTTGGACATTATCACCGGCAGTAGCGTGGGAAATAGCACCACCTTTTAGCGTGGTGCTATGGGGCGATAGTGTGCGGCATAGCTTCACTGCGGCAGGCGAAACTGCACCGCTGAGATGTGGTCAGCTGCATACTAGCGCCCCCTTTACCGCAGCAGCTCATCATTCCGCAGGAATGATAAATCTAGGCCCTAGTATGGTCTACGGGGAAATATTTTGATAAATCAGGCCCTAAAAGAGAATGTTCGTACTATCTCAGTAAATACACTTCGTCTGGTGCAGAGATTCTTGATTCCATTTTCAGGTCTCCCAAACAGGTCTGATTTTTAGAGTGATCAAAATATGTGAATTAATCCAGTTCTTGGACTAGATGTACTTAAATATGTTTGACCATAGGGATGGTAATTTTGTAACAACTCACTGAGATTTTAGGCTGTTACACACAGAAATTACACCAATTTTAAATAAAATTAGCCATACAAAACGACCCACACAGACTTATACCTGCTAATTTGTGTGAGTAGTTTTGCCAAGAGAATTGACATGTAGGTATACTATTTAAAAGAAAAAAGAAAAGGTGAATTTTAAAAGCCAGAAGCACACAAAAATCAGGAGATGGGCGTGCATCTATCACATGCTCGTGTCCACCCCGATTTTATAAGCCGGCCACATACGCACACAAGTATCGATGCGTGAATATCTTGTATCAGAAAAAAGAGGTGGAACGTGGGTGGGGATATTAGTGTATGTAGTTATAAGCCTGGGTGCGTGCCCGGGTATATTGCAGCACAACTACACTTCTGCTGTAGGTGAGGTGAAAGCCAGAATAAAATAATTTCTAGCCACATATGAAGGCTTTGAGGGATCTGGGTTAACTAGGGAGAGTGCAGGCTAAAGAACCAGGGGGGTCTTGAGGACCTAGCTATAGACGGGGCAAACTGGTGGACAAGCTGGTAAAACTGGTTGTGGCCTGGACACGCGCCTGTTATAAAATCCCTTCACTTGCGCGGTTCAAAGCCGACATTGCCCTGCTATGCGCATACACTCTTAAAATTAGGAGCACACATTCACGTGCCTGACCTATTTTATAACATGCACATGCACTTGCGCACACTGTATAAAGTTTCGGCTCCTCTGGCTACTTGCCCATACACATGTATATGGCTGCCTTTATGCCCATTTTAAAGTTACGATCTAAAAGGTGAATTTTAAAAGTCCTGTGTGTGCATTCAGTAGGGGATGCGGGAATAAGTCGGGCTCCCACAGCAGGCACATCTCCCAAGTTTTCAAAAAGGGGCGGGGTGCGAGCATGGGTGTGGTCTGGGTGGGCCATGGGTGTTTCAGGGCGTGAACAGGATATGTGCATGTAAATTACTTACCCGGCCCAGTGCACAGCAAGGTCCCCTGTTACGTAACTGTACTTCTGCTATACATGACATGCAAGTTAAAAAATAAAAGGATCAAGCTATTTCTAAGGGTTTTAAAGGGTTTGGGGGAATGCCAGGGGGGGTTGGAGGACCTTTCAGTTAACTGGGCGAACTGGGGATGAACTGGTTTAACTGGCAATGGCGTTAGCATACGCCACTTTTAAAATCCCCCCCGAGTTTTGCGATAAAAGTAGAATTTGTGTGCACCGCTCACTTAAAATTTGGCGCACGTGTGCACATGGCCAGACTATTTTATAACATGCACGCACATGTTATAAAATGGCCACGGCCCTGGATGTGGGCCAACATATGCATGCAAATGTGTTCCCAAATGCTTGTTTGAAAGTTACCATCTAAGGGCCAGATTCATTAAGCTTTTCTTCCATTTTCTGTCTATGGGAAAAACCCTTAGTGAATCAAATTCATGTAAATGAAAAACCTACCCAGACCCTGCTCCCCAGAATGCCTCCCCAAACGTGGCAGGATTTAAATACATATGTGGCTTATGCATATAAAAATGAGAAGACCAGGGGTGGGCTTGGAAGCAGATTTGTATGTATACATTTTTGAAAGTTCAGAAGTATGTGTTAGCAGGGGTAATTGCATGTGGGCAGTTTTTCTGGAATAATATTCAAAGTACAGTACCTTATGCAATTACATCCAAAAAAAAAATAATTTTTAAAAAATGGCATGCAAACAATATATATGTTGCATATTCTGTAGGTATTTGTTATATTTCTAATCATAAGATTTTTAGTGGGTGTAGATAATGCAATAATTGGCAAAATTTGTCTGTCTGAGATTTACTTAAGAACAATGCTAAACATCATAGGACCCAAGCTGCAAAATCATCAGTCAACTATTCACAACTGAAACACTTTCACAGATACTTATTTCAACTGTAAAACTAAATTTTACATGCCACACTTTAAGAGCTGTCAATCTTGCTTCAGTTTCTTATAAGGTAGCTTGATAAGATTCTGACCTGTACTTACAGATCTTGAATGACCGCTTTTAAGTCATGACCTAGTGGTTGAGAATCACTGGGATGGGGTGCTGCATTTCTCCATATAAGCAGTCACCTCTGAATGTAAGATCCATCAGCACCTGTAGCTACTGTTGTACACATAGGGAGGAGGATAATTTATTAACAACTTGCACTACTTATGCATTTCAAAAACACAAAAATTACCTCAGTTTTCAAAACAAAATTATAGACTAAGTATGGCCAGTGCAAGGGTCTCAGGTGCCCTAGGTGGAGGAAACAGAGTGCCCCCCCAACCCCCATCTCTCTCTCTCTCTCCCCCCCCACCAACCTGATGCTGCTTTCTTCCAAGGCATGCATCCAGCCACTGCTCCAACTCCACCTTCATCTTGCCAAACAGCACAGACTCCTTATGACCACGCCAGCTGATCACTATCGCTGGGAGCACTAGGCCACTGCCCCCAAACATCTGGTGCTCTGGGCAGTCGCCTAGTTTGCTTAGTGCTTCACCGGTCCTGATGTTAAGTTTGCTTTGAAAATGATCCATAATAACACACAAAATAACCTGCACAAAGCTACATCTACTCTTTGCAGGCTGTAACACAGTGATGACGAACTCCAGTCCTCGAGTGCCACAAACAGGCTGTTTCACCGCTGTAACATGATTGTGTGCATGCTTTTTAAAATACAAAGTATGTATGTAAATCCTAATCACACCCTCTGGAATGCCTGTCTTTTGTGTGCATAATAGTTTGCACAGAATTGGGATATGCACATATATTTATGCTCCCAAACCTAGGGTAATTTAATAATGAGCCATATATGTGCATAAATCCATGTTTTATAGACCTAAATGGCTTTGAAAGCAAACCCTCCCTCAGTTTAAATGGAAATTTTGAATTTTATGTAGCTATAAAGGAGAACCTATTTTATCAGAAAAGAAGAAGTAGCTTTTGTCAAAGCCTGTTCCTTGATAAATTGTGAAACAACATATAGAATACTTGATTGTTTATACAAATAATTGATAATCTGATTTATCCTAGACCTCATACAGTTATATTTGGACCTTGTGACTTATTTTTGATTATTTGAATATGAACTCATTTTTTTATCAGTAGGAAATAGTTTACATCAGGTCTATTTTTCATGCCTGAAGTAAGTATGCCATTAAAGGTGGAGTAAGAAGGTGAATGTATATTGAAAAAAATAAATCTGTTTCAACTGAACATGTTTAACTAGTTAAAAAGACATATCAAAACCAAACCTTGAGGTCAATGATTCTTTCTGTAAAGCTATTCTTTGATGTTTAAATTTGTTGTTTGGGTCTGTCTATAACTTAAGTTTAATAACCTAGCTCAAATGCAGATTTCTAATTTTCAATTAACATAGGAATAATTTTGTTTGCTAAAATAAAATAAATGAATGATTGAAAAGTCTGAAACATGAAGTGTTGCAGATAGCATTTTTTTAAAATTCCAAATTTCAAAAAAATCATGTGGCAACTGTATAGCTCAAGCTTTAAGTATTAACTTTTAACCTTTGACCTTACAGATTTTAACCAATGAAATGTCTCTTTAAACTTTAAAGGAAACAATGATAACGAACGCCTGGCGATTGCTAGACAGCGAATTCCATATCGACTTGGTCGAGTAGTTGATGATTGGCTACTCGACAAAGGTAAAAACATTGATTAAAACTTCAAATAAAAAATAATTTGAACATAACCAAGTAGTATTTCATTGTAGCTCTAATAAACCTAAAAATAAATTTTCAGTAAAACTAAATTAAAAAAGCATTTTAAACAGTAAAATATAGAGAGCAATTTTTGCATACCTTGTACAATAATTTATTTACCTTTTTAGAAGCATCAGATGTCTAATAACCTCACCCTGTTAACTTAAGGTTAAAGGGACTGTTAAATATAATCCACTAACTCAATCGATGAAGGTACTCACAACAAACATTAACCAAAAATGATAAATCATGCATAGATTATGTATCTTGTTGAAGCATCTAAATTATTAACTAAAACCATATGTAGTTCTGACATATTTATTATGGTCCTGAAGAAAAGTCTCTTGGTTTAAACCTTAGGTATCTTAAATAGTGGGCAACATGAATTGCCAACCAAAATGAAGTCCCTTTAACGTTTGCATTCTTCCAAGGGGATGTGGAACAAATCCTAATTAAAAGAAAACTTAAAGTTGCGTGCATGCAATTTTTTTTTTATGTGCCGACACTAATCTGCTAAAAAATGACTATTCTATTTGAAAATAATGGTACTGTTGCTAAGGATTTCTCTGTTTAATGGAAATGTGCCATGATATCTCCATTGGTATGTGTATCATTCCTGAAGTCGCTTTTACATCTATACGCTTTTATTTTTAATTGATAGACTTGCTGAATGCCAATCAGACATCTCGTTCTGAAATCTTTGTACCTGAAATGGATAGTTTATTTCATGCATTTCTTTTCAGTATGTATTGTACAGCTGTGGAAGAATACAAATTCAGTAAACCACTGTAGAGTAATATACGCCAAACATATCTTTAAAATAATTTGAAAGAATGTTGAATAATGCTTACATATTATTTAATGTATTTATGATTTAATACTAACTTCAATACATATCTATATCTATCTACATCATAGATATAGATATGCATATATACATGCATATATGCATATATATTTATGCATATGAAGAAATTTTAGGAAAATATTTGTAAAGAAATAATGAAACTAAGTTAAAAGAGTAGTTTCCATTCTTGTCTATTATTATTAGCAAAATAATGAACAGTTTTGATTGGCCTTTTAGCAAAGTATGCTATAATAATTTAAAAAAATATAAATATTTCCTGATAAATATGCATTCCATGAACACATCATTAAAAAGCAATGAATTATGAGACAAATTCCTTCCTTATAATTTATTGCTCTCATTATTCACCCTTGTAAATCTGTTTAATCATCATTTTAGATTATAGAGTTCACAATCAACATTTTCGTATGTGTATAATATTGTTTTTTGCAGGGCGCCAGCTCACAATCTTCAATAGCCAAGCAACTATTAAAATTGGCGGCAAAGACAGGGGCCACCCGTTCCAAGGTCAGCTGGCTGGTCTCTACTACAATGGCTTGAAAGTTCTGAACATGGCAGCAGAAAACGATGCCAACATTGTGATAGAGGGAAACGTGAGGCTTGTCGGGGATGTGCCTTCCTCAATAACAACAGAGTCCACTGCAACAGCTATGCAGTCTGAGATGTCCACATCCATCATGGAAACCACCACCACCTTGGCTACTAGCACCGCCAGAAGAGGAAAGCTACCCACAAGAGAGCCTATTGGTCAGGTTAGTGCACTGTCAATTATATCTTTTAGCAGCTGACCTTGTTTGAATAATTTACATTTTTATAAAGCATTGTTAATTCAAGCAAATTCTTTATTTTATTTGTTGTTAAAGCTTTGCATGTGTATTGGCAAGGTGCATGTATTTTCTCTTTCCATGAATTCATGATTTGAATATTATTGAAATTATTTGTTGAGTAGGTCAGTGGTGTACAATATAGAAAATATCCGCAGCTTTCGGACTCTGCTAATGCAAAATATTTTATAACTACAAAAATGAGTTTCTATTGTCATATGCATTAATAATTTTGATCAATTATTCTAAAAAGCATGTATTATGTTTTGATTGCACTTTGTATTGTATTAGAAATACAGAGAGTCGGATTAGCTAATGCCAGTAAATAATACATAATGTAAATCAGCAAGCTTAGACACAGAAAAGTACATAATATAGAAGAAAATTTACTAAGGACTCAATTCATTCTTTCTAGGAACTTATAAAAATATATTATTTGTGCAATGAATTTTACAGTAGCCTATGTTTTGCATTTTGAAAAAGTTAATTATCCCCACCTTTATTCAGGGTTTTTGACTGGCACCCTGTTTATAGATTATCAACTAAAATAAAATCTGCATGAATCCCATTATCTGTTTTCAGGTGCGTAAAGCCTCAGAAATATCTGGAATAGGGCAGAGGAAAAATATATGGCATTTTCACAGCATGACATCAGCGCAAAATATGGACAAAAAGCTAAAATGTTTGGTTATCCTTCAGTACCCACTTGACATAATGAAAATATGTTCTCAAAATTATATAGACCTGTTTCATACTAAGCAATAAGAGAAAGGCAGGGTAGGGTGGAGAAAGCACAAAATTATATATAGAAAAATTCTATCATAAAAAAAAAATATCCTGTGCATTGGGAAGACGCGAAGTCTGATGAACCTCAGTAATGGAACGCTTCATATAAATTGCCAGCATTGCAAAAGTAAAATCTCGCTGCCTGATTCTTCTGCTTTGCCAAGAGAAACAGCATTTGAGAAACAGGGCTAGATTTCCCAGTAGGTATGTGCCTCAGGATACCTATACCATGCAATGGAGTGTGGGTTAACAGCGAGTAGGTAAACTTATTTTTTTAATTATAAACACATCAATGATAATATTAAAGAGGAATATCTGGTAAGTTTGGGAGGACCTGAGCTTTGACATAATCTCGGTTCGATCCCTACTACAAAGGAATCCTTTCCCCTCCCTATGTCTTCTTCCATCCTGTAGGCAGGAGGAGAGGAGAGGAGTGCCACTGCTTCACACCCGCATCTGCCTTCCCCTCCTCTTGTTTCAGTATGAAGTCTGAAGATAGACTCTGTTTGTCCCAACATCACTCTCCCCCTTTATCCCTCACCCTTCACTTGTCTTCCACTCATACCTCTTTCACCATCTTCTCTTCCCCTCCCCTTCCCCCTCACGCCTTTCTTCCCCACTCCCCACTGTCTTTTGTCTGCCTATTCACTCCCTCTTCACTTTTGTCTCTGCCCCACTTCCCCCTAACTTTCCTATCCACCCTCTTCTCCTACTCCTCCCACCCCTTCTTCCTTCACTATCCTCTCTACTCTACACACTCTCCACTGTCTGCTCTCTTCCCTTTACCTTTCTCATTCTCCTCTCTCTCACTCATCCCGTTTTCTTCACTTCTCTCTCTCTTTCCATTCCCTTTCCCTCATTGCCTTTTCTACTCCACTCACTCCCCCTTCACTCTCCTCTGCCCTAATACTCCATGCCCACTTCCCCTTCCATGCTTCTATCTCCATCACCCACTTCCTTCTACTCTTCTCTCCACCACCTAGTGCTTGCCCTCTCCCAAGCAGAGAGGGAAGGCCAGGAACTGCAGCAGTCTTAGGGAAGGGTTGACTGCACTTCAGACCATTCCAAGTGGAGCTGTGCTGGGATTTTGGTAGTTGCAGACTGCAGATTGGAAATGCTGATGCTGCATCCTTTTAGCCAATCAGTGACTCTAGAGGAATGATGCCAGACTCCTTTTATGGTAGTGTGACAGACAGAAAGAAACTGGCTTTTATTTTATGTAACCCCATTCCAGTGTGCCTATCATGCATGGGTGGGGCCGTAAAAGAATTTGTTTCTCTTCGGGGCTGGAACCTCTCGCTGGCTAACTCTCTCACATGCTCTCTTACTTCCAGGGCTGGATCCTTGTAGGTGTAGTGGAAAGATTTTCTTTCAGGGCCCAACATGACAGGGGTGTCCTTTATACACATTTCATTTTGCTTTGTGTTCCCTTGGGAGATGGGACTTGTCCTCATGGTGGGTGCGGTGAATGCAAAAGAAATTCTCTGGAGTCACTGCGTTAGTGTCCAAAGTTAGTCTTTACTGTTCAAACACTGATGATGAATGGCACAATAAAGTAAACTGCAGTGCCACAGAATTCTCTTTTTTTCGTCTCTTATAGTCTTTTTCCCTTTATCTGTGCAGGACTCACATACCAGGGCCAGGTGGGCAAGATCTCTTTAGCTTGGTCAAAAAACCCCTTCCAATATGGTAAAAATGGTAAAGAATCTGTGGCACAGAGCGTAACTCTTCTTCCTCTCCCCAGGGTGGTGAACACCAGATGGGTGTCCCTAGTGATTTGTGATTTCCCTTACTCATGGTTAGCAGATCTTCAGCATCTCTTTGGTTCTTACACATTCTCTTCTTTCTTCTTTCTGGACCCCTGATGGGAGGGATCCTCTTGAAGCAAGCAGCTCTCTTTGCTTCAAATAGGAAGGAAAGGACAGCCAAAACTTCCTCCTGGATCTTGAACTCAAAGTCTTTTCCCCTCAGCTGAATTTAACCCTGGAGTTTCTCCTTGCAGTAGGTCACTGACTTCCCCATCCTTATGGAGGGTATGGAGGGCAGGTCTTCCCTAACCTGCACAGCCCCAGACACAGGGCTCCCCGTGCCCTGGTCCCAGGTAGTATACAGGCTCTCACAAGGCTCCTACCACTTAAAAGTTTAAACTCGAAAAATATAGCCAGAGGGGAAATCCTAAGCAGCCAGGGAGTGGACTGGATAAGGAAACCTTTCCCAGCCCTGGTCAGCAGCACCAGGCAGGGTTTGCCTGGCCGTTCTGACTAGGCCTGAAAAACAACTTAAGCAAACCCTCCTCTTTAGCTCCTAACTCGCAGCAAACCTAAAGGGGCTGCTTCCTGAACTCTATATAGACTGTCTAGGGGGACGGCCATTCCAGACCCTTCAAAGGGAGGGGCTGCCTTTGAATGGTAACCTCCCCCTCACATTAACCTGCAGTTTTACTAACTGAGCTAAAGGTTCACCCAGGTCTTAATGGTGATGGAACCAAGGGTCCATCACACACACACACACACACATACACACAGACATATATATGAACCTTAAGTTCAGTTAATAAGAGTGCAGGTTAGGGTAAAGGGGGGGGGGGGGGGGGGGTTACCATTCAAATTCAGCCCCTCCCTTTGAGGGGTGAGGCATTTGAATGGCATAGGATGTGTTTCAACCATCTGCATTTTGCTGCAACAGATGCAGCCCCGTTAAACTGATTTGTACTGTTGCCATTGTGGATGCAGAAGTCACTTGTTGCTGCTGATTGCCTGACTGAATAGTGGACGTGCCTCCACCACCGACCTCTATGCCAGCAAGATCCCCTTTCCTGCAGCTTGTCCTAATCTGGTGAGACCATGGAGTCATGCCATCAAGGGCCTTCCTTCCTACCCTGGTAAGAAACATTCTTTACATTAATGGACATACTGTATGCAGAATTTGAGGTTCTCATACATTTCTTTTCTGTCCAGCCTGTGCTGGGAGGTTGAGACTGAGCAGTTATGAGAACTTGGTGATTTTAATTCACCTTAACTGGGCTGTCAGCCATAATGTGATTCATGTTTTGTGTCTTTCAGACAGAGTAGGGACCAAATAACACCCTGACACTGGTATGGGGGTCATAATGGGGCTCACCCCCTCCTGGATATCTTATGGATTTAAGGGCATCCCAGTGGTTCAAGGTGGGACCCAGAAGCTACCACAGTTCAGGAGGTGAACTGTGGTGGGTGATGTTTGCCCACTCTGTGAGTATTTTACTTTGCACTTATTTCTAGCATGGCAGCTCCAGTATGTGTGACTACAACTTTTCTGTCAGTGGCTGTTTGTGCATGCCTGGCATTTTGGGGGGTTCACTTCATTGGGGGTTTTTTTTGCCATCACGGTTTTTTGTTTCATTTCCATTCGTTTTGTGATTTTATGGTCCTGATTATGGAAAGGGTTTATGGTGTAAACGTGGCTCTGGGTGCATAAATGGGCTTTTGAAAATTGGCCGGGGGCTATGCATGTAAAAGTATGGACAAAAGCAATCTTGTGCACTAGAAAGAGGCGTTCCCAGGGGAAGGGGCTGGCAGAGAGGCCGGGAAAACATTTACATGCATACTTTCAATTTTCCAAAGCAGACGTAAATAACCCGCACACGTTTGCACGTGTAAATGTAGGGAAGTGTGCCATGCTGGGCTCTGCGCACACCCACTACTTTTGGGTGTGCACTGCACATAAGTCCACTTTGAAAATTCCGGCTGAAGTCTGTGTGTACTTTCTCTATGCGAAGTTTAGCTCTAAACAGACCACAGAACATTACCATCTATACAGTGAGTTTTCAAAGGGATTTTGTGTGTAAAAGTAGCATATATGTGAGTAAGTAGCATGTATACGTGCTTATGCTGTTTTGTAAACCTCAAGGGAAAGCGTACATACTTGCTGTATGGTATCCGGGCATCCCCCGGTGGGCTGGTCGCTCTGCTCACGTGGTCTGCCGAGCACGGCCGCGACAGAGCCGCGCTCGGCAGACCACGAGGGTATCTCCTGGGCCGACCTGGGCAGACAATTCCTAGGCCGACCTTTACCCTTAATCCGCCCCTGATGGTACATACATTTTACCAGGGAAGAAAAGGGATGGTCTAGAGGCATTCTGGAGCAGGGTTTTCTTCCCTGGTAAAATGTATGCACCATCACACACCCAATAGTTGCTGTATTGTAAAAGGTATACGCGCACACATCGCTAAATTTGACCAAACGTATTCAGCTTCTAGTGGACTTGTGCAACTGAAATCGGACTTTTCTATTATCTGCAGTTTCTGGGTGGGAGGTCTGGGTGAACTGGTGGGGGGTTCAGGGTGAAATCTTAGAGGGTCTAAGTGAACTGGAAAAGGACTGGGTAACGTGATGGAGGTTTTGGCAAATTAGTTATTCCAAGTGCACTTGCAATTAAGTATTTTCAGAACAGTATGGGATGAATTTTAAAAGTTGGGTGCATGTCCAAATCGGGAGATGCCCGCCCACCAGATTTTAAAAGCCGCCCACATGCACATGTATCTCCTGCAAGGGCACAACTCACTCTATTTCAAAAAGGGGCATGGTGTGGGTGTGGTGAGGGCAGGGTGGGAGCATTTGAGGGCATGGCCAAGAGATGTGCGCGTAAATATTTACGAGCCTGGGTGCGCGCCCTGATCCCCTGTCGCATAAGTTTACTTCTGCTATAGAAGAGATTTAAGTTAAAAAAAAACACCTGCTATTTTGGAGGGGTTTAAAGGGTCTGGGGTAACTTGGGAGAGCCCAGGTTATTAAACCAGAGGGGGTAGGAGGACCTAGCTCTTAGCTGGATAAACTGGTCAAGGTGTGGAGGTGCCAGTTTTAAAATACGCTGACTTATGCATGCAGTAGAAATGGGATTTACATGCCTAGGCACATTCCAACTTAAATTTAGGCGCACGTGTGCACGCACTCAGACTATTTTAAAACATGCACGCATTTGTATATGCAAGTTATAAAATTGCTGCGTCCCTTGGCATGCATCAATGCACATGCGTCAATGTGTGCCCACATGCCACTTTGATAATTACCGTGCCTATGTGCATACTTGATAAAATAACTGCTACTGTGTTTAATTCACAGCTATTAGGTGGACATGTTCTATAATTGTCAATAGGGTTTATCCACGTTAAGTGCACTTCACACAAATAAATGGCTTTTGAAAATTGCTACAATTGAATGCTACATTTAAATGCACAACTCCTTTGAAAATTCACCTGTATGTGCTTAAAAATAATTTTATGTGCTTATAAAAATTATGGGGCCAATTTTAAAAGCGCGGTGATTGCAAATCCTGGGAGATATGAGCGTGGCCGGGCCACGTGAGCACTGAGTGCATTTCCAGAGCGGCCTAGTCACGCGCGTATCTCATGGTACGCGCAGAAGTGCCAGCTTTCTTAAAAGGGGTGGGCCTCTGCGGGGTCCGGGCGGGGGCCAGCCGGGACAGAACCATTAGATGCTGTGCTGGTGAAGAGCGCACTGGCAGCCAGCCAGTATGCACAACTTACCTCATCTCCTCCTGAGCAGAAGTAAGTTACAAAACAAAACAAAATTTGATTAGTTAGGTGGGGATTAGGGGTCGGGACGGAGAGGGGACAAGGGAGGAAGGATTGGTAAGGGGTTAGCGAAGTTCCCTCCCAGTCTGCTCCTTTTTTGGAGAAGACTGGGAGGGAACCAGGGAAAGGCCGGATCGCATCGCTGCGTGTTTATTACAAAATCCTCCCCCTTGCGTGCGCGAGTGGGCATCCGGGCGCGCATGTGTTTGTGGGTATCCGATTTTTTTTTATCATGCGCGTGTCAGCACGCACATATTATAAAATTGGCACATCCTTTTTAAAATGTACCTGTTTGTGCACATAGTAAATGAAACCAATGAACAGACTGGGCATCCCTAATGGCAAGTGTTTTTGGGGGTTTGTATACACCTTGAATGCCTACATTCATTTCTCCTTCCTTTGTGCTTAAGTATGTACTGTGGCTTCTTTTCTGAATTTTGGGTTTGGTTCACTATTGCATGCAGGGAAACACATGTGCTGTTTGTATGCAGTGTTAGTATCATATTCCCACAGTTTATACCGCCTTTTGTTATATTGTTTCTCTTTTCTTTGCATTTTATCCTTGTTTTTAAATGTATATTTACATAATACTATTTCCTCCTGTTTTTTTGTTACGTTTTCCCTCTTATTTTGTAGTGTCTTTCGTTCTCTACAGCTAGACCATACAACAGCCCCTCAAAAAAGCCTTCCAGTCCAGATTAAATCTGGACTGGAAACATACCGCATTGTTTAATTTAGAGAAACTGATAGCCCTTTTGAATGTGGCGATGAATGCATTGTTCTCAGTTTTCTGTGTTATGCTTCACTTTGAGAGACATCTGTTGAGAATTATTTCTCATTTCCCTTTCAGACACATCATTGCATGCTGGTTCACGGGCAGGAGGAATAACCTGAAGAGGGACCAGAGCATGAGGAGCAGGAGGCCTTCTCCTCTGCTTCCTTGAAGATGCTGAGAGGGACCCTGTAGCTCCTAACAGGAAACAACACCCCCAAAAATGAGGAAAAATAACAAGATTTTTGGATCTGTAGGCTATAAATGTTTTTAAATAAATATTTTAAAAATTATTTTTGCTTTAATTTTTTACATTTTTCTTTATTTTTTTATCATTTTAGTTTTTTAAATTCCTTATATTTTTTAAATGATATTTTTTTAAATTTAATACTGAAGATTTTCAGGAAAACATTTTATATAAATATTCTGTGGGAACATTTTTTCTAGTTATAGTGTGTGTGATAGGAGAGTGCATAGGCAAGATTTTATTGGGGTCATTTCATTATTTTTTTCTTTTTTTTATCACATTTTATAATTTTGTTTCCATTTAGTTTCCATTTAGTTACTCTGTGTGTGTGGCTTTGGCTATACACACATGAAGTCATACTTTATGCATGTAAGTACGGTGTTATGCATGTAAAAGAGTTATGCATGCAGAGTAAATGGAATGACTGCATATCCCTTGCATGACATGATGTGTATGGCACAGACATTAGTGTGGGTTTGTGTATGTTGTATGTGGATATGTGCGTGCTGAAGTGGATGCCTGAGAGTTTGAGGTATATATGAATAGAGGTAGGGTAAATATATCATATAGTACTGCTATGCAGTGATACAATGTGTACTCCTGAAGGAGCCTTGACTGTAAATAGAAGAGTGATATCAAGCTGTAATGAACACGTGCTTTCCCGTATATAACATCAAGAACTTATTTTAAGACAGGCAGGGCCTGATTTTCAAAGGGACTTATGCACATAAAACCCTGTTTTATGCAGGTAAGTGGTGCTTTGAAAATTTACTAGAGGTCAGTGTGCATAAAAATGCATGCCTAACTCAGTTTCACATGTACTTTTATATGAACTGAGGGTAAATGTTCCAGAGAGGGTAGGAGTTGGGGAGAGGATATGACTTATATTCTTACTTTCATATTTTCAAAAACATGAGTGTACGTTACTACGCACATGTTAAAATGCCAAGATACGGGTAGCACCTTGTCATTTTTGCTAAACCAGACTAACATGGCTGTCCCTCTGAAGATCTACACACAAGTTATGCATTGTTTAGAGCAAATGTAACTTTGTGTATGTGGACAATGCTGCATGTTCCCCACCAATTACACAATGTACAATGTACACGCAAACTTTACTGGAATGCGAGGAGTTCTAAAATTGCACTTGCAATGTACAAGTCTGTGCATTAACAGGAATGATGGAGTATGTGTGTTTCCCCACAGTATATGTACTGCTTATGCAATCATTAAAGAGAGGTTGTGGAGAAGAGGTACAGTAAAAAAGCAAGGGGACGGGGCATATTTGTGATCAGTGTGCATGTTTAGATGGTTGAGTAGGCTCAGGCCAAACATTTTTAACAGCCTTCTATATCTGGGAATAAACAAAAAGGAGGTAATCTTGCTGGATTAGTCAAAGTCTGAGACAGGATGCTGGGCTCAGTGGACCATTCATCTGACCCAACATGGCATTTCTTCTGCTTTTAGCCTACTTTCCAAAGAAAAAGAAGTAGACATAGCAATCTCATTATCTCTCTCTCTCTCTCTCTCTCTCTATATATATATATGTGTGTGTGTGTGTGTGTGTGTATTCCCAATAACATATTTTGGTGTTCTTTCTACACCATAATAATAGGACACATATAGGGCATGTCTGGGGAGACATGAGGATTCTGATAGGGGTGGTTTTAAAAAGAGAAGTGTTGTGATTTGCATTGGAGAAAATAACTTTTTTTTTTTTATAAAATGTGCAGTCAGTGATTTGTATAGAGGATTTCCTCACTTCTCCTTCTTATTTCATGTGATAGAGTAAAATGGCATGGCTTGTTTAAACAGGAGACAAATGCACTAATGTGTGTGTCTGTTCACAGAAATAAGCTGGTCCCATGAGAAATTTCTTGTGGTACCAGCTCATTTCAATATTTTTTAAATAATTGTGGCATGCTTTGTTGCAAAGTGTGCACAAAATCATGGACTCTCTTGCAAAACAAATACCTCAGTGAAGTGTAGATAACTTTCATGAAAAATCATTGAATTGCATAAATTTGATATGCATGTATCACTAATGAGCTGATTTGCATGATTCTTCATCTCATTAGCAATTTTGCCTTCAAAATCCAAAATTGCATGCACAAAAACAGCAACTAGCATTAACATTCACAAACATAATTATTTGTGTTATAATAATATTTTTGAATGCATTATCCCATTTGAAAAGCCATTCACAGCTTAATACATCAGCCCTAGGTTTACTAGGAGTAAATATGGACAAGAAATTGCTCCTGTACTCTAGAATGAGAGCTGATTGGCTTGGCAGGAGAAATCCCTGGCAGGAGTAAATATATATTCAAGTTTCAGGAGTCTGTAAAGTGAATAAAAACTGCATTAATAATTGAACCAAAAGCTTTTTGTAGGCCCGTTTATAGATGGAGCAGATGCACTTGATGGAGTGTTTAATGTGGATTCTTCCCGTATGCATACTAAATCTCTTTTCTGGAGTTAAGCTGAACCTCATTTTTGCCAATCAGAATATCTTCTCAATATTTTATTTTACTATGGAATGAATTTTCAAAGGGGATTCATGCATAAAAACAGCATATAAGCACGTAGGTAGCATGTACTTGAGCATATGGTATTTTATAAATGTCAAGGGTATGAGAGTACTTTTGGTTCCATGCATACATTTCCCTAGGTGGGGGGCGGGGGAGAGAGGCTGTCTCGAGGCCTTCCAGGAGCAGTGTTCTGAAGTATACGTGGTAGTTGCTATTTTTAAGAGATGTAGATGTATAGGTTACTGAACTTATTTGCATACATGTATACCTACTAATTGAATGGTAAAATTGTAAACAAACTCATCAGTTTGTCTGCAGATGAGAGTTGTGGGTGAACTGGTGGAGAGCAGTGGTGGGAAAACTACAGCCCATGGGCCAAATCCTTAAAAGTTTTAAATCCGGCCCACCTATCACTAGGACATTCTCTATTATGTGCAGCCTGCCGATTCTCTAACCTGCTTGCCCAACGTCATCATCAAAGACCAAGTTATCACCCTTGATGATGCTCGATGCTTGAGCAGGGAGGTCAGAACATTGGCATGTGGCAAGGACAGACCCTGTTCATCGGCACACTGGCAGGGTTCCCACCACCCGCTGGCGAGAAGAAACCCGTTTGTTGGCACAGGTGGGATTCCCATCCCCCACCAGTGAGGAGAGACCCCGTTTGTCAGTGCTGGCAGGGTTCCCATGCTCCGCCAGCAAGAAGAAACCCATTTGTTGGCACTGGTTTTTGCCAGCAAGGAAAGTCTTCAAGATGCAGCAGTGGCGCCCGCACCGCAGTAGCCCAGCCGGCCGGGCCGAAGAAGAAGCAGAGAGACATGGCAGTGGTGCCTGCCGGAGGCCAGGGTGGTGGGGCCAAAAATGGAGAGAATTGGTAGTTGCACCTGCTGGAGCCCAGGCTGGAGGGGCCGAAGGTGGAGCAGAGAGATGCAGTGGGCATCACTTCTACCCAGGCCAGCAGGGCTGAAGAATGAGCAGAGGTACAATTGTGTGTCTGGCAGTGTGCTTGTGAGTGTGCCTGTGAAAGAGGCTATAATCTAGTGTGTGACTGTCTACAGTCTATAATCTCAGCGTGACTGGAAGTGAAACTTTCCCAGGTATGGAGAGAGGGGAAATTTATTTTATCCTTCTTAATTTTAATTATTGGGTGTTTGACATGTCTGCTTTTTGAAATAGTTGATTAATTTTGGGGAAATATTTAAAATTTAGGGTTTTTTTTAATCCTTATTCTTCTTAATTATTAGGTAGTGGTCTATTTATCTGTTTTGAAATATGCTTTTTATTATGGGTTCCTCACTGTTATGATTGATTAATATTTCTTGACTACTTTATGACGAATGGTGATATTTCTGTTTTTGATTTATTGCACTGCATATGAGTCTGGCTTTTAGTGGTTTCTAGTCCAGTTTTTTGTCTGCACCTTTCTATTTATACTTTATGGCCTGCATATGTGACTGAGATAATGTGGTCTGCTAGCAAGGAAAATGCTTTGTACCTTTTCAGTTGAAGGCTTTTCTGATTTTGGTAGAGGCTGGGGATCCATGACAGAAGGGTCTTCTTGAGTGCTAAAAATAATGGCGCTTAACCCTGCTGGATACTGAAATGTCTGTAGCAAGTGGTAGACATTTAATTCACCGCTCCCTGACACTCCCCACTGCCACTATGCCCCTCTCTTCAGCCCTCGTGGCACTTGATAACTTGTAATGTGGCCGCAGCAGAAAATGTTTGCCCACTCCTGCTCTAACCTGATCATAAACCTCTCTTTTCTGTCCATTTAAGGAAAATAATGACCAGGGTATATCAGAAATATGCTTTAAAGAAATACAAAATAGTTACAACACCTAAGAACTCTGGAGTAACCTTTGAAATTGAAGAATGAGAGTCTTTGACATGTGAAACAATATTCGCATTAAAAGGGATATTTATTTTATCAATCGATATTCTCCTGTTTTTTTAGGATTCAAAGTTTTATTGGTTTTGTTTTATAAATATTCAACAGCTCAGGATGCCTACAAATATACTGACACAGAAAATCAAAAGTACACAATTCAAATCATAACTAGATTTGAACTTGTTTTCCTTCCTAATCCAACTCTTTTCCCTCTTCCTCAATCCTATCCTTAACCCTCCTCCTCGTCCCATTTCCCTTGAGCACAGTGTCCGTCCAATTTGGAGTTTTTCTCTGTAAGGGGGATCCCTAATATGGTGCACACTTTTTGAGTCTGGAGCTGTACAAGACGATGGGGGTGGGAGAGACCCAGGGATTATCATGATTGCCTTGTTTGGAAAAAAAATGTTCAATGTTTTGATCATGTAGTAATAACAAATGTCAGAGGTGTGAGTACTGTAGATTAGTCTGATCATGCGATTATGGGGAAATGTTTTGTTCCCTTAAATGTGGGTTTTTTCTATTGGTTGACCATGTAGGGGGAGGTATAAAAGTGGGAAGTTTTTGTGAGTTTTTGCCCTTTGGTTCCTGCCCCTATTGGAGAAGGCTGGGTAACAGGGGCCTCCATTATGTAACCAGCTGGATTAGCCAGCCAGCATGCTGGCGGGGGCTCATGGATCCTAACTGTAAGGGCTCTTCCTCTCAAGGGGAGAAAGCCTTGGAGTGCTGGGACATAGGTTTCTTCCTTCTCCTGAAGAACTAACCAAGAGGTGAAGGAGAGACAAACAAGAAAAAGTCATTCTTCCCTTTGAGTATCTCAGCCTGTAGTATTGGAGTTGGGTGAGTCCCTGAAGAGGGAGTGCTCTAGAACAGTGGTTCCCAACCCTGTCCTGGGGACCCCCAAGCCAGACCACAATGAATATGCAGGAGAGAACATTTGCATGCACTGCCTCCAAAACATTCAAATGTTCTCTCCTGCATATTCACTGTGGATATCCTGAAAACCGGACTGTCTGGGGGTACCCAGGACAGGGCTGGGAACTACTGCTCTAGAGTATCCCTAGGGTCTTTCATTTTCATTTTTTTATTTTATTTTATTATTTTTCCTTGCAGTTTTTCAGATTTATTTTGACAAGATCAAAAACAGGAGAAAACCAGTGGAAAAAAAGTATTCATCATTTTACTGGGAGAATATCAGAATTTGTTTTGATGGACAGAAGCCTCCCACTACCCCCATTCACTTACCACTTGCCTATATAATCTCCCCTCAAATGAATCTTCAGGTGATCATCCCTTTACCCCTTCCCCAGCATTTCTGCCTTTTCTCCCACTCTCCTTCTGCTCTTTCATTGTCTCTCTTCTTTCCAAAAATCTCCTTTACCCCTTTCCCTCCAAAAAACACTCTCCACTCCAAAACAGCTCCTCCCCCAAAACCTCACTCCTCAAGAACCCCCCTCCTTTCAAAATCCTCTCTCTCTCCCCCAAAGAATCCATACTGTATCTCTCTGCCCTTTCAAAGAAACCCCCATCTCTCTCCCCCCCATTCAAGGAACTCCCTCCCTCCCCATGAATCCTTTCTCCCCCCCCCCCCCTCCACCAAGACACTCCCCTCTCTTCCAAACAGTATTCATCCTTCCCAGTTATGGTGGCTCCAGGATCCTCCTTTGTCTGTTGTCAGCAGCAGGTTTATGTTCTTGCATTCTGTAGTGCCGCTCTGCACTGCACATCTTGAGTCTGCACTGAGCCAGAGAGGCAGGAATCTTGTCAAGAAGTTCTTTTGGTGGGGAGCTGCAGCTTCTGGTGAGTGACTGTAAAGTCGCGTTCTGACCAATGATGCTTAGGTTCCAGCTCTCCTGGAAGGAACCCAGCAGCCTGAGCCCTTCTCCTCTTCTACAGAACCCAAGAGGAGCTTTGCAGTCTCAGCTTTGCAGACCTCATCTCCATACGCCAGGAAAGCTTTCACCAAGCACTAGCAGTGGTTTCACAGGTGCACGGAGATGAGGTCAGCAGAACTGAGCCTACAAGGCTCCTCTCGGCTTTTGTAGGAGAGTGTGGCTAACATCAGGAGAAAGTCTAAAACAGTTTCACTGCTTGGGAGAGGGGAGAGGGAGTGATTTGAAGTACAGCAGGCTCTTCTGCCTGCACTGGCTTTTGGGAGCTTTGGAAATGCTATCGCTCTAGCTTTTCATTTTCAGTTTAAACTGATTTTCACCGTGGAGAAAAATCTGGCAATTTATAGGCGCAAATCAGTTTTAAACTGAAAATCAGTTTTTTAGTACCGTATTGCAGTGGTCCAGGGAACCTGCAACAGGAAGGAGGAGGTATGGAAATTGTAACGGAGGTTGAAGACCACAGGGGTGTAACTCTTGTAAATGGGAATAGCATTTGGTCCTCAGTGGATGCAAATTTTGATATAGCTAGGCTAATTCATGAACCCCTGTCCTTAAACAGGGTTAGGAATGTGGTACTGCTTATCAGGAATGTGAAAGAATAGACCGTCCATACAGGTCGGTCCATGGAAAAGTAATTTGAGGAAAGAGATAGAAAGTACAATTATGTACCTAAGTTAATTAACCTCGAATTTTCAAAGGTCCATGTGCATAAAAACCAGGGTTTACGTGTGTGGCCGGGCCTTGCACGCACAGCGTACACTTTAAAAATGGCCCAGCCATGCGCATAAACCCAGGTATGCGCACAAGTGCCAGGCCCTGAAAAAGGGGCAGGCTGGCGGGTGAGTCTGGGTAGGGAGGGGTGGGGCGGGATGGAGTCCCACTGGGACAGTGGTCATTAGCCGCTGTCCTGGGGAAACTACTGCTCCAGCAGTAAGTAGTGAAATAAAAAAAAGTTGGGGTAGGTAGGTAGGGGTTATGGGTCGGGGTGGAGAGGCGAAAGGGAAGGAAGGATAGGCAGGGGGGTAGGGAAGTTCCCTCCCAGTCTGCTCCTTAATTGGAGCGGACTGGGAGGGAACTGGGGGAGGCCCGATTGCATCATCGCACATATTTATCAAAAATTCACACCCCTCTGCGCACACCACCTACACATGCGCACATGGATTGTAAAATCCGGCATGCATGTCCGCGTGGCCATCGGATTTTCTAACATGAGCACGCTAGCGTGCACGTTACAAAATTGATGCATCAATGTGCGTGCCGTGGGAACCGCACCCACATGGATGGCCGTGCGCTCTTTTTAAAATCGATCCTTTTGGTTTTTATATGATTCTGATTCTTTGGTAGCCCAAGAATTTATGATGTATAAGTGATCCAAAATGTTACCTGCTTCACATCCACGTACATGGCTCCTGGCTGGATCTTCCAGAAAAATTAAATTACATTTTTGGAAGTTTGAAACTTGGTGTCTGCCACACTTATTTAGCAAGCACTAGGGTGAGGCATGAGCCCAGAGTTCATGGAGGGGAGTTGATGGTATTTCCTTGTCCAATCAGTCAAAGAAGAGAATGGCGTCATACTCTACTCCTGCTTTTGCTAGTAAAGTCCACTTCACCATCAGCATGACCATTTGAAGAACCCACCAAACAAATTGGGAAAGGATGACCCTTACTCAATAGGGAAACCCCCTCCAACATTTAATGTATCCCATCAGGGGGTTATACTCTTTACCTGCTGTCTGAGTTCTGCTGAATTTGGTTTATCACAGTTTATTATTTTGTATAATTAGGAATGGATCCCAAACATTGTGAACATTTTTCATCTTTCCTTTCCGTTCAGTAATAATCTTGAAGGCTACAGTCTGTCCTACATGTTCTTGCCAATCTACAAACATTACCATGAATTTCTTTCCAGGTTTGGGCAATTATTCTTTGGCCTCATATTAGAACGTCAGTGCACCATTTTCTGCAATTTTTCATCCTGACATCTTTCAGCACATTGTCCTAGACCAAAGTTCAAGCAAATAAACATTGTACACTCAAATGTATTGTTTGCTGTATTAAATGAAAAAACATTTCCCATTATTGCTGAATTATACAGTTCTCCAGCAACATATGTCTGTATAACCTTATATAACTATACCCTCTGCAGCAGAATCCTAACATAAAGGTAGCTGTAGCGGGGCTGGTAGAATTCCCAAAACCCTATCAGAAGAAGATGAAGCAGAGCCAGCAGTCAGAGAAGCAGGGCCGGCAGGAGTCCTCAGACACTGTTAGCCAAAGATGAGGAACAGCCAGCAGCCAAGCTTCTTGGAGGAATAGCTACAGTCCAGTATTCCAGTTTTGCCCTAAGCTCTCTGCTGTTTCTACACTTGCATGCATGCACACATATATACACACATGCACCACTTTCCATTCATACACACACACACTCCTTATTCCATCCCCATTCCCTATGCCCCAAATATACACTCCCCCATCAACATCATCCCTACAGCACCCCTACATACCCCTTTTCCAACCCCCCCCCCCCACATACCCCATGTCCATCCTCCCCATATTCCCCCACTCATCACACCCATATACAGTAATTGCTTCTACACACACCCCTTTAGGAATCCCTACCACCCATATTCTCTCTACTCACTCACCCCATGCATTCTGCTTATAAAGGGGAAGATCGATGACATCATCAGAGGGCACCGTGGAGGCTTTCCCTCGCAGGCCCTTTAAATCTGACAGCGTTAGGGAGGCATGTGGTGTCCTGCCGCGTTAGAGTTGTCATCGGCATCCTGATGCGTTAGGATCACTGTCAGTGTCCTGGTTCCCACCAGCGAGGAAAGACACATGGAGTCCACATATGGCTTCGTAATCATACCAGTGGTGCATGTAATCATAATAGATGTGGTGTAACACAATAACTAAGAGGACAAAAAGAAATAACTAAAGGCAGTAAATACAAGACTAATTAACATTTGTAGGTTTTTTCATAATTTGTACTTAGTAGTGCTAACACCCAAGAAGGCTTATCCAAATACCCCAAAGTAATCTTAGCCTAAATGAGTTTTATGTTAATTTGTTTGCACACAGGGCTAGAGTTGATTTATTTTAATGAAAAGTTGTTGACCATGATTTGACTCCCCTCTTCATGCTCTTTTCTTCTTATGTCTTGATTATTGCAACAGTTTTCTTCCTCGTCTCCCTGACTCCTCATTTCATCCTTTTCAGATTTCTACTTTATGCAGGGATGGAAACTTTCCAACCGGCGCGAGGGCAGATATGTGCGCGTGATCATTGGACCACACCCAGGGATATGGCTGTTGTATAACTTGCGTGTGTATATGTGCACATATTATAAAATAGTCTGACTGCGGTGTACATGTGCACCAAATTTTTAAGTGTGCACAAATGCCGCTTCTACCACGTAAATCAAGGGATTTTAAAAGGGGTGCGCGCCGACGCCACTTCCAGTTTTACTGAGGTGTCCCCAGTTCACTCAGTTAAGAGAAAAGTCTTTCAGTCCCCCCTTAGTTTAATAGCCTTCACTTCCTCCTACCCAACCCTTAAAACCCCACCGATTTGCCTGTTTATCTTTATTTTATAACTTACAAGGCATCCGTAGCAGAAGTAAAGTTAAGCGGTGGGGGCATCAGCACATGTCGGATCACGTAAGTATTTACGTGTGCATCTCAGCTTCACGCCTTGAAAAACCCAGGCCCCACGCAGACCATGCCCACACCATGCCCCGTTTTGAAAACTTCCGCCTTGTGCCCCTCGGCATTTCGTACATAACCGGATGGCTTTTAAAACCTGCTCTGCATGCGCAAGCCCGACATAATTGTGCTTCCCCTAATTAATGTGCACGTTGGGCTTTTAAAATTCATCTTAGACTTTTTTTTTCAGTTTCCTTATCCTTCCCATTCTCAGGTCACTCTTCTGCTTCCTGAATGGGCAACAAGTGTGTACTCGTTTCAGATTTCTGGTGCTCATTTGCAGCTTTCCCCCATTATTCTTTCCACTCTATATCTTGTATGATCTTCTGTATCCCTCATGTGAAAAGATCTGCCTCTCATTTCTGGGGTTTTTGTTTTCCATTTTTAGCACCCTCCCTTGATTGGTTACCATCCAGTGTCCCGGATTCAAAAACTCATCTCTTTCAGCTGGTTTATTTGAATGACTAAAGTCTTCATTTGTTACTCTGTCTTCCCAATTAATTTTTATAAAGTTTTTTTTTTATTTGCCTATTCATTCTTTGTAAGGCATACTGAGTAGAGAACCATATGAAAATTGTAAACAAAGAAATGATTACACAGGTGACATGTTTTAAATGCTAGGAAATGAAAACTCTGTTTATTGTTGAATTGCTTACTCTGTGCTCAGCTCTTTTGCCTCTATTATATTTTGTTTGTTTATTTCAGTTTGGTATTCTACTTTTTCCTTGAAATAGCATAAGGCAGTTTACAAAGCTGTGAATTACAATACATATGTTGGGGTATGGAGGAGGGGGACATAAGAACATAAAACTGGAAATTGAACAATGCAAAATTGCAGTCCACGGCATATACTGATTTCCTAGTATTGGGAGGGTACCTAGCATTAATATATACACACACGTCACATAAAAGGAATAGATTGTTTTCATAGTTAAGGGAGGATACCTAGCAATAATATATACACACACGTCACATAAAAGGAGTAGATTGTTTTCATAGTTAAGGGAGGATACCTAGCAATAATATATACACACACGTCACATAAAAGGAGTAGATTGTTTTCATAGTTAAGGGAGGATACCTAGCAATAATATATACACACACGTCACATAAAAGGAGTAGATTGTTTTCATAGTTAAGGGAGGATACCTAGCAATAATATATACACACACGTCACATAAAAGGAGTAGATTGTTTTCATAGTTAAAGGAGGATACCTAGCAATAATATATACACACACGTCACATAAAAGGAGTAGATTGTTTTCATAGTTAAGGGAGGATACCTAGCAGTAATATATACACACACGTCACATAAAAGGAGTAGATTGTTTTCATAGTTAAAGGAGGATACCTAGCAGTAATATATACACACACGTCACATAAAAGGAGTAGATTGTTTTCATAGTTAAGGGAGGATACCTAGCAGTAATATATACACACACGTCACATAAAAGGAGTAGATTGTTTTCATAGTTAAAGGAGGATACCTAGCAGTAATATATACACACACGTCACATAAAAGGAGTAGATTGTTTTCATAGTTAAGGGAGGATACCTAGCAATAATATATACACACACGTCACATAAAAGGAGTAGATTGTTTTCATAGTTAAAGGAGGATACCTAGCAGTAATATATACACACACGTCACATAAAAGGAGTAGATTGTTTTCATAGTTAAGGGAGGATACCTAGCAGTAATATATACACACACGTCACATAAAAGGAGTAGATTGTTTTCATAGTTAAGGGAGGATACCTAGCAGTAATATATACACACACGTCACATAAAAGGAGTAGATTGTTTTCATAGTTAAGGGAGGATACCTAGCAATAATATATACACACACGTCACATAAAAGGAGTAGATTGTTTTCATAGTTAAGGGAGGATACCTAGCAGTAATATATACACACACGTCACATAAAAGGAGTAGATTGTTTTCATAGTTAAAGGAGGATACCTAGCAGTAATATATACACACACGTCACATAAAAGGAGTAGATTGTTTTCATAGTTAAAGGAGGATACCTAGCAGTAATATATACACACACGTCACATAAAAGGAGTAGATTGTTTTCATAGTTAAGGGAGGATACCTAGCAATAATATATACACACACGTCACATAAAAGGAGTAGATTGTTTTCATAGTTAAAGGAGGATACCTAGCAGTAATATATACACACACGTCACATAAAAGGAGTAGATTGTTTTCATAGTTAAAGGAGGATACCTAGCAATAATATATACACACACGTCACATAAAAGGAGTAGATTGTTTTCATAGTTAAAGGAGGATACCTAGCAATAATATATACACACACGTCACATAAAAGGAGTAGATTGTTTTCATAGTTAAAGGAGGATACCTAGCAGTAATATATACACACACGTCACATAAAAGGAGTAGATTGTTTTCATAGTTAAGGGAGGATACCTAGCAGTAATATATACACACACGTCACATAAAAGGAGTAGATTGTTTTCATAGTTAAGGGAGGATACCTAGCAGTAATATATACACACACGTCACATAAAAGGAGTAGATTGTTTTCATAGTTAAGGGAGGATACCTAGCAATAATATATACACACACGTCACATAAAAGGAGTAGATTGTTTTCATAGTTAAGGGAGGATACCTAGCAGTAATATATACACACACGTCACATAAAAGGAGTAGATTGTTTTCATAGTTAAAGGAGGATACCTAGCAGTAATATATACACACACGTCACATAAAAGGAGTAGATTGTTTTCATAGTTAAAGGAGGATACCTAGCAGTAATATATACACACACGTCACATAAAAGGAGTAGATTGTTTTCATAGTTAAGGGAGGATACCTAGCAATAATATATACACACACGTCACATAAAAGGAGTAGATTGTTTTCATAGTTAAAGGAGGATACCTAGCAGTAATATATACACACACGTCACATAAAAGGAGTAGATTGTTTTCATAGTTAAGGGAGGATACCTAGCAATAATATATACACACACGTCACATAAAAGGAGTAGATTGTTTTCATAGTTAAAGGAGGATACCTAGCAGTAATATATACACACACGTCACATAAAAGGAGTAGATTGTTTTCATAGTTAAGGGAGGATACCTAGCAGTAATATATACACACACGTCACATAAAAGGAGTAGATTGTTTTCATAGTTAAGGGAGGATACCTAGCAGTAATATATACACACACGTCACATAAAAGGAGTAGATTGTTTTCATAGTTAAGGGAGGATACCTAGCAGTAATATATACACACACGTCACATAAAAGGAGTAGATTGTTTTCATAGTTAAGGGAGGATACCTAGCAGTAATATATACACACACGTCACATAAAAGGAGTAGATTGTTTTCATAGTTAAGGGAGGATACCTAGCAGTAATATATACACACACGTCACATAAAAGGAGTAGATTGTTTTCATAGTTAAGGGAGGATACCTAGCAGTAATATATACACACACGTCACATAAAAGGAGTAGATTGTTTTCATAGTTAAGGGAGGATACCTAGCAGTAATATATACACACACGTCACATAAAAGGAGTAGATTGTTTTCATAGTTAAGGGAGGATACCTAGCAGTAATATATACACACACGTCACATAAAAGGAGTAGATTGTTTTCATAGTTAAGGGAGGATACCTAGCAGTAATATATACACACACGTCACATAAAAGGAGTAGATTGTTTTCATAGTTAAGGGAGGATACCTAGCAGTAATATATACACACACGTCACATAAAAGGAGTAGATTGTTTTCATAGTTAAAGGAGGATACCTAGCAGTAATATATACACACACGTCACATAAAAGGAGTAGATTGTTTTCATAGTTAAGGGAGGATACCTAGCAGTAATATATACACACACGTCACATAAAAGGAGTAGATTGTTTTCATAGTTAAGGGAGGATACCTAGCAGTAATATATACACACACGTCACATAAAAGGAGTAGATTGTTTTCATAGTTAAGGGAGGATACCTAGCAGTAATATATACACACACGTCACATAAAAGGAGTAGATTGTTTTCATAGTTAAGGGAGGATACCTAGCAGTAATATATACACACACGTCACATAAAAGGAGTAGATTGTTTTCATAGTTAAGGGAGGATACCTAGCAATAATATATACACACACGTCACATAAAAGGAGTAGATTGTTTTCATAGTTAAGGGAGGATACCTAGCAGTAATATATACACACACGTCACATAAAAGGAGTAGATTGTTTTCATAGTTAAGGGAGGATACCTAGCAATAATATATACACACACGTCACATAAAAGGAGTAGATTGTTTTCATAGTTAAGGGAGGATACCTAGCAGTAATATATACACACACGTCACATAAAAGGAGTAGATTGTTTTCATAGTTAAGGGAGGATACCTAGCAGTAATATATACACACACGTCACATAAAAGGAGTAGATTGTTTTCATAGTTAAAGGAGGATACCTAGCAGTAATATATACACACACGTCACATAAAAGGAGTAGATTGTTTTCATAGTTAAGGGAGGATACCTAGCAGTAATATATACACACACGTCACATAAAAGGAGTAGATTGTTTTCATAGTTAAGGGAGGATACCTAGCAGTAATATATACACACACGTCACATAAAAGGAGTAGATTGTTTTCATAGTTAAAGGAGGATACCTAGCAATAATATATACACACACGTCACATAAAAGGAGTAGATTGTTTTCATAGTTAAAGGAGGATACCTAGCAGTAATATATACACACACGTCACATAAAAGGAGTAGATTGTTTTCTTAGTTAAGGGAGGATACCTAGCAGTAATATATACACACACGTCACATAAAAGGAGTAGATTGTTTTCATAGTTAAGGGAGGATACCTAGCAGTAATATATACACACACGTCACATAAAAGGAGTAGATTGTTTTCATAGTTAAGGGAGGATACCTAGCAGTAATATATACACACACGTCACATAAAAGGAGTAGATTGTTTTCATAGTTAAGGGAGGATACCTAGCAGTAATATATACACACACGTCACATAAAAGGAGTAGATTGTTTTCATAGTTAAAGGAGGATACCTAGCAGTAATATATACACACACGTCACATAAAAGGAGTAGATTGTTTTCATAGTTAAGGGAGGATACCTAGCAATAATATATACACACACGTCACATAAAAGGAGTAGATTGTTTTCATAGTTAAGGGAGGATACCTAGCAGTAATATATACACACACGTCACATAAAAGGAGTAGATTGTTTTCATAGTTAAGGGAGGATACCTAGCAGTAATATATACACACACGTCACATAAAAGGAGTAGATTGTTTTCATAGTTAAGGGAGGATACCTAGCAGTAATATATACACACACGTCACATAAAAGGAGTAGATTGTTTTCATAGTTAAGGGAGGATACCTAGCAGTAATATATACACACACGTCACATAAAAGGAGTAGATTGTTTTCATAGTTAAGGGAGGATACCTAGCAGTAATATATACACACACGTCACATAAAAGGAGTAGATTGTTTTCATAGTTAAGGGAGGATACCTAGCAGTAATATATACACACACGTCACATAAAAAGGAGTAGATTGTTTTCATAGTTAAGGGAGGATACCTAGCAGTAATATATACACACACGTCACATAAAAGGAGTAGATTGTTTTCATAGTTAAGGGAGGATACCTAGCAGTAATATATACACACACGTCACATAAAAGGAGTAGATTGTTTTCATAGTTAAGGGAGAATACCTAGCAATAATATATACACACACGTCACATAAAAGGAGTAGATTGTTTTCATAGTTAAGGGAGGATACCTAGCAATAATATATACACACACCTCACATAAAAGGAGTAGATTGTTTTCATAGTTAAGGGAGGATACCTAGCAGTAATATATACACACACGTCACATAAAAGGAGTAGATTGTTTTCATAGTTAAGGGAGGATACCTAGCAGTAATATATACACACACGTCACATAAAAGGAGTAGATTGTTTTCATAGTTAAGGGAGGATACCTAGCAATAATATATACACACACGTCACATAAAAGGAGTAGATTGTTTTCATAGTTAAGGGAGGATACCTAGCAGTAATATATACACACACGTCACATAAAAGGAGTAGATTGTTTTCATAGTTAAGGGAGGATACCTAGCAATAATATATACACACACGTCACATAAAAGGAGTAGATTGTTTTCATAGTTAAGGGAGGATACCTAGCAATAATATATACACACACGTCACATAAAAGGAGTAGATTGTTTTCATAGTTAAAGGAGGATACCTAGCAGTAATATATACACACACGTCACATAAAAGGAGTAGATTGTTTTCATAGTTAAGGGAGGATACCTAGCAATAATATATACACACACGTCACATAAAAGGAGTAGATTGTTTTCATAGTTAAGGGAGGATACCTAGCAATAATATATACACACACGTCACATAAAAGGAGTAGATTGTTTTCATAGTTAAGGGAGGATACCTAGCAATAATATATACACACACGTCACATAAAAGGAGTAGATTGTTTTCATAGTTAAGGGAGGATACCTAGCAGTAATATATACACACACGTCACATAAAAGGAGTAGATTGTTTTCATAGTTAAGGGAGGATACCTAGCAGTAATATATACACACACGTCACATAAAAGGAGTAGATTGTTTTCATAGTTAAGGGAGGATACCTAGCAATAATATATACACACACGTCACATAAAAGGAGTAGATTGTTTTCATAGTTAAGGGAGGATACCTAGCAGTAATATATACACACACGTCACATAAAAGGAGTAGATTGTTTTCATAGTTAAGGGAGGATACCTAGCAGTAATATATACACACACGTCACATAAAAGGAGTAGATTGTTTTCATAGTTAAGGGAGGATACCTAGCAATAATATATACACACACGTCACATAAAAGGAGTAGATTGTTTTCATAGTTAAGGGAGGATACCTAGCAATAATATATACACACACGTCACATAAAAGGAGTAGATTGTTTTCATAGTTAAGGGAGGATACCTAGCAGTAAGATGGGTGGAAATGCAGAGCTCAGGGGAAGGCTTGGCTGAATAGGCAGGTTTTGATTATTTTTAGAAACAGGTTTCCTTACTTAAGTCCTGAGGGATATTATTCCAAAAGTTGGGCACAAAGTAACTGAATGCCTGGAGCCTCATAGAGATGAGCCTTGCAGTAGCTAGAGAAAGAGAGAATAAAGGAGCCTGTTGGGAGGAATGAAGTTCCTTCATTGGGCTGTGACAGCTGTGTTTGTGCTGTTTGGTTCAGAACATAAGAATATAATGCAAAGTACTTTAAATTGTATCCTGCTCTCAAAGGAGAGGCAATGGAGTTTGTGCACGATAGGCTTCACATGGTCGTTGGACTTGGCCTTTACCAAAATACTCACTGCTGTATTTTTGCAGCAGTTGGAGACACTCGAGGCTGTGCTGTGGATTATTGGGGGGGGGCAGGGAATTGTAGGAGTCAATGCAGCTGGTCATCAGGGAGTGAATAATGGCCACAAGATTGAGTTTTTCAAAGAAGTTTCATAATTTTCTGGTTTGATAAATAAGTAGTGCTTAATTTAAGCTATAGTAATCTTTGAAAATCTTACTATCTGAATAAACTGCTTAATATATTTATATACTGCTAATGAAATATCTGTAATATAAACAATAGTGCATGTAGAAGATTAATATATATTCCGATATCTATTAAGAAACCCACTAATGATGATACATTTCCAAAATATTAGCAAAAGAAAACACTGGGACAGTAATTTTTAAACAGCCACATGGGCGTACATGTACGCACATATGATGGCTCACATGAATGGGCGTGGCCATTTATAGCATATGTGCGTATATACGTGCATTATATAAAATCAGCTGTATGCCCATACATGTGTGCACAAGTTTGTATGGACATGAGCTTGTGTGCTGGCTCTACCGTGTAAGTGGGGGGATTTTATTTGATATGTGCACCAAAGCAATTACCAGTTTCCTCAGTCCATTCCAGCCCAGATAAAGGCTTCTAAGTTGCTAACCTCCCTAATTAACCTTCCTCCCTTTTACTCGATTGGCCCGACCTTTCAAACTCCACTGACTAGCCCTGATATTTTCTTTTATAACTGACACACCATCTATAGCAGAAGTAGTTACACAGTAGGCGACTCCGGCGCGCATATTTCAAGTCACCTTCCTGGAATGCCCATGTCCCTCCCAAGCTCTGCCCAGTCAGTGACTATGCCCTGCCCCTTTTTTAACTTTTTGATTTGGGCACATACTGGGGGATATGTGTGTATACAGGCACGTCTTAAAATCTGTGCGGCATGCGCCGGCCCAACACACGTATATCTCTCGGCTTTGGTGTGCATAGTGTTTTTAAAATTCACCTTTTAGAGGTTTATTTATTAATGTGCATTAGCATTAACGCAAGTGTTAAGATGTACTAATTGGTATTAATTATTGCGGCGCCTGGCCATGGCAACTCCCTAACAGGTCCCCCTACCTTTTGTGGTCACCCGGTACGGCGGTCCCCTCGCCGCGGCACACCACGCACGGTCAGCCGTGCGGTTCCTCCTGCGTCCTCCCTTCAGACGGTGTCAGGGCCTTCCTTGATGTACGCATGGGAGGCCCTGCCTCTTACAGGGGCCGCGGCATGAAAACCAGTCCGGCCCCGGAAGATGTCATCCTGCCTAATGGGGTATTTAAACCCCACAGCTGATTCTGCAGATTGCCTTTGCAACAGGTCTCCTCTGTTGCAGCTTGGCTGCCTTGCCTTGCCTTTGGATTCCTGCCTCGCCTTTCATCTGAGTTCCAGTCCTGCTCCAGTTCCTGCCTTCGTTCCTGTATCCAGTCTTCAGCTTGATCTCCAGGTTTGACCTCGGCTTGTCTTCTCGTCTCTGATCGCCCGCTGCCTGTCCTGACCCTTGGCCTGTGACTCCATCTGCCTCTTCACTGCCTGCTCCAGATCTTCTGCTGGACTCCATCCACTTCTTCATGAGGTTCGGTTCCTTTCTCACTTGGTGAACGCTCTGAGTACTCGCTCCTCGGGGGCTCTTCCGCATTCATAGTCTATCCGCTCCTCGGAGGGCCATCCTGCCTGATCTCTGGAACCATTCTGTGGGAGTCTTCTCTTCACCAGCTCCACCTCCCGGAGACGAGTTCCATTGGGGGCAATCCCTCGGTGGTCACCACTCAAGGGTCCACACCCGTAACATTAATATTAAATTGTACAATAATGAAGTCATATGCAAAACTACAAATAAATCAGATATGCGCTAAATAATATAAATTTTAGCATAGATATGTTAACGTTTTAATTAGCATTAGGTTTTGCATTTAAATATTTTGTGAATACTGTGTTAACACTGGTATAAATGTGCACATTAAAATTGTTCATTAATGCTACAATTGTAATGTATTTTAATAAGTAGACCCCCTAAATACATATGGATACCTTTTTCTTGTCCTCAAGTTGTGAGGCCCTGTTTGATGGGATGGAAACAAATCTGTTTTGAGGCTCCTCACACCTAAAGACCATACTTTAGATTTAATTTTTTTAAACTCATTTTATTAATTTTTTTTTTTTTTTATAAACCAATATTTGATCTCAATTGAGATATCACACCAGTTTACATTCAGGTACCATAGGTATTTCTGTATCCCCAGAGGGCTTACAATCTAAGTTTTTTTGTACCTGAGGCAATGGAGGGTAAAGTGACTTGCTCAAGGTCACAAGGAGTGACAGTAGGACTCAAACGCTGGTCTCCTGGGTCATAGTTCACTGCTCTAACCACTAGGCTATTCCTCCTCCCTAGTGTAGCTAACTAGTCTTTTAAGTCATCAATTCATGCTGTTGGCTTGTCTGATCATTTTCTCATTTCACTTCAGCTCTTTTTTGAACATTCATTACCAATGGGAGCTCCAAGTAATGGCCATACAGTTGGTAGGGGTCAGATTGATCATGATCAATTATTTGCCTGCGCTGCTAATACATTTGACAACTGTGCTGTTGAAATTCTTGAAAAAGCAGCTGGATTTTGGGATGATACCTTTGTTTCCATTCTTGATGAAATTACTCCTGTTCAACTACCTGTTTCTAAAGGGAGTAAATTTAGACTCACATCTGAATTGTAAGAGTGTAAACAGTCACTGAGGAGATGCAAGCGTAAATTGCATCATTTATATTCTAAAGATGCACTAGACATTTGTAAATGTACCCTCATTGACTATAAACTTAAATTTGATACCACGGAAAAGGCTTGTGATGGAGCCGGTATCCAGGCCAATGATAACAACTGAAAAATCTTGTTTGCAATTGCTCGTGAATTAACATCTTGCTCTGAGGCTTCTTCTCCTAATAACTTCTCAAACTAAGAACTGTAGGACTTTTTGGACTTTTTGGAGAATAAAGCTCAGAAAATCTCTGATCTTTTTGCTGATGTTCCTTTGTGGTTTCAGAATTTACGTTATGGTATGGAAATTAAATGGGCTGAATTCAAACCTATTTTCCAGGTTGAAATTTCAAAAATAAATTTTGGCTATGAATAGATCATCCTAACCATTAAATCTCTGCAATCCTATTACTCCTAGGGCCACAAAGAAGTTATTCATCCTGTGGTCCCTGTTCAGACACAGCCTGACTAGCAAAGTTAGCCGGATAAACTTATCCAGCTAACTGGAGGCATATTCAATAGTGAAACCGCACTATTGAATTTAGCTGGCTATCTTAAATTTAGCAAGCTAACTATAGCCGGCTAACTTTAGGACAGCTGTTTGGCCCGACCAGACTTAACCAGCTAAGTAATCCAGCTAACTCTGAATATTGGAATTAGCCAGTTAACATAGCCGGCTTATTCAATTCCTCCCAGTTACACCCTGGAACACTAGGGGTGTGCATTTGTTTCTAACGTATTGGTAATCCGCAACGTATAGGGCCATATTCGTTGTATTCATGGGGAAGCAAAACTTATTGCGATTCCCCACGAATACAACGAATCTTCGCCGAATTATTCGGCCGTCTAAAGGAGTGAATTTAAACAAACCCCCCCACCCTCCTGACCCCCCCCCCCCCAGGACTTACCAAAACTCCCTGGTGGTCCAACGGGGAGTCCGGGAGCCATCTCCTGCACTCACGCCCTTGGTTGCCGGTATTCAAAATGGCGCCGATAGCCTTTGACCTTATTATGTCACAGGGGCTACCGGTGCCATTGGTCGGCCCCTGTCACATGGCAGGAGCAATGGATGGCCGGGGTTGTAGTTAATGGATGGGGTTATAGTTAATTCAATTTTAGCCTGGAAATGAATAAGAATGAACGCATTAATGTATCGAAGCCCTCCTTGCCGAATTTATTTTATTTATTTATTTATTTATTTAAGGCTTTTATATACCGACTTTCTTGATACAGATCAAATCAACTCGGTTTACATCGAACTAAGCAGAACTATAACCAACCATTCAACAAGTGACATTTTGAAGGAGCATAAAAAGTTACATTCTAACAAGGTTGCCTTAACTGGGAAAAGGAAAAAAAGAGGGGGAGAACGAAGATAAATTACTATATACAATAAATTACTATATACAATGGAGTATGGGAGGGAGGCAGGGGCAGAATCTCGTGCTGACTTTTGCGCAAGATTAGCGTTTGTTTATTTACATAAGCGATATGATAATTCTAGATCAGGCTGTTGGGCTATTGGTGGGGAAGGCTTGGCAGAATAGCCATGTCTTTTGGCAGAATATGTCTTGGCAGAATAGCAATGTATCTGCCCCCTGACGAATATGAATTCCGAATGCAACATATGGCATCCCTCTGCACATCCCTATGGAACAACCCTAAGTTATCCATCTAAATGGATTGTGCATTTGTCCTGGTTCGGGGACCCCGAAACCCAAATGAATTTTTCCCAAAGTTTTGTGAAAAATTTGGTTTCGGGTTAGTGCGCACTAATGGGAGTTAGTGTGCGCTAACTCCTGTTAGTGTGCTCTAACTTTAAAATGTTAGCATGCACTAACTGGAGTTAGTACGCACTAACCCGAAATTTGGGACCCCCAAATTTCAAAGGCCCGAACCACGGGAAATACGATATTTCCTGTGGCAGGCCGAAAACGAAGCCCAAACCAAAAGAAGCACCACTGATGAGCCCGAACAGAAAGAAGCAGCACTAATGAGCCTGACGGCAGGTGGAAGTGCCAGAGAGGGACCAGGGGAGGCTTCACCTATAAATAAATGATGACATAAAAATGGATCAGATCTCGAAAAATGTCGTTTACCATCATCTGTAAGACTGCAGGTATATTACATAGGTTGAATGGCATGACCAAATATTTGTAATGACCATCTCGGGTGTTAAAGGTGGTCTTCCATTCATCACCTTCTCTGATGCGAATCAAATTGTACGCATCTCGCAGGTTTAGTTTAGTAAAGACTTTGGCCCCTCTCAGCCTTTCAGAACAATTCAGTCATGAGCGTTTAGGCTCCAATAGTCATAACACAATTGAGGAGACCCATCCTTTTTTCCCATGTAGAAGAATTCGCAGCCAGTGGGGGACGGTGATGGTCAGATGAAACCCTTAGCTAGAATATCCTGAATATACTGCAAAATGGCCGTGATCTCTGGTTCAGATAGTGGGTATACTCACTAGGGATGTGAATCGTTTTTTTGACGATTTAAAACAATCGTCAGATATATTTTAAACCGTCAAAAATCGTTAGAGCCGCGATACAATAACAATTCCCCCGATTTATCGTCAAAAAATCGTAAATCGGGGGAGGGCGGGACAACCGGCACCCTAAAACACACCCCGACCCTTTAAAATAAATCCCCCACCCTCCCGAAGCCCCCCAAAATGTTTTAAATTACCTGGGGTCCAGTGGGGGGTCCCGGCGCGATCTCCCGCTCTCGGGCCATGGCTGCATTAAAAGAAATGGCGCCGGTGGCCCTTTGCCCTTACCATGTGACAGGGCAAAGGTAGTGCCGGTGCCATTTTGGTTCCTGTCACCAGACATCACGAGTGCAGGAGATCGCTCCCGGACCCCCGCTGGACCCCCAGGGACTTTTGGCCAGCTTGGTGCCGGCGCTACTTTTGCCCTCATAGTGAGGGCATAAGTAGCGCCAGCGCCATTTTGACTTTTCCCCTCACTATGTCGACATAGTGAGGGCAAAAGTAGCACCGGCACCATTTTGAATATTGGCAATACGGCCCGCATGCAGGAGGTCGCTCCCGGACCCCCGCTGGACTTTTGGCAAGTCTTGTGGGGGTCAGGAGGCCCCCCCAAGCTGGCCAAAAGTCCCTGGGGGTCCAGCGGGGGTCCGGGAGCGATCTCCTGCACTCGTGACTTCGGGTGACAGGAACCAAAATGGCGCCGGCGCTACCTTTGCCCTGTCATATGGTAAGGGCAAAGGGCCACCGGCGCCATTTCTTTTAACGCAGCCGTGGCCCAAGAGCGAGAGATCGCGCCGGGACCCCCCCCCCCCCCACTGGACCCCAGGTAATTTAAAACATTTTGGGGGGCTTCGGGAGGGTGGGGGATTTATTTTAAAGGGTCGGGGTGGGTTTTAGAGTGCCGGTTTTCCCGCCCTCCCCCGATTTACGATTTTTTTACAATTTAAAAAAAACAAAAACCATGACGATCAGATTTCCCTCCCCCCCCAGCCAAAATCGATTGTTAAGACGATCGATCACCCGATTCACATCCCTAATACTCACTCCCGGGGGTGCATTTTCCCAGGTTGAAACTCAATTGGACAATCGTAAATTCTACAAGGGGTAGCACATCCAAATGTTTAGGGTAGAAAACATCAGAGAATTCCATATATTGTGGCAGCAACCCGGGCATCGAGAGGCATGCATGGTCTAGGCCAGTGGTTCTCAACCCTGTCCTGGGGACCCCCCCCAGCCAGTCAGGTTTTCAGGATATCCACAATGGATATGCATGAGAGAAAATTTGCATGTTATACCCCCCAGCCAGTCAGGTTTTCAGGATATCCACAATGGATATGCATGAGAGAACATTTGCATGTTATGGAGGCAGTGTATGCAAATTTTCTCTCATGCATATTCATTGTGGATATCCTGAAAACCTGACTGGCTGGGGGGGTCCCCAGGACAGGGTTGAGAACCACTGGTCTAGGCACAAGGCAGGAGGCCAGACCGGGGTTAAACATAGCTGGTTGCAGGTACGACCCCAGCTTGCCAACTGCTGGGAAGCTAAATCAATGCGAGGTTGATGAATAACTAACCAGGAAAGACCAAGTATTATCTCATTTGTCTACCTAGGAAGCACATAGAACCAAATGGCATCTTGGTGAAGCAGGCCCATTCACATTCAGAATGGAATCGTGGTACAAACTATTTGGTCAGGCAAAGACTCCCCAGAAACTGATGACACTGAATGGGTGGTAACCAGGAGTTCGGTGGGAATCCAGTAACGCTGGACCACCAATTTGTCTATGAAGCTCTCAGCTGCTCCGGGGTGCAAGAATGCCCAGAGTGGGATTTCAGATTTCCCCAGGATCATGATGCTCACTGGAATAGGAGATGTGGAGAGGTACCTTTTCAACCTAGGGTGGCCTGTCCTACCATCCATAGGCCTGGGAGTTTCCCGCTTTAACAGGGTATTGGCTGGCATAGTGTCCTGAACCAGGGCAATAAAGACAGAGATTGAGGTGCCTTCTGCATGGGAATTCCTCCATTTACAATAGAAGCCTATCCACGTGCATAGGTTCCTCTGAGGTTTCAGTCAACCGCTGGAACTTGTTGAGGCTAGTTGGATGCGTTGTCAGGTTTGGCTCTGTTTTCTAGCTCTTTCCTGCAGTCAAAGGTCAAGGCAAATAGCCTAATGAACTCTTCCAGATGCTCGTCTGGCCAGCTCGTCCGGCCAGCTTGTCCTTCAAGGGTTCAGATGGGCCCTGATAAAAGGTGGCTAAGAGATTATCATCCCACCACTGTAGTTCTGAGACCAGAGTCCAAAATTGGACTGCATATTTGCTGACAGTCTGAGAAACCTGGCGAATTTGTAATAAATTGGATGCAACTGACAACACTCATCCATACTCATCGAATATGAGCCAGAAGTCACGAAGAAAGTAATCGAGGTCCTCCAAGTTAATATCCTTACACTCCCATAATGGGGAAGCCCAGGCCAGAGCTGATTTCCCTCAGTAGAGACAGAATAAATGTGACCTTCATTCTGTCTGTTGGAAACAGCCGTTTGCAGAGTGAAGTGCATTCGGCACTGATTAATAAAGCCCCGACACTCCCGGGGATCACCACTGTATCTAGGTCGTGGTGGGAGAAGTGGAAGTGGCTTGGTCATGGGAGCTAGAGCTGGAGGTGAAACCACTTCAGGTGCTGGTTGTGTGGAAAGCACATCCATTCATTCTGTGAGCCTTTCCAGGTCTCCTATCACATGATCCAAAACATTCTGTTGTTGTTGTATACATTGTGCCATACCAAGAATGGCATAGAGCATGGCAAATTCTGCTGGGTCCATGCCTTTGGGAAAATGTCAGGAGGGCAGCCCTTGCTGGTGTCAGGGGGGGGGGGGGGGTGGCCCTCCAGCCATTCTGTAAGCCCTTTCGGACTACAGGTGGAGATGTGGACCCCTATGTGGTGAGATAACAAGAAGCAGCACTGATGAACCTGACCACAGGCAGAAGTGTCAAAGAGTAACCTGGGGAGGCTTCACCTGTACTGATCATCGTTCCCTCAAGTTGAGCCCTTGGTGTGAATGGCCAGCGGTTCTGAAGGCACAATCAGGCACAGGCAGAAGCCAAGAGGCAGTCCGGGATCAAGACAGGCAGTGGGTAAGCAGAATCCAGTAACCAGTCCGGGGTTGAGGCAAGCAGCAGGCACGCAGAATCCAGTAACCATTCCAAGGTCAAGATGAACAGCAAGCAGACAGAATCCGGAATGGTCCATGGTCGACAGGGGGAAGCACGCAGGCAGGAACAGTGTCTGGAACCAGGCACATAGCAAGAAAGGTAGGAACCAGGAACAGGCCAAGGAACCTGTTGCCAAGGCAAGATGTCCAGGTCTAGGCAGGCTAAGTAGTCTTGAGTGTGTGACATCATCACTGGGGCGACTCTCTCACCAGTGTGCTTGGCGCGCGCAGGTTGCACAAATGTGCACTCCCTTGCGCGCGCCGATCCCGGATTTTATAAGATACGCACGGTTACGCGCGTATCTTATAAAATCCAGCGTACTTTTGTTCGCGCTCGCGCAAAATTATAAAATCTACCCCATGTTGAGAATGAAATTATGTAGCACCAGGGTGGGACGTATATGAAAATAATTTACCATAATAAGTGGATTTGGTTGCACATTACTAGCTCACTGTAGCAACTTCTAAACCTAATCTCCGGGGATAGGGCCTAATATACTAATGCTATTTTTCCGCAGACTCACTGAGCCAGATTCTCTTCACTTTATTATACTAGTAGCAATAGGCATACTGATTTAAACATACTTTAATTGAACTTCTTTGGATTTAGATACAAAGTTCTACATTCACAAGGAACAGGCAGCTAATCTTTAATTTCCATTAGGTTAAGTTCCTTCCTGTAAGGATGTCATGTCTTTGCTTGTACCTAAAAACTCTATAACTCTTTACAGGTGCTAAACCAAAGTTTATAAGGGTATTCTGGCTGGGTGTCAAACTTTCTACCTTAACAGTTAAGATAAAGAACAGTGATGTAGGTAATTGAAGGGTTAGTACAATCTAATTCACTAGGCCTCTTTCAGTTTGGTTTAAAACACAAACCTTTTCATTCAGACACTCTCACCAGGACAAGAAAGAAACCGCATCATGCCAATAACTCAAGCACCTAACTTCAGTTAAGCTTGTCTGCCACTAGCTCAGTTCTCACAGTAACACTGTTAAGATATATTTGTTTCACAAAACAAACTTTTGTACTATCACTCACAACTCAACGGCAATGACAATAATTATACCTTCTGTGGACCAATGCTATAGAACACTGCTAGGGGTCTGAAGAACTCTCCTTTTGTTCATTGCCTCCTTACTTTAAAGCAGAGATTGGCAGCTAAAATATTTCTGTAAAAAATCTGCATATATCTGTTTTCTCACTTGCAGTTTTACTCTTTGAGTTACCTAAATTACCAATCCCACTATAACGGAATGGATTAAACCATATAAATCCCACTATGTTACTCAAATCCAGCTTAATTTAACTGTTTCTCAAATATTTTGTTTGTCAAAAGGTTAGTGCACAGGTCATTTTTCTGTTTTAAAGTCAGTTTCTTAACAGTTTCAGCAAAACATTCTAGTATTATATTTACATTTAATGCTGAGCTGATCAATCATTCTATTTGTCTCCTTAAACTAAGTCTTCCTCCATGTCAGGATTTGTTGAGCTGGCTGTTCTACCTCTGGCTTCCGCATGCCTTCCCTTCCTTTATAGCACCTGCTAGCCTATTACTGTAATTCTGCTGAGTCAGTGTGACTCAGATCCTCTACTCAGATTCCTCCAGAACTCAGAGAACCAGGGAGTCTGGGAAATGTAGTCCCATTGAGAATCCATCTTGATTTCTAGACACATTTAATCTTAATGGAAAAAAAAAGTGCTTTATAGTTCTATGGACTACTTTTAAAGCTGTCTTTTGCACACAGGCTAATACTGATACCACAAATTCATCACAGCAGGAGGTGATAAGAGAATAGATAAGTGTCTTGATAGCATGCTCAGAAAGAAAGGAACAGATTATAATAATGTTAAGAGAAATAAAAATAGCATGCCTTAGCAGTATTTTGGATGTGCATAGAGAAGGAGAGACATGCATCAAATATGATGCCCAGGATATGGGCTTAGGTAACTGAAAAAACTCTGTGCTTTGTTTTCAAGTGAATAAACAGCTCCCTGAATATCTCTTCTAACTTCTCTCCCCTTACATGCCCTCAAGGGAAATCCGCTCTGCCAAAATAGCTCTTCTTTCCTTTTCTTCACTGGCTACCACCAGATTGTTCTGCATGAGACTACGCACACCAAAAATTTGGAACAAGGTATCACTAACCCTGAGCCTGAAGTCATACTCTCTTAAGTTCAGAAAAAAGGTTAAGGCATAGCTTTTCAGGAAGGCCTTCCCCTAAGACCCAACTACCTCAGCTGACAAAAGACTGATATAAATAACGGGGACATATCAGGGTCTTGAAACTATTCACAAATGGGTTTCCTTTATATTATCCAATGCTACATTAATTGCAAATTCTGATTTGCTTATAAGCTTTTTTAATGCCTTTGTTCATTTAAATCTATTGTAATCTGCCCTGAGACCAACTTTGGGTAAAGGCAGAATATCAGACGTTCATAAATAAATAAAATACATTACATTATTCGACCCATACTGCATAACTGAGATTTGTGCGATTTTCAGTAGTTTAGCATCAAAATTCTGTTCACTTCTAAATATGTTATGTATCCTTCTTAAACTTGGATTATTGGTAATAAAAAACAGTACAACTAGGCAAAATCAACTTTTGTAACTCTGTTTTTTCAATTATATAGCAATTTCAGTAGTCATGCAATGTAGCGAAAAAAATGCTTTTTCCTTTCCATTAAAATATCCATTTGATAAAATGACTGGTTTAACAGTAATTGCTAATAAAAGAAATCTGCCTTAATACAAACTAGTGTTTGAAGACAAAAGTGACTTCTAATCGTAAAAGAATGAATCAGTTTGAAATTACTTAGCCTATTTGGAAGGTATTGAATTCAATTAAAGATTTTGGGCTCAATTCACCCAAATTTGTTTTGGCCTCTGAGGGATAATAGTGAAAAAAAAAGAAAAAAGAAACAAAAGCAACCAAAAGCAGATATTCAGGTGATATTCTGTAGAGAAAGAGACTGACTTGCCAGAGCCACAGTAAAGGTATTGACAGCACATAGCCTGTTCTAAAACTCTGCCTGCAGATGTTCATGCAAAAATTGCTTTTTTTAAAGGGACATTGCCATGCTTTATACTGAAGATTATGGTATATACCATTTGAAAGTTACTTTATTATATCTTATCCTTAGCATCAGCCTATGCAACAATCAAGAATCTCTCTCTCTCATCCTAATACAAACATCTTTTTTCTTTTATATCACAAATTTATTTTTTGTGTTTCGCCCATTTCTGTAGCACTTACATTAGCACATCACGCAATTGCCACATGCTTAAAAACACACATAGACAGCTTTCATCTTCTGTAATATACTATTCACATCCAAGGATTCAGGGCTGTAGGAAGATAAGAAGACATACACAGGGATGGTAACTTTCAAACCGGCGTGCATGTGCATATTTGCACGTGTACATCAGCCTGCACCCAGGAACGCGCCCATTTTATAACATATGCACGCATATGCACACATGTTATAAAGTAGCTGGCTGCACGCAATTTAAGGAGGGTGCACGCATGTGCATGCAAATCTTGCTTCTTCCGTGTAAATTGGGGGATTTTAAAAGGGATGCATGTCGATGTAATTCTCGGTTTTACCAGTTTGTCCCCAGTTTGCCCAGGTAACAGATCGGTCCTCTGAACCCTCCTCCTCCGGTTTGTTAGCCTTCACTCCCCGCAATTAGCCCCGACTCTTAAAACCCCACAGATCTGCCTATTTGTCTTTAAAATTTTACTTACAACTCTTCCATAGCAGAAGTAAAGTTATGCGGCAGGGAGCCTTGGTGCATGCCGGGTTGCATCAGTATTTACGTGCATATCTTAGATTCATGCCCTGAAACGTGCATGTCCCATCCAGACCATGCCCATGTGCTGCCCCTTTTTGAAAACTTTCAAGCTGTGCGTGCTGCGGGAAATACATTCCTACCTCAGTGGCTTTTAAAATCCCCTCTGCTCATGAGCACAACTTCTTTGTGCATCCCCTAATTAATGAACACATCAGGCTTTTAAAATTCACCTCTAAGGGGGCAGTTTTCCAAAGGATTTACAGATTTAAAATTGGATTTTACATGTGTAAAGACATATTGGACATGTAAGTGGGCTTTTGAAAATTGCTACATTATGTGCCTTTGAATTGTCAATAGGTTTTAAAATTGTAAGTGCACTTTAAGCTCGTAAATGGGATTTTGAAAATTGCTATGATAGTGTGTTACATTTATGCAGTTAAGGGCAAATTTTAAAAGGTGCGTGGGCATCCATGTGCACACGGTTCCCGGCACACGCACTTGGATGTAGTGATTTTATAAGATGCATCCATCGCTGCGCGCATGTTATAAAATCCGATACCCGCACGCACATGCACCCCCGACTCGCGCGGGCAAGGGGGGAAAACCTTTTAAGAAACGCATGCCGATGCGACTAGACCATTCTCCATGTCCTTCCCAGTCGTCCCCAGTCCCCTCCTAGATAACCTTCCTCCCTTTTCCCCTCTCTGCCCCGACCCCTAAGCCCCCAACTAACCTAATTTTTTTTTACTTTATTTACCTTACCTGCTTTCCCGAGCAGCAGTAAGTTCTGCGCGCTGGTCGGCTGCCGGCGCGCACTTCACTGGGACAGCCCCCATCTCCGGCCTTCCCCCAGTCTGCCCCTTTTTCAAACCTGGCTCTTCCGCACATACTGAGAGATACACAGGTGACCGGGATGCTTCGAAAATGCGCATGTACAAGCGTTGCCTGCCACGCACATATCTCCCGGTATTGGCGCGTGCCGGGGTTTAAAAATTAGTCCTATAATTCCTTTGAGAATTACCTCCTAAACATATAAACCAGAAGTATATTATCAAGCAAGATTTATTCTTACAGATTAGTTTTAGCATTACAGGGAAAAGGAAGCTAGCAACTCTTTGAAGACTATAATCACATAGATGATATCAAGTGACTGACTGACAACTGTTTTTCTGACGGTGGCATAAAGTAGTGTGTTTGCTATATTAATCCATTTGGATGCCTAGAATTCAAGGTCAATAAGCAAAAAAATACCTTAGTCCAATAAAAGGTATCACATTATTTTTTTGTTTATTGATTTTTATGTCCATGTTCATAGTAGAATATAACTTTTATTTATTTAGTATTTAGTTATTTGTTTAGATTTCTAACTGGCTTTCTAAGATAGTGTCCGAGGAAGAGAAAAAAATATAAAATTATAAAAAAAATGACACTGGATAAAAGAAAAATATAATGAAATAAATACAAACAATAAAAATCTAAAAACATAGATAAAAAGTACATAGAAAAATAAAAAATATCATAATCCCCAATCACTTAATAACCCAGTAAAATAGCTTGGAAAAAATTTTTGACTATAAAACTTATTGAACTTTACAGATTTAATCATTTAAAACACAAATATAAGCACCATCTCTGCAATAATCAACCAGCACCTACTGTGACATTTATGCATTGAGAACGGCACAGTGATAGACATTCAGTGGGATCATATGACAAGCTGGCCAAACTCAGATACAGGAATTAGGCACAGAAGCTATTAGAGATGTGAATAGGAACCGGAATCGGTTTGGATTCCGGTTCAGATTCACATGTGGGTTTTTTCCCATCAGGCCCGTTCGCGTTTTGTTTATCGGCTTGTCTAATTTTTGGACTCATAGCTTAGGGCACAAGAACACTGCAATTCAGCAAGAGGTTTTAAAATTTAGTTTATTTTGGCTTTTTTTTAAAATGAGGCAAAGACAAGTGTTCTGGGAGATGCAATATGCCCTCTATCTATACCAACTAGCATCTCCGTGAAGCTCTGCCATGCTCTGACTTATATAATCAAAATACAACATTCTCGAAGCTTCCAGAAAAGTGTAACCGCCCACAAACACATGATACTGTTTGTCATGACAATCTATCCTGTATAGGAAATGCTTGTGAGGACCTCCCTCAACTAAGAATTCTTCTAACCCTGTTTCTCCTCCCACTGTAAACAAGTTCCTGTATCATGCTGGCTTTTGATGCAAGTATTCTCTTCTTGTCTTCTGTTGTTCTTCTTTGTTTATTGTAAACACCTCACAGTCTGGGTCTTGAATAGAGCTTGGCACCAGGATTCATTCAAAACTGTCACCTCACAAGATCTCCTTTTCACATTGGTTTCTGTTGCATCTGCAAGATAAACGCTTGCATCCTGGTTTTCCTGCAGAACAAGTATCCCTGCATTGTGAAGTAAATGTGGCCATTAAAATAGGCCTCTCTCCTTTTGTTGCCAGCAAATCTGTCTCAGAGATTTTCTGCAAGTCATGCTTCAGAAAAGCACCCAAAGGTCATTCACCTCTTGCCAAGCTACCGTAGAGCAGAGGTGTCTGGGTAATCGTGGTTGTCTTAATCAGACATATTCTTCATTTCCCTCTATGGGACACCTTTAATGGATAGGTGTCACATCAATCAGTCTGCGATGCTAAGCCATGACAGAGGAACTTAAAATGTGTCCTAACCCCTAACCTTGGTATTTATCAGGTGTAGTGTATAGGTGTATGTCCCTCTAGATTCCCAATTAATATGAATGATACTCTCACAAGCATTTACTAGTTAATCAAAAAATAACATCAAAACTAATTTTCACTAGGTAACTATTAGCTCTATAATGGAGCTATACAGATACCTGCATTATAAAAAGGACCTACTTCATAATAACATGATCATATATGTTATCTTTCAGAATCAAGTAAGTACATAATAGTGGTATAACATGTAAAGATAAGTACACAGAGAGACTAGTATGAAAGTACTGTGTTTCTCATATAATACTAGGTATACTGGGCAAATCTTTTCAATGAATACTATTGTTGTGAACCACTACCCAGGATAATATTCATTAAAATGGCAAACAGGGATATAATCAATGCATCTTACCAGAAAAGTAAAGAAACCAATAACATAGAAGAAAACCAAGAATCTATAGAAAAACTCATACTGTGTTGTGCATACATGATGTAAAAGTGTTGCAAAGCATAAGACATATTCTAGTCATATGCTGTAGTGATGGAAGATCAAATACAAAAGCATATGCATGATAGGCAAAGGCATAGCAAAAGTCTGAAACATCATACTAATTCTGTAGGGTATTTATAGTGCTATCCAGTATTAGGACAACAACCTGTAGCATTGAAAGCACTCACTGTATGGACAGTCCTAATTCACTTGTGGCAGTCATATATCCAAGAGATAATACAGCTGTGTAGGGCAAGTATTAATTATTAAGGTAAATGATGGCTAGTAATACTGCTTCGTCTTCAGATACTTCTAGGGGAAATGGGGCTAATACCCTTCTCAAATGATAGTAAGTCTAAATATATTGGGGATAATCATAACAATAGATGAAAGCTAACTCTGTGAGAAAGTCTTTAACATATTATGTAATCTAAAACAAACTAATGTACTTTGCAAAATTGATAAACCATCAGTGTAAGCTTGTACACAGGACAGGAAGGAATTTCATATAAATAAAAGACAGAAATAAGGAAAATTATATCTTCCCCTTTGGAATCCTAAATAGAAACCCACTAGCTTATAAGTCACAGATAGAGTTTATAGTGAAAGGACCAAGATAAGAAGAAAAGAACAATGAGCAATTAATAAACCCAAAAATATAGTAATAGAATATTACAAATCCCTATAGCAGAGCTCCTCATGTGTAAGGTATATATTTGTTTCAAGGAGAAAAGAAATCTTTGTGAAAGAAAGTAAAACAGTCATTAGGTAAAATCTAGTAAATAGTGTCATAGGAAAAGATATTCAAAGAAGGGTTCAGCAAAGACATTAGAATATTGAAATATTAAAGATCAGCAAAGTGATTACCCTAAGTGCAAGCTGCAAAACAAAAGAATAGAAATAGCTTATAACTTAGGCTGGTGTGAAAGAGAAATATAAAGAGATCTCCCTCTTGAACCCTAAAGTATCATATTAAGATCACAATGAAACACATCACCTTCTATGTGATCAAAGCAGCTTCCATAGATAAAGATAGAAAAACCTAGTACATATGCATTTAACTGAGTCAGCATATAAGTATTATAAAATCTAAGACTGGAAAATATTACTTAACTTGGAACATACAAACTAATAAAAACAGCATCACTTCAAATAATATTATTAACTTGAACACCTAAGTGCTGACAGAAAATGAAAAAACCTAAATTCTGCATAAAGTCATTCCCACAAAACATAGAAAGAAACAAAAATCAGGTATAAATTGTACGCCTTGCAGTCCATATAATATGTAAGAAAGTCTGTGACCAAGTGCGTATATAGTTCTTTTAGTAGGATTCAGTGATGATGTCAAGGCAGAATCTCTTAGCTCCTTAGATTAGATGCATGTGTATGAAGTCAAACCTGAATAAAAGTGCAACAAATCGATTAAGTAGTAAGAAAATACTTTTATGTCACGTACTCCCTATATTTAAGTTGCCAAATAATCCCCACATTATTTCAAAACATCATGCAATGGTCCAGACCACAAACATAAATACTCAAACTGTACATTAAAACATATATGTCACAGCACTGACCACATAATACATGCATTCATTCATTCCTCCTTGTACACATGTAACATAGAACAAACAACATGACAAACGTTTGAGCTCAAAAAAGAAAAACGTATTTTAAAATATAAAAGAATTGGATCGATCCACAAAAGAAAACAAAAACTCAGGATGAAAATTAAAATAGATCTATTCAAAAATTGCAAAGGAATCAAACTGGAAAAAACTGATCTTCATCTCCCATAGCATAGAGACAGATGCGCTTTGTGCTTTGGTACCCTGGAAAGAAATCTAATATATGACAGTTAATATAATGATTAAAATGAAAGTTAAGAATAACATTACAGATTCTTTAAAAGTCAAACTACTGTTATACTTTAATTCAGCAAAAAAACAGTCATAAAGCTACTTTCCTTTCTCTGATGGTCCACCCCTAGGAGGCGCTGTCCCCTGTGATAAGAGCTACTTCCTTTTACAAATCTAAAATCTCTTTTTGTTTTCCTATGCTTGTAAACTCCTAACTCGCCTTCTAAAAGAAAAACTTAAAACAAACAACTTTGCACTTAATTAGAAGTCATTCTATTTCCATCCAATATGCATATGTTCCACAAAGTTCTTACTACCAAATCCTGCAAATACCCTAAATAGAAATACAAATCATTTCCAAAAGCACAAACATATCAGCTAAAAGTCTGGAAGTCTGCAAAATAAAAGGATGGCACATATTAATATACATTAACCAAAAGTTTTTCTTACTGGCATATAAATAGATAATAGGCATAGCTGCTTAACTCTCTGCTGTTCACTGTCTCACAATCTTTCTCCTTTACATATCATCTAACCAGTCCACAATACAAACATGTAATACCTGAACTCCCATCAAAATAAACCACCTAATTCATTTCCTTTCTTCTAAAAGGTAGCAGCTACTGAGGTATAATCAAAACTGAGAAATATTTATCATCCTTACTGCTGCATGCCGTCCGTTTATTTCTGTCCTGTGTTTAAATTAAAATAAATCCTATCGTCACACAATTAAATGCAACTGACTTACATCTTTTCTCTACTTGTACCCAAAACATTCTAAATCTCCCAGCACACAGCCTTCTGCATATTCATAAATCTCTTCCCTCTTTAACATTACTTCATCTCTCATCCCTTATATTCACTTTCCCCATACTTTCAACACAAATTTCTGTTTTCACATTAAACAGATCAATTCATTAGTCCCTCTTCTATCACCTTTGCACTTTGTCCTATAACATACTTAAACCTCAAACTTCTCAGCAGAACTGTAAAATCCATTTTAAAAGTGACTCACTCCCAGGTGTTTTTTTTTTTTCTTTCTTTCTTCTCAAACACATTCCTAAAGGGGGGTTCACCTCCTCTCCCGCCAAACAACTATTACACTCAATGAATAGGTTTGTTAAGTGATAAAACCCATAAACAGATCATTTCATTAAAATGGAGTCGCTCTCTTGTAGTATATCTATAGATTGTTTTCCTTTCTATCTCTCTGCCTATACCCCTGACCAAAGAAAAAACAATACATCCCTCTCCAATGATAAATCAAATCTAATTATGAATGGCTTTAAATAAACACAGGTTCATGCTTTCGTTCTTACCAAATGAAATAACACACCCTTCACAATAAACTCTCGTTAAGCACACAATTCTAAAAACTTAGATGCAAAATATGAGCATCTCTGCATTAATGGTGGAAAATAAAACCAAAAACTAAGAAGCTTGCTGGGCTGGGTATTCTTTTTCTACGTTTACAGTGAACATAAGAGTCCTTGTGGCCAGCCATGGCTACATCATTCAGCCCTGTACCTTAAGGGGGAGGGGGGAGAAGCAAAACACCAAAAAACTGAAAAACTTCATTTCTCTGGTTAATGCTACCCTAACAGCAATCACGCATTAACTCCAAAGCAAACTTAAATATGAACTGATAACAATAAATCTCATAGACTAAAATAAACTGGAGGCATTTATGTACCTCTGATCACAGACAGCTGTAAACTATAATATCCAGCCATGCAGTTTCTAGTTTTAAAAGCACCGCATTTGTTTTTGTTTAACAACTAAACTTTGGTAAAAATCCACTAACGAAAAACACCTTATCATACTAATTATAAAACTTTCAACTTACCAATTGTATCTTATTCCCTCTTTCTCCTTCTGAATCTACACACTTACAACTGCTCTACTCAGCCGCTCCCCAGATGTAAAGTGAAAGTGAAAGTGAAACTGCTTGAGCGCAAGCCATGCGGTCTGAGAACAAAAGACCCCAGACTGACTAGGGCTGGCTACCCCTCTGTTTTTTCAACTGTTCTATCTGATTTTAATCAAATCATCAACTCATGTCCTGTCTCCCTAACATATATTAAAGAACATTGTGCAAAAAGTATTCTAAACCTGATATAACACACAAGCTATATACACTGTACAACAAATAAAATAAAAACATTGCTACTTACAGATTTTTCCTTTTTTTTTTTTTTTTTTTTTTCTTGTTACATACTCACAAAATGGATCCAACTTCATTCCACATCTGCTCTGAACTCATAATTCTCCGGGATAACCTCCAGTCTACCTGGGTAACTCAATCTTTGAACGGCAAGCCAAATTTTTACCCTTCAAGAACCTAGTATACTTTCGTCCGCCAAAAGTAATACTACAGCTTATTAATAATTAATAATTATAATAACAACAGCTATTAAAGTCCCATCTGGGGTGCCAAAATGTCTAATTTTTGGACTCATAGCTTAGGGCACAAGAACACTGCAATTCAGCAAGAGGTTTTAAAATTTAGTTTATTTTGGCTTTTTTTTAAAATGAGGCAAAGACAAGTGTTCTGGGAGATGCAATATGCCCTCTATCTATACCAACTAGCATCTCCGTGAAGCTCTGCCATGCTCTGACTTATATAATCAAAATACAACATTCTCGAAGCTTCCAGAAAAGTGTAACCGCCCACAAACACATGATACTGTTTGTCATGACAATCTATCCTGTATAGGAAATGCTTGTGAGGACCTCCCTCAACTAAGAATTCTTCTAACCCTGTTTCTCCTCCCACTGTAAACAAGTTCCTGTATCATGCTGGCTTTTGATGCAAGTATTCTCTTCTTGTCTTCTGTTGTTCTTCTTTGTTTATTGTAAACACCTCACAGTCTGGGTCTTGAATAGAGCTTGGCACCAGGATTCATTCAAAACTGTCACCTCACAAGATCTCCTTTTCACATTGGTTTCTGTTGCATCTGCAAGATAAACGCTTGCATCCTGGTTTTCCTGCAGAACAAGTATCCCTGCATTGTGAAGTAAATGTGGCCATTAAAATAGGCCTCTCTCCTTTTGTTGCCAGCAAATCTGTCTCAGAGATTTTCTGCAAGTCATGCTTCAGAAAAGCACCCAAAGGTCATTCACCTCTTGCCAAGCTACCGTAGAGCAGAGGTGTCTGGGTAATCGTGGTTGTCTTAATCAGACATATTCTTCAGGCTGCCCAGCTGGTGACCATGTGACAGGGGCTGACCAATGGCACCAGTAGCCTCTGTGACACAGGCTATCGGCGCCATGATGAAACCGGCAAACGAGGGTGTGAGAATGCAGAGATGGCTTCTGGACTCTCCGCTGGACCACCAGGGAGTTTTGGCAAGTCTTGGGGGGATCAGGAGGGTGGGGGGTTGTAGTTAATTTAAATTTTAGCTGGGACACAAATTTAATTTGCCGTATTAACGCATTGGGGTGCCATACGGCCGAATGTAACGCATTTGCACCCCGACGAATCTGAATCACGAATGCAACGAAAACCTTTTGGCTGCACATCCCTAGTAGTAACCGCCTTCTAAATATAAAAGTGATTATATTATATGAAAATGAAGTTGTGCATTTTGCTTTTCATTTCCCCATTAAATCCCATGGAATAGGGCTATGTACGTAGCTTTGAGCCTACTTAAATAAAGCAGCTGTGTGACTGCAGCTGTGTGCAATTCTTTTTGGTCCCTGCTCTTTATTTCAAGCTGATGGTGAGATCATGCTCCGTTTCCTTCTTCTGCCCAGTTCCAGATGTTTATGATATCATGAAAGTGACTTTGCATGTCTGGAAAGGCCTGATGAGGCTCATGCAATGATGCTGATACTGTATTACATGGCTCAGAGAGGAGAGCCAGTCTAAAACCCCATGTAAAAGCATGTTTTTTTTACTTTTCCAAGCTACACGTGGCCTCCGGGCCTTTCTTTTAAACATATGATATCTCTATTTTTATTTGACAAAGATTAGAAAATCTTTCTGCTGATACTGTAGAATAACTGAAAGATAAATGATCAATATTCAGCTGCAGTGATTTTATTTTACATCTTTCAGATAAATGAGAACTTTTTTTTCTATTTGTATGACTGCAAGAAAAAGAGAATTAATAGAAGTGTAAATTAATAAGAATACAAAAAAGTGCAAAACTTTCTTAACATGGAAACTTACATAATGAAGGATTAATGCCACAAACTGAAATGATATTCAGAATTGACCCAGTTCTTAGGATTTGAGAATAAGAGCTGGTTTTAGCATCTCCATCTGCAACAGGCATAGATGTCATTTGTTGTAAACTGTTTAAAATGGTACGTGGAAAATGATGGTTTTATTTTCAAAAACTTTCATGATGTTTTTGTTTTTCTCATTCAAGAAGGGCTTTTAGTGATAATACTGAACCACTTAAGCAGCAATTGCCACATACCTTGTGGGTGATTGCATGTTTTGGAACAATAGCAACAGATTTTTGGTCAAGCAGAATTAAATTGATTTCATTTTACATTGATGAGCTGAGGCTTGGTCAGTGATTCTGGAGGGCATAAAGCAGATGAAGGATGTATTTCTGTTTATACTGGGGCAGTGAATCGGAAAGAGATTCATCAAAATATTTGCACGATAGTCTTGATTTGTGTACTTCCAACAAAGTAGAATAAAGACAAGCTTGTTCAAAAAAATGCAATGAGACTTACTGCATCCCATTTCATTTTACAGCTGATTGCTGTATTTTTCAAGGGTAGTTTTCTATTTGCACATTTGCTCTTGTCATCAAATGAAATTAGTGTAGCTACTACAATACCAGCACTCAATCTTCTGTTCTACTGTAAAGATACTATAGAGATGATTTACAATGGAGCATAAATGTTTGAAAAATCCATAGAGCCAGCTCTAGCTCAGCTGTGGTTTTAGGGAAGGGATAAAATGTAAAAAGCTCACTCTGTCTCCCAGGTTCCTGACATTACATAAATGGATCACTATATGTAATAACTAGCTATTCTCTGAAGGCCTGCTTGCAGTTTTGGAGCAAGGCTTCCCTCTCTCCAGGTGGCATAAGTACAATGTGTATGGAATCAATTGCATCCATCACATTTGTACCACAGTACATGAGGACATGTCAGTTTTGTCTCTGGTTAGGGAATTTGATATCATTCATAACATGGCTCCTCATGGCTCAGAGCACCTGGTGTAAACATTGAGAGTAGGTGGCCTACCCCATTCCATCAACTATGGCCAATGTATTTTGAAATGAGCCTGAGGCCAGAAAATGAAATGAGGTCAGGGGCTTGACAAGACAAGGTATGTTATACGACCTGCTTGTGAGAGGCTCAAAGTCATCTTTAAGTTCCTCAGGTAAGGCCATATGTCCCCTAGGGACTAATTTGTCCTTAAGAAAACAGAGGAATGCGGTGTGCAGATGGAAAATTCATGCATAACACGACCTTATTTCCTTCTCTGAGAGCAAACCTGCTAGAGCTCAAGCACCTGCTCCTTGTGCTGTCTCTGAAGTGGTTGCTACACCTGCACCTGCAGAACCTCTTACTCCAGATCTCACTCAGTCCCTTACATCGTCTGGCTCTGGTCCCTGCAGCTGATTCATTTGGCTTGCTGCCTATGCAGAAAATATAAGCCAAATGAAGTCATGGTGGCTAGAGTCATGTGATATGGCCAGGTGCTCTTTTATAGCTAGCCACCATGTGGGTGTGGCTAGGGTAATGCTACTGTTCGTGTGCGTTAATCCAGTTTACCATCCACTAAAATACAGTAGTACACATTAAACTGCCAAAAATCTGTTAACACCTCTTGAGGTATAGTTAAAATTCTGCCTTATTAAACAGCACTAGCATTAGCACATGTTGTTTTTCAGCATGTTAAATTTGGTGGATTGCATAAAATTTAACCCCCATTCTGCCCACCTTCTCATTCCATTCCATTATCATAAAACTATGCCCTGTTGACTTAGCATGCATTGTAAGGCTAATGCCAATGGAAAAACAGTGTGCAGTTTTTCAGTACCACATGATTTATCCCATGTTAGCATGTTGGAGATAGGAAAATACCTATAGTACCTGAATGTAATATGCTTGTATTTCCCAACCCTCCCATCCCTCGCCCTCCCACCCCTAGCTCATCCTTTAACTTAAAGGCAGGTGCCACTTAAAAAAAACAAAAAAACACCTTATTGAGAGTTTGATCATTCCCCTGTAGGCCACTACCAGACATATACTGAATTCACTAATACATTTAAAGGACATTAATTAGACACATTCCTGCTCCCATAGCAACCTAAAACTTAAGTAGGAGCTGATCAAATTTGATATGAAGGCAGCAGTCCAGCAGCAAGAGGGGAGCTTCCCAGTCTTTTGCATCTAGTGTCACATGTATGATTTTTTTACCCACCAGTGAGAAATTGTACATATGCATGCGATGCAAAGAGCTCCTGGCTCTCAGAGAACGAGTCCAATCTCTAGAGGCTAGAGTGGCAGACCTGGAGGAGCTGAGGCAGACAGAGAGGTATATAGATGAGACCTTCAGGGACATAGTAGCCAAGTCCCAACTTCAGACTGGCAGCCCTGGTGCTGCCTTGGAGGAAGAAGATCTCATGATTGGATAACATCAACCTGGTACAGTAAGAAAGGATCCTGTAGGAAGGACCTGCTCTCCAGGTGGTGCATTGTCCTTTATCACCAAGGATATCTCCCAAAGGCCTACTGCCCAGGAGGGAATGGTTGTGTCGGCCGTCATAGTTGGTGGCTGAGGGGGGATATGATAGAGGTGTTTAAAATCATGAGAGGTCTAGAACAGGTAGATGTGAAACGGTTATTTACTCTTTCAGATAATAGAAAGACTAGGGGGCACTCCATGAAGTTAGCATGTGGCACATTTACAGCTAATCGGAGAAAGTTCTTTTTCACTCAACGTACAATTAAACTCTGGAATTTGTTGCCAGAGGATATGGTTATTTTAGTTAGTATAGCTGTGTTTAAAAAAGGATTGGATAAGTTCTTGGAGGAGAAGTCCATTACCTGCTATTAATTAAGTTGACTTAGAAAATAGCCACTGCTATTACTAGCAAGGGTAACATGGAATAGACTTAGTTTTTGGGTACTTGCCAGGTTCTTATGGCCTGGATTTGCCTCTGTTGGAAACAGAATGTTGGGCTTGATGGACCCTTGGTCTGACCCAGTATGGCATGTTCTTATGTTCTTATGCTTTGAAGTGCCAAAATGTGGAATATAAATCAAATAAAAATAAAGAAAAGAAATAGCTCCACTTAATAAATAGGCCCGATAAGGTGAGTGACTTTGCATATCTGGAATAGCCTGATGAGACACTTGTAATGATGTTGATTCAGAGCAGGGCATGTTCTAAAAATCTATGTAAAAGAAGATGGGTTCTGTTCAGTTTCTTTGTAAATGAGAATGTGGATGGGTTGGAAGGAAAAGTTTGCCTTTTTGCAGATAACACGACGATCTTCAATAGAGTGGGCACACCTGAGGAAATAAATAGAATAAGAAATAATCTAAGAAACCTTGTATGACTGGCGTGGTGGTTGAGTGCTTGGCAGCTAATGTTCAGTTCAAAAAAAGTGCAAAATTATGTATTTGGTATCTAAAAATCAGGGATGGTAACTTTCAAACCGTCTTCACATTCGTGCGCATATGTTAGCCCACGCCCAGGTATGCTGTAATTTTATAACATACACACGCATACGTGTGAATGTTATTGTCTGGCAGTGCGCACATGTGCATCAAATTTTAAGTGGGCACACAATTCCTGCTCTGCAACCTAAATTGTGGAATTATAAAAGGGGTGCATGCTGCCATTCCCAGTTTTACCAGTTCATCCCCAGTTTGCTCCATTAAGAGATAGATCCTCCAATCCCCCCTGGTTTGATAGCCTTCACTCCCTCCAGTTAGCCTCAACCCTTAAAACCCCACAGTTCTGCCTATTTTTCTTTAAATATTTACTTTCATGGCATCCATAGCAGAAGTAAAGTTATGTGGCAGGGGAGCTCAGTGTGTGTCGGGTTGCTCAAGTATTTTCACACATATCTCAGGTTCATGCCCAAATGCCCATGCCCGAGCCCTTTTTGAAAACCTTCGAGATGTGCGCACTACAGGAGATACACGTATATCTCAGTGGCTTTTAAAATCTGTAATGCGAGCACAAACCCAACTTCTTCGCACATCCCTTTATTAATGTGCACGTTGGGCTTTTAAAATTCACTTCATAGGGAGCAGTGCATGATGGGAGCATAGGGGATGGAGAGGGAGGGATATTATTGTGAACGAACCAAGAGTAAAATTTCATATCTGATGAATTTAAGGTAGCAAAACTGTATGATAAAGTGATTTCCAGAGCCAGAGGGATGTCAGGATGCAAAGTAGATAAAAAGGAGGTGATAATGCTGCTGTACAATGTTTTGGTGAGACCTCACCTAAAATATTGGGTTCAGTTCTGAAGGCCATATCTCCAAAAGGGTACAGACAGACCAGAGATGGTCCAGAGAGAGGCTATAAAAATTGTACAGGGTCTATATCAAAAGCCATATAAGACCTTAAGAACCTAAACATGCAAACCGGTAACAGAATTCAAGACATCACGGATTAAGCACAGCGGATCCCTAGTTGTGGAAAAAAATCTGGGGAACGCCTGAGATCAAATGGAATATATGGCAATGCACCAGTCATGAAAATGGGCAGCCTGGATGAGCCTCATCTGCCATCACCTTCTGTTTGTATGTTTCCTTGAGGAACAGTTTTATAACAGCCTTCATAACTTATGCGTTCCCAAAGCACATAAGTTACAACCAATTTTCAAAGCAAATTTATGTGCATAAGTTCGCTTTGAAAATTATCCCTAAGAATACTCAAAAACTAAACTGCACCAAGTTATACCTGTTCTTTGCAGGGCATAGCATGTGCATGTTAATTTGCGCACATATTTTTTTAAATCAAAAGATTGCAAATAAATACCGGCTCTGGTCAAACCCTGCCCTTCAGAACATCTGGGATTTTTTGTTCTCATTAAAATGTGCATGTAATTGGGTTATATTTTTATGCATACAAACACTGCACAATTTTATAACTCGTCATTTACATGCATAAATCTGTGTTTTATGTGCACAAATGGCTTTGAAATTTTCCTCCCATATCAGAGCTTTAGTCAAATTATAATGTTTGGAAATAAAACAACTTACCTTCCAAAGTAGGCATTGTCAAGTTTTTGAAAGTCTGCGTTTCCTTTCTTCATAAGTCTTTATACTTATTTATAATTAGAAAATTTCAGCCTTTAAATTAAATGAAGCCCTGAGCTTCACTCTACATGTATTATATAGTGGACTTTGGAGAATAAAAACCCTGCTGAATGATAAATGAGCCTGTAGGAGACGCTTAAGATTTAAAATGAATGAATTCATTTTCTAGACAACCAAATGAAAGCAGAAATGAAAGGAAACTAGGCTTTTTTTTCTAATGTGTTATATAGTGATCTTACTGAGGGGGTCATTTTCTAGAGGTAGCGCACGTGAAAAGAGATGTTTTGTACGTGAAAAGTCCCCTTTCGTGTGTGATAGCTAAAAGGGGGCGGAGTCGGGGTGGTATCTGCCCGGAAGAGGAGGAGGCGGGGCGGATGCCGCGAAGACAGTGTGGACGGCGAAAAGGTAAGGAGCCTTTTTGCTTCCAATTTTGCGCCCAATAGCACAACCTTTACAATGGCGCTATTGGGTGCGAAAGTGGCAGCGATCACACCGTAGAGGTGCGATCACTGCCGGCTATCGCAGGCCCACCCTCCGCTTCGTCCCCCGCCCCCCTGTACCACACGATTCACGACGCCACTGTACGTTAGAAAATCTAGGCCTGAGTGTGTATCCCCTTCCTAGAGGAGAGTTAAGTGCTGGGAAAGAGCTGAGTGGGCCCGTTATTGGCAGATTTGCCTTCATTTTTCACATAAATCCCTGTCTATATGGGAGACGCATAATTGTCCATCAATCTGAATGAGAAAAACAGGACACTGCATTCACCTTGCCTAGCCTTCCTCACTCACCTTATTCACACAAACCTCTCAACTCCCTTATAAACAATCCCTACCATTCATCTTCCCATAGACAGTCCCCATCCTCTCCGGCCCCATTGCTCATCTCCCCCACATGCAACCCCCCCACAACTTTTATACCAATCTCTTATCTCCTCCATTCCAACAACCCTTACTAATCACCTGCACATGTAATCCCTTTCCTTTTCCTTTTCCCCACCCCCTCAAATATAGCTCCTCCATATGTTTCTCCCCCTCATTACAACTCCTCTGCCTTGTGTTTCTCTACAAGCAGCCACCCACTTTTATCTCCCCATCTCTCACTTCTCATTGTCTTTATGTGTAACCCCCAAGCCTTCTCACACTCACCCACAACTCATTTCCCTCGTTCCCATATTAGCCCTCTGCTTTTCAAACATGTCCTTTATAATATAAATTATAGGACACTATAGGGTGCATATTTAATTATCAAGACAATTATGGGTCCCATTCACAGGCAAAAATTTCCAGGGGCAATCATCTGAAATACAAAACTGAAAAAATGTTAAGACTGGTGGTTAGTACCTTTTGGATAAATATCAGTCCTGGAAGTTTGACATTGGCTCTAATTGTGTAGCAGTTTCTGTGATTACTTCCTCTGTTGTATTATTGAGATATCTGTGCAGGCCTAATTGTATGAGTAAAAGATTTGTATTGTTTTTTAAATTCTATAATTGTGATATATGGTATTGTATTGCTTAGGATGGATCTGTAGCTGACATGAGTTTGATTATTCTCTATTGTTTTGTACATAGCTTTGAGGCTTCAGGATGGGCTTTCCACAACTTGCAAATAAATAAAAATTCCAAAGCATGGGTGTTCCAGGTCAAAATGGACCATCTGGTCAAGCATGCTAGCGAGTTTTGTATAATGTAACATGAAAAGGTGCACGTCCCCAAATCTGCAATTGAAAAATTGAAAAAAAATCTCTGATTATGGCTCCTCATGGGACTGAGATGTCAATGTTTTTTTTATGGAATTCTATAAAAATAGTTTATAATTTTTTGATAACACTGTTTGAGGAGCCAATTAATGTGGTTACCATTGATAAAGATGCTGTAGGTGACCATTTTTATTGGACTAAATACATTTATGACTGGCTTTCTAGAGCTAGGCATTTTGCATTCATCTGATGAAGGAAGCATAGACCTTGAAAGCCAGACACAAATTTATTGCATTCTTCAAATAAAATGTATTACCTTGCACCCATTTATACCAGTCAAAATTTGCTAACTACATTTGACCTAAAAATCCTGCCAGGATATTCTTTGTCATTCACAGTGACTAGGATGATTTTCCTAACTCTGCCTCATGCTATCCCTTTCCAAGCTTAGAATCATTAACATGATGCCACAGAGTCAGATCCTAAATGTGGTTATTTTTATTTCAGTCCGTAGTTCAAAATCACTTGTCATTTACAGCTGAGATAGCCAAGATCATGAATGAAAGCTGTGAGCCTCTTCTGATAAGGGGCCTCACTAATCTTGCATGCTTTGTGATTCACATCAATCCAGCTACAAAAAAAGAATCACATTCACTCTTAGTCCATACGCAGACAGAACAGGGAGCATTCTCTCTTTTCCTTCCTCTACAGAACATTCTGCCATTTCCCATTCCCACTACCTACTCCTGAATAGAGGGAATCTTTTTTTCCTGCCCTAGAAGGAGAAATATGTTTGGCCCATGATGGTTCAAGTTAGCAGTAAATCACAATTTCTGATTGCAAATCACTAAACTTAGATGGGTCCATTTCTAATTTATAGTACTATTTTAGCTCTCATTTGCTTGTAAATATTCATTAGTCTAGCATTCCCAGTGAATGCTTCCTTATTTTATTTTTTTTTACACAAAAAATGTAGCTCAGATAATTAGAAATCAGTAGATAAACCTTCCTGTTCTTTCTTATTTAAAACATTCAAAGCTGAACGTGTTCCTCATTAAATTATAGCCCCATATTTACTGGTGCATTCAGTTCTCTGAAATGGGTGCATTTTAATGGAAGAAAATGCATTTTTCTCAACCCATTTGATAAATATGTAAATTGTTTGGTCTCATGTTTTTTTTTTTTTTTACATAATAAACACAAAATTAATGGGACACTGTATTCTTCCAGCAAAATAATAAGCATTTTAAAATGTGCTTTTGAAAAGCACTAAGGTATTTACTTGTGTAGCACATGTTTTATATAGATTACATTGAGCAATGGATTTTCTAGGACAGGAATCTTAAACCAGTTTATAGCTGAGTGATTAATGTGAATATTCAAAAAACGTAGGGGGCTATATTCAGCCATGGAGTGGCTAGTCAAGTTAGCAATTAAGGGGTAGATTTTATAAATGTATGCCCGTGCGTACTTTTGTTTGCACACCAGGCACAAACAAAAGTATGCTGGATTTTATAAGATACGCGCGTAGCCGCGCGTATCTTATAAAATCCGGGGTCGGCGCGCGCAAGGGGGTGCACATTTGTGCACCTTGTGCGCGCCGAGCACTGCGCGTGCTGCCCGTTCCCTCCGAGGCCACTCCGAAATCGGAGCGGCCTCGGAGGGAACTTTCCTTCGGCCTCCCCACACCTTCCCCTCCATTACCCTACCTAACCCACCCCCCCAGCCCTATCTATACCCCCCTACCTTTATCGTGAAAGTTACGCCTGCTCCACGCAGACGTAACTCTCGAGTGCCAATCGGCCGCCGCCGCGCGATTCCCCAGCCCGGGAGCGATTTCGGAGGCCTCGGTCACGCCCCCAAAATGCCTCCGGTCTGGCACCACTCCCCGACACGCCCCCCGGAATGCACCAAATGTCACGCCGCCCCCGACACATCCCCGACACACCCTCCTAGCAAAGCCCCTGGACTTACGCTCGTCCCAGGGCTTGCGCGCGCGCGCTGAGCCTATGCAAAATAGGCTTGGCATGCACAGGGGGGTTTTGAAAGGGTTACGCGCATAACTTATGCGCGTAACCCTTTTAAAATCTACCCCTAAATTAACTAGTAAAATTATATCCATCCAGGTAACTTAACTGGGATATTCAGCAGCATGGCCACATGGCTGAATATTCTTAGTTATCTTAAAGCTGGCTTATGTATATCTGGCTAACTTTAGGGCAGCCCTATGGCACAACCAGTGTTAACCACATAGGTTATGTGGCTAACTCTGGCCTGCCCCGAAATGCATCCTGCCTGCCCTGGACTGCCCCCAAATTCTGTGGCTAGATTCTAGCCACATAATGCATTATGCAGACTGAATTTAGCCACATACGACTTCAAATATCGCCACTTTGCCTTTTAAATGGATAACTTATCAATTATCCATGTAAATGGCTTCTGGATATCGGCCTCTAGATTCCTTATTGACCACAAGAATACGGCCCTTCTAACAGTATGGTAAGAGTGTAATTGGTTTTATTTTAATTGTTTTATTTTATGTTACTTTAACATGTTTTATTTTATTTTATTTTTAATTTAGTTGAATGTTATCTTTTTAATTTTATTGTAATAAATTCAATTTGTGGATTGTATTATCTGCTATTTACTGCACTGGCCAGGGATTTACCCTGAGTGAGTAGTCTATAAGAATGAAGAATGAAAGAATGAGTATGGAATTCAGAAGTTCTACAAAGGATAACCTTTGAGTTTCTAGGAATTAGTGACTCCAAATATGTTTGTTTTGTACATAGTATGACATGAATGAACCTCACTTTTAAGCCAAGGTATGTTTGATATGATCTCTAGTAGTGAGTAGGGATTTCACGTGCATCGTTTTTATGATGAATTAAAATATCATACAATATTTTTTAATTCGTTATATATCGGTAAAATCAATAAATGATCGCATTTTCCCTGAATTTTCATGAAAAATCGTTTTTCAGCTTAGTGTGCGCTAACTCCTGTTAGCGCGCACTAACAAAAAAACTTTAATTTGTGTTACTTTTTGTTAGTTTTTGTTAGTGCGCGCTAACAAGAGTTAGCGCACACTAAGCCGAAAAATGATTTTTTACTAAAAAGAAAAATGCCGATCCACGGGAAAATGAGATTTTCCCACGGCCACATGAACCCGAAAGCGCAAACGAAAGTGCACCCGATGCACATCCTAGTAGTGAGAGGGATCAATTGCTTCACTTTATTCACCTTAGGAGCCAAGCAGAACTAATGCTGCAACTTCAAAGAGAGCTAGTAACCCAATCAGTTATAGGACCAGGTTAAATTTAGCTGTTCTGAGTTATTGAAGAAGGGCAGGGGTGAGCAAACATTTTGAGCCATGGATCCTGCTTCTATCCATGTAATTGGTTGGGTCCTCCCAAGATGTGTTACTTCATATCTCAGACAGATAATAGAGAATATATAAAGACTATCCTTAATTCCTAGCCAATCAATCAGTTCTTGAACCAGGTTCCATATCACAGGGCAGCCACACTTCCAACCACTGGTTCAAAGCTCCTGTTTTATCTCTCATCAAGTTGCTGAAAGGAGCAAGCTCACCCACACACCTACCTAGCCAGATAGGTTATCAGGGATATTCAGTAGGATAAATGTCCTGGACTCGCTACCTGGATTTCTCTTCTGCCTGGAAGACATCACTGCCTATACCAGTGAGTTACCATCTACTTCTCTCAGAGCTGTTCCCTGGAACCAGGTACTCGCTCCTCGAGGGCCTGCCTTTACTTCAGCTCCTATGCTCCATACCGAGAGACCGCTGTGTGAGTACTATACCAACGAGGCTCTATTCCTGAACCCTGCATATATTGCTTGTTCTCACGATCTCAGTTTCTCTCCACTATAGCACAGTCATTGTGGGATCGCTGTTCCAGAGCCTGAGGGACTACAAGCCCAGCCGGGCTATATTCCTGCTCACTACCACCACCTCTGGTGGTTCATCAATACTGTTTAATAAAAGATCTAACTGTGTGTGTGTCCTAAAGCTGAGCCTGACCTATGGCCCCTCACGGGACTTCCCCCATGGGCGTGGTCAGCAGCCACAGAGTCCAGGGGTCCACTCAAATCCTTACAAACAATAACACTGATTAAGTGGCAATCTCATGAAAATAAAATGTAGTGGCCCAATTCCTGGAATGCAACACCAGTATCTGAAAAATGGGTCCTGCCAGCCTGAGTCCTCCTTTAAATATGGAATAAATCTGAGTTTGCTTTGTGGTTTTCCCCTGCTCCCTCCCTAGTTTGCCAAAATAGGCTTCAAATGGCCCCTTTCTCTTGCTCCCCATCCCCACCCCCACCCTAACCCTCCCACCCATTTGGCACCTTACCAAATCCCTTTCTGCTGCTAGGATCACAGTATGCTTGAATTGCTCTTGGTACAAGCTTCCAGCATTGCTATCAGACTAGTATTCTGACAATAATGCGCCATTAGCTGCTGTCTCTGGGAAGCATGCACTGGCAGCCGGCCGGCCTGCGCAGATTACTTCTGCTCCAGAGGAGCAGAAAGTAGGAAAATAAAAAATTTGGGGCTGGTTAGGGTAAGTTTAGAAGGCAGGGAGGAGAGAGGAAGAGGGAGGAAGGATAGAGTTAGGGGTAGGAAACTTCTCTCCCAGTCCGTTCCTTAATTGGAGCGGAATGGGAGGGAACTGGCGGAGGCCTGATTGCGTCGCCACATGTATTTTGTTAAAATCTCATCCCCAAGCATGGAGCTGGCCACCCACCCGCACATGCATGCATAAACATGAAAATCAGGTGCGTATGTGTGCACGGAACCCATATTTTATAACATGCATGCACAGACATACGCATGTTATAAAATCGGCTCATCCATGTGCACGTTCTGGGAACTGCGTGCACATAGATGCACGTGCACGGGTCTTAAAATCGACCCCAATATGTTGTCAAGTAAGACCACAAAAGGGGGCTGAAACTAAAGGAAATTAAAAGAAAAAGAGCTCTACAATAATGTTATGCTCCTATTTTATCATAAATACCAATGGAAATAAGCAATTAAGGGGGTACAAGAAATTTTCTAACTAATCAGGTTCAAAGAAAATATACTTAAAAGTGCATAGTTTAACAAGGAATTTGGAGAAAAAATGATGCTCCTATATCAATCACTTGTATTTTTAACAAAAAGACTTTCCATCTCAATTGAGTCGCTCTAGCAACATCAGGAAAATATCAAATTGTTGGCCTAAAAAGCATTTATGAATAGCACGAAAAAACATTTTTATAGTCTATAGTTTGTCAGGTTCAAGGGCAAATACAACAAGTAAAGTAGCAAAACCAGAAATTTCAATCTGAGAATCCTATAACATAGCTGTCAAATTATCTATAGGATTAGGTTGCAAAGAAGGACTAGGTAAGGGTACCTGCCTGGAAGATTTATTTATTATATTTATATACTGACATTCAATCTGAGATATCACATCGGTTTTACAGGCAGGTACTGTAGGTATTTCCCTATTCCCAGAGGGCTTACAATCTAAGGTTTGTACCTGAGAAAATGGAGGGTAATGTAACTTACCCAAGGAGCAACAGCGGGACTTAAACCCTGGTCTCCTGGTTTATAGGCCACTGCTCCAACCACTAGGCTATTCCTCCTCTTTAGTAAGAGGTGGAATTGAAAATTGAGGAACTTTAAGAACCTCAATATAAAAATTCCTGAGCAACTCAATAGGAGAAATAGAAACAGATTTAGGAAAATTTAATATTCTCAAATGCAATCTCCTAGAATTATTCTCTAATACTTCTAACCTACGTTGACAAACTTCCTGACCCTTAATCAAAGTCACATCACTTTTACGTAATGACTCACATTTTTGCTCCAAAAGAGAAATATGTTGCGTATTTCTCTTTATAAGTTGGTCTTGCCCAGAAACCTGATTTTGAATTTGACCAACAATCGCTATAACATTATCAAATCTAGACCCTAATGAGTGTTCCAATCCCTTAATGGCAGTCCAAAGTGACTCCATAGTTATCTGCACTGGTCTCCCAGAAATATTAACAGAAGTCGAGTTGCCAGAAATAGGGGATCCCAAAAAATCACTGGAAGGCCCAATTGAAATTGGGAAATTGAAATTGAATTTGAAATTGGGAAGACAACATCACTGCCTCCCCCCCCCCAGGGAAATCATTCGGAACATCTTGCACTCTTGCATTGGATCCTGATTCTCCTGAGGACCAAGTGGAAGTGCAGAGTCTAGAGTAGGTGGAAAATGGAGATCAGGGCTAAGGGAGATAAAATTTCCAGAAGAAGCAACAAGAAGACACCTGCCTAGCTGATCCAGCCCTGAAGAGTTACTTGAGCTCGAAGGTTGAAAAAACCTGGATAGTCGGCTGGGACATTGAAGAGGGAACTGGAAGACTGGGGGCAGGGGGGGGGGGGGGCATCGAACAGTTTCCTTTCTCTTCTTCCCCATAGAACCAAACGGGGAGACAACCAAAAGAAATTAACAAGGAGAGAACATTTACTTAAAGAAATCCTCCAAAAAAAGCAAGAGCACTTTACCAAAGATCTTCATGAAAGTCTACAAAACGAGACCAAGCCACACACACCTTGGGCAGCATGCCGGCGACAGCTGTGCACCACAGCATGTCAAAATTTAAAGACCCCTCCTGGGGTCCCGTATTGATGATGTCAGATGCCCGGGACAACCAGGGAGGGAACCACTATGGGGCAAAGTTGAACAGCAAAGCTCCCAGCAGTTCAGGCCTCCAGACTGTAGATGAAATGTGCTCTCCTTCCAGTCCCCTTTTATCTCTTAATATTGGAGTTAGCTGGATAAGTTTCCCAGTTAACACATCCTCACTCTGGAATGCTCCTTCTTTATCCAGCTAAATTTTAGCAGGATAACATCTGGCTAAAATTTTGCCAGGTAAATGCCAGAAATATTGAAAAATTGCAAGTTATCCAGCTAAATGGATTTAAATGTTGGTCTCAGAGATACCCAAAAACAGACAGTTAGAAACCCAACTGACTCTCACAGACAGACAGAAAGCCACACAGACACACGATACACAGACCGAAACACAACACCCAGACAGTACAGAAACACAGGCATAGCACATCTACACAGAAAAATGTAGAAACATCATAACCAGAAGGCAGATACAAAAACACACCTCAGATAGACACATTTCATTCAACACAGAGGGAGACACAGACACAGAGAGGTACACCAAACATAGAGAGAGAAAGAGACACAGACAGATAGACCACATAATACCCAGAGATGTAGACCGCACACACAGACAACCGCATACCAGACATATACAGACATGTACTCCACACCCAGATAGAGCCAGGCTCAAAGAGAGACATTACACCAAGACAATCAGGACATATACCACAGACAAATGGTAAGGGGCGGAAACATTTTCATAAAACATACCAGAGCTGGGAAAAATTCTGTCCCACATTGCACAACTTTTTGTTATTGCTTTTTTTTTACTGTTATCACAAATGTTTCCTATTTTTTTCTTTATTTTTGTATTTTTATTTGCTCATTTTGTCATGTTTTGTTTTGCCTTAAATTTTGTCACATGTTGTCCCTTCATTCTTCCTCCCTAAATCCCCACTTCCATCTCTCCCCTCCACCTTCTCCCCTGGGCCTTACCACCTCTTTCTCCCTGGGTGTGGGACCCAGTAGCAGCAGGACATCCTCTTGTCCTGGGGCCTGAGGGTGTCAGATGCTTCTGCACTCTGAGATACTACAGTGCCTCCTTCCATGCCCAGTTCTGCCACTGCACAAGCGGCTTCCCTCCCAGGCCTTCCAAAAATCCTCTCCTTGGCCCGCCATAAGAGACACATGAATAAATCACAGCATCCTTACTTGTAGTGCTTCTGCGGCATTGAGACTGAACAGCATAGCACGTGCTTACCTTCAGGATCGTTCATCCCTCCCCACCCCATCCCTTCTAATTTGCACACCCATGGAGTAAGGGACAATGACTTTCTGCCTGGATCACTGTCTCTGATGCTTGTGTTGAAAAGTTTTTCTATCAGGAGACCTGTTGGATCAATCATTCTCCAATTTGCGCTAGTGTAGGCAAATTGATTCCTGCACACTGTTACTACTTACACTGTGGCTTGATGTATTTCTCTGTATGCTCCCTCAAATAAGAACACTGCCTGCTTCTCGGATATGCACTCATTTTCCCAGCCTGTTTCACCATACTCCACTACTCATGTGCAGATTGCTTGAGACTTTCGGTTGCCTTGCATTGCCTCTTATCACAAATGGCACTAAAGTGTACATTTGCTGAACTCTGATTTCCCATTAACAAGAAGGGAAAGATCAGTAAAAATAGGAAACAATCTCTTTATTCTCTAACAACTAACACATGGCAAATGAGATACAGTTTTATTCCCTGTTTCCAGTTCTCAATCTCACCAGTAATTGAGGCAATTCAGTTTTGAACATCCTTTTTGAAATCTTATACTGTAGCCTTAAATAATACTGAACAGTAAAATCTGGTTAGATTAAACCATTGTAACCAGGCAGATGGGTTCTTGGTCACTAGAATAGATATTTAGGAATGTGTAATCCATATTGTCTTTTGGTACTCTTACAATAAATAATAATTTATGCTTCTTCCATTGTTGCTTGGTGCTTGCCTAGAGTTAAAATAATATAAAATCTGTAAGGCCATTATCTTGTGAAGTTGCTAATATTCTTTTTTATAACTGTACATGAAAAACAAACTAAAAGTTTCCTTCTTACTGCCAATTATAACCTGCTTTTTGATATTTAATTAGTAATTCCTCACTATTAGCCCAGCTAGTAACATACATTTTGAACAGGGAAACGGTTTAACATAATCACATTCACCATAGCAACATATGAGTAAGAGAATAAATACAATATAATGTTAAAATATATACTTGAGTACTTCAGAAGCCAGTTTACTAAACTCACACATTTATTTCAGTATCATAAAACACACCAGAAATGCTAGCAGTCATTTTTATTTCACAGATATTAGCAATTAATAATTTTGTATTAGAATACAATCATCCCCCCAGCAGTGACATATGGAGTCAGAAACTGTAGTGACGTGGGTATAATAAAAGATGACTCCATATGTCAGAAAAACAGATACTATGTGCAGGTGATAGTATATGGCAAAGAAAATTGAGACCACATGCTTTAAATATGTGTGGTAGAACTAAGGCCAAAAGTGGAAATACTCTGCATTAAGAAGCTTAGATAATATATTAATAGTCTCACATTCTGTAATACAGTATTTCATTTACAAAGCCAAAGTATGATAGTAAATGAGAACAACTGGCTCATCCAATCTGCTCAGATATAAAAGCCCACACTGGTATTTATTTATATGTTCCAGCTGCTAGCTGATAGGATATTGCTTCTTATCTAAGTCTGTTTTTGTTTTCTTCTTTGTTGGTTCTTTACTATCTTGGGTAGACAAACATAAAAATTCCCATATGTAATCCAACATCCAGCTTCCAGTCTCTCAGATTTTACCACTAAGTTTTGCAATTTTAATGTTGTAGTTTTCTCATGTTGGCCACCAGCCCATTGCAGCGGGCCACAGGAGGGGAGAGGTGAAGATGGATTGGACAGAGAAAGCAGTCAGAATGTTTGATCACGCAAAATATCTCTTGAATCAAACCAGAGATTATTTTGATATAATTCCTGCATGGAGTGCTGATCCTTTAGTAGAATGTCATATTAATATATATTTCATATCTATTCATATTTATGTACCTGGCCAATCATAAACTATTTAGAAATAATTTGATCTGTTTTTGGAAGTCTGCAACTGCTTGTGTCCACAGCTGGCAGAAAAAGCATTAATTTCGATTCGCGGAAGCCAATGACTGACACTACTGCTGACAAGTTTCAGTCTTTGCTAATTCAACCCTATTTGTATGTTACCATGTGTCCATTATATATGCTTGTATATTTTCTGTATAGCTAGCAGCATGACAAACTGCTGATGCTGAAGGCATTTTTAGCATGCATAAGCTCATATATTTTGAAAGATGACAAGTACTTTTTCAAAAAAATATAAAAAGAATGGTGGCACTGTTTGTATAGAACAAAAGTGACATTTCACAGACAAAAGTTTGTAACATATGTCATAAAGAGCTAAATTGTTGATTGTTGTACTTGGTACATTTTATATTTGTATATAGTTTAAATATTGTTTAAAAACAAAGAATACAAATGTTTTTCAATAAAAATTGACATTGTCACAAAATATAAAAAACCTGCACAGACTTTCCCAGCTTTATGACTGGGAAAGTCATGAGCAGTGGTCAAATAGGCCTGTAAGTTTGGTAGAGGTCAAAATATATATTAACCTCACATGCATATGGCATCAATACTTAATGAAATGTTACCAGTGGTTATTAGCCAAAAGAGCACAGAAAATAAAAATGCTAAAGGAAACACAATAGCAGAAGCCAGGGAAGAAAAAAAGGACAGAAATAGCTGCCATGGATTCACTGAAAAGCAAAATCGGAAGGAAATATAGAAAAGGCAGACAAATAGCATGCCTAGGTGAAAAGGATAACAATAACTAGGTGGCACTTGAGTCCATAGAGTATATATACACTCCAAATTCATTAGGCTTACATGTAATACCTGCATTAAAAGAAAAAATGATTAACTGAGTATGTAGATATTTTTGAACTACTGAAGATAGGAGGCGGTTATATGTGGCCAGAATTGTAAAGAACAATGCACTAATCCAGACAGATGCAAAACACCTAAAGTAAAATACATTGCTATCTGAATATCAGCTTTCTGGATTTTAGCCTGTATTCTTGCTAAGCAACACCTAGAAAAGTGCTGAATGCTATTGAAATGTTTGAAAGTTATTTGCAAAGGGCCAGGTTTTCTAACCTAAGTGCGGGCGTAGATTTGTGCGCACAACCCGGCGCGCACAAATCTACGCCCGATTTTATAACATGGGCGCACATGTTATAAAGTCCGGGGTCGGCACACGCAAGGGGGTGCACACTTGTGCACCTTGCATGTGCCGAGCCCTAGGGAGCCCCGATGGCTTTCCCCATTCCCTCCGAGACTGCTCCGAAATCAGAGCAGCCTCAGAGGGAACTTTCCTTTCACCCCCCCTGCACCTTCCCCTCCCTTCCCCTATCTAACCCGCCCCCCCCAGCCCTACCTAAATTCCCCCCCCACCTTTATTATTTAAGTTGCGCCTGCCTGTGGTAAGGCGTAGGTTGTGTGTGCCGCCAATTGCCGGTGTGCGATTCCCCAGCCTATCAGGCCTTCGGAGGCCTCTGGCCACGCCTCTGCCCTGCCCCGGACTGTCCCCGCCCCTTTTTTCAAGCCCTGGGATGCACCTAGACCAAAAACAGACTCTTGGAATTTGAAAAAAAGGCATAGATTTATGGCTCGTGAAAATGGCAATAGATAAAACAACATTAGCATGTAAAAACATAGGAAATCACACAAAAAAATGGGAATATATACCCACAATCAAAAAACAAGGCTCTGCAATACCCAGAAAAATTATTTCATGCAAAACTGCATTGAGCCCAAGTTGTCAGAAAGCCAGTCAGAGTATCCTACTGTGAGTGGCTTACAAACACCGGGAGTCTTATTGGATTTAAACATTGATTATGGTATGTCCTGTCGGTATGAATGAAGAATTAAATTGGACATCGTTGATATAAATATGTTTGAATGTTCATAATCAATGGTGATTGCTCCTTTAGTATTTTAGTCCTATGGTTTGATTTGTGCATGAAGCAGAGATGAAGTCAATTGGTTCTTTCCAGGTCAGATGATGCATATATAAGAAATGGATGCCACTTAATGCTTACCCATTGCACTCTTTTTGTGGTGGAGATGTTTACATTGCTGAATATATCGGCATGTTGATAGAAAAGAAATATCCCCTGATGAAGGACACCATTGAAACATGGCCTCATTGGGAGGACAGTAAGAAATTGAATACATTACAGATAGAAGCTAAGGATTCCTTTAAAAGTGTTTTTCTTCACCCAGCATACCTTTATATACATGCATACGGAGCATAACATAAAGAAGACTTTAATACTATATTTTAAACGTTTTTATAAAATTGATATAATTATGATTTAAAACTTTTTTTTTCAAATTAAATATAAAATATAAAAATCATCAACAGGTGTGGAGGTGGTTGATAGTTAATGATTATATTTACATCATAGCACCGATTACCTGGGTAGATAATGGTTGCTATTTATATGAAACTATCAACTCATTCCTTAACAATTTTTTAGACTCTCTGTGGAGAGCTTTTTTGATTAAAGAAATGTGTTTTGTCCAATTCCTATACATGAATTTTCAGGTGTAAGATTTGCACATATTGGGCTGAATTTAAAGATGTACGCCCAATTTTATAACATACGCATGCAGACGCGCGCATGTTATAAAATCCAGGGTCGGCGAGCAGAAGGGGGTGCACAGTAGTGCACCTTGCACACGCCGAGCCATAGGGGAGCCCCAGTGGCTTTTCCCATTCCCTCCAAGGCCACTCCGAAATTGGAGCGGCCTTAGAGGGAATTTTCATTCTGCCCCCCCCCCCCACCTTCCCCTCCCTTCCCCTACCTAACCCGGCCCCAGCCCTACCTAAAACCCCCCTCAAACCTTTATTTTACAAGTTGCGCCTACCTCTGGGCCGGCGTAGGTTGCGTGCACCGGCCAACTGCCGGCGCGTAATCCCCCAGCTTAGCAGCCCTATGGAGGCCTCTGGCCATGCCCCCACCCCACCCTGGACCACCAATGCCCCACCCCTTTTTTCGAGCCCTGGGACATACGAGCGTCCCAGGGCTTTGCGCGCGTCGCCGGGCCTATGCAAAATATGCAAAAAATACGCACATAGGGCTTTTAAAATCTGCCCCATTGTTTTTAGGGTTGCACCTGTTTTTGTTATGGTTAGATATTGTTGTATGACCTTGTCTAATGCTGCCATATCTTTTCTGAGATGTGGAGAGGAGACCATAACTACACACAATAGTCAATGACGGTAACTTTCAAAGCAGCGCCCAGGTGTGCACATTTATTGGCCTGCACCCAGGGAAGCGGCTATTTTATAACATTCACTGTTGGCCCCACCCAGGCGTGTTCCTGGGTGGGGCCACCAGTTACATGTGAAAATTTTTATTTTAAAAGTCATTTTCCAACTTATGTTTTTATCCCACTTGCTAATTCTGGTGTAAATGATATTAAATGTGTTTATTGTGTAGTACTGATTGGATGGAAGGTCTGGGTGAACTGCTGGGAGTTCAGGATGAAGAATCAGAAGGGTCTTGATGAGTTGGCAAACTAATGGACTAATTGGTAAATCGGGTAATTTCATCGATGTGCACATGCTATAAAATGCATCAATTTATGCACGTAAATCGGAATTTACACATGTAAGTCCTATTTTATTTTCACGTGTAAAGTATAAGCCATAGAGGGCAATTTTCAGAAATATTAACATGCTTAAAAATGGGTTTTACATGTGCAAATTCACTTTACCCTTGTAAACAGGCTTTTGAAAATTGCTGCAATATATGCCATCAAATTGTCCAAACGATTTACCCGTGTAAGTGTACTTTACGCGAGTAAATGGATTTAAAATTTCTACAATAATAGTTATATATACACGTATAACTACTTTTGAATATTATCCCCAAATATTTTTCAAATATTTGGGTAAACTACACATGTTCATTGCATTACATGCAGTCGTGTGTGAGCCTACATACATACATAGGCTACAATGGGGTGTGCTGATGTCATTGACTTGTTCAACCACTGCCGCTGGCCCTAGATTGGCTGTATCGGAAAAATGCTGATAGGAGGGGTAGAGTCAGCAGGAGATTTAAATCCTGCCACCTCCTGTGATTCCCCTGTTTTTGTTTGCTGCCCAAGGACATTTGATTTCTCACAGGTTACAGTGAGAGAGAACTGGGGACCAGTGATCACATGGGTTACAGGTGGGGGTGGTTAAGTTTGGGGTCCTGTTGAGATCCCTCATGGTTTCTTGAGAGATCAACGGGCGTCTCTGAGGAGACTCCTGATATATCCCCCTTTCTTAGGCTGACTGCAATAGGGAGGGCCCTTGCAGAGTTTCTCTTCTGCTGCCTTTAATGTATAGTGTGGATATCGCCGGATGCCTGAGGGAAGAACAAGTCCTGACACCTGAGGTTTGCTGCCTGGAAGTTGGGGCTTAGGCCGTAACATGGACCATGGTTGAGTCATGCTGGGTAGGTGGATGGTTCCCAGGGATCCTTGCTGGCTTAACTTGGGATGGCAGCTGTACTTGGGATGGCAGTTCTACATGACTGGGCATTTATTTCATTTAATTTTTATTTTGGGAGTTTGTAATCTGCAAATATTGGGCATTGGTTATGAGTAGTTGCTTGGGGGAGTGCCTTGAGAGTGCAGTGCATCAGTCATGGTAGCTCTTGTTGATGGTTGCACATTTGTGCCAGCATTCAGTTGCCTTCTCAAGGTGCAGGGGACTAAGGGAGCAGGAAGGAAAGCAATTGCTATTGTACTATGCCATGTCTGAAAATGGCCTATTTCTGGGATGAAGGCTTTGCTTTTGGCTGTCACCAAAGCCTCCATTCCCTCCTTCACTGTAACACAGACGTGCCACTTAATCTTTCTAGACATGATCTGCCATGGAAATTTTGCAGATCCTTTCCCTCCACCTTTTGGGGTTGAAGGGGGCATGACTTGCTGATGTGACATATGTTGTGTCATGTCAGTGACAGTGGCCATTATCAGGGACATCCTCCCACTACAAACTTTGGACTTCATGAGAGACTGAACCTCTTCCCTGAGCCTCAAGTCCATCATCCTCAAATAAAAAAAGGAGGAACAAAGATCTGGCTATTCGGGGCATACTACTCATGGGTTACCACCGATGGCAAGAATTGTCTCAGAAACACCTATCTGTTCCTGAGTCGATGTTAGGTGTGGATGCTAATATACTCCTTGCTTGAGGAGCACACTGACTGTAGCATGCACAGGCAAGGCGCAACATATTGCCTGCTGCTCTGGAGGAAACTGACATGGCACGCGCTTTACATTGCCCTCCACTGTTCTTTGTTTGCAATGCCCCCCACCCCATACCCTCCCTGCATCCAAAGTTGTGGACCAGGACCTGCCAGGCAGTCCCTGAGTGCACAGAATACTCTGCTAGATGGTCTTAGGTTAGTAGAATTCTCGCCATCCTCTGCAATTCTTTGTCACAGCAGGCAAGGATTCTATTTGTGGGAAATTGAGTTAGCCAACAATAAACCTTATTTATGCAGTTACATTGCTTCTATCAAGTGATTGTGCAGGTAATGAACAGGCAGAAAGAAGAAGACTCAGAACAGGTGGCATCCTATCTGTATAATCCTTACTTCCCATCCTTTTCTTTTCTCATGCCAGGTCATATGCAGGGTATGGCAGGTTAAACATGGTCAACCTCCCAGGTTGATTCTCCTAGGTTTCTTATGGGTGATCTGCAAATTATAGTACTCATTCTTCCAAGTTTTTCAACAGCTGTACTTCATATCTGCATTCTGGTTTGGTCAGTGCTAGCCCTGTTGTCCTCTAGTAGAGTTTTAGATGCAGGCATGTTGACTCCACTATCTGCCAGCAGTTGTTTTAGACAATGACTTTCTGGCATGCCTGGGCTATGACGATGTAGTCCGCTTCAGAGCATGAGTGCCATACCTGATGGTTTTCTGCTAAACCAACTGTCACTATTTCTCCAATAGAAAAAGGTACTTGGTGGAAGACTTCCAATCCATCATACCAACTGCCTAGTCTGCATTCACCCAGCCAACGAGCTATGGTCCTCGTCACTCAAAATGCTAGCTTATTGTGAATAGGGTCATTTGGCATTACATAATTCATATCCATTGCATTCCATCATGTGGTGCTTCAACTTTCTTGAACAATATCTGGACTGTAGCCGCAATGTCATTTCTGTCACTGTTGATACGGATAGTAGTTTACAGTCTGTCCCATTCAGTATCGATGATGTCTGACAATATAGGGCCAGATTTTAAAACTTATGCACGGGCTTAGATTTGTTCGCACAACCCGGCGCGAACAAATCTACGCCCGATTTTATAACATGTGTGCGCTTCCGCGCACACATGTTATAAAATCAGGGGTCGGCATGCACAAGGGGGTGCACACTTGTGCACCTTGCACGCACCAAGCCTGATGGGAGCCCCGATGGCTTTCCCCGTTCCCTCCAAGGCCGCTCCGAAATCGGAGCAGCCTTGGAGGGAACTTTTTCTCCAGCCCCCCCAACTTCCCCTATCTAACCCACTCCTCAGCGCTAATTAAATCCCCCCTACCTTTGTTGAAAAAGTTACGCCTGCCTTGCGCACACACGGCACGCCATGCCCCGGCACAGGCTGCTGCACCAGAGCACTCGACCCCACCCCCGGACCGCTGCCACGCTCCCAGCCATGCCCCCGGACCACCCCTTTTTGCAAGCCCCGGGAGATATGCACGTCCCAAGGCTTGCGCGCACAGGGGCACATTTTCTTGGGTTACGCTCGTAGCCTTTGAAAATCTTCCCAATATATATACTGTCGATTTTTGGATATTTTAGTCCCATAGAATGCATACTTCTTTGCTTCTCTCTATTTGAATCAATCTATACTAATTTGGCCTTGAAGCCTAAGTAATGTGCAACATTTCCCATGGTCTTTAATCTCAAAATTCTCAGGGAGTCTGTGTGTAATCTTCTCATTATCCCCTTCTCACTTGATACACACTAGAGAAGCTGGGTATAGGACAGGAAGCTGGATGTAGGTTGGGAAGCAAAAGTAGCTTAGGGGCTGAGCAATGGGCTGTGAACCAAGAAAACCAGGGTTCAAACTCTGCTTTGTTATCTGCTGTCTCATTTAGGAATGGAGCCAAGGATTTGCCATACTCATCATAATCCTCATTGATACTCTTCTCGAGGACCAGTAGAAAGTTTCATTGTTGTCAATTTTCCCCCTCTTGTTTTTACTTGACCTTGAGCATCCAAGTTCAAGTAGTTGGCACCCAGGTCTTGTTCTGATGAAGGCAGCCTTTCACTTCCTGTGCTACTCTACCTTATTCCGAGTTCATGCCTGGGCAGGAACTCTCCAGTGATGGTCCTGGTATCTCTTGTACTTGGGCCAGGAACAAGAATCTGTGAGTAGGTAGGTATCTCTGGTGCCTGGGTGGACAGTCAGCTCCTCTTAATGTAAGCTCTACTCTCATCTGAATCCATGTCAAAACCTGAATTATGATTTTGATTTATTTCGCTTTTAAGTGGATGTGGGTGTCTCATCTAATACGCACACTGGCTCAAGGTCTTTTTTCATGTCCCAGGGAATAGGGTCCTATATCCCTTTCTGTGTTCATTATATTATCTGGACTGCTTTCAACCTTCTCCTTCTTTGCATCAATCATTGCTCCATAGTTTCATCAGAGTTTATACTGAAGCTTGATTTATGGCTGCACTGATAATTGTAGTTATCATCGGTTTGGGGTTTGTTAGGGTTATCTTGTTTGAAGAGGCATCCCATTGAAGTTCATGCTTAGATTGTTCACCTCATACATCCTGGGTAATAAGAATTGTTAGCTTTCATGATGCTTCCCTCTCTTGACAGCAGGTTTTGCAGATAATTTACAAAACTTCATGCGTATTGAGCAGCAGTATGATGGACATATATATGATGATCTCTGTCTGCCTTTCTCCATGTCATGTCAGATTACAGAAGGAACCACTGGGTAGAGACACCCTGGAGGAAGGAAGGCCAGTAGACTTGCCATGAATGGCAATCTATCAGGTAGAGAAAAGCGCTGCTGGGTGGAAGCAGCCCTGGAAGAAAGAAGGCTGACAGGCTTCTTGTGCAGTGATTTGCCTGTTGGGCCTTCCCTTTACACTCCAGATTTCAGAAGCCATCACCAGGATCGCTACTACCCTGGAGGAGGATGGCTGGCAGGATAGCTTTTGTCTGCTCAGTTGGACCTTCTCCAGGACATCTAAGATTACTGAAGGCTGGAATGACAGTATTCCTGCAGGTGGGGAAGAATAGTAAGTTTTTCTGTATGTAGCGGTCTACCTGTTCGGGCCTTCATTTGTATCATTTTATATTCCAGAAGACACTGCCAGTGGAGGCAGCATTGAAGTAGGGAAGGCCATTAGGCTTGCTCTGAGGCTGTTTGCCTGGTCAGACCTCCCTCTGTGACATTTCCGATTTCAGAATGTATCACCAGGATAGAGATGGCCCTGGATGAGGGAAAGTCAGCAGATTTGCTGTGTGGCAGTTCACCTGGTTGGGCCTCTCTCTGCAATATTTCAGATTCCAGAAAGCACTGCCAGAGTGGAGGCAGCTTTTCAGGATTGAAGACCCCCTTGCACAGCGGCATATATGGTCCAGATCACATAAGGTGGCAGGTTCTGTGAATCAACAAGTTTTACCCATATTAGCTGTGCTGGGATTAGTGATGCAGATTGTGTCAGCCTACATGTCCATTGACCACCAGGCAGTGGATTGTTCCTAGTACATGTGACACATCTCTGCTAAGTCAATTTCCATTTACTTGTGTTTTCAATTGGCCCTGCTCATTTTCCATCAGTTCAGTCCATGAATGGCTAGGGCCAGATTACCCAACATGATCATACAGTAGAAGCCACTGGTGCTTTACTTCATACACATCCTGGATCAGACAAGGTGATGCTTTCCCCCTCCCCACCACGCTCATCTAGTATAAAACATAATTTGGAAAGATAACCTTTCATACCAGTGTTTTCCTTTCCCACAGATGCCAACTGATGACAGTAATTACTTTGGATAGTTACCAACTTATTTGTAGCCCATGAACAGTAAATGCCATTTGCAGAGCTTCAGAGATGACCTTGGGCTATCTGACAAGGGTCAGTATGCATTAGATCCAGCTTTTGCCCCTCCCATATAGCAGAGATCAAGAGAAGACCTGACCCTATCTCATTATTCATCTGGGAGGAGATAACAAAAAAAAATAAAAAAATGGGTCCTGGTGCTGATATATACCATTGGGGTATGACTACTAGGAATATGCATTTATGGATAAAGCATGCAAGCGCTGCAAAGACCTTTAAGGCATCTCTGTCTTCTATAATGCCCCCTTTTTCTGTTAGCAACTTCAACAAAAATGAAAAGATCTAATGTGGCATAGGCAGCTCTAATGTGGCATAGGTAGAGCTGTGTGTTGTTTTAGATGATTTCCAAATCACCAGCTATTATTATTGAGGAGGTGTGTTTTATCACTCCATGCACCCTGTTTGAAAATATTTTCTAGATTTTCACAGTAAATTAAGGCTTTTTCCAAAAGGTATGTGTGCACATTGGGATATCTGTACTAGGGAAATGATTTTGGATTCTGAAAGTATAATTTGAAAGGCACTGCTGGGTTTAAACGTCCAGAAAAGCTGTGATAAGGCAGTTGGATAAATCAAAATGGGAAAACATAGGGCAAAGGGCTAGCAAGTGAAAGCACAGAAGACTGGAAGAACATGCATTTTGCACACTAATTGGACAAAAGAAGTAAAATAAAGTCAGGGATGAGGACTCGTACATTATAGCTTTGACTCTTTCAAGTTGCTTAAATGTGATATTTACTAAATGGCATAATGAAAAATAGTGATTTAAAAAAGTTTCAATTAGCAATTATCATACTAAATGTTGGTAATAATAAGTTCTAGTGAGAAGCTTAAATAATGTGTAATTTTCACTATTGCTTGATTAGTTAGATCAAGGATGGGGAGTTATCTCACCTACTTTATAATAACAAAAACTATGTTTATTTTTCACTTGGCAGTGCTCTTCTTGTAGGCCACAGAATGGCTTTATATTCACGCAGAAGCATACTTGATAAATTACAGCTTTATTATCATTTTTTTAAATTAAGTATGGACAGTTCTGTAGATTTCCATTAGCTGAATAAAACAGGCTTGCTCACTTCTCTATTTCCTTTATGGAGGACTAATTGTTAGCTTCTAATTGAAAAACAAAGTAACCCAGAAGGAAGCAGTATGATTTGTAATAAGAATACACGTTGATCTTTTGAGAGAAAAGGCTTTTTCTGTTCCTCTTCCTCAAAAATATCCAATCCTATTGGGTTTGACAGAGGGGTACTGCACGGACGTCATTAAATAGTATATTCACAGCATCCAGTATATTCAGAATCGCATTCTTCATCAATAAAGACAGTTTTCCCCTCTAGTAATCTTAAGCAAAGCCTATGGTTGTTTAAGCTTCCATCACAATCTGTAACTGCTATAAAATCATTTATTATGACTGTATAAAATCATTTTACTGTTTTGTGCTGATGAGACTATCTAGTGAAAATTTATTTTCCACAAACAATTAATGAATTTAAATAGATGTGACGCTAGAGTGAACATTAATGAGCTGTTTCTATATTGGTGTATCTGATTAAGTCCAATTTTTCTAAGCAATATTTTTCTTCTTCTACAGTGTTTTAAATATTTATGACACTCCATATGCAAAAGAATTAGGAGTGCTTCCAGTATTGTTTTTCCAACATTAATACTAATTTTAATATTCGTCATAATTATTATTAAGCCATTGTATGGATTCCAGATAACAGCACTTAGCATTTTTTTTCCATTAAGCCTTACCTCTCTAATAAGACCATACTTAACAGTCAAGGATGTACAACATTTATGTCACAAATTGATAGAATGCTAGAAAATATTTATGGTAGGCAATATATGTAGTAGATAAAAGCCTAATGACAAGCTTTCTCATAAAAGGTAGCTTTCTGTATGTCCATTTTACAATACCATAAGAGAGAGGTCCATTTTATTTATTTATTTTCCAGTTGCTATTTATTAACCTTTAAAACAAAGCACAAGCATTCAATGCAAAGAAAACATGTAAGTATGAGGAAAAGACATAAGTCCAAAAAGCAAAAAAAAGAAGAAAAATATTTACTTACTTAGGGGTAGATTTTAAAATGAGCGCACACATGCACATGGACGTGCCGATATTATAACATGCGCGTGCCTACCTCTTCCCCTCTCTACCCTGACCCCTATCCTAATTCTAACTGTCCCCTTTTTTTTTTACTTACTGTTCCATCGGAGCAGAAGCAACTTCCATGTGCCAGCTGGCTGCTGGTGCTGTCCCGGCCAGCCTCTGTCCCACCCCGCCCCTCCCTGCCCAGACCATACACTCTGGCCCGCCCCTTTTTCAGGGCCCGGCACTTGTGCACATATAAGGAGTTTTGCGCATAGCTGAGCTCTTTTATAAATGTGTCCGACGCGCACAGGGCCCAACCACAAACGTAAGTCCTGAGTTTTACACGCATAAGTCCTGACTTTTACGTGCGTGGCCCTTTTAAAATTTGCCCGTAAGAGCCTAATTTTAAAAAGCATTTACATGCGTAAAACTTTAAACGTGTTTTACGCATGTAAATGCAGTTTACCCATGTAGGAAATAAGAAATAGTATTTTGTTCTAAGGTTATAAGAAATAGTAATTTGCTCTAAGGTTACATTGTAATGGTTTTCTACTTTTATTTTCTATGTACATTGTTTTTATTGTTTTATTGTATCACCCACCTGAGTTTTTTGTAAACCGGCATGATGTGCTGCACGAATGTCGGTAAATAAAAGTTAATAAATAAATAAATAAATAATAAATAATAAATAGGTGGGCTTTTGAAAATTGCTATGCTACATTTACATGCCTGATTCCTTTTAAAATTTACATGTTCATTTCAAGTCCACGGTGGCACTATTGAGTGCGAAAGCCGGCAGCGAAAACACCGTGGTCGTGCAAAGGTTGCCGGCTTTCGCAGGTCCTCCCCCCCCTCGCCCCCCATTTTCGCTGGATTCACCATTCTGCGATAGAATGGTGAATTCAGGCCTAAGAGCTGTGCATGATTGGATCTTGCAAACATGGATATTTTCCCAAAAAGCAAACCAGAAGACGGTTGGATGAAGCCAGAAGATACAATAGAAACAGGACCTGTCACCTTAGATCAAACTTCTTTTATTTGCACAAAATAGCAATACTTAAAAAAGCCCGACTCTGGCCAAGTTTTGCACATTGGTTGCATCAGGGGCTTATTTGAGATCAAATGCTCTTATTGATTCTATTTTATGGAAAAACTTGGAAACAGCGTCTGATCAGTAGACAAATTCCGTATTAGATGAAAACTGTAACTAGCTGGTGCCTCTCACTGTGTACATTGAAAACATATCTTTAATAATGAGACACTAGTGACCATACAGCCTTCATCGTGAGCAGTCTTTCATTATTAAAGGTCTGTATTCAATGTACACAGTGAGAGACTGATCTAAGGTGACAGGTCTGTCCTGTTTCTATTGCGACACATAGATATTTTTACATGAGCAACTCTTTTCAAATTCATCTTTAATATAGACCACATTGGAATCTTCTAAGAAAGACAGCCAATCGCTCAGAATTTAAGAAGTTATTAAAAACTCATCTTTTCTCCAGTGCATATAATTTATATTAAAATCTTTACACAACTTATAGCTTCAATCTGTTAAAACTTGTTATGTACCAAGTATTGTAATTATGTAAGTATGTTTTAAAATGTGACTAAATTATGTATGTTCAAATATGTGAACCGCCTAGACGGATAGTTTACCTACCCATTGTTGCGGTATATAAGACTTTAAATAAAAAAAAAAAATAAAAAAGACACTTGGGAGCAGATTTTAAAAGGGTTACACGCGTAATATACGCCCGTAACCCTTTTAAACCCCTCCTGCACGCGCCAAGGCTATTTTGCATAGGCTCTGCAATGCGAGCGAGCCCCGGGACGCACGTATGTCCTGGGGCTTGAAAAAAGGATGGAGCGGGGCGGTCCAGGGCGGGGCAGGAGCGTGGCCAGAGGCCTTTGAAGGCCCGCTAGGCCGGGGGATCACACGCCGGCATTTGACCGGCGCGCACAACCTATCCCTGCCCACAGGCAGGCGCAACTTAAATAATAAATGTGTGGGGGGGGGGGGAATTTAGGTAGGGCTGGGGGGCGGGTTAGATAGGGAAAGGGAGGGGAAGGTGGGGAGGCGAAAGGAAAGTTCCCTCCGAGGCCACTCTGAAATAAGGGAACAGGGAAAGCCATCGGGGCTCCCCTAGGGCTTGGCACGCGCAAGGTGCACAAGTGTGCACCCCCTTGCACGCTGACCCCGGATTTTATAACATCCATGTGGCTGCGCGCGCATGTTATAAAATCGGGCGTATATTTGTGCAGACCAGGTTGCGTGCACAAATCTACGCCCGCACGTAGGTCAAAAAATCTGGACCTTGATCTCTAATAGATGGGACCTGTTCTTCCAGTTCTAACACTCTTCCTTCATACTCATCCAGCTTGATTTCAGCAACTTTAGAAAAATTGCAAAGTTGAGAAATAGAATTTATTGTTTTCTGTATCGCCTGTGAAACATCCAAAAGTATGATATTAGCAGGAACAGCTGATAAGGCTTCTTGACTCGTTCATCCCACAATCTGAAGAGGGGATACTGCAACTGGAACTAAGAGAGGGACCATCCCTGACAAGCCCAATGAAATCAGTAATCAGAGCATTGGAGCCTTCCACCAAGGGCCTCCCAATCTCCCCTCCCAATCTCACTTCCCGATTTATTCCATCTCCCAGCCATCAACATCAGGGCTCCATCATTCTCGGAGTTTTCTTATCCCTGGCTCCGAAGCAGCCCTGATCTTTCCTCTCACATCAAGCTTGCAGCAGTGGAAACATTTAAGATTTTCAAACCTCAGGATAAGCAATCGAGCATAGCTCTTCGGATAAACTCCTCCTTCTGGAATAGATCTATCATCGCCCAGTGCGCTAGTCGTATGCAGTAGCAGAGGGGTTCATTCAATGAGGTTAAAGCAGACTGTAGGGGACATCAAGGAATCCATACTTTGCTCTTTTAATAACCCATCCTGCAGGTGGGAGATATGGCGATTCATCAACCCACCAACAGCAGAAGGTATCTTACTCAATTTGCCTTTCCTTTTTCTGCCCACTGGGGTCAATCAAGGAGAAAATACTTAGAAAACCAAAAGATAGTTCCATTTTAGCAGTCAAACTGAAACTTTGGTTCATTCTAAAATCAGTATAATCGGTAGAGAACATGAACGTTTGTGAAATGTTTTCCTATCTTACTAGGTCGTTCAACAAGCTTTGTTAGAGCTTCATCACGTGCTAAACGCAGTCTAGTGTGCAACAAACATGCGATGCTTATCACAATACACGTTAGTATTTAAATATGATAATAGCATGCAAAGCCAATACAATTATGCAAATGAGGGGCTCCTACAACATTTTGTGATAAAATATCACATAACACTGGAGTAAAGTGAAACAAACACAAAACACTGGAGTAAAGTGAGAAAAAATATTTTTATTGTGTGAGAGCAGTCATTATGACAGCAGAAAATATAGTAACAAGAACAAGAAGCCTTCTCTCTGACACACCTTACCAGTCCTGGTAGGACCATAAAAACACCATTTTACCTGCCCTGTCTTCCAAAGGCTACAGTGTTAGGGGGAAGTATGCTAATAGTAGGATAGTGTCTGTTTCAGGCTACTCAAGAACAACAACCACTACAACAGGCAAGGGAAATTCAATCATCTCCGTGGGAAGTACCTTTACCAGGGTCAGAGCTGCAAGATCCACTGGTGGAGCGTGCTGGCCCCCCGTCAGGACTTGCCATGCAGGAGGGCTTGCAGGCGGTACAGGGAGTGCATCTTTCATTCCTGCACCACGTTGCTGGGATTGCCAGAGGACCAGGGGGTTATGAGGTATTGCCTGAGCTCTATGAACTCCACACCACAATAAACCATAACTATAATACTATGTGTAATAAAACTACCGGTGTAAGTACCTTGGTACAATTGGTCATGAACTACTTCGCTAAATAACTATGTCTAATGATATATTGTAACCGAACCTTTGACGGCACCTGTTAGAATGTACTATAGTACACTTTTACCTACATTAAATATGTGCCTACATGTAAACCGTTGCGACGGTATTTATCTTAGCAACGGTATAGAAAAGTTTTTAAATAAAAATAAATAAATATGCATGGCGCGTTATTTTGTTTATACATTTCCCAGTTTCCTGCAGCTGCCTCTTGAGGGTGTGCCAGGCATTAGAGAGAAAGGAGAGGAAGTGAGTTGCTTAGTTCTAGTTTAGGAGAAGATTGTTCTAGTGTTTACCTGAATGAGTTGTCCTGTTTAGTATTCTCATCTGTTTTACTTTACCTTTCTCTCTTGTCTTTATCTGTATGTGGAAGCTTTGTGCATTTGTCTAGTTTGTCTGTCTGTCCCTTTGAGTGGAGGAGTGATGGAGGAGTGGTGCGGAGTGGTGTCATAGCATTTGTGTAGGTCTGCCAACAATGTATGCATAGCTTGGTATAGTTTGCACCTTCTTGCTAACCTCAGCTTTGCCTCTGATCCTGTCCTAGCCTTCACATGTTGACAAGATAGTTGCATAGGTATGATGGAACTCCAGCAGGCCTATGACAAGGAGCCAAGTGCTGTATAAGTTAATTATTTCACAAATAGCTCAACTGCTTAAAGGCACATCCTGAAGCTACAATTGACAGCTACAATCACCAATCACACACTGAGCATGTTACAGCCAGATTCCCTAGCTCATATCCGTGTGCATCTGAATATATCCACATGTTCATCGGATGCATAGTCTCACATGGGCCAGCAAAGACACAGGTGTCAGCATTGCCTCATCAGTTTCTGAGGCAGTGCTGACACCGGAGTGTTCACATGGCAGGCCTTTTCTTAGATTCTTTTAGAAACATGGCTATCCCAAACAGCGGCGGATTCCCGATGAAGACCGGCCTGGGGAATTGCCGCCCAGGCCAGCCCAGGAGATACCACGTGGTCTGCCGAGCACGGCTCTGTCACAGCCGTGCTCGGCAGACCATGTGACTAGCGCGACCAGCCCACCGGGGGGATACCCGATCCCCCGATAGGCCAATCTGCCCCTGATCACAAACTTCTTACAGGTCATTGCAGGCTAGCATATCTCATAAGAATTGTACACGACCATGCATAGTTGGGCCCTGCTACACCCATATAAGCAAACAGTCAATTCTCATGTATAGATGGTGAGGGTCCTGGCCCTTGGTCTGTCATGTTGGTTATGATTAGCTGCACAGGGGGGCTATTGAAGAATGCTGATCTGACTAGCTGAAAGTTGGATTGGGAATAGGATGGTGTCATTCCTTCACATGGTGTAAAATATCACCTCTGAAAGGTATAGGTCACAGTTTCTTTAGTGATGACAATAACAGCACACACATGTGACAGAACAAAAGTTCACCACACCAAAGCTGTACATCCCATCTCCCACATATCATTGCAGAAAGACATTAACCCTGTGTTATGATTGTTCATGTCCCTGCCTGTTCTGCAGAATGTCCCTCTAGAGATACACATTTGTCAGATATGACACACTGAATATGACTGGCCCAAATGGCACATCCCACAGCTTCCACTGAACTCTTGTACCCCTTTGACAGTAAAGACAAACTGTGGCTGACATTGTGGCTGTCAGAGCAGAAGTACTGCAGACAGGATACCGATATAGACACCATTAACTGAGGGCTGACAGAGCACTAACAAGGCACAGCTGACCTGGGAGTCCTTGCACTGTGTGCCCAAAAAGGTTTGGGGGTAGACAAATGACATTTCAACAGCTCCAAGACAGAGGATTTGAACTGTAACTTGTTTTAAGCTGACAAGTTGAAAGTCTGTAATGCTCGGTCACACACTGTCCTAATTGGAAAGTGCTTTGTATGGATACATAACATTAGCAGGCCTCTACAGCATGGAGAGGGAAACCTGGGCCCTGGCACTATGGCTTCTGACCTAACTGTGCAAGTCACTTGTTATCCAACTGATGCAGTCACATCCCTGACAGCCTGCCCATGTCACTGCCATTTCTTGTAAACACATAGCTGGAGAGGGGTGATAGAAAGAAGCACCACTCTTACCTATGAACCAACAGTCACCATAAAGGCTATCTTTAAATTGTTTAAACAGGCCAGATTGCTCAAGTATAAAGGAAATGTGCACAGCTCCCGGGTTCCTGGTGAGCACATCAAGAATGCACGTCGAGTGTCACAGACACTTGCACATTGATAAAGTGGAAGAGTTTTCTGTGCAATAGATCTCCTCTCTGTGACGGGGTGAGATGTTGGCTATGTGAGTACAGTCAATAGCTCCCAGAACATTTTAAAGTTCACTTGGCATAAAAATCTCTCTTCAAGTCCAGCAATTCCTACATTTAATGAGGGGATATTATGTGACGATTGATTTGGCTACATTCAGCTGTTATGACCTGGCACAGACAGCGTGAAAAAGATATTTGGGACATTCCCCTGATGACCCCAATTGTTGTCTGGAATGAGCAAAATGCCATTAAATGCAGAGCATACAATAGTTTAGTGAGGCCTGGTATAATGGTGTACGACATGTAAAATGTTGTGCAACGTATTAGTGCATCGCCTGATGCAATAGACTATAGTGCATAGTGATGCTGTATGTCCTTAATTTCCCTAACCCCGGCCATCTCTTTATTGCGTCCTGCGAATGTGCTATATTTCATCTTTATTTACCGCGAGCTGATGAAACTAGGCCTTGCTTTGTGAACAATTCTTGTTCCAAGGAATAGATTGCGGCTTGCACTCTTTTTCCCCTTTTGCTCGAAAAGCTGATAAAAACATCCCCGGCAGCAATCAGGGCAAGCTTACTGCCTGCTGTGCTGAAAAGTAGCTAAGACTGTAACTTGAAGTAATGCAAGTAAGAAACAGAGAAAATTGAGAGGGCTGATGCTGTGGTACCAACAAAGAAGTGAATTATTTTAGCCACTGATGTTTTTATCCACTCATTTCGTTAATGTCCCTGTTGAATACTTTATTGCATTTCCTGGAGGAGTTTGAAGAAACATGAACAGGCTCATTGTGTACTTTCAGCTCTGAACCGTGTGCATCCTAGATTATGGGCTCACTGCTGTAAGACTCCCATTGGCATATAATACAGGCAATTCAGGGTTTCCCAAAGTGAAACTATTGTAATAAGGTTTATTTGGGGGATATTTAGGGATGACAAATTTCCATTTGAGACCGTGCAAAAAAAGATATCAGAGTAATGCAGGAGGTGGAGACATCATAGATACCGTACCAATGCTCTCCACTACACCCACCTTTCAAATTGATCTACATTTATATGACCATTATTTTCTTCTGAGACACCTTACTGAATATATTAACTCCTGCTCTGGACAGATGCAAGACTATGCATGTCCTCTTTTGTCCATTTTCTTCTCTAGGAGAAAACTGATTATTTTTATGTTCTTTTCCTCCAATAAAAAATCATGGAAATAGGATTATGCCACATTTAGTCCTTTTGCTCTTTCATAATCCATTCACATAGAAAATGAAAGAAGTATCTGGAAAAAGGATCTCCAGAGGGACCAACTAAGCAGCCTTTCTTGCCACTTTTACACAGTAATTAACAGTACAGACAACAGCAGAAAATGACAGCATAACCCATCCACTTTTTCTGGTCCACATTGCTATCCTAACTACTTGTCGTAGAAGACTGAAGATCATTGTTTCCATTTCTTGGCCTAACTGATATGTGGTTAATGGATTTCTGCATCTCAAAGGCAAGATTTTACATTTTCTCCTAGTAAAATTCAGTTTCCAAACCTTTGAACATTCTACTAGATTTTTCATGCCCTTGTTCATATTTCCGCCCTTTCTGCACCTCTATTCTGTTAAAGATTCCTCAGTGTGTGATCAATAAAGATGTTGAGAAGAACTAGGCACAGTCCTGAGCCCTGGGGAACCCCATTGGTCACTTTGATTGCATCAGAATGGTCACTTTGCTTCCAGGGCATCTCGGGGAGCCACACTGGTCACTTTGCTTTCACCAGAATGGACTCCATTTAACAACATTCTGTGCATCCTTCTACTTAACCCCCTTCTCATCCAGTTTACAACTCTCTGGCCTACTCCCTTTGCCATTCAGCTTGCTTGCCAGTCTTCTGTGTAGAACAGTGTCAAATGTCTTACTGAAATCCAGACAGGCCATGGCAAGCATCCCTCCCTGATCCCCCACATATGTCACCTCACTGAAGGACTTCCATTTATTGTGGCGAGATCTTCCCTTTGTGAATCCATGCTGTCTGTGGTCCTGTACTCTTCTTATTTCAAGGTGCTGCACTCTTTTTGTTTAGTTACAGTTTAGAAGTTTTTTCCTGCTACTGACATTAGAGTAACAGATATGTAGTTGCCCAACTCTTTTACATCCTCTCCCTTAGTAACCTCCACTGTCTTCAAGCATAAGTTCAGTAGAGTCACAAGATATGGTATCAACACATTCTTGAGCTCATTTAGAATACTGTGGGTATAAGGTTTCAGGTCCCATTTTCTTATCTACTCTCATTTTCATAAATTCTCCTAATACATTCTCCATAGTTATTTGGCTTATAATCATTGCACTTTATCAATATCATTTCCCACTGTAGATTCATCACATTCCCCTTCTGCAAATACTGAGGGAATAGCATATATAAGACATTTGCCTTTTTCCAACCCTCCTTTTCACAAATTCCACTTTCTTCCTTTATCTTATTTTCCTGTAGTTTTTCACCTCTCCCTAACGTGACGTAGATGCTGTTTTTCCTGTGTAAATTTCCATTTTACTTTCAAAACCAGAGGAGATATCCTGCATGCAAAGGGTTAAAGTGAACAGTCATGTGGTCACAGGCATTAGTAAATGTTTCCAGACAATGCAGCAACACTGCACCCCTAGTTACTCTTGATTAACAGCTTCACTTTCTGATCAAGAGGCTGATGCAATAAGATGTCCCCAGCAGAACACATGGTTTTGCCCTCAGTTTTATGCACAGTTTTTGTGTTCAAATGTTAATCCCGATGCAGCAAGGAGTTTTTGCATATAAAACTCTGCATCCTGCTTAGTTCCCTCACATGGAAATCCTAAGTGAATGAAGACATTAACTATTACCCCCCAATGCAAAGAGGTGCCCTTGCTTAACTCAGGTGTTTTTTAGCCCTGGAAATTTTACTCCTGTCAGAGGTGGAGTAAAGTTTCCAGCACTTGTGTCAGGCTATGGGCAAAAGCTGAAAATTTGACACCAGGACTCATAAGAGGGATTTATGCATAGAAAACATGCTTTGCACATTAACATGATTTATGTGCATAAAATGCTTTCTGCATTTAAAGCATTTTTGTGCATATTTATTTATTTATTTATTTATTTATTTCTCTTAACTCTCTTCTATCCCGTCGTTAAGCCAGTAGCCGTCACAACGGTTCACAATGAGGCACATAAATTAATGTTGCTTAGATGGGTTTTATTTTAACAACTAACAGGTGCCTGTAAGATACGGTACATAGTTTCATAATAAATAATAATTGGTATATGAGGTAATTTATGCTTAGTTTTATCATTAACAGTTTTAAAGTATATTAGAGTCCACATGTTATTCCTTACTGTTTGGAAAAGTAAAACATACTCAATTGAGTAGATAGAGCGTGTTGATGTTCAAACTCATCGCTTTCTACGTGTCCCTGGATTATATTCTCTATTCTCTATGTGATATGCTTATTCAAATAGCCATGCTTTTAGGCTTTTTCTGAATAGTTTGATGTCTCTTTGCAATCTGATTTCAGAGGGCATGGTGTTCCATAATTTATTTATATTTATTTATTTATTTCAGATTTTTATATACCGGCATTCGAGACAGCAGTCACATCATGCTGGTTCACATAAAACAGGGGTGCATAGTAAACATAACTATAACAATGGTGCTGAAAAGGCAGTTACATATAACAAGGTGATAAGAACTTGGCTGAGAAGGAAGAGAAAGGACAGGTTATTAATTCACACAGGTAAACGATAGAAGATATGGTTAACCAAGGTGTAGTTGGAGATTAGTTGACCATGTTGGCGTCCGGGAAAGCTTGTATGAATATAGGTCCTGCTAAGGATAGGGCCCTTTCCCTTACTTGGATTAGTCTTGCTGTTTTGACTGAGGGAGTAGTTAGTAGTGCTTTGTTTGCTGATCTCAGGTTTCTGTTGGGGATGTGTACTCGGAGTACTATGTTCAGCCAGTCTGTTTTTTTCGTCATAAATTAATTTATGTATGGTGAAAAGCGTTTTGTATTGTATTCTCTGCTCAATGGGTAACCAGTGTAATTTGATTAGGGTATCAGTGATGTGGTCTATTTTACTTTTTCCAGTCAGAATTCTAGCTGCTGTGTTTTGCAGTATCTGGAGTGGTCTAATTTTTGTGTATGGTAAACCTAGTAGCAGGGCATTACAGTAGTCAGTGCTCGCAAAAATTAAGGCTTGTAACACTGAACGGAAGTTGGTTGGCATTAACAATGGTTTAAGTCTTCTAAGAGTCATAAGTTTGTTCTAACCTTCCCTTGTTTTAAGAGATATATGTTGTTTTATATTTAGTTCTGTATCGATTATCACTCCTAGGTTTCGTACTTTCTCAGTTAGTTCTTTCTTTTGGCTGTTTTTGAGTGTGATTGGGTTTTGAATGATTTCTAAGTCTTTTTCTTTCTAGATGTAAGAATTCTGTTTTCTCTATGTTTATGATTAACTCCATTTGTTTTAGAAGCTATTTTATAATATCTAGGTACATGTTGGCTAGGTCCAGTGTTTTTTCAATTGTGTTGTCAATGGGAAGTATTAGTTGAATATCATCATATTTTGTGCACATAAATCACTTATGAGAGACTTCCCCAATCCTCCGAGTTGAAAATGTCCATTTGGCCTGTGCTGAGTACACGTTTTAACTTGGGTTTGCACATATTTTCCAGTCAGTACACGTTTCAAACTCCCAGCGCATTAGCATACCATTAGCTTACTGCATCGGTAGTTAAAAAAAAAAATTGTAACTTGTGTATAAAGAAACTGCAGGCCTTGAGATGAGCACTGTTTTCATGTCATCATGGCACCAATCACAAAGCCAGGTGGTACCATTTTCCAAAGGACACTGGTGGGGCAGAAGTGAGTGGGCATTGCCCCACCCCTTTCTTTATCTTCATTTCTCTGCAGATTTTCCAGTTTGTGTACATTTTCTGTGATTGTGAATTGACTCTATGAAAAGCTGAGTTACATTGCTGTGAGTACAGTTTGATGGTTAACACTGAAGAGTGGAGGCTGTTTTTCCCCTTTCCTGCCACGCTGCATAGAGAGTACAGTGGGCCTCTGTGTGGGGAACACCTGTGTCTTCCAGTGGCGCATGTGAACACAAAGGTCTCCCCCAAAGATAATCAGACCTGCAGATTACAATTTTGCCTGTGCTCAGAATAAATGTATTATTTTGTATGGTTACATCCCTCTCCATTGGTATTTCATTTATACATAACAGAGGGGACTATTACACAAATTTCTATTAAAAATAAAAAAGATCTATTTCTTCTTTTTGTTGAATGAGAGTTTTATTTTCTGCTTGGGCCATTTCTCTTCTAATCTTCCTTGTTATCCTCCCTTTATTTTTCTTAATAATTTGGCTTGTCTTCCTCCTGCGATGTTCTGCTACTTTTTTTTAAATGCCAAGCTATTTCTTCTTACCCTCCTTAAGAGAACCCTATTGTTCTCTTTCTCATTTTACTTTTCTTAGATTGGTTCAGTTGAGGATGGAGTTTAATACTGAACCACAAAATGCAGTGGTCACTAGAAGCTCAAGTTTCCCTTACCATGAGGTTGCTGATATTGTCTCCATTTGTCAGGAACAGATCCAATGTTGCCTCTCTGCAAGTGGGCTTTTCCGCTAGCAGCCTGAGGAATCCCTGTTATTGTGCAGAAGGGACTTCACTCCCTTCCTCACTGAGATTGAAACAGGTTGGCTCCAATCTATGTCCAGAAGATTGATGTAACCCCTATGCACAGCTATCTGATGATTTATTTTAACCATGTTCAAAAGCACCTGCTTCCTATGTGCTGGAGGTCTGTAAAATATTTCCATACACATGGAATTTTTCTTAGATATTTTTTTTTCAGGACAACCCACAATAATTCATATTTTTCCTGCTCTTCCTTTACTGTATTATCATGCCAATATTTATTTATGAGATTTATAGTCTGCTGATCCACAGACCTCCTCCTTCCTATTTCTTGGGATAATTGGGAAATTGACCCAAAACACAGAAACAAGGATACAGTACATGCACTAAGATACCAAAGGACAGAGTCATAAGCAACAGGTTTGCAGTATGCAAAACCCAGCCCTGTATCAAACACATATAAAACACTACTACACAGTATCTGCCATATTAATATGATAGAAACAGTCACCACATGAAAGCACACATGTATATTATCCACTGACTCTACCTCCTGACTCTGAGTCTTGTAAACCTAACTTGTTGCAATGTGCTTTGATCTCTCTGGCTGGAAAGGCGTGATATAAATAAACTATGACGAAAATGATGCTGATGTAGCCACATACAATAAGAAGGATAGTTTTGCAAATCAGAAAAAAATGGTTTGATTACAATTGCAAGACTCCTACTTGCCACAAACTGAGAAGTGCTACCTTATGTATTAGGCCATTTTGTTGCAGAATTCCTTTGTAGCCATCTTTAAAGCTGGCGCTGACCATCCAGTGCTCCTACCATGTGACAGGAGCCGGCCAATGGCACGGATACCCTGCCATATGGTAAGGGCAAAGGGCCATCGGCGCCATCTTTATGAGTGGCAGCTGACGGCCTGAGAATGGGAGATCGCTCCCGGGACCACCACTAGACCACCAGGTATGTTTTGGGGGGATCAGGAGGGTGGGGGAAGCTAAGGGGTCGTTTTTAAAGGGTCGGGTGGGGTTTTTTTTTATCGGGCCATCGGCGCCATTTTTGAGTGGCAGCCAAAATGGCGCCGATGGACCGAGAGCAGGAGATCGGTCCCCGTGCCCCCACTGGACCACCAGGTACTCGTAAAAAGTTTTAGGGGGGGGGGGGTTCGGGAGGGTGGGGGAAGGTAAGGGATTCGTTTTTATAGGGTCGGGGTGGGTTTAGGGTTTTTTTTGGTGTGCTGGTTTTCCCCCGCCCTCCCCCTCCCCCGATTTACGATTTTTCACGATAAATTGGGGAAATTTCTATTGTATCACGACTCTTAACGATTTTTGATGATTTAAAATATATCTGACGATTGTTTTAAATCGTCAAAAAACGATTCACATCCCTACTTATTACTAGCATCAGTAGCATGGGATATACGTAGTTTTTGGGTACTTGCCAGGTAGTTGTATCATGGATTGGCCACTGTTGGAAACAGGATGCTGGGCTTGATAGATCCTCAGTCTGACCCAGTATGGCAATTTCTTCTGTTCTTATGTTCTTATGTTGATAAGGGTGAGTCAATTAATTTAGTGTATCTGGATTTTTAGAAGGCATTTTACAAAGTCCCTCTTGAAAGACTCATCAGGAAAAAGTCATGGGATAGGAGGCAGTGTCCTGTTGTGGATTGATAACTGGCTAAAGGATGGGAGACATGATCATTTGTCTCCATGGAGAAAGGTAAACAGTGATCTGTACTGGGACTGGTGCTTTTCAAGTTTTTAAAATATATTTATAAATGACTTAGGAAAGGAAATTAATAATGGGGTGATCAAACTTGCTGATGATACAAAAGTATTCCTAGTTGTTAGATCATGAGCCTATTGTGAGAAATTGTAAGAAGACCTTGTAAAATAAGCAACTAAATGGCAGATAAAATGTAATGTGGTCAAGTGCAAAAGAAAGCATATAAAGAAGAATAAGCCAAACTATAGGTACCTTTATTTCTGTATAATAACTTGTATTCTGCTTATTGCCAAAACCTGTTCTAGGCAATTCCAAACAACTCAAAATACAACTGTACCTACCATATACTGTCAAATAGACAATACAACAGATGGAAGAACAAACAAGTAAAAATCATTCACTTATCCTAAAAGTTTAGAAAATAAATAGGATTTTAAAAGTTTCCCAAATAATGTATAATCCTGAAACCAATAGTATTGACCAAATCTTTATAAAGCATGTTGGCATGTTTCCTGCACTAAACAGCTCTTACACAAGGCATCGCTAGTTGTTGAGAATTATTGGAATGCAGTGCCTGGGGCATACAGTATCATTTAAATAAACTTTTTGGACAAGTATGGTGATCTTCATGCAAAATCTGAAAAGTTAATGCTAGAATCTTAAATTTTATCTGTTGCTCCTCAGAGAGCTAATGCAGAGATTGCAATGCCGATTGAATATAGTCTGTTAAAGAGCAGCCATGTACTAAGCATGCTGCAGCATTCAATAACATCTGTAAGGCTGTAAGATGACATTTAGGTAAATATATATATATAGCAAACACTGCAATAATTGAATGCCGATAACACAAATGCTTAAACAATAGATCTGAAATCACGCCAATATAAAATATATTTTAGGCACTGTAATTTCTGCAATGATTCTGTGTGCCATATTAGGTGTCATCATCCAGGAAAACGATCTTGGAGTCATCATGGACAATAAAACAAAGATATCATAAAGCCTCTGTATTGAGCCTTGAGTATTGTGCGCATTTCTTGTCACCCATCTTATAAAAGATATAGAAACATTAGAAATGATTTAGAGAAGGGTGACCAAAATGATAAATGGGGGTGGAAAAGCTGTGCTTTGAGCAACAGCTAAATGAGTTAGGGCTCTTCATCTTGGAGAAGAGGTAGCTGAGAGGAGATAAAAATGGATGTCTATAGAATCTTGAGTGGAGTGGAATAGGTAAAACCAGGAATGGTTATTTACTCATGCAAGCAGTACTTGGATTGAGGTCACTCTTTGAGACTAATAGGTAGGTAGCCCATTTAAAACAAATGGGGAAAAGTATTTTTTCACTCAGTGCACAATTGAACTGTGGAATTTGTTGCCAGAGGATGTGATTTTCTCTCTCTGCTTTCCCACCAGCAATACCCTCACCTTTCTTTCTGTGCCCTTCCCTCCGCCAGGCTTGATTCCTTCTCCAGCTCTCTCTCTGCTCCCTGCCTCCCCAGCGTTCACTTTCTCTCTCTCCTACCCCCCACATTTTTCTCTAGTTCTTTCTTTGGCTTCACTCCAGATGCTCCCTTCTTTGTCAGCCACATGGATTCTACCACTGTAGCCTCTCCTCTTTGGGTCCATGCAGGCCAGCACCCGTGGCCTCCTTTTTCTTCCGGTCTGCGCAGGCCAATGATAACATTATTTATTTATTTATGTATTTAGAATTTTTGTATACCGACATTCTTGAAAGAAGATATCAAATCATATCGGTTTCCATTGAAACTGAACAATCGCAGCTGTGGCGTTACATTGAAACAAATTCGTCCCATAACAAATAACATTGTAAGTGGAACACGTCTTATACGTGGAAACAATCGCTGTAGTGGCCTTACATTGAGAACAAGAAGTTAGATGACAGTTAGATTACACTTCCTCCTGTGAGCTGTGCAAGCTGACACCACCATTTCCTTCTTCCTGGTGAGTGGGCTGATGCTGCCAACTGATGCATCCTCTTTAGAGCCTGCACTGCTGGTTCTTGGTTTTTTGCCGAATTCTGCAAGGCAAATGCAGAATTCTCCACATGAGGAGTTTTCCACAGGAGGGGAATTCTGCACTGCGTAATTGTTCAGAATTTCCCCAGGAGTATTATTTCTATACAAAACAGTCATTTCTTTCCAGAGCCAGAAAATGGTTTAACCCAGAAACTAATGTGATATTGTTTTGTTCACCATAGCAAAATATGAATTTACAGTTTTGGCTGGAACTTTTAAAAGGACAAGCACATTTGCTGCTCTACAGAGAAGGAAAGACATGCATATGGAGGATTCAGAGAGCTGTGACCTGTTCTTTTACAGTACATATACCGACTGATGTTGCATTTTAGGGGAACAGGAGATCTCTTACTATTACTGTTATACAGAATTCAGAAAGGTCAAGTACATCAGGTATCATGAATTTATGTGTGTATAAATGAGGCCAAAATAAGCTTTATTGAAATCTAAGTAGAATAATACATTTAATACATAGTAATATATACCCCTAACTTGTTTGGGTAAAGATTCCTAACCTCAGCAGCCTGCAGTTGAATCTTGATTATTGTTTGTAACCCTACAGAATCCAATTAAGTCTGAGGATTTTTTATGATGATTGTAACCACAGACAAATAATACAGTGCAAATATTTTCTTAGATCAAAAAATAATTTGACTTGTAACGCATGAGAGCGTGATGAATGTAATCTTTTGGAGAATACAAAAGAAGGCGATTGTCATTTCAGTTGATTAGGAAAAATAATTCTTTCCTGGGAATATTATCATTGTTTATTGTTCTGTAATTATCTGTACTCTAAGATTGACTTAGTAATTGGTACTAATGTTTCCTGGACACAGTTGTTAAGTTGTAGTTCTAGTATCAAAAGTGCTCAATGCAGAAATTATTTTCCACTATGGTTGCTATGGAATCCACAGGTTTGGAAATTTTTCATAGATGTCATGCAACTCTTAGCTTTTAACCATGCACATGTGACCTATATTGTAGGGCTTTTCATGTGAGGAAAGTCCAACCCAACCTGTCTAATTGGAAGCCAGTGTTGACTTTTCTGATGTATTAATTTCCTTTAATTATACACTATACACATGGAATAAAAAAGATGAATACATTAATCTAATGCTTTAGCAGGATCCAAGCCTGTGCTACTGAAAAAGGTAGGACAATTGTGGACTGTCTCTTGCTTTACTGCTTCATTTCAGAGAAAATATACTAACATGCATATGGGTGCTGCTGAGCAGGTTTTTGAGCACAAAGCACAAAATTCAGAAAGGCAGCTTTGAATGATAAAATTACTAATAGTGCATGTTAAATGAGATTATACCCACTGTACACTTTTGGCCTGCAACATTTGATTATTTGCTATGCAAATAGATATTTTTTGTATATAGTTTTATGCTTCTGAAATGTCATGTAAATTCATTGTTAATGAGTGATTGCAATGTAAAATTATGCAAAGCAGCTCATTAACTATGAAAGCATTGTAAAAAAAACAAAAACCTTTACAAACCCATTTCACAAAAGCTTTAACTAAACCACAGTGAATTATTTGAGCAGTCAAATTGGCAGCCCTGTCTTCCTAATGAGATTGGCATGGGTTTGAGATATTATTTATTGATTATTAATGTATTTATATTTTTATTGTTATATATTTATTTTATTATGTTTTTTTATACTTTGTTGTAAACTGCTTTGGGCTTAATTTTATTCAAGGAAGGCGGTATATAATAGGGATGTGAATTTGGGAGAAATGAAATAGGAAATGACAATGAAATTTCCTAATTCATTTTGGATCATTTTCCAAATGAAATAATATAAATTCTGAAGAAATTTCATTGGAATTTCATTTTGTTAAAAAAAAGAAAATGTCACCCATCAAGCCTAGGCATAGGCCCAAGCTAGGGCCTTGCCTAGGGAATAGGCTGAGACCAAAAGTAGCACTTTGGCCTTCATCCAAGTATGACGTGAGCACATCAGCCTAGGCCTATACCCAAAGAGAGTGCCTCTCCAAGGCATGGGCTACGGCCCAACACAGGAGCCACAGCCTAGGCCCAAGCCTGATGCTGATGTCTTGGCCTAGGCTCTGGCTCCTGTGTTGGGAAATTCCCCCACCCTACTTACCTTATCCTCTAGGGATCTGATGTAGTGATCACGCCCAGGCCTGGCCCGGAAGCTAGGTCTGGATGCCTGGGCTTTGGCCTGGTCCAGACCCAATGCCAGGGATCGACCCAGAAACCAGATCCCGACAACTGGGCCTCGACTAGGCCAAGGACTGGGCTCAGATCTGACAGGTCCCGGTCCAGATGCTGGGTCCCAGTGCCTGGGTATCGGCTCATGTCAGGGCCTAGCCCACAGGTTGGGATCCAACACCTGAACATCAAACTAGGACCGGGCCTGATGCCAGGATCCAACCTGGAGACTGGTTCCTGATGCCTGGGCCTCGGACCAGGCCCAGACCTGATGCCAGAGCCTGCCCCAGAGGCTGGGTTCTGACATGATGGCCTCGACCCAGGGTCAGGCTGAAGCCTGGAGGTCAGAGCGATGGTAGTCTAGGACCTCTTTGTGCTTCCTTCTTCTGTCTTCTTTCTTTAAGTGACAGCAGCCACTGGGGACACGCTGGAGTTAATTTGCTCTGGCACATCTTCCTCAGTGGAAGGCACCATTTTAACTGTCATACAACAAAATGGCACCCTTAACTGAGGATGATGAGCCATAGTAAATTTACTCTGGCATGATTCCTGTGGATGCCGTCATTTGAAGAAAGAAGACAGATGAAGAAAGTCCAAAGACCTACAAGACCTGGGCTCTGGGCTCCAAGGCTGGGCCTGACCCTGGGCCAAGGCCCCAATTTCAGGCTCTGGCATTGGGCCTGGGCTAAGGACCAGACTTCAGACCCAGCCTCTGAACCAGGTCCTGGCATTGGGACTGGTCCCAATTTGAGGTCCAGGCATCAGGACCCTTCCTCTGAACTGGGTCCTGGCATCAGGTCTGGGTCAGGACCTTGGTCTAGGTTGAAGCCCAGACATATGGACTTGGCCTCCAGGCTGGGCTGCAGCATTGGGCCTGGACATGGGCATGGGCCCAGACTCAGGCTTAGAGAACCATCCTCTGGACCAGGCCCTGGCATTGGGCCTTGGCCTGGTCCTTGGTCTAGGAAAAGCCCAGGTGTCGGGACCCAGTCTTCAGACTGGGTTGAGGCCCCAGCATCTGGCCTAGGTCCTGATATCAGGACTGGCTCGAAGCCTGAGCTTTGCATAGGGCTTGAGCTGAGGTCATGTTGACCTACAGCAGCCTAGGCCTATGCAAAACTGAGGCTTCGGCTTAGGCCTAGGCCTCATCGGTGGATCCTCCCAACCAGGTGAATGAGGGCCAGGGAGGATTTTGGCCTCAGCAGTTTCCTGGGTTGGAGGGATGGTTAGAGGAGATGCCGATTCTTTTCTTTTCCCATTTTTTTAAATGTTTATTTTGTTTTTTTAAACTATAGACATGAAATAAACATGAAATGAAATGAAATATGTGAGAACTCCCCCTAAAAATGAAATGAAATATGTGAGAACCCCCCCTAAAAATGAAATGAAAAATGAAAATAACTTTTATTCCTATGCACCCTTTTATATAAGTGTAGCATAACATGATGATATAAGAAAGGGTAATTGCCAGGTTCTTGTGGCCTGGTTTGGCCTCTGTTGGAAACAGGATGCTGGGCTTGATGGACCCTTGGTCTGACCCAGCATGGAAATGTCTTATGTTCTTATGTTCTTATGTTCTTAAAGCATTTGCATAAAAATTGGTATGTAGAGAGGGTTAGGTTTCCCTGTGGGATATAAATGAGAATATTCTTGCAATGGGAGCTTCTCAGGGAACAATGTCACTTAGGAGTGACAAGTATGGTCCATCCCCCAAAGGGTGGCTCAGTAAAGTAGTAATGTAAAGGGTCACTGGGAGGGAGTGAGCCATTTTGAAGGGGCCCAGGGAGAGCAGCTAAGGGACTGGGCTCTGCTCAAGGATCTGATGAGTCCACAGGGGTAGATTATTTCCTGTATGAATGTTAAAGGGAGAAAAAAGATGGCATCCACTGAGAAATAGTGGACGTGAACTGCCTTTTCCAGGCCTGCCACGAGTGAATATTAAGCATAAGAGAGTAAGAGGTTTTTGTAATTTTCCTTTTGGTGCAGAAGAGATAAAGGTCTTCTTGGAAAAACCCTAGGGATGTGCAGAAGAAAAGCTTTTTTCTGGTTTGAGTTTTCATTTGAGTGGGGGGGGGTCATTATTTCATTTTGGGGGTTTTTTTTTGTTTATTTGGTTCTATTTATTTTCCAAAGAAAAATAAACTCCAGTCCCTGCTTAGCCTTTCCATGATGGTCTGGCCTACTTAAATTAGCAGGAGTGATCCTCCATTGTTCCTGCCCCCTCCAGAGTCTTTTGAAATATGGAACCTGCTGCGTCTGAGACTGACACTAAACTGGTGTCAAAATGGCACTGGTCTTGGGCCAGCTGACCTCATTTTCTTTACAGTTGTACAAACATACAGCCATACAAGAAAATGACATTGGCAGACCTTGAGACCACTGCTGTTTGGATGCCACTTTGATGTTGGTCTCAGGACTAACTGATGCCATTTTTCAAGAAACAATGGTGGGAGCAGGTGTGAGTGGGGATCACTCTTGCCCATTTCTTCATGCCAGATCCCTATGGAAGGGCTAAATTGAAGCTGGAAAGGTCCCTGGTACCTGCTCATTTATGGGTAAATCCATAGGGGCGGATTTTAAGAGCCCTGCTCGCGTAAATCCGCCCGGATTTACGCGAGCAGGGCCCTGCGCGCCGGTAAGCCTATTTTACATAGGCCTACCGGCGCGCGCAGACCCCGGGACTTGCGTACGTCCCGGGGTTTTCGGAGGGGGGCGTGTCGGGGGCGTGTCGGGGGGCGGGCCCGGTCGTCGCGGCATTTCGGGGGCGTGTCGGGAGCGTTTCGGGGGCGGGTACGGAGGCGTGGCTACGGCCCGGGGCGGTCCGGGGGCATGGCCGCGCCCTCCGTACCCGCCCCCAGGTCGCGGCCCGGCGCGCAGGAGGCCCGCTGGCGCGCGGGGATTTACGTCTCCCTCCAGGAGGCGTAAATCCCCCGACAAAGGTAAGGGGGGGTTTAGACAGGGCCGGGCGGGTGGGTTAGGTAGGGGAAGGGAGGGGAAGGTGAGGGGAGGGCAAAGGAAAGTTCCCTCCGAGGCCGCTCCGATTTCGGAGCGGCCTTGGAGGGAACGGGTTAGGCAGCGCGGCTCGGCGCGCGCCGGCTATACAAAATCAATAGCCTTGCGCGCGCCGATCCAGGGATTTTAGTGGATACGCGCGGCTCCGCGCGTATCTACTAAAATCCAGCGTACTTTTGCTTGAGTCTGATGCGCAAGCAAAAGTAGGCTGATCGCGCTTCTTTTAAAATCTACCCCACTAGTTGTAAAGGTGAGTATCCCACTGTGCATTCCACCACATCCAATGACTTTGTCTACCAATGCAACCAACAAGGAGTGTGGGGCACAGCTTAGAGTACAATGTCGGCTTTGGGCATGCAGTCGATTTAAAAGCAACAAATAACACCAATTGGATTTCAACTTGCACAGCTAAGTAGCTCTTCTCAAATATTGTCATCTCAAGTAAAATATTGATATAGACACTTATAACACATAAGGGTGATTTTTATTCATGCAAAAAGAAAAAAGACAAAGAAAAAGATTAAGAAAATGTATTATAAATGACCGATGATTACAAAACATTGGCATGGTTATTGAATGTATCTTGCACACAATGGGGTAGATTTTAAAAGAAGCGCGATCAGCCTACTTTTGCTTGCGCATCAGACTCAAGCAAAAGTACGCTGGATTTTAGTAGATACGCGCGGAGCCGCGCGTATCCACTAAAATCCTGGATCGGCGCGCGCAAGGCTATCGATTTTGTATAGCCTGCGCGCGCCGAGCCACGCTGCCTCCCCCCGTTCCCTCCAAGGCCGCTCCGAAATCGGAGCGGCCTCGGAGGGAACTTTCCTTTGCCCTCCCCTCACCTTACCCTCCCTTCCCCTACCTAACCCACCCGCCCGGCCCTGTCTAAACCCCCCCCTTACCTTTGTCGGGGGATTTACGCCTCCCAGAGGGAGGCGTAAATCCCCGCGCGCCAGCGGGCCTCCTGCGCGCCGGGCCGCGACCTGGGGGCAGGTACGGAGGGCGCGGCCACGCCCCCGGGCCGTAGCCACGCCCCCGTACCCGCCCCCAAAACGCTGCCGACACGCCCCCGCAACGCCGCACGCTCCGGCCCCGCCCCCGACACGCCTCCCGACACGCCCACTCCGAAAACCCCGGGACTTACGCGAGTCCCGGGGTTCTGCGCGCGCCGGTGAGCCTATGTAAAATAGGCTCACCAGCGCGCAGGGCCCTGCTCGCATAAATCCGCCCGGTTTTGGGCGGATTTACGCGAGCAGGGCTCCGAAAATCCGCCCCATAAGGAACTGTGTTCTCCTTGTTTGACTTTTGTGATTTAAGAAGCTTTTTCCTATCAAGATTGTATATTCTGTTTCCTGTCAAAAGTGTGTCTCCAGTTTTGTATGCTGACATTTTGAATTTTTTTGTTAAATGTTCTTTTTTGTTTAGAATACACCTTGAGTGTGCACTGTTTGTTTTTAAAAATGAACCTCTTTAGAGCTCTACAAGTTTATCCTGTCCCCATTACAGAATCTGAATGTCCCTAAACCTGCAACAAATGGGTCAGTGCTCAGAGGGCATGGAATTGTGACTCCCTTCTTAAAAGGGGGAGTTCCAGGAAGAAACAATCATGTACACTCTTTTGCTATCTGGCTTATTTGCATAGAAATTCTGGTAGTAAAATAGAGCATGCCCTTTACTAAAGGGATGCAAACTTTGATGAACTTTTTGTTGGAACTTTGGCTAGCAGCATGGTTAGTAGAGAGTTGAGGAAGCATAGTCTTGTCTGTACAGTTGGGCAGATAACTTTAAATCCTGCCCCACATAACAAAAGGTTTAGCAGTTACAAGCTTTGACCCTGATTAAATTAATTGAATACACACATCAGCCTGCCATGTTCTCTCAAACTCTGTTGGATCACTGAGCTTTCATTTTCTATTTCAATTGCTGAATTTAGTCTACAAAACAAAGATGATTTTGAATTTATGTTTGCTTGTGTTAGCACATTCTGTTGCTATTGTTAATTAATAACCTCAGAAATTCAAACCTGAGTTTCATAGATTTCCATAACTCTATGTTCTATTAATCTATTTGCATGATGAAAATATAAAAATGCTATATTTATAGGTAATGGGTTACAATTTTAGGATTTTAAATACCACTGTTTTTATTTTCATTTGGCTATGTGCATAGCAGTTGGGTAAAATGAGGAAGGTGGGATCTAAAACGTGTCCACCTCCATCTGTGAACAAAATAACGTTCCCTTTTTAACAGCATGGGCACTTTCACCTGTGCCAAATAGGGGCAGGGAGTGAAAAGAACCAACACACAAGGATTCCATCTTGAAAGCGTGCATGGTTTAAGCAGGCATGACATTTGTACTTGCAGCCTAGGAAGTATAAAGTGCAGGACCTGCTGCACTGGCTGGCCTGCATTCTGAAAGGAAACGCCACAAGAACAATGTGCATGCAGACGTACTCGTGGGCCTGCAAGCACCAGAGCCATTGTTAAAACTGCCCCATTATTGACACAGTGTTAATTTATGCTCCAGTGGTTTCAGTTAACCATAAAATATTTTGTTTACACTTTCTAGTGATGAGTAGAATTTATAATTTTATATGGCACAGTTTTTAAGGTTTTACGCTATCCATTGAGAGATTGGGTTCTGCTTTTCACTAGGTGATTGATGAAATGTTTCCCCTGAAATAATTCTTGCACTTCTGCTGCTAGTGACATGAATAACAGAACCTGTTGATATGAAGGAAATGGACAAGATGAGAGATTTAAGAAGATATACTCCATTTAGTATTTGATGATAAAGCAATTGCAGTTTTCTATTTTGAACATCACATCAAGTTCCAACAGTTAACCTTTCCTCTATTGCACTTTGAGGTCATCTAGTGATTTCTAAGCATCTATTCTACAAGGTATTGGCATTCCAAATGGTGGCAGGAACCAGAGAAGTTAAAAAAAAATGCATGGGCTTTTTTTATTACAAAGTGAATATTTTGATAGTTCAGAGGGTTTTTTTGTTTGCTTTAATGAAAATGTAATTTGATTGAAATGGAAATATTCACACATTCATAGTATGACTAAAATATTGGTAAGACAAGAAATAAAAACATAATTCATCAAAAAATGAGAGTCAGAAAACACTTTTTATTACAGATGTTTCTATAATATTGGTGAAAAATCTTCAGAAGGATAGTCATGTTAATCTATTATAGCATCTGATGAAGTGGACTCTGTCCACAAAAACTCATGCTTCAATAAATTGGTTAGCTGCCACCCAACTTCTGTCATTTTTTCTATAATATTGATGCACTACAATATTTTAGAGAAAAAGGATTCTCCAAAACCAAGCAGCCATGCATCAATGACATTATTTGTTGGTTTAGATACAGATCTAGCTGTCAGAGCTCAGTAATGACTTTACTGAGCATGCTTGAGAGTCCCCATGCATATGAGACCCTCAGAATTTCCTCATCTGAGCTATCAGATGGTCATGTCTAAATCTTTTTCTTTAAACTGTTTAGTTTTTGGCCTCCATGCATCTTTTAGTGCCTTACTTCTTTTTTTTTTTTCTGCCACTAATGTGGCAGCCCCTCAGACAGAATTTTTAAATTCTTTAAAAAAAGAATTAGATGAATATGGTCAGTAACTTCAAGGCGTGCATCTGTACCAGATATCTATCCCAGATACACACTCTCAGTATTATTGCCTCCTGAGCCAAGACCATGACTCTAACTACTTTGTGTTCAAATGTGGAAGATGGTGGAAGATGGAGGCAGAGCCATAGTGTTCCTATGGTCAATATGGCCATAGCCTTTGGCGTCGCTATCGAAAGAGTGGTGGACAATTATCAGTTCACTCAGAATTCAATGACTGTGGTCCCTAGTGGAGAGTCATCTAAAACTTAACCACCTGGAGCTGAAAGTCATCCACAATATTCTAAGGGCTTGCTCTCACCTTTTGGGAAAGACAATTATGATCCATATGGACAACCTCTATCAGAAGGACCTCAAAGTTTGGTCATGAACAGAACATCACAGGCAACCTACCTTCTGGAAATCCAGAATATATTGGTGAATTGCTTCAGCAGAGATTTTCAACTGCATGACTGATCCTTCGATCAAGGAATAATGGATGACTTGTTATGTTGCTAGGGAAGGCCAATGATTGACCTATTTGTCTCAGAAAAAAAACCAGAAAGGTTGGGAAGATCAGTATATTTCAGCAGGTACAGATCAGCTTTTGATGCTTTTGTGCTAGATTGGAGTGTAGGGCTACTTTATGTATTCCCACCAACTCCTCTAATTACTAGGGCCCATCAGAAGGTCCTTCAAAACAAGTTGAGGATAAACCTCATGGCATCAGCCTGGCCAAGGCAATTGTGATATCCATATTTCATCTGTCTGTCAATTCAGTCTCCATGTCCATTTAGAATGTCTCTGTCTCTCATCACCCAGGAGGAAGATAGACTCTGCTTCCAAAACTGTTAACTCTGGCCCTTCTGGTGTATATTTATTTATTTATTTATTTATGAACTTTGAATGCACAGTAATCTCCTTTCCCAAAAGCTGGAGGATATTCTGATTTCCACCCAGAAACCTTCAATAAGAAGATCCTATGGTTTCAAATGGAAGAATGTCTTGACTTGGTGGCAATAAAAGCCAAAAGGGTATAATTCAAAAAATGGAAAGCAGACCCAAATGAGGAAAACAGGGAAGAGCATAAGCATTGGCAAGTTAGATATAAAAAAAAATAATTAAGGAGACTAAGAGAGTATCTGAAAAGAAATTTAAGATAGAAGTAAAAAGAAGAAATATCTTTTTTATGTACATTCAAAGCTAAAAGCATGTGAAGGACTCAATTGGGCTGCTAGATGACTCTTGGAGGACAAGGAAATAGCAGAAAAACTAAATAAATTCTTTGCCGCTTTCTTTAATTAGGTGTTTATTGGGGTCATACCCACACTAGAAACATTTTTGATGGTAAGTCCTCTGAATGACTATATGAAAGCACTATGAAACTGGAGGATACAATAAATCAGATTGACATACTAAAGAATAACAAATCACTGGGACCAGAGTGCTGAAGGAGCTCAAACATGAAATTTAAGAATAAACCTTGTTTTTGCAAAGGAAAGTCTTGCCTTACCAATTTACTAGATTATTTTGAAGGTATAAATAAACATGTGGTTAAAAATGAGCTGCTTGAGATAGTTTATTTGGATTTTCAGAAAGCATTTGTCAAAGTTCCTGACGAGATACTCCTCAGGAAATTGGAAGATCATGGGGTCGGAAGCAGTGACCTATTTTGGATTGGTAACTGGATAAAAGACAGGAAGCAGAGTGTAGGAATAAATGATCAGTTTTCCAAATGGAGAAAGGTCATTAGTGAAGGGCCCCAAGGGTCTGTACCAGTACTTGTGCTAGTTAGCATATTCACAAAGGATCTGGAGAAAGGAATAATGAGTGACAAGACCAGATTTGCAGATGACACAAAATTGTTTCAAGGCATTAAAGCATGAGAAGATTTTGCAGCAGGACCTTCTTAGACATGGAGTTTGGGCTTCTTAATGGCAGATGCAATTGAATGTGGACAAGCACTAAGTAATGCATGTAGCAGGGAAAAGTAATCCTGACTACAGTTACACAATGCTATTCCATGTTAGGAGTCACTAACTAGAAAAAGGACCTTAGTCCTTGTGGACAATACCTTGAAATCTTTGGCTTAGTATGCAGCGGCAGTCAAAAAGGCAAATATAATGTTAGGAATTGTTTGGAAAGGAATAGATAACAAAACTGAGAATATCATAATGCCTTTGTATAGATCAGTGGTTCCCAACCCTGTCCTGGGGACCCCCCAGCCAGTCAGGTTTTCAGGATATCCACAATGAATATGCCTCCATAACATGCCAATTTTCCAGTGCATGCACATTTTCTCTCATGCATATTCATTGTGGATATCTTAAAAACCTGACTGGCTGGGGGACCCCAGGACAGGGTTGGGAACCACTGGTAAAGATACATGATTTGACCATACCTTGAGTATTTTGTTAGAAGCATACTTTATCAGTGTAAATGTTCAGTCCAGCCAAATATATGCTGATAGAATGCATGTACGATGATAGAATATGGTTCCAACATTATTACTTAAGTAGCCCTGCAAATGACCGGGATCGCATTGTATCATGATCCTGAGATAGAAATTGGATTGTGATTCAGGTACTGGGGGAGTGAGAAGGTTGCAGGGGGAGGGTAGCAATGTAAGAGGGGTGCTTCAGGGGGCACAAATGCCATATGTTTGGTATATTAAGCAACTTGGAGAAGGAGGATAGTAGGAGGGCTAGGCTTGGCCAGCTCTGGTATCTATTTATTGTAGACATTTCAAGGGTTTGGGGGGCAGTCCTGGCCAGCAGGTGGATTTTAAAATGTGTGGTTGGAATTGGGGCAGTAGGCCTGTGACAGTGATGTGTGTGCATTTATTTATTTTTTTAAAGGCGTGCTACTTAACCGGATATATTTGAAGATATCTGACTAAGTAGCTAGTAATCCAGCCACTCAAGATCAGATAACTTTAGGCCTAACCAGCCATATTTAAATGCTGGCTAATTAGGTTTAAAGTTGTCTGGCGATATATATGGAGCAGGTTTTTCCATCTCAGGAAAGACATAACAGACATAGAAAAGGTAAAGAGGAGGATGACAAAATTGATAAAGGAGTTGGAAAATTCCCTTATGGAGAGATTCTAAACAGACTAGGGATCTTTAGCTTGGAAAGGATATGATTGAGATTTATAAAATCATGAGTGGAGTGGAATGGGTAAATGGGGCTAACCTTGGAGGTACATTCAGTAGTGAAACCACACTATTGAATATAGCCAGCTATCATAAAGTCAGCTGGCTAACTATAGCCACCTAACTTTAGGACAGCTCTTTGGCTCAACCAGACTTAGGCCTAGATTCATCATTGCTGTGGGGTGATGAGCTGCAGCGGTAAAGGGGGCAGGGGGTGAAAAAAGGGGCAGGGAGGCTAGTGTGCAGCCGGCCGCATCACAGCGGTGCGGTTTTGCATGCCACAGTGTGGCCATGCTGCACACTATCGTCCCCATAACACCACCCTAAAAGGTGGTGCTATTTCTCTCGCTACTGCCAGTGATAATGTCCAAAACATTATTGCAGGCAGCGGTGCCACTACCCCATTTCCCTAAACCCCTCCCAAACTCCTCCCAAACTCCACCCCTTCCCCTAATTTTAATTTTACTGGCACGATAATGGGCTATCGCACCTTGGAAAATGACCCTATTAGTCAGCTAACTCATCCAGCTAATTCTGAATATTAGAGTTAGCTGGTTAACTTAGCTGGCTAACTCAATTCCTCCTAGTTATGCCCTCAGAATGCTCCTAACTTACCAACTAAATTCTAGCTGCCTAACTTATTAGGTGGCTAGAATTTAGCAGGTTCTATGCCCAAATATTTATTTAACCGGCTAATTTCTGAGTTAGCTGGCAAAATGTTTTTGAATATGGACTTCCATAAGAACAGGGGACACTCCATGAAACTAGCAACTGGTAGATTTAAAACAAATCGTAGGAACTATTTTTTCACTTAGTGTACAATAAAGCTTTGAAATCTGAGGATGTAGTCAAGACAACAACAAATGGGGTTCAAAAGAGGGACGGATAAATTCCTGAAAGAATATTTCATAAACATTATCCAAGCAGCGCTTATCCCTGGGAGTGAGATGCAAGAAGTAGCTATTGGAGATCTGCTGGGTTCTTGTGACCTGAACTAAAGACAGGATGCTAAGCTTGATGGGCCCTGGCCTAATCCAGTATGGCACTACTTATGTTCCGATGTTCTTATGGTGTAGCACCAGCCAGCTGGATCCCTTTTCTTGTGACCTGATGGACTTACTTCAGTATCTATTCTGCCTTTCATTGTTAGGCCTTAGCACCTTTTAATTCAAAGTTAATTTAAATATAATTGTGGCATATCATGAGCAGGTGGAAGGGGCTCCAATCTCTCTCCACCCTTGGGTATGAAAATTTATGAATGGACTGTGACATTCCAAACCTCCGGTCAGTAAACGTCTTGTGCCTTGGGACCTTAATGTAGTCCTAGCTCGATTCACAAAGCTTCCCTTCTGTCTTCTCGAGGCAGTGGACTTGGTTTTTCACCTGGAAAATATTGTTTCTCATGGCCAGCATATAGAATAAGTTAACTGCAGGATTTGGTTTTTATATTCCGTATCCCTTCAGTTTTGTTTTGTTTTTTTTATAATAGATTGCTTCTATGAACTCACCCCAAGTTCCTTCCAAAAGTGGTATCACATTAATCAAGCTACTGGACTACCCATATTCTTTCCAAGAACTCATATGCATGAAGAAGAATGTGTTCTTCACTCCTTGGACTATAAGAGAGCCCTGGCATATTACCATTAAGCTTCTCAACCACTCATCTCCTTTGATTCCAATAGATTGGGAAGGGCAGTTGCCAAACGAACTCTGTAAAATTGGGCAGTGATTTGTTTAATGCACCATTATAATGCCTACAGATTACAGACTTTGTAAAGCTCATAAAATGTGAGCCATGATGACTTCAGTGGCTCTTCTTAGTGCCACTTCTTTTGGTGGCATTTTCAAAGCTGCTACTTGGTCATCTATTTACAAGTTCATGTCCCATTATTATCTGAACAACATATCCTGAGATGACAGTAACTTTGGACAAGCAGTTCTGCACAGTTGGTTCACCCAGTAGTCACTGTCCCCTCTAAGCTGTGTGTGTGCACGTGCCCAGACACAGGTCAGGAACCCTGTGCAGTTGACAAAACTTAGACGGTAACTTTCAAACAGGCACATAAGCACACATATACATGTGTATATGGGTGCAAGGCCAGATATGTGGCAATTTTATCATCTGCATGCACATAATGCATGTAATAAAAAAGCCCTGGAGGATGTATGTGTGCTCCTAATTTTAAGCTTGTGTGTGCACAGCAGCATACGTCGACTTTGGATGTGCAAGAAAGGACATTTTATACAAGATGCATGTCCAGCCCATGAGCAGTTTCACCAGTTTGTCTACCAATTTGCCCATTCTGGAGCTAGGTCCTCCAAATTCCCCTGGTCCTTTAGCCTGCCACCCCCCCCCCCCCACCACCACCCCAACCCCCCAGTTAACCCAGACCCCTCAAACACTTCATAGATGCCTGGCAATAGTTTTAGAAAAAAACACTTGCTTAGCAGAAGTAATTTTGCACTGAAATATTTCTGGGCATGCACCTAGACACATAGCTACTTGCATAGCTACTTACAAGCATAGAGGTCTTTAAAATCATGCGAGGTCTTGAACAAATAGATGTGAATTGCTTATTTACACTTTCGGATAATGGAAGGACTAGGGAGCAGTCCATGAAGTTAGCAAGTAGCACATTTAAGACAATCGTATAAAATTCTTTTTCACTCAATGCACAATTAAACTCTGGAATTTATTGCCAGAGGATGTGGTTAGTGCAGTTAATGTTGCTGGGATTAAAAAGGTTTGGATAAGTTCTTGGAGGAGAAGTCCATTAATGCTATTAATCAAGTTGACTTAGGGAATATCCTCTGCTATTACTGGCATCAGTAGCATGGTATCTTCTTAGTGTTTGGGTAATTGCCAGGTTCTTGTGGCCTTGTTTAGCCTCTTTTGGAAACAGGATGCTAGGCTTGATGGACCCTTGGTCTGACCCAGCATGGCAATTTCTTATATTCTTATGTTCTTGGCCCCATCCTGGGATGCCCCAATGCAATATATTTGTGCATTGGTACATGTGCGTGCATGTGGGCTGCTTAAGAAATTGGGTTGACATGCACATGTGCTGATGTGTGCCCATCTCCCAATTTTGGTGCATGCCCAGCTTTCAAAATTTACATTATAAAATGCACCAGAAATCCTGATATCATTTGCATTATGCTGGCTCATAATGCACAAATTTGAACTCAGCATATAAAAAAAATCACAGAAAAGAACATTTTTTCTCATGTAGCCTTTCAAAAACTAGAGGGAGTGTTGCCAGTAGTCCATTCTCCACTTGGAACCGGTGAACCAGTAGATGTAGTATACTTAGATTTTCAGAAGGTGTTTGACAAAGTTCCTCATGAGAGGCTTCTAGGAAAAGTAAAAAGTCATGGGATAGGTGGTGATGTCCTTTCGTGGATTGCAAACTGGCTAAAAGACAGGAAACAGAGAGTAGGATTAAATGGACAATTTTCTCAGTGGAAGGGAGTGGACAGTGGAGTGCCTCAGGGATCTGTATTGGGACCCTTACTTTTCAATATATTTATAAATGATCTGGAAAGAAATACTATGAGTGAGATAATCAGATTTGCAGATGATACAAAATTGTTCAGAGTAGTTAAATCACAAGCAGATTGTGATAAATTGCAGGAAGACCTTGTAAAACTGGAAACTTGGGCATCAAAATGGCAGATGAAATTTAATGTGGATAAGTGCAAGGTGATGCATATAGGGAAAAATAACCCATGCTATAGTTACACAATGTTAGGTTCCATATTAGGTGCTACAACCCAAGAAAGAGATCTAGGCGTCATAGTGGATAACACATTGAAATCGTTGGTTCAGTGTGCTGCGGCAGTCAAAAAAGCAAACAGAATGTTGGGAATTATTAGAAAGGGAATGGTGAATAAAACGGAAAATGTCATAATGCCTCTGTATCGCTCCATGGTGAGACCGTACCTTGAATACTGTGTACAATTCTGGTCGCTGCATCTCCAAAAAGATATAATTGCGATGGAGAAGGTACAGAGAAGGGCTACCAAAATGATAAGGGGAATGGAACAGCTCCCCTATGAGGAAAGACTAAAGAGGTTAGGACTTTTCAGCTTGGAGAAGAGACGGCTGAGGGGGGATATGATAGAGGTGTTTAAAATCATGAGAGGTCTAGAACGGGTAGATGTGAAACGGTTATTTACTCTTTCGGATAATAGAAAGACTAGGGGGTACTCCATGAAGTTAGCATGTGGCACATTTAAAACTAATCGGAGAAATTTCTTTTTTACTCAATGCACAATTAAACTCTGGAATTTGTTGCCAGAGGATGTGGTTAGTGCAGTTAGTGCAGCTGTGTTTAAAAAAGGATTGGATAAGTTCTTGGAGGAGAAGTCCATTACCTGCTATTAATTAAGTTGACTTAGAAAATAGCCACTGCCATTAGCAACGGTAACATGGAATAGACTTAGTTTTTGGGTACTTGCCAGGTTCTTATGGCCTGGATTGGCCACTGTTGGAAACAGGATGCTGGGCTTGATGGACCCTTGGTCTGACCCAGTATGGCATGTTCTTATGTTCTTATGGTGGGGTTGGGTTGTCTTAAGTATTTGCTCCACAATCCAACCCTCAGAATGGGACTTCTTATGCCTTACAGCTAATTCATACTCTCTTGTCGATGGAGAAAGCAAGTTTGTTTACGTGTAACCAGGGTTTTCAGATACGGCAAGCTGAATTAGCCATACTTTATATCTGCCCATCACCCTGGAGAGACAACTACACTAAAGCTTAAGATCTGGATGATACCGAGGGGCTCATGAGGCAGTGTGCCCTTGTGGCAACTACCATGCATACTCACTAAAGTTTTGTCTGAACTCTGAGAGCAGGGTCTGCATCTGTACAATCAATTGATGTAACCTACATATTATGGCTAATTCATCCTGCCTTCCACAGAGAACCCTGTTTACAGAGAAGCAAATGTGCCCTGTCTTGCTTGAGGAAAAAAGGCAATTGTGGTTAAATCTGCTGGTGTAATAGTACCAGCTTGTAGCAATTTTGTTTTGATACTGTAGTAGTTATGTTGCAAAGTGACTTTTTAACCTTTAAACTACTAAAAGAAAAGACATGTCAGAGCTTCCATATCCAATGTGCAGGAGGCTAGCATGTTAAAATTAATTTACAGGGATTATATTGTGTAACCTCTTAAGAAAGCTAATTTGACATCAAATACTGTTATAGTTTTGTGCTCATTTCAAGTTGAATTTAAATAATGCCTTTGCAGCAGTAATAATAATCTGTACAAGGTTACTGCATTGCCTAGAACACATGTTTTGAAGCAGCAGTTAGAAAGATAAGGGCTAAGACTTTCAGACATAATAGTTCTTAATCAAAATCTCATTTAGAATAATGCAGCACCTGCATTCTCAAAGACACGGAAAAAAATACTACCCTGTTAGAGAAGAATAGGAGCAATTCTTGACTATGATTTATGCTTTTTTTCTGCTTACTGTGCTCCAGTATATTATCTAGTGTGATATGCACATGCACATATATATCAAATTGAGCTCTCAGCATGTGCTAATGTCACTGTATGGAGATTGTTTCTTTCCTGAATATTGGTGGAGGAGAACACACTTACTAATTGTAGTGTTACATGATTTTAGCACAAGCTGAGTGTATGCTTAGAGAATGCAAAATTAATTAAAAATGAATTTAATGGTCATCTATGCTTGCATTTTATTTACCCAAAAAGACTGCTTGGAAGCTGCTAATCATATAGTTCAACAAGTAATTATGATTGTTTCTAGAGTCATTGACCATTATGGATCGCCTGATATATACGTAGAGGAGACATGCTTGTGAAGCTTAGGCCTTAATCCTGAAATGGTTAAAGGAAAAAGCTATTATTTTATATAATATATGCATTCTCCAGTTCTGAAAAAAAAATGTTGATATTGAAAAGCCATTTAGACGGACATCTTAAAAGTTAACATTTTTTCCTAACTAAAGTATTAGATACTCATTAAGCCCATATATGATCAAGCATCAAGATCTAAATGATATGTAAGCTCAGTAAATTGGTCGGTGGAACAAGCCAAACGGAATGGAAGGGGAGAAGGAAGACAACAGGATGAATTTAAAGAATGAAGCATTCACATGCACTGGTTATTTCATGTTTGAGTGTTTTTAATTGCATCTTTATCTTTCTGCATATATGTTGTCAAATGATGCATTTAGAGATGACCTATGCTTGTTATACTGCCTTACAAAATCAATAAAGAAATATTAAATAACCTTTTTTTTCTTTAGAATTGGAGAACTGTATAGATTATGTAAAATGTAAATAGCTTTTTCCTTTAACTATTTCAAGATTATTTGCAAGCTTTTTTCCTTTAACATTTAATGTGATTTCTGTAAGCACATAGGCCTGATCTGTACTAGTATAGACAATATGGATAGTTCCCATATGTGCTGAAAGGTTGGCTACTTTCATGAGTTATTTTGTAGATCCATTCTGTCATTATCATATGGTACAGCTGAAGATACCATCAATTTTAACTTGGTGAAAGGCTTTCAATCCAGCAATTTATAATGCAAAAAAAAAAAAAAGTTGTATAAAGTCTTAGTAATTAATACATTTCCCTGACAGTTGTCATGTTTGCTTAAAAGTAGTTTGCTGACTGTGTGTGCTGCACTGGATGAGTCATATTTACAAAAATAAACAAAACTAAGGCCTGGATTCATCATTCCGTCGGAATGATGAAGCCTGCGCTAAAGGGGGCGGAGGGCGAAGGAGGGGGCGGGTGGGTGATAGCCCACAGCCGATCGCACCACGGCTGTGCGATTTCACCTGCCGCGGTGCGGCCGGCTGCAGGCTATCATGGGCATAGCGCCACCGTAAAAGGTGGCGCTATCCCCTGCGTTACTGCTGGCGATAATGTTTGAAACATTTATCGCCAGCAGCGGTGCTCCCGCCAAGTCCTCCCTAACTCCACCCTGACTCCTCCCCACCCCTAATTTTAATGTTACCGCCGCTAAAAGGCTGTTTTCGCATGCGATAGGGCCTTATCGCGTGCGTTAGGCCCTAATGCACGCGATAAGTGTTTAGAAAATAACCCCCTAAGTTACTTCTATGGAAAATCTCTATTGAATAAGGTCCTATGAGTCATTTATACATAGATAGAGATATGTAGGGGGGTATATGTATTCATGTAAATAAGTATTATTATTATTATAAACTGTGTTAATGCTAATGCAAGTGTTTAAGCATCAAATGCTTGCAATAGATAACCAATTATCAAATTAACGTGGGACCAAAATCTGGTATAATTTGAGACAGTATATTAGGTATATTGGTATAGTTAGGGCTGTTCAGCTTGGAGAAGAGACGGCTGAAGGGGGTTATGATGGAGGTCTTTAAGATCATGAGAGGTCTTGAACGAGTAGATGTGAATCGGTTATTTACACTTTCGAATAATAGAAGGACTAGGGGGCATTCCATGAAGTTAGCAAGTAGCACATTTAAGACTAATCGGAGAAAATTCTTTTTCACTCAATGCACAATAAAGCTCTGGAATTTGTTGCCAGAGGATGTGGTTAGTGCAGTTAGTGTAGCTGGGTTCAAAAAAGGTTTGGATAAGTTCTTGGAGGAGAAGTCCATTAACTGCTATTAATCAAGTTTACTTAGGGAATAGCCACTGCTATTAATTGTATCAGTAGCCTGGTTTGGTTCTGTTGGAAACAAGATGCTGGGCTTGATGGACCCTTGGTCTGACCCAGCCAGGCAATTTCTTATGTTTTTTTGTAAAAGCTTCATATTTGTCAAGTGACACAATCTCTGAAAGAAGTTGCTATGACTGACATTAGGGACATCAATTTTAAAATATTTACAAAATATTTTGTTGACACTTAAAAACACTTGCTTTTATCACGTTTTGATAAAAAAGAAAAAGCCTTTCATATGATGACATGGGGTGGAGTTTTTTACTATAAAAATTCTTATTGTGAAGCTCCATTTTTTATGCTTTAAAAAATTTAAAAGAGGTTTCTGTTATAAACAGATCATTGGTTATAATTAATATGTGGTGTGTTGACTCCTTATCACCTTGACTATAATAGATAACCTACATTAGTGCATTTGTCCACATCAATCTTAACACTGGCTTAACATGGCTATTGCAGAGATTGTTGGATAGCATTGAGCAGAATTCTTAGCTCATTCAGTAAAACTAACACAGTTTAGTACATTGGCCCTTATTTACAGAAAAATGCAGGATATTGAAAGAGTGAGGAAGCTTCTGTTTAACGCAGATGATGATTGAAATCAGTGAAGGGATTCAAGAAAGGGAAGGGAGATATACATTTGATGGCTCTTGAATATATTAGAGAAGGATACAGTTTCCACAGTTATTCATGCTTTTTTTTTATGGAGAGTTTTGCTTCTTCTCTGTGTTCATGAATGGATAACCAACACTACTTGGTAACAGATTGCTTTTCAGGAGTGGTGAACCAAAAGTAGTTGAATGTTATACTCTCCCCCACGTAAATTAGCTATCTCAATATTTCCCACCCTCAATCTGGCTAAAAACTCTGCATCTGGAGCGGCAGCATCCCTGGGAGGTTGGGGTGGGGGATAGGCCAGAGGAGGAAACGTACATGTGTAAATTGCATTTTTGGATGTATGTGCTTATTTTCCTCACAAAAAGGCAGATGCAAGTCACCTTGAACAATTTGCACCTGTAGGAGTTTTCAACATAAATGTCCTTGCATAAGTTCCCTGTGAAAATTCATGCAAAGACCAGAGGTAAAACCTGTGCACAGTTTGAATATTGCCCCCAGTATTAGGATTATATAGAATTTTATTTTCAGTTGGGGTTGTTTCTCAAAGAACATTAACTTTATTTTGAGTAAGAGATACACAATCTTAAAGTAAAGTATTTTAAAAAGCAAACCTTCCCATGTAGTCTTGTCTGCAGCTGTTACGAGGAGATGAACATATTTCCCAGATATGTCAGGGAAAAGTATTTATAACTGCAGTGGCTGTAGAAAGTCTACACACCCACTTCCAAAATGTTCATATATTGACTTATAAACTGGAAGAACCGTAAAATGCATTAAAACTGTTCCATGTATCTTTTACATCCAACCCACAACTGCCAAGTGAAAAACATATTCCATAACTTCTTAGAAAATGAGGTAAAAATAAAAGCACCAAATAGCTTGGTTGAATAAGTATCCACCCCCCTTGTACTTCTGTAGCAATCCTAAATACTTAAAGCTCTGGTATAATCACTCACCTTCAAAAGCACACACCAAGAGAACTAGCCTCATCTGTGTTACATTGCACTGATTAACATGATGACAGGGTAAGTTCAGCAGTTCCTGTTGGTTCTCTCTGCAGGGTAGTGCATTTCAAAATAAAGACTCAGCCATCAACACCAAGGAGATGACAAAAGAACTCCAGGACAAATTTGTGGAAAGGCACAGATATAGTAATGGGTATAAAAGAATTGTAATGTCCTTGAGTATCCCTCAGAGCAGTGAGGGGGGTGGGGCGTGCAGCAAGGGGGCAGTTTGCCCCAGATGACAGCTAGGAGGAGAGTGTCATTGGGAGGCCATGCCCAACCTTCCCCGACAGAACTCAATATTCCAGCGGCCAAAAAGAAGAACCAGACTGTGGGCGGAGACCAGGATCATCCTTGGAGGGTGAGGAGGAGGGATGAGGAGCACCGTTTCCTCTAAACTGTGTTCATGCGCAGCTGAGCACAACCTTTATTCCCCCCACACAGGAAGATCGGCGGTGTCATGGTGGAACTCATCACACCACAGCCTGAAGAAAACAAAAGACCTCCCCAATCCTCCAGGTGCTCCTTGCCCTTCCTGTCTGTGTGGCCCTGGAAGAAAACATTGCTGGAACCATGCAGGCAGGAAGGAAGAAGAGCAGAGTGTGTGGCAAGGCTGCCACGGATCCCATCCTGCGGCAGATCAAGAAGAGGAGGCCTGGTAGCAGGGCCACTGTGGATTCCCATCTCACCATGGCCTGAGAAGAGCAGGGCCTCTGCGGAACCCATCCCTCAGCGACCCGCAAAGTGGTGTCCCAGAGGCTGAGGCCCTATAGAGTGTGTGTGTGTGTGTGTGTGAGGGTATGTTGAGAGATTGCACATGGAAATGAGCATATATGTTGTGAGAGACAGAGAGACAGCATGTGAGAGCCTCTGTGTGTGGGAGAAAGACAACATGTGTATGAAAGCATGTGTATTTCTGGGAGAGAGCATGTGAGAGTGAGTGCCTCTGTGTGTGTGTGTGTGTGTGTGTGTGCGCGCGCGCATGTGTATGTGAGAGAAAGACAGCATGTTAGAGATGTGCAGAGGGACGCCATACATTGCATTCGTGATTCGGATTCGTCGGGCAGCAGATATGTTGCATTCGGCCGTATTTCACCACGATGCGTTAATACGGCGATTTCTATTCGTGTCCCAGCTAAAATTAAAATTAACTACAACCCCCCACCCTATCTTCTTTTTTTTTTTGCAAAGGTTTGTGTTCTCAAACTGTTTGGAAATGAACAGTTTGTAGTTACTGAAATGAGTGTGTGTGTGTGTGTGTGGAGAGGAGGAGGTCTGAATGAGTGTGCATGTGAGAGAGGGAGAGAGAAAGAGACAACACATATGATTGAGAGAGAGAGAGAGAGGGTGTCTGTGTGTGTGTGTGAAAGAAGAAATTTTGTGCTGCCCCACTAATCCAAGAAAAGTTCAAGGTGACTGGAAAATCAAACGATTTCAGGTATGGAGAGTGAGGAATTTTTCCATCCTTATTAATTTTAATTATTGGGTGCCTGCCATTTCGGAATATTTTATTGCTTTTTAGAAAAACGTTTACATTTTGTATGAGCTCTTAATTATTGGATTTTATTCTATTCATCGATTCATTGGAAATGTTCTTATTCTTATGGTGTGGCTAGTTTCGAGTGAGGGGATCCAGTGGAGACAGAGAGGGAGGGAACCAGGGGGTGTTCTGGGGGGAAGGGGGAAGGGGGAAGGGGTGCCAAAGTTGGTATCTGCCCAGGTGCCAAATACTTTAGGCATGCCATTGCCTCAGAGCACAGTCAAGGTGATTATTAAGATGTGGAATGTGTATGATACCACCAAGACCCTGCCTAGATCATGTTGACCCTCCACCCTATATGATTGATCGAGAAGGACGTTGGTCAGGGAGGCAACCAAGAGGCCAGTAGCAACTTTGAAGGAGCTACATGCTTCCATGGCCAAGACGTGTCAAAATGTGCATGTGACAACAATATTCCAAGCATTCAGTAAGTCTAGCATATTATGTACGGTAGCAAGAAATAAGCAATTATTCAAAAAAGCCCACCTTGAATTCCTTTGAAGTGTGCAAAAGAATTCTCAAGCTATGTGGCAAAAAGTGTTGTGGTTTGACATATCTAAATTAGAGCTTGTCTGAATGCAAAGTGTAATGTTTGGAGCAAACACAACATAGCACATCACCCAGAAAACACCATCCTTACTGTGAAGCATGGTGGTGGCAGTATCATTTTCTGAGCATGTTTCTCAACTGCAGGGACTGGGGCACTTGTTAGGATAGAAGGGACAATGAAAGGAGAAAAATGCAGCAAAGTTCCTGAGCAAAACCTGCTGTCCCCTGCAAGAAAGCGGAAATTGTGGTCAAGTTCACCTTTCAGCATGGCAACAAACTGAGGCATATAGCCAAAGTTACACTGAAGTGGCTAAGAAACAAAAACGTAAATGTCCTGGAGTAGCCCAGTTAGACCCCCTTCCTCAGTCCAATTGAAAATCTGTGGCATGTCTTAAAGGTCGCTGTCCATTAACGCTGCCCAATGAACTTAACATAGTTTTAGCAGTTTGTAAAGAAGAATGGTGTAATAGTGACAAATCTATGTACACAAAATTTGATTGAGACCTTGCCCAACAAGACTCATGGCTGTAATTGCTGTAATAGGTGTTTCCACCAAGTATTGACTCAGGAGGGTAGAGTCTTATGTAATGGGGAGTGGATTTCAGTTTTGTTTTTTAAATATTTATAGACTATGCTTTCTTTCCCAGTTACATATTTGGCTCTGAAATCTGTATAGTATGGTGTGTTGATGAGTGGGAAAAAAAACTCCTCATTTAAATGCATGCAAATCTAATGCACTGAGACAACTAACTTTTAAAAATGTTAAAGGGGGGTATAGACTTTTGATAGCCACTGTAATATTCAGTCTCATTACAAAATTACTGTATTCCATATTTGAAAGTGATTCAACCAGTTTAATAACAATTCAGGGAGATATCCCATCAGGAATTTCCTAATATGTGTTCCTTTTTTCCAGATGTACCATGCAAAGGGATGGTGAGGCAGTTTAGTGTTTTTAAATAATCAGTAAATGATAAAGGCATATATAACTCCAGTATTCTCAATCAAAATCCACCAAATGACTATCATGGGGGTATTATATCATTCTTATATCCCTCTCAAGATGGCTACCCAATAATATAGTTTAAAATCCAGAAAGCCAAATTCACTTTGAGCTCCTTCAATATCTTCCCAGAGAGTCTCTTTATTTTTTTCTCATTACACATAAAATAGGATGTTTTACATTTATTTGGTCAAAGAGTTTGTATGAAATTCTGATGGGTAACATCCTGAATAAATATTCTAGGTAATATACTCATACTCATGGTAGACATAAGCCCCAACCAGCTAATAAAGATAATCTTTCATCCCTATGGTAGACATAAGCCCCCACTAGCTAATAAAGATAATCTTCCAATCTTTAATACCTCTGGCAGATTTTTGTAAAATCCCCTGATATTTAAGCTGATTTAACTTATCTGGGTCAGGGCTTACTTGCTTTCCCAAATATTGGATTGAATCTGAAGTTTTAAAAAAGAACAAATAATAGTGAATTCCATCTCCTAAAACATCTGTTGCTATTTCAGATTATTTATGTGAATTTAATTTATATTCCAACACAATACTGCAGCTCTTAATGATGATGCTTATACCAAATCTTAAGAGTAACAAATCAGATGGGACCTGTAGAGTTGTGAAAGCTCAGGTACAACATCATTTTCTGTTGGTCTAATAAAAGCAAAGAAGCAAATAATGTAGTGTTATTTGTAATGTATTGTATTTGCTTAACATATATAACTACTATAAACTTTTTATAAGACCTTTTTCACATCACTGTTTAGTGTTTTTCCTTTTTTTTATATAGACCTTTAGACCTGTTGGAGTGTATATTAGTTCAAATGGTCATTTCTGCACTTTTGGCTGCAGGGTCAATGGAAATGCCACTTAAGTAGTGCTTGATTTTCAGACAGAAGAGCCATATGTGTTCCACAATTTGACTGAATTAATTTTGATTAAGAAAAGTGCATGACATTCTTCTGAAACAATAAAATTCCACTCCATGAAATGTTATTAGTAGCCATGGCAAGAAAGAAAGGAGTGTGTATTTTTGAATAGCAAAATCCTACCAAGGTAATATGTATGTTTGCTAAGGTGTAAAACCTTTTGATAGCTACATATGAATTCTAACTTAATGGAGGGGTGGTCCTTACATTTTGATCAGTAAATTTGTTTTTCTTTTTTTTTATTTTCTTGTGACAGGAGTCACACCTAAGTAATCAGCTAAAATGCTAAAATATATGTCAAGACATCCAAAAGCATGCAGTGCACGAAGCATCCTGTATTTTAGAAGACTGAATTATGGAACGTACAGCTTTTGAAGGGCAGCTCCTTTGCTCTGTCTTCCTGCAGAGGAACAGATTTACTGAACTCTGGATGGGAGCCTGCCTGAACCAGTGCTGCTGGCTCCTTCATTGCTCTTGCTGCAGTTGCTGCCAGCATGGAGTGGTAAGGGAGGGGGTGGAGAAGTAGTGGTGGAAGAGGAGGTGGGGAGATCGGGGGGCCTGACTATGTTTGGGGGAAAGAGGAATTAGGGGCCTATTTACTAAAGTGCATTAACAATGCATGTTCATGGTCGTTACTGCAGCTTCATATTACACTATTCACTCAACGGCATAAAGCCTTTAGTGAATACGCATTAGAGGTTTTACAAAAGCCAGTAATGCATATATCCTTTACTACTGCAAAACCACAACTGCATTCTGCTGCTGGTAATGCAGCTGCAATCTAAATTATAACAATGTCAATCCAGCTCCTCCAGTGAGTAAAGGGCCATCTGCGGCCTGGTAGGTCCCCTAAGAGGTACAGAGTTCTGATGCCAGCGCCCATCTCCCAATATCTATGAAGGGGAAGCAACCTTCCTCTTTCTCTTCCATTCCCTTCCCCTAAAAGGATCTTCAAGCCCTGAAGCCTCCATCCCCCCACAAAATGTAAGGGGTTCTGAGGACCCCCTTACCACTCCCATTGCTCGGCCCCCAATCCTCCATACCCTATCCATCAGTGCAGAAAGGGACAGGAGCGATCCCCACTTGCTTCTGATATGCTGACTGCAGAGTGAAAAATGGCACTGTCTGTCTTGATGCTTTTCTTTGCACCATACATTACCTTTCATAGCTATTTCGATGCCCAGTTCCTAAGTCTTTCAAGGTCCTCCTGCAATTCCTCTATGTCTGTTTGGCATATAACTACTTTAAATCAATTTGAGTCATTTGCAAATGTGATCACCTCACTCACTAAGGAATACGCTAAATAACACTTTTCCCAGAACAAATCCCTGGAACACTCTTCTAGTCAGCTGCCTCCATTGGGAAAACTGACCATTTAGTCGTATACTCTGTTTCCTATTTTTTTAAATCAGTTATCAATCCACAGTAGGACATTGCTCCCTATCCTGTAACTTTTTAATTTCCTGAGGAGTTTTCATAAGGGACTTTATCAAATGCCTTCACATGCTCATTTCAAACCTTCAAAGAATTTTCCTCGATTAGTAAAGGTAAAGTTCAGACCTGTTGGGTTTGGTTGGAGGACTAGATTGGGAGCCACTGATTTCAAATGCCAGTAGTGCACCTAGAGAAGTCCCTAGGGGTTCAAAATACAGCCAACAACTATAGTAGGGGTGAATGATTCTGCTGCAGTTCTTCCATGCATTGTATAGTGAAGGAGGTAGTAAAGACATTGGCAAAAACAATTTGTTAGTCACACTGCACTGACCAATTAGAGTGGAGAAGCACTGTGAATGGGGTGAGGGATGATATCAGACACTACAGGCTCTGTGCATTTTTCAGGTTCTGCTCTTCATTATTATTCATTTAGATTTATATTCCCCTTTTGGCACTTTTTTTCAGTCCTTCAAAGTGGATTACATTCAGGTACTGTAGGTATTTCCCCATCCCCAGAGGGCTTACAATCTAAATTTGTACCTGAGGCAATGGAGGGTAAAGTGACTTGGCCAAGGTCACAAGGAGCGACATCAGGACTTGAAGCCTGGTCTTCTGGTTCATAGCTCTAACCATTAGGCTACTCCTCCAAATATGGAACCAACAGGCAGAGCCCGAAACAAAGGAGCAGAGCCCATAATGTCTGAACGCCCTCATTCACAGTACTTCACGGATGCGTGAATCACCTCCTTCATTATATGGTGCACTTTTATATGGAGTCCATGAATGCCCTTTTTGTTTGGATCTCTGGCAGATCTTCTGTGGAGATTTGTAGAAGTAGTACAGGAGCAGAAGAACAGCAATCATATTGGGAAATCTTAGGGAAGAAGAAATAACATAACCTCCTTATACCTCTGCAGCCACTTGCTGGCTGCTGTTTTATTCAATGCAGCTGTTGGAGACAGCAGTCAAGAGTGGTAAATAGTGAGAGATGTAACTTTTTAATGCCACTTTTTTTGAATAATATATCTGTCTGCTCTGTACAATAGTAGCTGTTTTCTTCTTGAAATAGGACAAAACAAAGGGCTGCAACTAATCAGAACAGTGTAGGTGTTCTTTAGTAATCTGTAGATCATGTATCCTGTATTCCTCTATATAGTGAACATGTGGGAGTTTATGTGGGCACAGAACTCAATAATAGCAGGTCTGGAGGAAAATTCTCCTAAACATTATTTTTATCCTAAACTTTGAATAAGATAGTACCATACACTTAAAACATTTTTAATCAATATCATTGTGCACTGGAGCTTATTCCTCTAATAGTTAAATTGTGTGAATTAAATCAAAGTGAAGGCTTTGGAGAAAAAGCTGGAGTGGAAATCACATATGCTTTTAGAAGGCTAGAACTGTACATCATGTTTTAATAACCTCAATAATATATTCATTAATGCTCTTGATATTTTTTATAGAGAGCTTGGGAAGCAGAAGCGCCAAGGTTGTTTTCGGGTTTGTTTGTTTTTTTTCTGTTTTCAGGTTTTGTTTCACAGAAAATGTCTACAAACACACTATGGAAATGCATGCTACATGCATGTGCCTTAGTACTATAACAGTGTATGTGTGCCACATGCATGTTACATGCTTTTTTTCTGAAGGAGACTGTACATCACATCTCCACTGGTGCTATAATATAAATAAGAAAATGCATTCAAATGTTTGATATTTAATAATTTGTTTTCTACAGCAGCATGGAATATTTTTGCATGTGTAAATAGATTTCATATATATGCCCCTTAGTAGTTTAGGAGCCCTATAAGTAGAGTCAGCAGACTCAAAAGACCCTACCCCTGCTAGTGAGCTCAGTGTAGTTAGGAGTGTTTAAGGAGGGGTGACACTCCTTGGTGGGAGAGATTATTGACTGAATACAACTCCTGCACCCATGTGAAGCAGTGGAACCAGGGGAATCTGAATCAGGAGACGTCAGTCTGCAAACTGCAGTCTGAGGGTGCATTGTCCCCATGGAGTGGCATGAGTAGGATCTTTTCTTTCACAGGAAAGGGACCTGGGGGAGGGACATTCTCACAGCTGAGGGGTATTTGGAAAATGATGATTCCTGTCCAGTGAAAGGGACAGGGGTCCAAGTTAGGGATTCTCAGTTCTTCCAGGAAGGAAAAGAGTCTTGGGGTTCAACAGGGAGAACCCCAAGAGATCTGAAGAGATGTTTTTGCCAGGAAGCAGAGGTGCTGCAATAGTAGGGTTGTTTAGAGATGGGGAGACTTGAGGGATCTTTTCATTTATTTTTATGGTGAATGCTATTGATTGAAATTATTTTTAATGAATTGTTTTTATGTATTTTGACTGTATGTTTTTTAATGCTGCTGTCCATGTGAAGGGGTTTAAAACCCCAGGATACCTTAAAGTACCAGCTCTAGATATCTGGCCCAGTCTACCTTAAACCCTATAGCAGCAGGGGATCCTGGTCTAGTGTTATGACCATCGGCCGCGGGAGGCCGCGACCAACCCAGCTTACATTCTGCCATGCCTAGCCCTCCTCTCCAGGAAAACTCGCAGCTCTGGCCAGCCATTGTCGCCATGCTGTTCCTGGCCCTCCTTGCTCCACATGGTGGCTGGGATGCCGCTGGCCCATGCTCCAATTCCGGGCCTCCCTAGGCACGCATGTGCCATCTGCTCTCTATTTAAAGGGCCAATGGCGGGAATAACAGGGCTGTCCCAGACTGATGACATCATTACCTGGGGATATTTAAGCACCTCCTTCGGCCTATGCAAACTGACATGGAAACTAGTTCCTTCGCCTTACTGGTGCTTGTTCCTGTCTCTCTCTGGACCCATGGTTCCAGCCTTGGATCTCCACCTGCGGATTTGGACTCTGGCTCGGGTACCCGCTCCTCAGGGGCCTGCTTGCACCTTCTCAGGAGACCTGGTCTCCAGATTCCCCACTCCTCGGGGTAGCCCATGCTCTCCTTACCAGAGCTCCTGCTGACTCACTTCTCCGCTCCTCGGGGTTGCCTTAGCACTGCCTATCAGAGATCCCATCTCTGCACTTCCCCACTTCTCAGGGCAGCCTCTACCATACCACACCAGAGACTTTGATTCTACGCCTCCGCGCTTCTCAGGGCAGCCTCTACGTCACTTCATCAAGTGACTTTGACTCTACACTTCCCCACTCCTTGGGGCAGTCTCAATGCCTTTGCACCAGTGGCTATACTCTACGCTTCCCCGCTCCTCGTGGCAGCCTACGTAACTACATCAGAGATTTGACTCTGCACTTCCCCACTCCTCGGGGCAGCCCCTACGTCATCACACCAGAGACTCTGTTGCTACGTTGTCTCACCCCTCGGGACAGTCTCTGCGTCACGCCTTCAGAGATCCAGTCTCCACACTCCCCGCTCCTCGGGGCCTATCTAGCGCACCTCTGTTTTGGAAGTTCCTTCTCTGGTACCTCGAACCCTCAGTCCTTCCTAATACTGTGACTCCTTGAACTATGCCTCTTTGTCCTGCTCCTCGGGACACCTCACCATATATCCCAGTGCAGGTACCCGCAATCACGTGGCAGTGACGCAGGATGTTCTCACTGTACTGAACTATAGTTGTGTCACCTGCTGCAGCTGACCTCGCCTCCCGACAGTAAGGATCTGTGGGGCTCCACCCCTCAGGTAGCATCAACCTCCACCTTGGGCCAAGGGTCCACGAAACCCACGAATGCTAACATCTAGGGCAATTTTCTAGGGAGGGGGACTTACTAGCAAGACCCAGGAGGGAAGAGGAAGCCCAAGGGGCAAGAAGGAAGCCTAGGAAAGGCCAGTACTGCTGAATTGTGAATTACATTGCTGTTTTTGTTTGAAAACTGCTTTTATTTTATTTCTTGTTATTAATAAAAGTTTATGAGAGAGCAGCCAGAGTCCAGGCTGGAAGCAGATAAAAACTTTGTGTAATTTATTAAAGTGCGGTATCTGAAAATGGCAGTGTAATTAATCTGCAGAGCTTTTATTTGTGTTGTCAAGGCTGGGGATTTTGCATGTTTCTTGCACACAATGGGGACCTCCATCTTGGGGCCATCATCTTAAAGGGACCACAAAGCTCTGTAAGAGCCCTCTAATCCATCATCCGGGTCATGCTTAGGATGATATAGTGTCCCCCAACTTGATCCCTGCCCCATCAGGCATAAAAAAAATAAATAAAATAAAACAAGTAATATAGTTAGGTCCCACAATGACTTTAGGTTCCACTGGATCTGGGCCCCACACCATATCCATGGAGCCCCCCCCTCCATAAGCTTACTACATAATTTTAATGAGTCTTCTCTTCAGAGGCAGATATCCCCATCACTCCTGCATTTCCAATGCCATCTTTCAAAATGGTGCCGACCAATCTGCATTTTTCTTTTCCTCCATACAATCACTCTTGCCCCCTAAAGACCTCCAGAGTTGTACAGTAAATTTGGAAGGGGGGAGGGTGTAGAAGATAGTAGGGATCAAATTGGAGGATTGTTTTGTTTTGCTAATGGGGTGGACCTTATAAACCGTGGCTGGAATCTATTCGTGCTACTTGTTTTATTTTTTATGTGCCAGGTGAGGAATCTATATTATCATACAGATCACTAAGGATATGGGCATGGGGTATGCTGGGGCTTTTAAAGAGGTAAGTGGCCCCTTTAAGATGATTGTCCTGGGAGCATTGTCACCTACGTTTTGGTGATGCTGCTGTGGGAAGTTAGCTATATTTCTGGAGATGTAGATATACCTCTAAGTAATGCAGCTTGCGAAGATTTTTCATGAGCTGTGATCCTTGTTATCATACCAATGAACAGTTTTGTATGCATTTGAATGCAACGCAGCTCATCAGCCTTCCTATGTTGGGCCTAACATGAAAACATTTGCAATAATCACTAATTTTGTGCTTTATTGCCAATTATAGTGCTATAACATATTTTACCACTCACTAAACAATGTAGCAAATGTGTTATCTCAGTTTAGCAAATTGAACTTCTTAGATGTCATTTAACTAAAGTGTGTTAAAAACATATTTTATCTTGTGGTTTTAGGCACTTAAATTACCTCATTATTTATTAAACTGGAATAATTGCATATAACAGTTCCGTAAATACTTCAGTACTGTTCCTATGCCCGGGAACATATAGAAATGAACGATGTAATTAAATTATTTCTTTATAATGCAAATATTTGATATTCTGCTTTTGCCAAGAATGGTCTCAAAGTACTGTAGATTACAATCAGTTTGCACTGGACTAACAAATATAATACCAATAACCAGCGGTGGATTCCCGATGAAGACAGGCCCATGGATTCGCCGCCCAGGACAGCCCAGGAGATACCACATGGTCTGCCAAGCATGCCTCTGTCACGGCCGTGCTCGGCAGACCACGTGACTAGCGCGACTGGCCCACCGGGGGATGCCCGATCCCCCCGATAGGCCAATCCGCCCCTGCCAATAACATGCATTACAGAATCATGTGCAGTGGACCTTGCATAAATGTCCAGGCATAGTGGATATTACCATTTTATTAACGAACAGGCTGGGGAAAAGGCTTGGTTGAACAGCCAAGCTTTTATCTTTTTTCTGGAAAGTAAGGTAGCATGGTTCAAGGCGATCGGCACCATTTTGAACAGTGGCAGCAGATCACCTTTGCCCTCACTATGTCACAGGGGCCGACCGTCGGTACCTGTGACATAGTGAGGGCAAAGGCGATTGGCCGCATTTTGAGTCCTGGAATCGGATGGCCGGCATGCAGGAGGTCGCTCCCGGACCCCCGCTGGACTTTTGGCAAGTCTTGTGGGGGTCAGGAGGCCCTTCCAAGCTGGTCAAAATTCCCTGGGGGTCCAACGGGGGTCCCGGAGCGACCTCCTGCACGCCGGCCGTCCGATGCCAGGACTCAAAATGGCGCCGATAGCCTTTGTCCATACTATGTCACAGGGGCTACCGGTGCCATTGGTCAGCCCCTGTCACATGGTAGGAGCACAAGATGGCGCTGGTGACCATGTGACAGGGGCTGACCAATGGCACCGGTAGCCCCTGTGACACAGGCTATTGGTGCCATGATGAAACCGGCAAACGAGGGTGTGAGAGTGTAGGGGATGGCTTCTGGATTCCCCGCTGGACCACCAAGGAGTTTTGGTAAGTCTTGGGGGGGTCAGGAGGGTGGGGGGTTGTAGTTAATTTTAATTTTAGCTGGGACACGAATATAACTCGCCGTATTAACGCATCGGGGTGCCACACGGCCGAATGCAACGCATTTGCTCCCCGACGAATCCAAATCACGAATGCAACGTATGACGTCCCTCTGCACATCCCTATCAAATTTATCCAATCTTAGGATCTGTGCTCTGATTTTCACAGTCAAGACCTCTATGTATAAAAGGTTGAAAACAACCCCAACTGTTTGCATTTTGCAAGCCTGCAGGTTTTAATTCAGAATGATGCATTATATTTTAAAAACATTGAAAAATATGACTCAATTAACTATACAGTAATAATACAATTTCTCATTTTTAAATTTGGAAATTATTAGTAATGGCAAGTGCTCATTAAGGATATAAAATTGTTGAAAATTACTTCAAGGCTGTTGTACTATGGATGTTGCTTTATTCACATATTTTCTAGAATCATTTACACATGCAGAAACACACACACAATCATTATATTGCCATGCTAATTTAAATTTATTGCTGGTTTATTTCCTATGATATTGGACGTTCCAGTGTTAATGGTGAGCTTCAGAATTAAATGCTTTGCAGAACACTTTTTGTGTTCATTAGCTCTGTTTAATACGATAAATTTTCATCCTACCTTCAAGATACGACAGTAGGATGCATCACAAAATATGTTTGCCGGCAGAAACATGGCCTCCTAAAAATTTAGAAAATGTCAGGAGAAAAGGACCACTTGATCTACCCAGTCTACCCATTGGTGCCTGTGTATTGTGCTGCCATATGTCTTATGTGATCTGAGGTCTTCTCCCTCCCTTCTCCACTACGGATCTTTTGTGTCTTTTCCTTTCATGCTTGGATTCTGTCGCTATTTTGATTCCTGTGATTTCTGCTGGAAGTTGGTTCCAGATGTCCATCATCTTTTAGAAGAAAAATTATTTTCTCTTATTAGTTGTAAGTTTTTCTCCCTTCAGCTCCAGAAGATGATCCCCTTATCTTTGAACTTTTAATTCTATGAAAATTCTTTTTTCTGGTATTTTATTGATGCCTGCTATGTATTTGAATGTTTGTATCACATTTTCTCTTTCTCTTCTTTCTTGTGGAGATTACACCTTTAACTTCCTTAGTCTCTCTCTGGCTTATAGTGCAGACCATGCACCATTTTGGTGGCTCTTCTTTGTCGTGTCTCTACCTTGTTAATGTCCTTTTGTAGATGTTTGTTTTCAGAGTTGAATACATTTCTCAAGATAGGGTCTCACAGAGACCTGTAAAAAGGTAATATTTCTTTCCTCTGTCTGCTAGTGATACCTATGTAATGCACCCAAGTGTGCCATTCTCAACTGCTTTGTCATTCTAACTAGCTAGATTTGGTCATAGGAGGTATTGACCCCAAGGTTTCTTTCCTCTTTAGTGACTGCTAGTTCTTCACTTCTAAAAATATATTTGGTTCTTGTATTTCAGTATCCTACGTGCATGATTTTGTAATTTTTGGGTTAAAATATAATTAGTTATCTTTGATTATTTTTCCAATTTTTAAAAATATATTTTTATTGTATTTATCTCTTCTGGCAAGTCTACTTTGTTGCAAATTTTCATGACATCTGAAAGCAAGCACACTTTGCCTTCTAATACTTCACTAATGCCACTTATAAAGGCAATGAAGAGCAATAGACCCAGCACTGATCCTTTAGGCAAACTGCTGGCCATGTTTTCTTTACTAGACTGAATCCCATTGACTACCTTTCTCTGAATTCTGTTGCTCAATTTCTCACCAAGTTTATAATTTGTGTTCCAAATCACAGACTAGCTAGCTTGCTGACTAGTCATGTATATGGAACAGTGTCAAAGGTTTTACTGAAATCCAGTTAGGCCATATGTATGGCATGCACACCGCCCGCCCCCAGATCTACTACGCTGGTCAGTTTATCAAAGAAATCAATCACATTTAATTAGCAAGACTTGTGTGTAATCATGTTGCCTACGACCCTGTAATCTGCTAGCTTCAAACTACTGTACTATTCTGTCCCTCAGCAGTGCTTCCATTACCTAACCCAGCACTGATGTTGTTAATAGTGTGTAGCTTTCCACTTCCTCCTTGTTCCCTTCCTTATCTCGAACAGCACTTCATGCGAAGGACATAGGTCTTTTTTTTTTTTATAAATATCACCAAGAAGCCTGGCCCATTTCTTCTTAACCAAGGAGCATTAAAGTTAATATTCTGGGAGGAAGGGAGGTGCTAGTGAGCCCAAGCAGTATGGCTGTCTTATGATTCTACTCCTTTTGATCCATATTTTTTTCATTAAAGTTCATTTTGATGAAATACCAGCATGAGTAACAGTGTCTTGGATTCAAAGATATCTGGAAACAAGGGAAACAAAAGCAAACATTACAAACACAGTCACCGCTCTCCAGCTCAGATGGTGCCTGCTAAAGTCAATCCACCTGCAGAGGGCTCCATTTTGGCTGAACTGAACAATCCGAGAGACATGATACAAATTAATCGCCACAATAATGGATTTCGGATCTGACGTGGTGAGACTTTCTGCGCAGGTCTCAGTGTTCCAAGTGCACTTTGCAGCAAATGAGAAAAAAAACTGCTGCCAGTGGTATGACAGAGATCAGCCGGCTGCAAAGAAAAGTGCAGCAGCTTGATTCGGTTTGAATGACAGCATAGGATTTCTCAAATCTAAATTACTGGAGTATTGTTAGGATTCTTGGTCTGCCTGAGTGTGCAGAAGGGCCTAATACGATCTCTGATTTGTAGAGGGTGCTCCTGGTTCTGCTAGGTTTTCAGTTTACCAAGGAGTTTGAGATCCAGTTTACATATCGCCTCCTCCCCATTGCTTTTCAATAGCAGTTTTCCCAGATTCTTCATTATCCCCCAAGTACTTGGAATTCTTGCTTCTGAAAGTCTACAAAGGACTTCAAAGGGGCGTGGGATAAACACTGTGGATCCATAAAGTCAAGAGGCCGCCAATGAAGAGTGGGTGACTCGCCAGAATGATGGCTACTGCCTGGAGACAATACCCTTAGTCAATAAACATACACATGGTTACTGTGACTCCAACATCACTCTAAGATTCAACAGCAAGAGGAAATGTGGAAAAAAGGATTTGCACTCACAAAGACGGGAGTAGCTGGCTTGTTACGGCGGTTACTACCCCAAACCAAATATCCAAATTACTACCTCCACCTTCCTCTATTCCTGATGCCTTTCAACTAGCTTGATCACTCCATTCTTATACTTCACTTTCAATGCATATCCAGCATAGTTCTCTGCTTCAACAGCAGGGGAAAAGAAAAACTGTTACTTCACACATCCAGCAGAGCTCTCTGCTTAAACGGCAGGGGAGAAGAAAAAAGGGTTCGCACTCACAAAGCGGGGAGTAGCTGGCTTGTTACGGCGGTTACTACCCCAAACCAAATGTACCTGATACTTCACTCTCGACGCATATCCAGCATGGCTCTCTACTTCAACGGCATGGGAGAAAGACTGATACATCACGAATTTCCAGCATAGCTCTCTGCTTCAACGGCAGGGAAAAGAAAAACTGATACTTCACGCATATCCAGCATAACTTCAACGGCAGGGGAGAAGAAAAAAGGATTCACACTCACAAAGCGGGGAGTAGCTGGCTTGTCACGGCGGTTACTACCCCAAACCAAATGTGCCTGATACTTCACTTTCGATGCATATCCAGCATAGCTCTCTGCTTCAACGGAAGGGGAGAAGAAAAAAACTGATACCTCACGCATATCCAGCATAGCTCCCTGCTTCAACGGCAGGGGAGAAGATAAACAACCAATAAGGGCTGTATAACATAATCTGGGTAAAAACAAATAAGCATGGGTGTAGCTTGCTTATTGCGGCGGTTACTACTCCTACTACCTCTAACTAATCAAGCTAGATATTTCACTTGGATGCAGCTCCTCCACCGCTCTCTACATTAATGGCGGGGGTGGAAGGGAATTAGAACCAAGAGCTAAGAGAAACAGATAAGTATGGGAGAAGAAATGAGGGAAGCTTGCTGGGCAGACTGGATGGGCCATTTGGTCTTCTTCTGCCATCATTTCTATGTTTCTATGTTTCTATATTTTATGCCATTCATCCTAAGCTTAAATACTTGGGGGCAAAATACTGCATTTTCTATCCAACCACATTTTGGGTGACTTTCAACAATGTCATCAAGTCCTTTGATTCACCTGAGGCATTGTAGGAATATCTTGACAAATATGCTGCTGGAGAAGAAATGGCATGACTTTTGTTTTTTTGTTTTCTCTCTTTCTGCCTTTGCACATCTAATTCTCTTCTCTGTTCATAATTGAATTTTAGTTGAACGTTCTGATGTGTGTAATGTACACAATGTAGTTTTCTTGCCTGTTTACATGGTGATTATGGTTTTCAAGTCCAGAAAAGATTATTTTTTTTAAAGATTATATATATACATATGTAATCAGGTGCAAGATTGGGTCAAAATAATGGATAATAATCATAATAAAATAAGAGTTTACCTGTTTGAGCATCCTCTGACTCTGGCTGACATCATTAGAAGATCTGACACTCCTGTATAGCAGGTGGCTGAGGCAAGAGCAGTTGAAGGAGTCTGAGACAGGTGGAGTTGGAGAATGCATCATTGGCCATGATGGCTAGGGTTAAAAAGGGGCTTATCAAGGCCCTTCTGCACTGTCGCACTGGCTCGGGAGTATTTTAGAGAGGAGAGGTCAGAGGCTGAATGCATTGTAAGGCTGCATTGTCAGGACAGCCACGGGATGTTTTGTGTGTGTATCTTACGGCCCTCCTACTGCTACTCATGTTTACTGCTACTCAGGTTGACAGCCCTGGGAGAGAATTAACCTCCTCCCGCAGCATTGCAGATGGCCAGTCAGGATGACGGGAGGAGTAGCACAGGAGCAGCTTACCACAGTTCTCCACAGCTTGGGAGGGACAGAGTGAACCAGAGGAGCAAACAGGAAGTGTTTTTGCCTCTGTCACTGATGCTTTTTCCCTGCCACAGTGGCAGCTTGGAAAAGTCAACTCCATCACAGTTCTTCTGAGGGAGGCCAGTTTAAGCATTCAGGAGCCTTGGAAAAGCCCCTGGCACTGAGGAGAGACCCAGCTATGTTTTTCATGACATCACTGTGACATCACTTTCAAATCATGGTGCCGATCCAAAGGAAAATAAAATAAGAGAAAATCAACAAAATAAAGAAAAATAAAGTATGGGGACAGATGAGAAGGGCATCAGGAAGGCTCTGGGTGAACTCCTGAAGGGTTTTGAAAGTGCAGAAGGCAGGGAATAGCAATGCCAGTGCAGAAAAAATACAAAAACATGTCAAAATGAATAAAATAAGTAGAATAGCATTATTGGGAACGTATGTAGAGAGGTCAAGGACGTCAGACAAGCCTCCATCTTGGAGAAGGGTGCTGAGAGAGGTTAAAATGAATGTCCACATTATTACTGAATTTTAGAGGAAAATGTGCTAAAAGGGAACAAAATAAATAGCAGGGTGCCCTGGCATATGTAAAATTTTCAAATAACATTTTTAAATCTGAGAAAAATGCTAAAGAGAATTTTATTTTTTGTTTAAAATTACTCCATTCCAGTCAAAAACTTGTAGCCCAATCCAGGTTGTCCCAGACTTGGAAGCACAGCTGGAGGCTGTTTGAAGCCATTGCCCTGACAACCTAGCAGTCCTGTAATACAGATGTTAAAAACAACAGGGTGAAGCAGTCAGCCTGGGAACACCAGGGTAATGCTATGAATAGCTTATCGGGGGCCATTTTAAAGGGATACCAGAAGGCACTATTGGCACTATATTTTAAGTATAGGTCAAAAAATGTGAGGAAAATGTTTCAAGAAACCAATGTAATTAAGCTTCCTTTAATGGACAAATATTTGTGCTCCTAATTTTAATCATTTACACGAGGAAATGTAATTCACTTATAAGGTGTGCACGCACGTCCATGTGCACGCGCTTCCCGGCGCACACACATGAACACGCCAATTTTATGACATGCACTCTCTACCTAGCTGCTATCAAGCAGAAATGTATAACCAGTTATGTAACCAATCAAGCTAGGTCAAGAGTAGAATGTACAAATCTCATCTTTGTAGTACCTTTCGTCACCCCAAATCACATAAAATCTTCACTGATGTGTATTGACTGTGCATGTAAAGTGCCCTCCAAAACCTAGGCCACCACCAAAAGCTCACCCCAAGTTGCTAGTTTCCCCTCCTACAGTAAAATAAATAGCTTACTTATATGAGAGTAGGCAGAAAGAAAGGTATTGGAAAAGAACACCAAAAAAAGGAGTAGGAGAAAACAAAAGATCAGAGACAGAGAACAATGAGAAGAAACAACACACAAGAAAGGCAGATTCATTTTATTTTCAATTCAAATATTTTATTGTTTGACTTTTGAAAGTATTAACTTATTTTATGTCATATGTTATGCATTTTTAAAATAGGTATAGTATTGGGGAATCTTCTTTAGGACTGGGCTTTAGGTTTTAATTAAAGTGCAGCGTAATGTCATGTTTCCTGACTGATAATAATGCTAAAGGGATATGAGTGGAATTTTGGATAACTTGGCTGCACATTTTAGCACTGCACTCCTACCCCCAGCTAAGGTTTTCAGCAGGTTCCAGATTTTCAGGACAAGTTGACCCAGTCCTCCTAATTGTACCTTATTATGGGGTACATTTTAAAAGAGAACGTGTGTGCATACTTTTGTTCGCACATCAGGCGCGAAAAAAAGTACGCTGGATTTTATAAGATACGCGTGTAGCCACGCATATCTTATAAAATTCGGGGTCGGCGCGCGCAAGGGGTGAACATTTGTGCAACTTGCGTGCGCCGAGCCCTGCACACGCTGCCCGTTCCCTCCGAGGCCGCTCCGAAATCGGAGCGGCCTCGGAGGGAACTTTCCTTCCACCCCCACCCTCCGCACCTTCCCCTCCTTTCCCCTACCTAATCCACCCTCTCGGCCCTATCTAACGCTTCCCCCTACCTTTATCAGAAAAGTTACTACTGCCTCCGGGCAGTAGTAACTTACGTGCGCCGGCACGGCAGGCCCCGATACAGGCCGCTGTGTCGGGGCACTCGGCCACACCCCCGGACCACCCACACCCCCCCGAACACGCCCCCGATCGAAAACCGCGCCCCCTTGATCACGCCCCCGACCGCCCCTTTTTGCAAGCCTCGGGACTTACGCGCGTCCCGGGGCTTGCGTGCGCCGCCGAGCCTATGCAAAATAGGCTCGGTGCGCGCAGGGGGGGGGGGTTAAAAGGGTTACGCGCATACCTTATGCGCGTAACCCTTTTAAAATCCAGCCCTATCTGCATGAACTTGTGGTTCCGCTGTCCCTACTGATTTCCAGAAGAAAAGCAAGACCACATGCCAATGCAGGCAATGGAGTGAAACCATGACTGGATCAGCCTGTTCTGAAAATCTTGTGCCAGTTGATAACCCTGGACCCAGCTGCAGTCCAGCAGTGTAGAGACTACAAGACGATGCATGCTCATGGCTCTGCAGTGATCCTTTCTCTACTGTATGTTGTTTGGCCCTGAAAGGAAGCCCATGGAAAAGAGAGCAACTATTGGGTCTATGACTATATTTTTATACTGATGTTGCTGTATCCTTTGGTGCTGCATCTCTAAATGGCAGAAGAGAGAGTGAGAAGAAGAGAGTGTACCATGACAGAGCCTGAGGGGGCATATATGGGTGGTTTCTATTCTAGTTTTGGCCTATTTTTTGTCTGAGAAATGTCTTGGGTCCATATTATACCTTCTGATAACACAACACATTCAATACTGAAATAAAACATTTTAGAATTGTTAAAAAAAATTATTTTGCATTCATTCTTGAAGTGTCCTCTAGTCCCAATTTCCCAGTAAACTGCAGAAGAGATTATTGTTTTCCTTTCACTACTTAAAACAATTATTTCAAATTGCCTTGTCTGAAAAGCGTCTTGGTGCTGCATAATGCTTGATGTTTGTCAAAGTCTTTGTTTCCCTTTGTGTACTCCCTGCTGACTTACCCAGAAGCTAGTTAAGTTATGAAAATTATTCAGACCCTCATTTGATAATTGAAGGTCTATTGATTAGTTGTCTGCTAATTACTTGTCTTGTAGCATAAAGGATGAATTAAATGGTTTGATAGTAAACAGCATAAAAAAGAATAGACCATTTCTACATTGCACTGTTGTCTCCCAGTCTCTGTGTTGCAGCTGTAGTTTTATATATGATGGTGCTGGTTGCTTGTATGCACTGCTTAGCATGTCTGATCAAGAGAGTTTGATAACTAGAATGACCACGATAAATATGACAGGTAAGGAAGCCCCTAAGCCCTTTACATTACAGGATATCTTGTCAAAATTATATTTCTTGCAGTATGTAGCAGATGTTCCATATGGCTAGCAATAGAATGTGAAATGCCTATTAGCCCTTATATTTTTCTCTTCTAGCAAAGAAATTAATTATTGCCAATTTGTACTTTAACTTGATGTCTGCTCTAAGAAATAGATTTGAAGAATTTGTCAATCTGGTGTATGAAAAAAAAAAAAAACCCAAAACAAAGAACACTGAAAGATAATGGAACCTATTCACTAACATTTCAGTGTCTTCATGCTAATTTAGCATGCCAAATTAGCTACCCTGTTTCTACATATCTTATACATTATGCACTCCACCTACAAGTTAGTGATTTTTGCAATTTACTTTGAATAATTGTATGCATTATCGAAGACAGCAATTCTTTTGAAAGAACTAAAAAAAAACCTCCCAGTGTTAAAGATGTTGAAATTGCACTGATATAGCCTTAAGCTGGATTGCTGGCATAATACACTGCCTTATAGCAGTGACATGATGCTAAGTAGTAAAAGTAGAAAGGTGGCAGCTGTTTATTTAAAAACATAGCTAGAAAAATTTTTGTTTGACTTTTCTACCTTTGACCAGCGTACTGTAATTGTATTTTAATAATTTGTATATTTTTGTCCTATCATGCTTATTATTTTATTTAAAAACACAGGACAAACAAATTATCAATTGTTAAAAATACCAAAATATAATTACCATTTATCTCTAGTCAACTTACTCCATGGGGCCTTATTTCTAAAATGTGTTAAAAGTGTGGAGTGATACATGTTTTTAACCTGCTCTTTAGTGAACGGTGCATTAAGGAGCAAATTTTCAAAGGATTTACACGCTTAAAACTGGGTTTTATACATGTAAATGCACTTTATGGGGCAGATTTTTGAATCGGCGTGTGAGGGGTACATTTGTGCGCGCTACCCAAAAGCCGACAGCAATCGCACCACCGCGGTGTTATCGCTGCCGCCTTTAGCACACCAGCGAAGTTTCCGCAGCGTCCGCCCCGAAGCCGCCCCCACTCCTCCTCTTCCGGTGCCGACGCCGCCCCGATCTAGCTATCGCACGCGAAAAATCCCTTTTCGCGTGCAATAGGGTTAGAAAATAACCCCCATAAGGAGCTACGATATGGCTAAGAATCAAAGAAAGATGAATGTTAGCTACAATGTACCTGATACCCAACTATTAACGTTATTTAAAAAAATGTACAATAAAAATTCCATATATCACAGTTACAAGAAGTGTTCCATAGGAGTGAAGCTTTTCAGTTGTGCTGTACAATCACTGAGCTTTATAGCTTACAAAATCATACAAATTTGATTAAAGCAAAAAAGCTTTCTCCTCTCACTAATTCTATATTGCAGTGAGTAGGAAGACAAATCTTACAGCAGAACTCTGGTAGCATCTTTTTCTAAAGTGAACCCATTTTTCTATATTTTTAAAAAGCATAGTTAGGATTTAAATAATTTCAAACTAGAATAAATAGCTCGTTTTGATCCTAACTCGCTTCTTCCTTTTCTGATCATGCTTCTGACTGCCAAGTGAATATTTATTTGAAAATAGCCATTTTCTCAAGAAATTAACAAATTTGATAAAAGGAAGGAGGGTGGAAGAAGAGATGTGTTTTTTAACAGCATTTTTTTTAACTACTACTCTTTTCGTAGAACTAGTCCCTAAGATTCTCCTTCCTCAGTGCTGTAATGAATGCCTTCCTGCTTGCTACAGAATTATATTTTATTGTAAGTAAAAGCACTGTAGATCACTAGTGGCAAAGTATGTATTGCTAGTTTGGAATGTCACAGTCCACAACATTTATAACATTTCATGCATGCAAGGTGCAACCATTTTTAGTAGCTGATTTTCCCAGTTTCTCACCTAAATGTGCATTGAAAAAGCTGTCTTTAAGGGGTATTAAACACACCATCTACTTCAGGTATTCTCCTGCTGTTCCATGGCATCATACCTTGACTCAGTACCTAAGAATAGACCAGCTCACTACCTCTCTGATCTGAGAATGCATTGACAAAATGGGTGTTGTTGGATGTTTTCCCAGGGTAGCCAGTTACCACTGATATTCATTATTCAAAGCTAACTGGCTAAGTTTAAATGGCAAACCAATAACCACACACATAGCTGTCATAAATCAAGCTAGTCAAATATTCATCGACTAAATTTAAGGAGAATTTTCAGTTGAAAGCATACCTGGTTAGGTTTTTATGAAAATCTGACTAAAGATAACTGGTTAAAATTAGCTGGTTATTTTTGACACTCAGTGACTCTTGACCTCTGGCACTTTCAGTACCACCAATTTCCTGCAGCATTTCCTTAGTGCACACTAAATCCCAGATAGTGTGCACTAAGCCCAGTTAGTGCACACAGGGATGGTAATTTTTAAACAAGTGCGCAGGTGCAAATGTGCATGGTTTCATCGGCCCACACCAGGGAATGCGGCTATTTTATAACATAAGAGCGTATATGTACTCATGTTATAAAATAGCCTGACCGTGTTTGTGCGTGCAATTTTAAATGGGGATATTTTAAAAGCCACATGCACCGACACCAGTAGCCATTTTCCCAGTTCATTCCCATTTCGCCCAGTTAAGCTATAGAACTTCCAACCCCCCCTAGTTTAATAGCCTCTCTTCTCCCCTGTTAGACCCGACCTTTAAAAACCCACTGATCTGTCTAGATTTCTTTGTTTTACATCTTGCGCATTCTGCATAGTAGAAAAAAACGTACGTGGCAGGGGACCACAGAACGTGCTTGTGCGCATAAGTATTTATACGCTAATTTCAGTGTGAAATCCAGAAATGCCCACACCCCACCCCTTTTTCAGAACTTTTCAATTTTGCGCGTAGCACACACGTATGCAGGTGCCTTTTAAAATCTGCTTGGCGTGCGCCAGCCCAACATATTTCCATATCTTCTAGTTTTGGTGTGTGCTGTGCTTTTAAAATTCACCTTTAAGTTCTGTCCGTGTACACTAACATGAAACTTTGAAAAATACTAAAATATAGGCATTTTTTCTTTTGTTTCATGGTTTCAATGAAATGAAACAAAATAGACAATATTGTTGCCATTATCTCTTTCATTTTAAATGAATACATACATGTTAAAATTATTTATCATGTGAATTATATATGTGTACTTTTATAAAATAGATATAAAATGGCTCCCATGTATATACATAGAGGTGAATTTTAAGACTTCCACATGTGCGCACGTTTGCTGGCTCGCACACATGGATGCGACAATTTTAATACATACGCGCATATATGCACGTTTACGTGCACATGTCTTAAAATTGGTTATTCGTCTGCACATGTGCCCGTGATTTCATATTGACGCGCGAATGTATGTGTAAATGCCACCTCGCTTGCATAAGTGGGGGATTTTACTAGACATGCGAGCCAATGTAATTACCTCTTTTCTCAGTTTGTTGCCAGTTCACCCTAGTAAAGTAGAGGACTTCCTAACCCCCATAGCTAACTTGCCTCCCTTTTACCCTATTAGCCCCTACCCTTAATACCCCTCTGACTACCCTATTTGTTTTTTATTTCACAACTTCCATAGCAAAAGCAAAGTTATGTGGTAGGGGACCTTGGCATGCGCTAGGGCACGTGAAGACGTACAAACCTGGCCCGCTCATGGCTCGCCCATGCCCCAACCAGACTATGCCCACACCCCTCCCCTTTTTGTGAAAAAAATGTTTGTGCACGTACCAGGAGATATGCGTGTACTTGTGCATTTTTTAAAATATGCGCAAAGTGTGCTGGGCTAAATCACACGCAAATCTCCCGGCTTTGGCGCGTGTAGGGCCTTCAAAATCGACCAGATAGCTTTAAAGAATTTATGCACATACACTTTTCACTTTTGTTTGTATTTATTTTATGGTGCTATTTACCAGTTTCTTTTAAGTTGTATATGGTGTACTGAATCTTCATTTTATTCATATGATAGTTTTGAGTGCTGAAAAAATTATAGGCTTTTGATTCTATTAGAACCAGAATTGTTAGGAAGGTAATGGCTAATAAAATGGAAAATGTCATAATGCCTCTGTATTGCTCCATGGTGAGACCGCACCTTGAATACTGTGTACAATTCTGGTCGCCGCATCTCAAAAAAGATATAATTGCGATGGAGAAGGTACAGAGAAGGGCAACCAAAATGATAAAGGGGATGGAACAGCTCCCCTATGAGGAAAGGCTGAAGAGGTTAGGGCTGTTCAGCTTGGAGAAGAGACGGCTGAGGGGGGATATGATAGAGGTCTTTAAGATCATGAGAGGTCTTGTATGAGTAGATGTGACTCGGTTATTTACACTTTTGAATAACAGAAGGACTAGAGGACATTCCATGAAGTTAGCAAGTAGCACATTTAAGACTAATCGGAGAAAATTCTTTTTCACTCAAACCACAGTAGAGCTCTGGAATTTGTTGCTAGAGTTTGTAGTTGGTGCAGTTAGTGTAGCTGGCTTCAAAAAAGGTTTAGATAAGTTCCTGGAGGAGAAGTCCATTAACGGCTATTAATCAAGTTTACTTAGGAAATAGCCACTGCTATTAATTGCAAACCTGACTACCGGTACCAGAAGGAGTGTATAAATCAATATTAAAGTGTCCAGCACGTAATATTAATTTATTCACTCCTTCACTTATTGCCGATTGGTCCCTTTACTGTCACATGTCAGTGAAAGGACCAATCACCTTTCAGGACAGCCTTCTGAAAGGTGATTGGTCTTTTCACTGGCATGTGACAGTAAAGGGACCAATTGGCAATAAGTGAAGGTCCAAGTCATTGTGCAAGTAACATTTTGAGCTATGCACACAAAAAATTGAGCTTTGAATATTTTCCCCTGCCTAATGCATACATTTTGTCTGTACAAAATGTATGCGTACAAAAAGAGGCAGCAATAGAGATGTTCCAGGAGTGCAGTTTAACTTTATCCATTAAGCAAGTATATTCAGCTCTGTGCAGGAAAAGTTACATGCACTATTGTGATTGGAAAAATCACAATCGTAACTATACTTGGACACACCTACCTTTATATGAGTATATTCAGCAGGAAACTTATGCACATGCTGAAAATCTGGACAAATTATGTGTGTAATTTTCCCTGGATTAATTTGCTGCACGCTGCATCACTCTCTCCCACAGGAAGTCCTGCCTCTTTATCTGATTCTGAGGAGCCATGGATGACCTGAATCCTGCCCATCCAACCCTGAAGATCATAGATGGGCTGCCTCTCTCCCTGCCCTGCCCTGCTCAGCCCTGAGGTGCTGCATAAGGTCCTGATTCTCCCCCACCCTGTCTTGAGGAGTCACAGGAAGACCTACCTCTCTCCCTGTTTGGCTCTGAGGCCTTCCTCTTTCTCTACCCAGCCCTAAGAAGCTGAAAGTAGGCATTCCTTTATCCCCATTTGGCTCCAAGAAGATGCAGAAAGCCTAACTTTTTCACTATCTACACTCTCCAGGGGTTGTAAATATGCCATCACAGCATCCAGAGTCCCATTTGGCCCAAGCAGCAGAAACCTGGCTAGCGAATTAAACCTAGGTCTTCCAAATGGTAGTACATGCCACTGAGCCATCAGGAAATTAAATTGATTGATTTAGACTTTTCCGGTGAATTAGCTCAATGCCAGCATTATGCCAGCCATTCCTCAGTGTTTATTGACCCAAGTCAATAATATAACACAGTCAAATGAGTACATGCAGCAAACAGGCACCAAAAATGCTTCGTAAATAAATTTGGAAATGTGCTTTAGCCAATGAACTTGAATAGGATTTAATGTGACAAATACATTTCTTGCCACAAAATGGATTTGTAGACTTTTTGGGCCGGATTTTAAAAGCGTTACGCACGCCGGGCGGGTGGTCTGGGTGCGGGGCAGGGACGGGGTTAGAGGTTCCAGGCACAGCAGCCATTTGCCACTTTGCTTGGGATTGCACGCCGGCAGTCGGCCGATGTGCGCAACTTGCACCTGCTCAGAGGCAGGTGCAAAAGGTAAATTAAAAATTTGGGAGGTGTTCGAGTAGGGCTAGGGGGAGGAAAAGTAATGGGAAGGGGTGGGAAGTTCAGGTTAGGAGGAAGGGAACGGGGGAAGGCAGCGCAGCTCGGCGCGCGCAAGGTGCACAATTGTGCACCCCCTTGTGTGCAACGACCCCTGATTTTATAACATGCGCACGCCTGCGCACGCAAGATATAAAATTGGGTATACACGTGCGCTCGTTGGGTAGCACGCACACATGAAGGCCGCGTGCACTTCTTTTAAAATCTACCCCTTTGTGTGTCTGTGTTAAATTTAGTTTGAAATTGTTTGAATTAACAAGTATGGACAACATGATGAAGGCCTTTTTTCAACTTGTATGTTGATTTAGTTTGCTGGAATGTAGTTATTGCTCCTTCTTGAATTGCATACCTTTATGTTCAAGCTTCTTATTATTGAAGGCCAATACATTTTACATAAACTATTGATTTGTAAGTTGTAAAACCAAGATTCGCAATATATTGAGTGCAGTCACATCAATTGTATCTGTTCGAAGAAATAGAGCTGTAACTTTTAAACAGACGAGCAGGCATGCGTGTGCGTGCATTTTCTGGCTTGCGCCCAGGGAAGTGGCTATTTTATAACATACGTACGTATATGCACACATGGGATAAAATAGGCTGTACGTGCATACATGTGCGCACAATTTTATATGGAAGTCCAGGACGTGTACATGTGCACGTAAGTGGGGGGATTTTAGTAGACGTGCACCGACACAATCACCAGCTTTCCCAGTTCATTCTCAATTTGCCCAGATAAGGGATAGGACTTCCACACCTCCCTAATTTAATAGCATCCCTTTTACCCTATTAACCCTGACCTTTAAAACCCCGCTCACCTCTTTACTTTTTTTTGTTTTCTGGCTTATACACCATCCATAGCTGAAGTCAAGTTACGCGGTAGGGGACCCCAGCGCCCGCTTGCGCACGTAAATATGTACTCACTAGTTTTATTGTGAAATCCAGGAATACCCATACCCTGCCTAGACCATGCCCCACCCTTTTTCATGAAAATGTATGTGTGCGTGTAGTGGCAAGTTTGCTCATACTTGGGCACCTTTTAAAATCTGTTTGGGCGCTTGCCAGCCCGACGTGTGCATATCTCCTAGTTTGCGTGTGCAGGACTTTTAAAATCCTCCTGATAGTTTGTTCTGAGCTGATCCCTATTTTGTTCTTCCAACTTTGTTTTTACCCTGAACAGCTTTTGTACAGGTAAGCATTTAAGATTACAGTGTTTACTTGACAGAACTATCAAAACATATCTGCTAAACTTTTATTATGGAGGCTCTGATATATTCCTCCAGGCAATGTGGGCTTTTTTTTTTTAGGCTGGGGAGCATCACAGTAGTTTGCTGAGAGCTGGAAAATATATTTATAAGCCAGTAAAACTTTAATTTAAAACAAGTGTTTTACTTAGACTATAATAGCGTGGTCTGATACTTATATATAGTAGCACTAGCTCTCTTATTCCTGCGTGGATAAACCATAAGGCCAAAGACATAAAGCATTTTATAGCCAGAGGAATCAGATTATTATCAAAGGAAATTGTTAACTCTAGCATTACCTGTTGTGTCAGAAGTCAATTCATGAGTCTTTCTTTTATTTTTAAACTTTACCTTCAACACAGTGGGAATCAATTTTAACAAACCTGCTGACTAGGTAAGATAACTAGCTTTTCCTGCTCCTTTGGACTTCCAGCTCAGTCAGAACCAGGACTAGGATTTGGCCCCTTGTGTCTTCCTTCTCAAAAATCTGGGAATTTCCCCCTTTATTTCATATTCCCAGCAACATATATGATCTATGCCCAACTCTGTCCACTAGGTGTTGTTATTGTACAATGACTTTGACTCGTTCCTCTCCAGTGACTATGAACAAGACCTCTGCAGCCTCCCTAGTGCCAGCTGACCTAGGGAGCAGAAAACCCAAGGAGGGAATCAAACCCAGGTCCCTCGACATGGCAGTGCAAAGCACTGTCATTGAGCCACCGAGCTGGCCCTACTGTGCTTTTTGCAGTAAATGAGAACAGATGAGAGTGAACTTTCATCCTTTAGCAGGGTCACTGAGGGTTTAAAAGGCAAGCATTGATAAATGTGACTGGCAAAAAGAGCAAGATGCATGCTGTGGATCTCCTTCTATTAGGAACTTTACTAGGACATTCATACGGTATCTTTTTCAGCATTTCAACCAAATGAGGCAATTAGTTAATGGTGCCCTTCAGTTCTTCTAACAGATTTCAAATGACATTAGGGAAAGAATTATGTTGAGATGCCAGATGCACACATTGTAGGCAGGTATGTGAACCAATTAGTATGTCTGGTAGATTCACAATTTGGCATAACTACAGATGTAAATAATTGTTCAGAAAGTTATGCACTTGCATTCCAGTCTTTGAAGTGAGACAGTGTGCAAAAGATATGCACAATTGAACATTTTCATGAGACCCAGCTCACTGCCTCCTGAGATATACCAATTTACCAAATATCTTTTGAGCAGCTTAACAATGTCACACCATAGGCCAAGCCCAGCCAAACCATCCTGCCTGGATCACAAGCCTCCCCCAGAGCAGGTATCCAAACACAGTTATAAATAAGCAGACTGGAAGCAGTTGCAGTGAAATAACAATTGGATGTAGATTTATTGAATCATTATCAACATAACTGAAAAGCAAATGCTAACTACCAAAACAATGCTAGAGGGCTGGGAGGGAGAAAATATCTGCAGACCTCTGAAGTAGAACGAGACAGAGAGCTGTGTACCCTTCCAATTTTATCTTCCTCCACCCATCCCTGGTGCCCACATCTGTTTTGAGCCCTCCCATACTACTTTCATTTTTTGTATGTAGTCTGGACTCACCTTGTGACCAACTTTATGGGCCACTTCCTTTCTTGATGACCTCTTCAGAGGTTGCTTGATGATGAATCACTGCATCCTGATCAGCCTGAACTATCTCCACTCCCACCCTGCCTTGACACAAGCCAGCTCCTCAGCCCACATCCAAATATCATCATAATTAAGCAGGCTAGAGGCAGGCAGAGTGGAATAACAATTGGCCGTGGTTTTATTAATTCATTATCAACATAACAGAAAGGTAAATATCAGTCAAATCCTAATCTTAACATCCTAGGTTCAAGTTATTGAAGTGCATGTCAAAACAGTCCAGGTCTCTTATTCATCATTTGCATCCTAGTGAGCCAACAGGATTATAGTCAACCTGTCAGACAGATCTTCCAGATAGATGCAGCCATAGAGGTCCATATTCACTTCAGCCACTGTGCAGCTTAGCTAGTTAGCTGGATAACTTAGTCTATATATTCAGCCATGCCGCTGAATATATCCAGCTTAAAGTTAGCCAGATAAGTTTATGCAGTAAACTTTAGGATGTGTATTGGCCAACTAGAGTTAGCCAAATAAGTTATTCGGCTAACTCAACTCCTCTCCCAGTTATACCCCCAGAATGCCCCTGACTTATCTGACTAAATTTTAGTCAGATACAGTTATTCGAGTAGAATTTAGCTAGATAAATGTGTCCAAATATTTATGTATCAGTGTAACTTCTAATTTATCTGGCTAAATGCTTCTAAATATGGACCTTGTGGTGCCTGCAATTAGTTGCTAGGATTTTTCCTTGTGATTCTTTGCAATCAGCAGCGTGCCAGACAGAATCGGCTGTTGTTGGCCTGCTTTCGATCAGGCCTTTCTGTATTGTGAACTGTGCTATTATTTTTCTATTGTTTGGACTCGCCATTGGCTGAGTGCCATGTTCACATAGGGTGCTTTGTTATTCTTGCTAGTAAATCCTAGCATCATGCCAAATCTGGGATATCCCTATTCTTGCCTGCCAAGAGCCAAAGTTGTGACAAATTACTATCCTACCACTTACTATGGATAGGGCCAACATAGCCTTGCTTCTATTGCATGCTGTAGGATGCTAAGAAATGTTCCCTCTAATTTTTTGTGGATTCTGTGCAGAAAAAAGTTTTCATGTGCAACATAGGGGCAGATTTTAAAAGCCCTATGTGCGTAAATCCAGCTGTATTTACGCGCGCAGGGGGGTTATGCACGCCAAACCTATTTTGCATAGGCCCGGCGACACACGGAAAGCCCTGGGATGTGCATTTGTCCCGGGGCTTGAAAAAATGGGAGGGGTGGGGGGGGGGGGCGGGGGCATGGCCAGAGGCCTCCGTAGGGCCGCTAGGCCAGGGGATCGCGCACCGGCACTCTGCCAGTGCGTGCAACCTACACTTGCCCGGCGGCAGGTGCAACTTGTAAAATAAAGGTTAGGGGAGTTTTAGGTAGGGCTGGGGGACGGGTTAGGTAGGGTAAGGGAGGGGAAGGTGGGGGTGCGGAAGGAAAGTTCCCTCCGAGGCCGCTCCGATTTCGGAGCGGCCTCGGAGGGAACGGGAAAAGCCATTGGGGCTCCCCTAGGGCTCGGTGCACGCAAGGTGCACTAGTGTGCACCCCCTTGCGCGCACCGACCCTGGATTTTATAACATGCGCGTGGCTGCGCGCACATGTTATAAAATCTGGCATACATTTGTGCGCGCCGGGTTGCGCGCACAAATGTACGCCCGTGCGTACGTCTTAAAATCCAGCCCATAGTGTACACATTTATTTTTAGTGTTCTATGAAACACCATTCTGTTTTTTCCATTTCTTATGTGCACTTGCTTCATGACCTGTGTGCATGTGTATAGCTTACAGGGAGCATTGATGCTAAGTAAAATGTTGGAACCAATCTTGTATAGGTGCACTGCAGTCTAGAAATGCTCGTCCCATCTTCACATTTTCTTTGATGGCCTTACTCAGCCTGAAATGATGATTAAATTTCACCTCCATTAAGACCAAAGCTAACATCCTAATGGCAGTTGAAATTTAATGTGGATAAGTGCAAAGTGTTGCACATAGGGAATAGTAATCCAAACTATAGTTAAACGATTTTAGGTGTCACCAACCAGGAAAAGGATCTAGGCATCATTGATGAACAATATGTTGAAATCCTCAGCTCAATGTGCAGCAGCAGTCAAAAGAGCAAAGAGAATGTTAGGAATTATTAGGAAAGGAATGAAAAATAAAAAGAGAATATAATACCTTCTTCTTTTGTATCTATAATTTAATTTTGCCAAATATCACTTTAATTTGCTTTAATTTTTTTTTTAAATAATTTTTATGGCAACACATGAATGAACAATTCTAAATAACAACTTGCTTGATTATTGGCTATACTGCTGCCTCTTATTTCAAAGTCTCCTTTCTGTGGGTCCAGAGTCTGTCGACTAGCACATTTTTATTATTTATTTATTTGTTTGTTTTCTATACCGACATTCATGACACGTCATATCACATCGGTTCACATCGAACAAGGGTAAAATTAACATTAACTTAATCGTAGCTAGGGAGCTACTAATAGAGTATGCATTTTGCCTTTGTTGCTTTTGCTTGGTCAACAGCAGACTACGGGTTCATTTACTAAACTGTGATAAGCAATTAATGCATGAAAAACAATGTATATTGAATACAAAATGCTGTTTATCATGTGATATCAAAGGAATATTATATGATATTTGTAATATCATATAATATCTAGACATAAAATTGTCCCCTATTGAAATTAGTTGCTTTGCATGCGTGTGCATGTATAAAAATTACTAATGCATACAAAGCAGCTAATTCATATGTACTCTCATACAAATTCAAAAAAAGCAAGCCGTGATATTTTAACGAAAACTCAGGAGTTGTAGATAGCTGATCCCGTGGGCATCTGGATGATAACGTGCATCCCGATAGGGATGAGCAGCAGGGACAGATTTGTCTCATTTGGTATTCATATTTGTGGGGACCCAAATCCGTTGCATCCATTCTCGGGGGGATCCCGATCCATTCATTAGTTACATATGTATTCATTTCCCCAAAAAAACCCCATCCCAACCCTTTAAATTTAATTAACTACAACCCCCCATCCTCCTGACTGCCCCAAGACTTGCCAAACGTCCCTGGTGGTCCAGCAGGAGTCCTGGAGTGATCTCCTGCACTCAGGCTGTCGGCTGCCGGTACTCAAAATGGCGCCGATAGCCTTTGCCCTTACTATGTCACAGGAGCTACCGGTGCCATTGGTCAGCCCCTGTCACATGGTAGGAGCACAAGATGGCGCCAGCCATCCATTGCTCCTACCATGTGACAGGGGCCGACCAATGGCACCGGTAGCCCCTGTGAAATAGTAAGGGCAAAGTCTATCGGCGCCATTTTGAATACCGGCAGCCAACAGCCCGAGTGCAGGAGATCACTCCAGGACCCCCGCTGGACCACCAGGGATTTTTGGCAAGTCTTGGGGGGGTCAGGAGGGTGGGGGTTTACTCGTTAGTGATACGTTGTATTCGTGGGGGTTCGCCATACGTTTCGTGACCCCCACGAATACAACAAATATGGCATATAAGTTGTGGATTGCCAATACATTGCAAACAAATGCACACCCCTAAGTTCCGATGTCCCCACAATGCTTCTGAAAGGGCCTACAGGGGTCCTATATTGGCCCCTGCACAAAGTGGAAAAGTCCCCACCCACCATATCACCTCTAGAGGCAGCCTAGAAGTTAAAAAATAAAATAACAAACTTTGAGTTTAAAGTCATGCAGACCACCTCCCCTTACCTTTAGAAGAAATCCCTGGTATCAGTGGGACCCAGCTTGCTCCCTAGGCTCTGGGCATGTTGAAAACATCTTTCAAAATGGAGGTAACTAGTCTTTAACCCCATCACATGATGGGGCAAAGGCTTGCATGGGCATTTTGGAAAAGACATCGATCAGCCCGAGGCCTAGGGAGTACTCTGAGGGACCACTTGACACCAGGGCTTTCTTCTAAAGATAAGGATGGGTTCCAGGGGGTGGACCACTAGGCTAACTGGAACTTCTTTCATAGAATAGGGTGGGGGGGGGGGGGCATTATATTACCAGGGACTAATTCTAATGTTGGGGGGTTGAGGGGGTGGCTGGGGAGAAGGGATATAGGATGCCTTGGGATGGAGAACCCAGGGGGGGGTTGTTGGAACGGGGGGGGGGATATTTTCAGAAAGAAGAGGGTTTTGGACAGAGGACAGGGCATCACTGCACAATTTTAAATTGCAATTTGTGATTTTTTTTACTTCTAGGCTGCCTCTAGAGGTAGAGGCATCTGCTAAGACCCCTGGGGGGAGTTATGCATACTGGGGGAATTTAGGATCCATGCTGGCCCCTTTTAGAAGATGGCAGCCCCCTGCAAAGGGGGCCACTGTAGCACATTTTGGCCTTTCCCCACAATAATTGTTTTCTCCTGTAATTTTTCTCCTAGGAGGGGGTGACATATCTTGGGTACATGACCTCATGATATTTTGTCCCTCCTGCAATAATATATCATGGCATAATAAATGACCCTTTCAGGCAAATTTTAAAAGCTTTGTCTGCGCCAAAGCCGGAGGATACATGCGCAAGTTGGGCCGGCAGGCGCTGAATGGATTTTATAAGCCGCCCATGGACGCAGGTTTCTCCCGCTGCGCGCACAAGGAAAGTGTTTGCAAAAAGGGGGTGGGAAGTGGGCTTGGCCCGAGCAGGGCATGGATATGTCAGGGAAGGCCAGGAGATGTACACAGAAATACTTATGCATACAGGTGTGCACCGGGTCCCCTGTCGCGTACATTTATTTCTGCTATGGATGGCTTGTAAGTAGTAAAATAAAAAAAGTTTAGGCCAGGGAGCAGGTTTTAAGGGCAAGGGCTAATAGGGGGAAAGGGCAGCTATAAAATTAGAGGGGTTTGCAAGTCCTATTCCTAAACTGGGAATGAACTGGGAAAACCAGCTTTGGTGTCAGTGCGCATCCCTTGTAAAATTTTCCCGACTTACACGGTAGACGTGGGATGTGTGCGCAAATGCGTGCTTTCTTTTAAAATTGGGTGCACATGTACGCGCGTCCAGGCTATTTTATAACATGCGCATATATATGTGTGTATGTTATAAAATGGACACGTCTCTGGATGCGAGCCGGCAAACGCACGCACATTTGTGCCTGCGCGCCAGCATTAAAGTTACCGTCCCTGTGTTAAAGTATTAATCTTCAACTAAGCCAGGCCACTAATCTTATATGAAAAGGGGGTACAGCAATCAGGAAACCAGCAGACAGCAATCTTCCCCTCACGAGGAGGGCAATTTTCAAAGAAATTTGAGTAACTAAGCAGTTACCCAGGTAAATTCCTCAGGCTGAAAATCTCACTCCCCTAATTGGATAAACCTAGGCTCTCTGTTTCACAGTGTGCATACTTTGATCTGAGGGGAAAAGCAGGCAGGTCTATGGATGAAGTTAAGGTGGGAAAGGGAAAGTAAGCATGCTGATTTGAGAGGCAAAGTCTGCAGATGCTTTTGTACCTGTGATCTTTGCTGGTTCTGAATTTTCAAAGAGAAAATCCATGGAGGGCTTTCTTTGAAAATCCTATATCTGCTCCTGGTTCTACCAGCCTGAGGAGATCCTTCATACAGTCCTTGATTCTTCAAAGATGCTGAACATTCTAAATGAGCTTTTCAGATCACAGCATTATGGTTTGTTTTTTTTTTGTCATTATACTGAGAAAAATGATATCTGGGTTGGCTCTGGGGATATTCATCTCTCTCCCATGGAGATTTACACTTGTGCATGATTTTGTGTACAGCTCAAAATTTCACCCAATCAAGGTCACACTGGTTGTGCACAGCATGCAGAATGGAGGCCTCATTAACATGGTGTCATTGCTTCCATTACGTGTTCATAGGAAAATGTATCATTCTCTTTAAATGATTTATATTTGAAAATCTGTGCTATATTTGATTCCCCAGCATTACTCTAGGATGAGCTTAAGGAGAAACCAAATTGTTTTATTTTGGCTATTTATTTATTTATTTTTATTCAAAGTACGTAGGGAAATCACCTAGATTGCTGCAGGGTTCACTGTGGGCTGTATCACTGCCAGAAAGAATTTAAGCTGTCACAGAAGTTGAAGAAAAATAATAATAGAAGCACATATTCAAAACGTGTCATTTTAAGACTTTCCTAGGGGATTTTTTTTTTTTTTTGCATTCACTTAGCCCATTTTGAGGAGATGATTGCTTTAAACAAAATCACTTCTGTGTAACAGGTGGCATGAATAATATAATCGAAAATGAAATTTTTCAAAAAGGAAAGTAATTGTAATTTGATGGCACATTCATGTTGTTCCCTTAAATTACATACTATACATGATTATAGTCTGGGTAGAAGGCAGTACTTCTTTAAACAGAATGTTTTGCATCTATTACTAACTGAAACTAAGGTTGAGAGAAAAAAATAGCCAGGCTATGTTAAGCTTTTATTTTTATTTTTTTATTTTTTTTATGAAAAGACTTTTTTTCTGATTGGAATCAGATCACACATGCTTGAAAATTTCAGTCCAACTAGAAGAAATAGATTTTTTTTTTTTTAAATAAGACTTTTCTGATTATTCTCACACTCAGTAAGCTTGAACACTGCCAGCAGAATAACAATGAAACAAAATGGGATGCTTATCACCGTAAAGTAAAAACAAAACTACATTTTTTATAGGCATAAATAATCTTGTATACAATTCTCAGATCTAATTTGATTTTCTTAGGATTTACATTTCAGTTTATTCTATTTCTTATTTTCATTACATTTTTTATTTTCATTTTAATATTTGTATTTCTGCTTGTCATGTATTTTATTTGCCTAGTTCTATTTCCATCATTCTGTTTCCTTGGATATTATTTTTGTGGTTGATTTCCATCTCTTTTATTGGTTACCCTTATATGGGGTCTTTGTTTACTTCTATATATTTATTTTATTACATTTGAAACCTGTTCAACTTAAAAAATGCTCTGAGCAAGGAAAGGTGTAAAAATACAGTGTATTCAAAGCAATCGTTATCAAAAACTATTACATAAGACTTTGAGATGAACATAACTGAAACAAAGCAAATCACTGACTACTAAACCATAATAAAATAATGTGGCATTCCTTCCCCATACAGAGGACACTTTTCAAAGGGACTTCTGCATAAAGTAGTATTGTACCCATAGAAATAACCCTTTAGAAAATCAGATGACTGATGCTTGTGTAAAATTAGATGCAGATACACTGTGGGGTGAATTTTCAAAACTTTGCATGCATAAAAATTAGCATATACATGCGAAGTAGCCTCTACTTGCATATTCAGTAGTTTATAAAAGTCAAATGCATGTAATTTCAATTTCACATGCACATAATATGCGTATATAAAAGGGGTGATCTATAGACTTTCTGGGGCAAGGCCAACACTTACACCTGTAAGTTGCTATTATAAAAAGTACATGCATACATTTGCCCACTTTCGGACATAATATCACACCTACTGATTATCTAGCATAAATGATATTAAACATGTTTATTGTGTAGTACTGACTAGTTGGGACATCTGGGTAAACTCGGGGGAGCTCAGGGTAAAGAACCAAGGGGGTTTTGATAACTTAGAGATAGACTTGTCAAACTGGTGGACTAATTGATGTAACTGGTAATTTCCTTCACATGCACATGTTATAAAATTGGATGATTTACACACTTAAAAAAACCAGTAAGTGCTAAGAAAATAACGGGTGAATTTTTAATCCGTTGCGTGCGTAAAATCCAGGGGTTACTCGCACAGCTGGGCCTTGCGTGCGCTGCATGCATTTTAGAAGGGCCTGGCCATGCGTGTAGCTCCCGTTACCACAGAAGTCCCAGGATGAAGAAAAGGGGTGGTCCGGTGAGGGGTGGGGCTTGAGGCATCGGTACAGCGGCCATTTGCTGCTGTGCTGGGGAAGCGCTCGCCAGCACTCTGCCAGCGCGTGCAACTTGCTACTGCTCCTGTTGAGGAGTAAAAGGTAAATAAAAAAAAAAAAAATACAAGAGTAGATAGGGTAGGGATAAGGGGCAGGGAGGAGAGGGGAAGGGGAAGGGAGGTTAGGGTAGGGGGTAGGGGCCTGGGGAAGGCAGGAATGTGCCGTCTTCCAAAATTGCCAACGTCTACTCCCCTTGTACACGCTGCATGCACATACACATGCAGATTACAAAATCCGCCATGCATGTGTGCGAAGCCCAACAATTTTATAACGTGTGTGCGCCAATGCGCGCATGTTATAAAATCAGTGCGTCCATGTGCGTGTGCCGGGAAGCTACACATAAGTGAATTACATTTCCTCATGTAAATGATTAAAATTAGGAGCACAAATATGCGCACATAGGGGGTAATTTTCAAAGGAGTTACGCATGTAAATGTGACATACTATTGTAGCAATTTTCAAAAGCTATTTACTCGAGTAAAGTGCACTTACTTGAGTAAATCCTATGGACAATTCAATGGCATATATTGTAGCAATTTTGAAAAGCCCACTTACTTGAGTAAAGTGTATTTACTCGAGCAAAAAACAGTTTTGCTTGAGTAAATGCTTTTTAAAATCAGACCCATAGCAGATGTGCACTACTTATCCATATGAACTTTTACTCATCTGGATAAATCTTAAAAAGCGCTACATAGCCAGATAAGTAAGATAGCTGGATACGTTTTCAAATGTTAGTTATCAGTCTATCTTACTTATCTACATCTTTAGCATTTTTCTTTTACTTATTTGGCTATTTTAAATAGGCAGATAAGTCTTAACAGCTGGATGTACCACAGTGCTACTTAGAAGAATTTTTATTTATTTATTTATTTAGAGAATATTTATCAATTGCTATTCCATAGGTCAACATTTATGTGGCTATGATTAAAATACATGCTGTGTCATTTTTGATAAGTGAACATGTTATTGGGTAGACTTATACGTATTTTATAGAGTGTGCGCACATTTGTACGTACTGTTAAAAGAGTGGCTTCTCCTCTATCTAATTACAGAATGAATACCAGCTTCAGACGGTAATAAAGAGAGAGGTTTATTAATACAGGTAATTATATAGAGGAAGGCGGATAATTCCTCTAGGAGCAGAAAAATACAGAAAGAATTTAGTACAAGCAAAGGTGTACAAAGTCTGTTTAAAATCTGCTCAGAGATCTTAACATGTGCATCAGCTTATAAAGGGTCTGGGGTCTGCTATTATCAGTCATCTGCATAATCCACACCCTTTACCTTTAATAGCCAATCGATATATATGTTAACATGTGTACTTTACCTTGCTCTTACTATAGGCCACAGGCCTCTTCTTATCAGTTAGAATAACAAACTTAGTTCCATCCTTCCAGGAATGATGTCATCTGTGCTGGATGATTCTCTGGCAAGTTCAGTAATCAGTGCTTCATAGTGCTATAACTACATATGTGCAGGATATATGCAGTGCACTATTCTACAGTACAATATAACATTTTTGGGCATACACATGTGTATATGGACGTGCTCGCACATGTTTTAAAGTTAACCTCCCTCTGCTTAAATCTGCTTGTGACCATATGCATGCATACATGCCACCACTGACCTTTGACGGTAACTTTGATACCGCCGCAGTGGCACACATATACACATGTCTACCAGCTCGCACTATAGGTTGCAGCCATTTTATAGCATATGCACGTATATGCACGCATGGTATAAAGTAGGTTGTGTGCACATACATGTGCGCACAATTTTACATGGAACTGTGCCTCTCTGCACAAATGCTGTCCCTACTGCATAAGTGCGGGGATTTTAGTAGGCACGCTCACCGATCCAATTATCACTTTCCCCAATTTGTTCCAAGTTTTCCCAGGTAGAGGATAGAACTGCCTAACCCCCATAGTTAATTAGCCTTCCTTTTATCCCGTTAGTCCCAACATTTATAACCCCACTGACTAGCTTAGTATTTTTTTTATTTTAGGACCTACACACCATCCATAGCAGAGGTAAAGTTATGTGCTTGTGAGCCTAAGTATTTAAGTGCTGGTTTCATTCATAAATCCTGGAACAGCCATGTTCCACCATGACCATGACACTCCCCACTCGTTTTGCGGAGAAAACAGTTTGTGCACATACCAGGAGATACGCAAAGAGGCATATTTTCTTCAACAATGGAATGGTCCAATAAGAGCCATGAGAGGACTTTAAAATACAGATAGGCTCATAAGGCGTAAGCCAGCTCTGCAAACAGCCCGTTCCAAACCCTCAAACATCTTTAAAATTTAGACAGAAGACTTTAAAATGTAACCTGCAAGAAAATGGGAGCCAATGTGAGATCTTCACATCAGAGATTGTACTATTCCAATATTTTGCAACAGTCACAACATGAGCAACTGAACCAGCAATAAGTAGCACACATAAAGGTAACTTTTAAAAGCCCTAGGCGCAGCAATTCTGGGAGATATGCGCGTGTCTGGAACGCGCGCGGGCCGTTCAGATTTTAGGAGGCCCGCAGCCACGTGCGTATCTCCTGGTACATGGATAAAAAAGGTATGGTGAAAAAGGGTATGGGCATGGCATGGATGGACTGGGACTGTACCCATGAAGTCAGTTACACGCACTAGCATGCACCTGGATCCCACAACCGTGTAACTTGCTTCTGTTATGGACAGCGTGTACACAGTTACATTGAAAAAATGGGTAGTCAGCAGGGTTTTAGGGGTTGGAGCTGGTTGGGTAAAAGGGAGGCAAGTTAGGTAGTGTGTTTAGGAAGTCCACTCCTTTACTGGGGCAAACTGGGAGGGAACTGTATAATAGGCCTATTGCATTGCCGCACATACCTACTAAAATTCCCCCCCCCCCCCCTTACGCGCTCGAGATGGGATTCATGAGCACTTGCGCGTGTCGATATAAAATTTTGCACATGTGCGTGCAGGTAGTTAAGAGCATAAGAACTTGCCATACTGGGTCAGACCAAGGGTCCATCAAGCCCAGCATCCTGTCTCCAACAGTGGCCAATCCAGGCCATAAGAACCTGGCAAGTACCCAAAAACTAAGTCTATCATGCAGAAGGCATGTCCACATGGTGAGAGGAACATTGGTCCTAGTGACACATCCAGGTAAAGGTTCTCCATGAACAGACAAGACTGTGAGCACGGTGTTCATGGGAGCAGTCGGGATCCCATAGTGATGTACCAAGGACTTGGGAATAAAGCTTCCAGCACTGCTATCAAGGAAGTGCATGTTATAAAATCAGTGTGTTCATGTGCGCACGCTGGCAAATGCACACACATTTGCGCATGCACGTCAGTTTGAAAGTTATCATCATATTGTTTAGGGAGATCCATGAGCTAACTATTACCGTAATCTAACCCTGCACCCTGTCTGCAACAGTGGCAAGAAGAGTATACTTAGAGAAAGTATATGAGAATCAGGGCATGGAGAGCATTGTTCATCCTTTATTAGACCCTCCCAGTTTCTAGCAAGTATGGTTTGGGTGTACATTGCTTCTACAACATCCTGTGGAAAAAAATTCCGGTTAACTATTGTTATATTTATTTATTTTATTTACTTATTTGTTTTTTGTGTACCGACATTCAGTCATATCCGTCACATCGGCTCACATACGACAAAAACGGTAAACAGTTACAATGTGAAGAATATAAAAATAATTGTGTTACATAGAATAATAGAGAGAATTATAGTGGAGAGGAAAAATGAAAAAGTAAAAATGAATATAGAATTATAATAACTATATTGGAAAAGCTTTTAGGAATAGTTTTAAAACTGACATCTGATAGTTAGATTATGTGTTCCTTTACCTGCATAAATTGGCTTTCTAAAAATTACCCAACTCTTATCTGCATACATTTAGACAGATTAGATGTAGATGGTCCTAGAGGCATATTTAGCACTTGGAAAGAAATTATGTGTGTAAAGATCCCATATGGCCTAGTGGTTAGAAGTAAGCAGTGCTGGTTAGACAATGTACCATCTTGCCATAGCAACCCCATTACAGGTTGTTGCAGAGTTAATTTCCTGCCTGCATAGGAGCAAGTGAGCCATAGTTTCAGTGTGGATTTATGATTTGGAAATTGCATGAAGAGGATCTGATTTTTGGTAGTTTCTCTATCTTTACCAACTATTGGCTACAACCCTCTGCTGAAAAGATTCAGAAGAGAGAAAAACACAACTTTTGACCCACACTTAGTGGTTGTGAAGTGGATTTCAGTATTTTGTGTGATTTTGAGTATATGTGGATTTTATTTGGCAGGAAGTTAGAATTAAGATTGAACAAGCTGAGCAGTAAACTTTTATTTTAGAGTACCCTGACTAATTATTGACCATCTTCAGTTCAGAGAATAAGAGCTTGAGCCTACACCTATAGAAAAGGCATTTACACTATGTTTTGGGCTCTCCTTCCCACCCTCAATTCAGAGAATCCATGCCAGGGATTATCAGAATTTTGCAAGGATTTAGTAATTGTGACTCCTTCCTTCAATGCAACCATTATAGGAGGGAGCTATCTGCGGCTAGATCACATTTTTGAACCAACACATTTTATATCCAAGGGAAAAAGTACCCACAGAAAAAACAGGTGCAATCTCTTTTTCCAAGGACAGCTTTCAAGGGAAAAATATTAATGTGCTCTCCCTTTGAAAATTGGTGGGAATTCCACAGTTAAACGTAGATGCAGGTTTTGAAAATCCGCAAGCAGGAATGAAAATTGCTCCATTCCAGGTGGTTTTTAAAAGCCCTATGCATGCCAAAGCTGGGAGATACATGAGTACCTCAGGCCAGCATGCAGCATATGCATTTTAAGAGGTGCCCAGGTACATGCACAGATCAGGAAGTCAAAAAAGGGTTGGAACATAGGCAGGGAATGGGCGAGACATGGGCATTCCAGGTCTGTAACCTGAAGTATGCACATAAGTATTTATGTGCACAAGCAGGTGCCGGGTCCCCTACCGTACTATACTTCCACTATGGATGTCATCTAAGTTTTAAAATAAAATAATTTGGGCTAGTCAGCAGCGTTTGAAGGGTCAGGGCTAATAGAGTAAAAGGGATGCTATCTAGCTAAGGGGGTTAGGAAGTCCTATCCTTTACAGGGGCAAACTGAGAATGAATTGGGGAAATGTGTGTATGTGTCGACGCGCGTGCCTAGCAAAATCCCCCCACTTAAGCGCACATCTGTACATCCATATGAAATTGCACGCACACATATGCACGTACAGCCGATTTTATAACATGCAGGCATACATGCATATGTTATAAAATGGCCACGTCCATTCGTGTGAGCTGACATGTACATGTACACCTGCATGGCTGTTGAAAGGTTACCGATCCCATGCACAGGCCTCAAAATAGGAGAAAGATTTTAGGACATAGGCCCCAAAATCATCATTCCATGCAGGCACAGCTCCAGAGTCTCAATGCATAAATGATCTGATGGTGCAGGGAAGAATTCTTTAGATTTGTTTAGGTATTGGACATCATTTTGGAGAAGGAGGTCCTTATTCTGAAAGAATGGGCTCACTTTAACAAGGAGATAGAACAGCTTTTAAACTAAATCATGAGGGAAAACCAACCCTCGCTCAGGAGCACATGAATCAGTGTGAAGTTTCATCAAAAGATACTGGCAAAATGGGAAGTTAGAATATCCCACAAGAGATGATATGGTCAGAGTCAATGGAACCCACTGTGCAGTGTGCAAGCCATCCACTTGCTGATGGCAGTGGTTCAGAGGGGGTGGTGGCCCGGCATATAGTGGCCCAAACCTAAGAAGAGGCCCAGTACCAAAGAACTGTAGAAGTCCTGTGGCTGGCAAAGAAAATTAGGTCCACGGGTGCTGGGGGAGCACAACTCACCAGCGGTCAAAAAAGAGGAGAGATCATGTTAGTTGAGCTCAACTCCCTCAACCTACAAACTATCAACCACCACCTTACCAGCCTTAACCTGGTGCTAAATACTGCTAAGACAAAACTCCTGCTTATCACTCCTGAAAATAGTCAACACTCACAACAATCGCACGCTACCACCCAAATCACTCATGTTAGAGACCTCGGAGTTATGATTGACAATCATCTGAGCTTGAAGAAGTTTATAAATTATACCACAAAGGAATGCTTCTATAAGTTACAGGTGCTCAAAAAACTCAAGCCTCTTCTATATCACCATGACTTCAGATCAGTACTCCAAGCAATCCTGTTCTCTAAGGTCGATTACTGTAATTGATCCTGCAAGGTCTACCAGCCGCTACATTAAAACCTCTGCAACTGCTTCAAAATGCAGCAGCGAGAATTTTGACTAACACTAAGCGAAGAGATCATATCATGCCAATACTAAAATACCTACATTGGCTTCCAGTTAACTTTAGAATACTCCACAAATCTCTCACTATCATCCACAAAACCATCTACCACCAGACCCCCCTAGACCTGCTTCACCCTCTCAAATTACATTCTTCAGCTAGACCTTTAAGAGACATTTATAAGGGATCCCTACACGTCCCCCCGATCAAAACGGTACACAGATTAAACATCAGAGACCGGGCTTTTTCAACAGCAGGCCCCGCAATATGGAACACACTGCCCCCCGGACCTCCGACAGGAAACCTGCCTCCTAACTTTTAAAAAGAAACTTAAAACATGGCTGTTCGGTCGAGCCTTTCCCGGCTCCTAGCCTTTCCCGGCTCCTAGACCATTTCTGCCAACATAGTATCCAATCAGCTGTTCTTAAATCCATATTAATACATAAACCAGCAGAGTGTCAGATAATCATGTTATAATGCTAGAGTTAATCTCTAGAGGTTGGCTTCTAGCCCCTACTCTCTGTTTATACCACTCTACCTTGGTCTCTCCCACTTTTCATTTCCTATTCTCAGTTGCTCGCCCTTGTTATAATGTAACTTTTGCTTTCTTCTACCACTCTGTTTCCTCTATTTGAGGTTTTGACTTGTTATTGTTAATGAGCTATTGTTCTATGTAAACCGAGTTGATTTGATCTGTATCAAGAAAGTCGGTATATAAAAACCCCTAAATAAATAAATAAATAAATAAATAAATAAATACCCCCCCCCCCCCAAACACACACACACACCTTTATGGCCAAAGAGAAGAGGCTGAAGGAAAGACTGCATAGCCCCAACAGTTCCCAACTCACTGAAGAAAATAAGAGGCACATCCACTTGCAGAGCTCAAGATGCCCATGGCCAAAAAAAAGAGGAGAGGCTTGCCTGAGTAAAAATATGTGTATGTGTGTGAGTGATCATGTGTGTGTGTGAGTGTGTATGTATGTGAGCGAGAATGAGTGTGTGTGTGTGTGTGTGTGAGAGAATATGTGTGTGTGTGAGTAAGCATATGTGTGTATGTGTGTGAGACAGAGAATGAATGTGTGTGAAAGTGTAAATGTATGTGATAGAGAGAATGAACATGTATGTATGCGAGAGAGAATGAATATGTGTGTGGACATGAGATAGAGAGGAGAAAGTTTGTGTTCCCACCTTCCCCCATTAATCCATGACAATCTCAGGGTGACTGGAAATTAAAAGTTCTCAGGTATGGAAAGCAGGGAATTTTTTATATCCTTATTAGTTTTAATTATTGGGTGCTATTTGATGTGTCTGCTGTTTAGAAATATTTTATTGGTTTTTGGGGACTTCTATTTATTTATATATGTATTTTTAATTATTTGATGCTATTCATTAGTTGCATTGAATTATTTATCTTTTTATTAGATTAGTTTTATTATTACTAATGGTTTATATTTCTTGATTTTATTGTTTGATATTGTATGAGGAATGTTAATTTTTCTGTTTTCCCATTGTTGAATTACATACAGAGTCTAACTTGTTGAGGTTTCCAGTTCAGTTTTTGCCTGCATGATTCTGTTTATACTTTATGGCTCTCTTTAGTCTATGTTTAGTGAGGATCTTCCTGTGTTCTGCATGTGTCACAGAGATGAGTGATTTTGCTAATGTGTAGTTTCTGTGTAGAGCTCTATAGGAGCCTGGTTTGTTTCATTTTCTTATTAGAAAATGTATTGGTGTTTTAAAGCCTGGTGTAATTTTTGCAGTGCTGCCTTTTTATCAGTAGGATTGTTGCTATTTGAGTGTTGGCAGTTAGTGCTGTTTGGTATGAGACGTTTACTGTACTGGAATTGCAATTCTGTTTACTTATGATTTTATGAGTGCCAAACCCACACCCATTACAATAGGCCTAATACCATATGAGTTCCAAGTACGTTTTGTAATTATTTTGTGCAGGCTTTTCTGGTTGACATTACAGCAGTGCACGCAAATATACAGGTGAATTTTAAAAGCCCAACATTCACCAAAGCCAAAAGATACGCAACAAGTCGGGCCTGCGTGGTTTATTTAAGCTGCCCATGTACACGTGTATCTCCCACTATGCGCACAAGTCAAAAGTTTAGAAAAAATGGGTGAGGCAGGGGCATGGGAATGTTGGGGGAAACCAAGAGATGTGAGCATAAATACGTGCACAGGTGCGCACCAGGGTCCCCTGCCACGTAACTTTATGTTATGGATGCCATGTAAGTAAAAAAAAAACAAAAACATCTAGGCTGGTCAGCAGGTTTTAAGGATTGGGGCTAACAGGGGGAAACGGAGGCTAATAAATTAGGGGGGTTTGGAAGTCCTATCTCTTAACTGGGTTACTGGGTGAACTGGGAATAAACTGGGAAAACTAGCTATGGTGTCAGTGTGCGTCCCTTATAAAATTCCCCCACTTATATGGTAGGTGCAGCATCTGTGCACACATGCGTGCATCCATTTAAAATTGTACGCGCGTCCATGCTATTTTATAACATGAGCGCATATATGTGCACATGGTATAAAATGGACACAAGCCAGCAAACACATGCACATGTGTGCCCGCGCGGTCGTTTCAAAGTTACCGTCATAATATTACTTGTTGTAAGTGATATATTTAGCTCAAAAGACTCTATACTTTGTCCTTTTTCATATTAAATGTATATTATAAATTCATCATTTTTAATTGTGTGGTGAGGGGGATGGGAAAGAGGGAGGGCAGCACAAGGCTGTTAGGTTCATCTAGTGTGCCTAAGATCTTTCTACCAGGCCTGGTGTAAGATATCCCAGGACCCAGTTCAAAGTCTCTAACCAGGGGACGTCTCCCACACAGAACTGGATTAGAAGCCAGAAATGTCCGATCAGAAACCTTTATTATATGGAGACATATAACTTTTTAAGAAGCCCGACTCTGGCCGAGTTTCACCCTCTAGCTCTACCAAACTTTGTATGGAGGCAAGTCCTTGGGAGTTACACAGACTTCTCCACTTTTCAAAGTTTGTGAATGATTCGTGGAAGGGAAGAGATTACTAGGGGTGGCACCTTTCAGAAAGAAATGCATGAGGATTTCAACCAAAGCTATCTAGAATGTCACATACTCTATTTGTTTAGATACACATTAATCGAGATGTCTGTGTGTGTGTAGGGGGGAAAGCATTCAGGAAGGAAGGATGTCGGTGAGAAGGCTTGCAGAGGATGTGTGAAAGTGTGTGTGGGGGGGGGGTTTATACTGGCGAGGACGGGGTATATGCTGATGGGTGAGGGGCATATATGAGGTGGTGTAGGTAGCATGTGTTGTTGGTTTGTTGCGGGGGTATGAGCGGTGTAGTGTGGGGGTGCATGGGCAGCTTTCCTCCATGAACTCTCCATATGCTTCTCCTTCCCCTCTCCTCCCCCACCTGTGTGAGAATGGTGTGAGTGTTGGATGTGCAAGTGATATTGGGAGGTGAACCCAAAATAGCCTGCAATATTTTCCCCTCTGAGTTTAATGGCAAATGAAAAAAAAATCAAATTAACTTTTTTTTTTTTTTTTTAAAACAAAGAAATGAGTTGCGGTCCCCATGAACTGAATAGCCCAAATGAAACAAATGTTTTTTCTCCTGTACATCCCTCCCAGAGATTAATTTTATTTAAACAAACCAAATAGTTTTTAATTTGGATTCCTTATTCGTTTTAAATGGATGCCCATTCCCACTATGTACTGCCAGGCAGAAGATCCCCAGTTTAATCTCCAAGTCAGAAGTTTGACACCCCAGGTCTTCTGGGGATACTGCAGAACTTAAGGCATATCCCTCTCCCAGGAGGAATTTCTATAGCTCAGGGGGGGATGGGGAAAAGGTCTGGGGGTGAGATATATGGTGCGCCACTTCTTTAGACTGCGGGAGGGGGGGATGGATGGCAGTAGCAGTACATTACAGTTATGCCGGGGAAGGGGCTAGGGGTGTTACATCTTGCCGACCACGGCACATTTTTTTATTAAATTTAAAAGGTGATTGGGAGTATGAGGTGCACAGCCCAATAGTGCATAATGGAAATTTTGTGAGTAGGGATGAAAATCAGGCTGCACACCCTTCAATACTTCTGTTATTTTAAATTCACAGCACTACTTACCTGGATATCTTTTAAAGATATTTGGATAAGCAGCAAGTTATCCAGCCACACAGGCTGGATAACTCAAAAACCTAAACGGCTATATTCAGCATAACCAGTTAGGTTTTAAGTTATCTGGCTACCATTAACCAGCTCACTGAATATTACTCGCCCTGGTGACTGGATTAATAACCCATGATACAGGATTCCAGAAGGAGACCTTTTGCACGGATTCCAGCGTCGGGACTTTTGCTGTAATGATCAGCTAGGAGAAGTGGGAGATTGGGTCTTTCCCCCCCCCCCCTTTTTAAATCCCTGGGTAGGTGTGAATGAAAGCTCATGGCACCAGACCCCCAGCACTAATTCCAACTGAGCTGAAAGACAAAAGAGCAAGGAGGAATTAGCAAACATATTCAATGAACCAGCACGAAGTTTGCAGGTTGAACAAATTAGTTAAGCAAACAGTTTTTCTAAAGATCCAATGTGAACTCCTCAAATGGGCAAATCGTCATCAGAAATCACGCAGGTTCCGTATCAGGACATTTTATGCAGATTCCCATGAATCTACATATTCATTACAAATCTGAATCCATTCTGCTTGGATTTTATCCATATTCTCTGGGGAATTTAAGCGCCTCTAGTGCCCATGGGGAAAATTTAAACATTTCATCAAAATTAAATCTAGATGAAGTTCACATTTTTTAACCTCAAATTTTCCTCACATCTAGTCCCAAAAGTCACCCTTAAATATATGATATACAGAAAGGACAAAAATGCTGGGGGCCACATGTCTTCAGATAGTTCTATGCTTTACAAATTTTACAGAATTGGTTCCTTGTTTATATTTGTTGTTGCATTGCCGAGCATTCCCTTAAGGAAGAACTAGATCACATAAATACTTCATTTTGAAATGTTCTTGGAATCTCAGAATGTGCAGAAAAGTTGTTGGAGCATGCAAAGCATGTTGGTAATGCTTGCCTGTAAATATCATTATTGGCAAGGTTTGAAATATCAAGAACATTTTCTAAACAGTGCAAAAGACCACTTACTCATCCTCTGTAAATAACATTAGGGGAACTTCTTGTTCTCTTGGCATGTAATAAGAGACAACTGACGCATATCACATATGTCAGGTTGTTGGAATTTTTACTCCTATCATAGTACATTCTTCTCCATGGACAAGCAGGCTAAGTCAGTAATACATGCAAGTGATGTCTTCAGCATTGCCCTGGATACAGAACATGCTCAGCTTTCACAAGAAAAGCCTAGGAAGATTGTGTGCTCATTAGCACAGCACTGGATCGCACCTACTGGGAGATAAGTGGCAAAAAGAACCCTTGCTCTTATCTGAGGTCAAGTCACAGCTTGATATGTGAGAGAAGGGGGCACTGGAGCGAGTCTATGACTACAACAGGCCTGGGGTAGTTACCTGAGACGAGGTGCATTGGAATATAGAATTGTGATACATCCTTTCATTTGAGCTGTGCATCAGATACCGCAGGTTCATAATCTAAGTGGTTCCATGTAAGGCTATCTGACATAAGCCTACTTACACGTGTAAAGTGCATTTACACATGTAAAATCCAGTTTTGAAAATTACCCTCAAAGAGGATAACTTTCAAACAACTGCGAGGGCAGTATGTACGCAAGTATATTAAAACGTAGTTTTATCATAGTATTTTATAACCCGCATGTATCACATATATGCGTTTTATTATAAAATATGCATATCTTTACCCCGCAACAAATGCGCATATGTAGGCTTATGCATTAACACATGCAATGCATTGAAACCACATATTTCAATGCATACACATGTACTTTTTCTAACTATTAGAAAAAAAAAAAAAGAGGATAATTTGAAAATCAGCGCGTGCATCCATATGCACACATGAGCAAAAATAAACTGACATTTTTAATTATGCGCACACTTGCACATGTATGTTTTAAAACACACCAACCGTGTGTAAGTATGCTCCTAATTGTAAGACGTTTCTCCAGCACAGCTATGCATGTGTGTTCCATAGGACTTTGTCAGCTTTTACGCATGTATGTATGCAGATTTTAAAGCATGCTCACGTGAGCCATTTTCCAAGGTTTTCAATTAGTCTACCAGCGTGTCCAGTCAATATTGAGGTCTTTTAGATCCCTCTGGATCTTCGTCCTGCACGCCGCCCAGTTGACCTGGACCCCTCAGGCTATCCTGTAAGCCCTAAAACCCAAGATCTACAGACTTTCTCCTCATCAGGAGCAGCAGTAAAGTTGCGCAGATATCTGGTGTGTATGCCCTGCGGTTTTCGGTTTTAAAATACTGAGTTACGTGCGTAAGTGTTGGCTCAGCCCTGGAACACCCATACCCCACCCATTCCCCAGCCCTTTTCCACCCCCTTATTCCTCTCGTGTGCATATTTGTAGTTTTTTTAAAATCCACGTTGCTCGAATATGGCCCACATAGGCACATATATGGAATAAATTGTCAAAAGAGTTAGATGCTTAAAAGTAGCAATTTTCAAAAGCCCATTTACATGTGTAAAGACCATATACCTGCATAAAACCCAGCTGTAACATATAAATCCTTTTGAAAATTATCTCCAATATGTTTTAAGTAGATGCGACAGTTTTTCAGTATTATCTTAACTGCATATATTGACCATTTAAAAAGTACAAACCTGTAGCATTTTTCTTTGGTGTACTTTCAGAAGGATTAGTTGGTTTGGGCCCATGAAATCTTGAGCAGTGTCTGAATTTTACAAATTTCATCTCACGTCAGATTTTAGTGTGCAAAGACTGAAAAAATAGGCATAGTAGTCATAGGACCATTACTGGCAAATACTGATATATTTCAGATTTGATGTTGCAGAGCTTGCCCAAAACAGCATGTTCTAGTCCTGACACCTGGGCCTCGGCCTAGGCAAGGGCCAAGGCCTCTGCCCAGGTCTGATGCCACAGACCAGACCAAAGACCGGGTCCTGATGCCTGGGCCTTCGCCCTGAGTCAAGCCCAGGCCCAGAGCCCTGGCCTCGGATCTCCTTATCTGCATCGTCTGTCTTTGGCTCTTCTTTGCCATCTGATGCTGTCCGTTTGGGTCATTGCACCGGAGTCTCGTTTCCTATTTTGTTTCTTCCACACATCAAAATGGTGCCCTCTGCTGGGGAGGATGTACTGAGTTAATTAACTCTGAAGATAATATTGCGGGCAGCATCATTTGGCAAAGAAGAGCTGAAGAAGATGCAGAAGAGGAGCTCCAAGGCCTGGGCTCCAGGCCAGGGCCTGAATCTTGGCCAAGGCCCAGACACTGGAACTGGCCTCTGGGCCTGGGTCCGGGCTGAGGCCCTGGTGTTGATATCTGGCCTTTGGGCCTGGCTGCAGCATCTGGCCTGGACCTTGTGTAGGGCCTAGGACGAGATTGCGGCCAACTACTTTGGCCTAGGCCTACGCAAAGCCAAAGCTTTGGGACCAGCTGGCCTCACGCCTAGGGCCAGGCTGAAGCCTCAGCATTGCGTAGGCTTTGGCCAAGATAAGTCACTGCAACCTCAGTCTAGGCCCCAAGCAAGGCTCCGGCTTGGGCCAGGTCCTAGGCCTTGTCTGCGGATCCCCCCACCCCCACCCCAGACTGTGTATGAGGAGGTTTTGGGAAGATCTTGGTCTTGGCATTTTTACAGGTGGGAGGGATGCGTGGAGGGCATAGGAGGCCCTGGGAGGCCCTATTTCTTTTTTTTCTCCTTTTTTTTTTTTGGCTTTTTTTTTCAATGTTTATTTTGTTTATTTTAAACTGAAGAAACGAAAAAAACATTCCATGAGCTGAAATTCGTGGGAACCCTGACCCAAAATGAAATGAAAAACTAAACCAAATTTTCCCCCCTTTCCTCCCCAAGTAATTACCTTTTCACACGTTAGTTAAATCTTTATTTACATTTTTTTTTTATTTAGTTATGTAAACCGTTTTGATTAAACACTGTTTGTAAAGACGGTATACCAACACTTTTAAATAAATAAAAAATAAAATAAATACATATAGGGCCAGCTTTTCAAAGGGTTACGTGCGCCAGGCCTATTCTCAAAAGGGCCAGCAACGCGCGTAAAGTCCCGGGACACGTGTAAGTCCCGGGGCTTGCAAAAATGGGCAGTCCGGGGGCAGCGCAGGGCGGTCCGGGGGCGGGATGTGGGCTGAAGTAAGTTTTGTAACAAAAAAAAGAAGGCGAAAAAGGTAGGGTGGGAAAGGGCAGGGGAGGTAGGGGAAGGGAAGGTGGGGTGGGGGGGGGGTAGGGAAGTTCCCTCTGAGGCTGCTCCAATTTTGGAGCGGCCTGGGAGGGAACGGGGGAAAGCAGTGCGGCTCGGAGAGGGCTCAGCGCGCACAAGTCACACAATTGTGCACCCTCTTTCACGTGCTGACCCCCAATTTTATAACATGCACGCGCCTGCACGCACCTTTTAAAATCTACCCCATAGGGCCGGATTTTAAAAGCTCTATGCGCATATATCTACTAGAGTGCCTTACGTGCGCCGGGCCTATTTTCAAAAGGCCCAGCAACACGCATAAAGCCCCAGAACGCGTCTACGTCCCAGGGCTTTACTAAAGGTACGGTACAGGGGTGGGGCATGGGCAGGGCAGGGTGGTCCAGGGGCAGAGTGGGGGCGGAGCCAGAGGCCTCCGATACAGCGGCCATTTGGTGCTGTGTTGGAGAATCACGTGCCGGCAGGCTGCTGGCGCGTGCAACCTGCGCCTGCCTCCAGGCAGGCGCAAAAGGTTTGTTAAGAATTTTGGGGGGGTTAGAGTAGGGCTGGGGGGAGAAATGTTAGGGGAAGGGGTGGGAAGGTTAGGTTAGGGGGAATGGAATGGGGGAAGCCCACAGGCGTCAGCACACGCAAGTTATAAAATCGGGCATCATGTGTGCACGCCGGGTTTCGCACACACATATACGCCTGCGCTCTGTTTTGAAAATCTACCCCATACTCTATTATCTGATATAAATAACTTCAAAATCTGCAAATTACCAAAGGGCCTTGTAAATCTATATGTGAAGATTGCTTGGTGAATATGACATTGAAACTATAGCTCGTGGAAATGATCACACATGGTTTATTACAGAAAGATTTTGCTTAAATTATAATGGTATTCTGTATGTGCTTGCTGTCTGTAAATCTGGAAAAAAAAACCCATGAAAATGCATTGTGGTATTTATGAACCTGTTTCTTGAATTTGGAATCAGCACTACAAGTAGCAAATTGCATCAAAAAGGATGTCAGCATGTAGGATTGACCTAAAGTCTCCTTTCAGAAAGGTGATTTCATGACATTTCTGAAATGTTATGTTTCACTGCAAATCATAAAAGTTACATTTGTGACTGATAACGAAATGTAAAAGATCAAATTTACCAGATGCCAATAAAAGAACTAGAAGAGAATTTGTAATGTATCGTTTCCATATATACCCTCTCCAAAGGTAAAAACTATTGACTGACTTTATCACGGAGCTATCTTTCTTGAGGCAGATATCATAATTTCACTTCCTGACAAATTTGCACAATCCATCAGTGATACAGTATGATCAATGATATCAGCTGTATCTTATAAAAAGCTACCATATGGTATCCCAGATGCAAATGTTCTCTTTATGAAAGAATTATTGTCACACTGATGTTAATGATTGTTCTGCATTGAATTATAAGTTTAGATCGACACATCCATTAGGAATAGGTAGCTAAACTGATTTAGTTTAAATTCATATCCCATCTAAAGTGGTCCACATAACCACAGTCAAAACCATAATGGGCCACAATCTTTTTGATCTGGTTCCAGTTCATGTGATCGTAAAATTCACATATTTTTTAAGATGTTTCCTCTCTTTGAAAATGTTTCAGATATTTCAGAGAAAGAAATAATCACAAATACCATTGAGGAAATGCAGATTAAAAGTAAATAAATAGGACAGATTTAAGAACCAGATTTGTGCTTACCGCTAAAATATATAGGGACAGATTAAAGAATCGGATAAAACTAAAATTGCTAAAGGTATGCAAGTAGTTTTCTAACTTTCAGGTCAATCCAGTAAAGTGTGGCCGCGTTTACCCCGCTCCTAACCCGCTTTCTACTCACTTTCCGGCCGCGTTAGCCCTTCCTGCGATCCATAATCCCCTTTAACCTACTCTTACCGTATCCTTAAATCCCCGGGTAACCCCTTCCGCACGTGGCATGTATATTACATGCAAACGATCGAATTAGCTATTCCCTACCATCCAGTAACGCGCGCCCCGACTATCGCTTTTTTACCCTGCCGTTTTGCCGCGTGTTTAACCTACCAACTTACCGCCTACCCTTACCCCTGCATTAGAGGCGGGGTAAGGGTAGGTGGAAAACGTTTCCCCAGCCCCCGCTCACCTGCTCTGGCCGCGTCCATGGGTGCTGGTCTCCGGGGCAGCCCCAGTCCTCTCCCCTCCTCTCGAAGCAACAAAAGCGAAAAAAATCGAAAAAGCGGAAAAAAAAAGCGAAAAAAAAAGTTGCAAGAGAGAGAGGGGAGAGAGGACGGGCAATCCTATGCTTGGAATTGCCAGTCCTCTCTCCCCTCCTCCCGAAGCAAGGCGCGAAAAGCAGCCTTGCTCCGGGAGGAGGGAAGAGAGGACTGGCAGTGTAAAGCGACGAAGCGACTTACTTTTTTTGCAGCCCCCCTCCGGAGACGGACATCGGCGAGGACGACCGCGGCTCCCCTGCCTCTAGCTGCCCGCGAAGATGGACGCCTGCACGGGCGAAAGTGGCACTTGTTCGTGCAATTGGGCCGCTCAAGTCATGACGTCACGACGTTTGGCGTCACGGCATGTGACGTCACGTCTTGAGCGGCCCAATTGCACGCACAGGGGCCGCTTTCGCCCGTGCGTCCATCTTCGCGGGCAGCTGGAGGCAGGGGAGCCGCTGTCGTCTTTGCCGATGTCCGTCTCCGGAGGGGGGCTGCAAAAAAAGTAAGTCGCTTCGTCGCTTTACACTGCCAGTCCTCTCTCCCCTCCTCCCGGAGCAAGGCTGCTTTTCGCGCCTTGCTTCGGGAGGAGGGGAGAGAGGGCTGACAATCCCGAGCATCGGAGAACCGTCCACTTCCTGGTACCTGTCATTTTAAATGTCATTTGAAATGACATTTGAAATGACAGATACCAGCGTGTCCGTGAAGCGTGAGGCCCGCACACCCAGGTTACTGTATAGGCGCTGTATAGTGCTCTATACAGTAAAATGGGTTGCGCGGGCCTAACGCTTCAAGGACGCTTCTTAGACGCAGCTTGCATTTGCAAGCTATTTACATACAGGATCGAGTGGTAGGTGAGCTGGACTGTGCGTGCGGCAACCGCGGGTGCGCCGGGCACTAACACAGCTCTTCCTACCACTCGTTACTGGATTGACCTGATTATTTGGAAATAGCCTATCTATTGCATTAATTTTCTGAAGACTCTAGAAAGGAAAACATTTCCAAAGAAAAAGTTTTGAAAGCAGATTCTTTGAAAAAATATTGGATGATTTCTGCTCATAAGAATGTAAAAAGTGCCATGTTGGGTCAGACCAATACTCCACTGAGCCCATCACCTTGTCTCCCACAGTGGCCAGTCCTGTTCACTTCCCGGTAGATCTTAAAGCCCATTCCATGTTGCTCATTCCCTGAAGTAAGAAATGAAGACCCTGAAGACTACTTTGCTAATCTCTTTAGATTAGAAAAATATTAGGGGCTCCAGGTAATCACTATGTCGCTTCTGCACACACCTGTTGTAATGACATCACCCAGAGCAGGAGGAGGGGCTATAGGCAGCAAGGGAGGAGCAAGGACAGTGCGGGGACAGTCACTGCAGCTGTGGTGCCAGCAACAGAGCAGATAGCACAAGAGAAAAAAAACAAAAAATGGAAGCACAGGAAGAAGAACAGCTGGTGGGGTTTCCCGGACCCCACCAGTGAAAGAGGAGCTATGAAGCTGGCAGCAGAAGAGTTGGTGGGGGGTTTCCAGTACCTCAACAGCAAACAAAAAAAAAGACTCACCAGCAGAAGAAGAGCTGGTGAGTGATCCCAAGCCCCTCCAGCACAGCAAAGAAAGAGAAATGCTGCAGGCAGCAGAACGGTTGGTGGAGGTTCCCAGACCTCACCAGCTGCACAAAGATGATGTCAGAGCCTAATATGGGAGGTGTCTAAGAGGGGGAGGGGAGGACCAGAAAAGGTGGAGGAGAGTGAAGGTGGAGTAGTAGGAGAGTAAGGAGCAGGAGGCAGGAGGAGGAGAAGGAGGGGGATGCATGGAGGAGACCAGTGATTGAGAGGGAGGAGAGCAGTGGGAGAGAGAGGGGAGGAGGATGTAGCCGTGGAAGACTGAGAGGAGAGGAGGCTGGAGGAGCAGTGGGAGAGTGAGAAAGGCGAAGGTGCAGTGGATGGGGGGAGGAATAGAGGGGGAGGAGAGAATGGTAGCATGGGAAGTTGAGGGGAAGTGTGCACTCCACATTGCAACACCCCACCCCAAAACCCCCACCATCCACTGTCCCCCTACTCTTCCCCGATTCCCTCCCACAAATGCACCCCCAGCCACATGCACACCCCTCCACCAGACCAGTCACACCACTCCCACCCCTCCCCACACTAATCACCACACACTACCCATATACACCCCCACCACACACAGACAGACACCACACATAAACAGCACATGTCCCCCCTCACAGCCATATCCCCCCTCACCCATACATCCCACCCCACATGCCCAGCCGCTCCCCAACACGTGCACACACATCTTCATTTACTCTCTGACACACACCAGTCACTCACAGCCACCCCATAACACCTACACTCAACCAACCTCCCCACATATCTGGGAGGAGGAGAGGGATGAAGGGGCAAAGCAGAGTGTTTGAGGGGAAGAATGCACACCCCCCCACCCCCAGCTCCCTCCCAGACATGTACACACACCCAATTCATAGCCCCATCACACACACAGACACATCCTCTCAACCTCACACACACACAGGGGAGAGGGGGCGTCTGTGGAGATTGCAAAGAGGAAAGAGTACATCTCCCAACACACATCCTCACTCTCATCAACACACATACACATACCCTTCCTCTCCCCAACATGCACGCAGACATCAGGGAGGAGAGGGAAAAGGTAAGTGCAGTGGAGGAGACGAAGAAAGTGCGCATGCACAGCCTGGCAGCCCCACACTTTCACAGAAAAGGGGGAAGAGGGGAGGGAGAATGGATGGAAAATAAGGATGGGTTCCCTCTCCAACACCCACACACTCCACTCACCTCCTCATACCACTTGCACATCCATCATTCACACCATTCTCACACAGGTGGGGAGGAGAGGGGCAGGGGGAAGAATGTGTAGAATGCAAGGGGGAAAAGGGACCATGCACCCCCAACACCACACCACTCATACTCCCATACCAATCCAACAACATATACTACCTACACCAACACTTTCATGCCCCTCCCCCATCAGCATATACTCCATCTTCACCACTTCCCCCCACCTTCACACATCCTCTGCAAGCCTTCTGACCTACATCCTTCCCGCGAATGCTCCCCCCCCCCCCCACACATACACAGACACCAAGACCCATTCCTCCACCCACAACAGAGCAAGTACACTGATAATGTACGCATCCAGCTGATGGAGTCATAAAACTCACTTTTTGACATTGGCGTGCAATTAGTGCATTCTCTTTTTTGAGGGTTCCCTTAACATCCATGCAGTCAGGGGAAAAAGAAATAGAGGGTTAGGTGGAGCATTCTTTAGCTCTCTCCCCACCCTTCCTTTCTCTTGCCCTACCAAGCATGCATTTTCCATCTAGGCAGGAGCATGGAATTTAAAGTGGAGAACCCACTGGCAGGGTAGATTAGTGAAGTGAGCATGGGTGCAGCCCTTAATAATTAATAATGTACCTGTCCTCCAGAAACTTGCTCATACCTTTTTTTGTTTTCAATTCAGATATACTACCAACCTTGATCACATTCTCTGGCAATAAATTGATTCTATAGCTTAATTATCCACTGACTGAAAAAAAAAATACTTTCTTAAATATGTTTAAAATATGCGTAGTTACAATTGTTTCATGGAATGTTCCCTACATAAGAGCATTGGAGGTGCCATGCTGGGTCAGACCAAGAGTCCACTGAGTCTCGTGTCTGTGTCTCTAGGAAGTAACTGACAGATCACAAAGAGAAAACCATTTTTTGTTGTACATTCCCAGGGATAAGCAGTGATTGTCTCCAGGTCTACCTGGCAAAACAATTTTTATGGAATATTCTTTCAGGAACTTGCCCAAACCCCTTTTAAACTCAGCTATGCAGCATGCCTTGATCACATTCTCCAGTAGCAAATTCTGTAGCTTAATTGTCCGCTGGGTGAAAAATATATATATTTTTTCCAATTTGTTTAGATTAGCTATCTGTTAATTTCATGGATTGTCCTCTAGTCCTTGTACTATCTGAAAGACTAAATAACCATTCCCTATTTATCTGTTCCATCCATTCATGATTTTATAAACCTCTATCATATCCATTTTCAGTCATCTCTTCTTGAAGCTGAAGAACCCTAACCTGTTTAGCCTTTTTTCATAAGGGGTCTTTCTATCCCTTTTATCATTTTTATTGCCTTTCTCTGTACCTTTCATAGTTCCATTATATCTTTTTTGAGAAGGGACAATCAGAACTGAATGCAATACTTAAGGTATGGTTGCACCTTAAATCTATAAAGAGGCATAATGATATTTTGAGAATTGGCTTTACACTGGACCAGCAATTGGCAGAATGCAGTCCTTCAAATGTGTCAGCAGCATATGATCAATGGCAGCAAGCTTTGTCCAGAGTCATTGATGAACTAGCTCCTCTTAAATTGATTGGTGTTTTTAATGCTCACCATGTGCCATGGTTGTCATCCTCCTTACACTGTGCTAAGCATTTACCGTGACAAAGTGAAAGGAGATAGCAAAAATATCAGTCTGATGCATCACTTGAGCAATATAGATCAATGCTGGAAACCTACAGGAAGAAAGTTGAAGAAGCTAAGAATACCTTCTTTATGGCGAAAATTTTACAAGGAGGAAATAATGTATGCAACCTGTTTTTAATTGTAAAGTATTGGACATCTAGCCCAGGGTGCACTGACTTGATGGCTAATGTAGCTGTGGATCTGAACCATCACTTGGATTTCCTGAATATTTCCTCTGGGAAAGTGCCGTCAATTTGTGACAAATTTACTGAGAATCCGTAGGTGCAAGCTATCTCAGTATCAAGCGAAATACAAAGATGGGATTTCGTTACAGACATGTTATGTAACATTATGCATATACTTTCTAAAATTAACCCTGTCTCTTGCTCTTTGAATCCCTGTGCCGCTGAACATTTAAAGGCAATTCAAGTTTAGATTTCAATGTTTGTTACAGATATAGTTAATTTATCGTTATCTAAAGGTTACTTCCCTGATTTTCTAAAACGAGGGTTGGTTACATCCAACCTGAAGAAACCTATGGACTCATCCGTAGTAGCTAACTATTGCACAGTCTCATCATTGCCCTTCCTTGCTAAATTGATTGAGTGGTATTGATGAAACAGCTGAATAATCATTTTGAAGCAAATTCATAATTAGATCATTTCAATTTAGATTTAGAAAAAGCTTGCAATACAGAGACTGCTGCTTTTGAGTCTACATATTGTTAGACATGGCTTTCATCAAGGCTTGAAATATGTTTTAGTCATACTTGATATATCAGCTGTCCTTGATACCACCAACCATAATATCTTGTTCATTTTACGTAAAGAGATGGGATTAACAGGTTTGATGCTGAAGTGGTTCTCCTTTATTGACTGACTAGATTTACTGGTCAGTCAAAATGATTGTTAATGGGAGATCACCCTGAAAAGCCATTACAGGGTTCTGCTGTATTGGCTACCCTATTTAACATTTATATGGCTGTCTTTTGTAACTGTTGGCAGGTTTGGGCCTAAATTACAAACTATATGTAAACAACATATAGTTTTATTATCCTGATGTCAACACGGGAAGTTACTTTTGAGTTGGTTTTGATTTGCTTGTCGTCCGTGAAGCATTGGTTATAGCATTACCATCACTCTATCATCAACTTCAATCACGACTTCAGTCAGTCCACTTTGGATTTAATTTTGCATCTTTTTAAATATTCATTGTAAATAATTCTGTTCTCAATCTATCTCTTTTCTTCTTCTTCCTATGCTCCCAGTTGTATTTCCCTGTTTATTGTAACTACAATTCCTGCACCAGTTATAGTTGCTTGAGTTCTCTGTACAATGCACGCCCTGTTAAATGTAAACCGGTTTGATGTGACCCTTGGTCGTGAAAGCAGGTATAGAAAATAGTAAAAATAAATAAAAAAATTACAGGTGGGCCTTGAATGTTAATAAAGCAGAGATTATATTCTTAAATTTAATTCCCTATTTGATCCCCCTACTTATTTGAATTTGTGGATCATAAATTAATGATTGTTAATCAGGTACAAAATTTAGGACTCCAGCCTATCAATGCAACTGCAGGTTAAGAGCATGGTAAAGTCTTCATTTTATAAACTTCAGATGCTTTGTCAGTTCAAGCTATTTCTAGAGCTGAGCTGTTTCTGCACAGTGTTACAGGCAATAGTGCTGTCTAGCCTTGATTACTGCACCTCATTGTATATTGGCGGATGTTTCAATTTGTACAATATTCTATAGTCTGCATGTTGACTTAATATTAGGGAGCATATTTTACTAGTTTTTTATGCATTTTACTGATTGCCAGTATTGGATGATTAAGTTCAAGATGGTGACATTAATTCACAGTGTTTTGAGCACAGATTCTTCAATGTGGGTCCACACTCTTCTGTGGATTTACCAACTTTCGTGGCCATTGTGATTAGTACAACATGGCCTATTATAGGTTCCATATCTACGATTGGCTCATTTGACACGGACATGTGATAGAGCGTTCTCGATGACTGGTCCATTGTTGAGGAAGGTACTGCCTGACCATTTCAGAATAACTAAATGATGTTTAAAAAGCAGTTGAAAACCTTCTTTTTAAGTCTGCCTTCAAAGAAAATGATGATCAGCTAAGGCTAATGAACTCTCTCTGGCCAAAGGATAACCAGTAGGGGTGTGCATTCGGATTGACCACATTAGCAAAACGCAACTCATATTTTTTTTAACTTAAAAAATTGATTCGACATAAACGATCGGATTTCCCACATATCCAACATAGATATGTTGGATATGTGGGAAATCGCGATTGTTGAGCCAAAATAAAAATATAAACCCCTTCACCCTCCTTAATCCCCCCCCCCGACTTACCACAACTCCCTGGTGATGGAGCGAGGAGTGAGGACGCCATTTCTGCAATCCTTGGCGAGAAGCATGTGACATCGGCGGCACGTCGAGTGACGCCGGCGTCACGTGATTCCCGGCGAGTTCGCGCCGGACGGCTCGTTCGGCCCAAAAAGAACTTTTGGCCAGCTTGGGGGGGCCTCCTGACCCCCCCAAGCTGGCCAAAAGTTCTTTTTGGGCCGAACGAGCCGTCCGGCGCGAACTCGCCGGGAATCACGTGACGCCGGCGTCACTCGACGTGCCGCCGACGTCACATGCTTCTCGCCAAGGATTGCAGAAATGACGTCCTCACTCCTCGCTCCATCACCAGGGAGTTGTGGTAAGTCTGGGGGGGGGGGGATTAAGGAGGGTGAGGGGGTTTAAATTTTTTTTTTGCACATATGTACATATACCCAACTCATTGAATTTTTTTTATGTCCATATTGGCCGCAAGTGGGACCCCCTTTCGGACATAAGAAATATGAACATAAAATTTTGCTCTGCACATCCCTGATAACCAGTTGTGTTTTTTAGGATTTCAGAACTATTTACCTGGGCACAGGTTAATGTTTGTTCATAGTTGATGGTGTTACTGCTGTTTGTAATTTTTTATGAATGTTTATTTTGTTACCCACCTTAATTATTGAGAAAGTATGGGATAGTATTTATTTAAGCACCTTAAATAAATAAATGCCCTCCAGTCATCAGGTACAGAGGCAGATAGGAATGATATAAGTTATCTACTTATATCAGGTCTGCAATTTTATATTTGAGCTCTTGTAGAATTTTGGAGTGAATACCATCAGGTCCTAGTAATTTGTTATTATTTAGTTTATCAAATTACTCAGGTACTTCTTCAAGATTCAAATTGATTTCTTTTACTTCTTTCAAATCATCACTTACAAAGAATGGTTATGGTATGGATATGTATACAACAACCTCCACAGAGAAGTTTCAAAGATGAAAGCAAACAATTCATTTAGTTTTATTATATTGGTCTTAGGGATGTGCAGAGGGACGCCATATGTTGCATTCGTGATTCGGATTCGTCGGGGAGCAGATACGTTGCATTTGCCCGTATGGCGTCCCGATGCGTTAATACGGCGATTTCTATTCGTGTGCCAGCTAAAAATCAAATTAACTACAACCCCCCACCTTCCTGACTCCCCCCCCCAAGACTTACCAAAACTCCCTGGTGGTCCAGCGGGGGGTCCGGGAGCCATCCCCTGCACTCACACCCTCGGTGCCGGTTTCATCATGGCGCCGATAGCCTTTGTCACAGGGGCTACCGGTGCCATTGGTCAGCCCCTGTCACATGTCCATTGGTGCCATCTTGTGCTCCTACCATGTGGCAGGGGCTGACCAATAGCACCGGTAGCCCCTGTGACATAGTATGGGCAAAGGCTATTGGCGCCATTTTGAGTAGTGGCATCGGACGGCCGGAGTGCAGGAGGACCCTCCGAGACCCCCAGGGACTTTTGGCCAGCTTGGGGGGGCCTCCTGACCCCCACAAGACTTGCCAAAAGTCCAGCGGGGGTCCGGGAGCGACCTCCTGCACGCCAGCCGTCCGATGCCAGTACTCAAAATGGCACCGATTGCCTTTGCCCTCACTATGTCACAGGTACCGAAGGTTGGCCTCTGTGACATAGTGAGGGCAAAGGCGATCTGCTGCCAGTATTCAAAATGGCTATGTTTATTGCTATGTTTTTATTATTGCTATGTTTCCGTGTCTGTTAGCCTGTCTAATCTCTGTTAACATTTCACAATCTGTTTCACCATCCTAGTTGCTGGATGATACTAATACACCAGTGCTACTCACATACTCTAGTTCTGCTTCTAATTGATAGAGAAAATAACCATTCACTATTAACTTGCTCCTTTCCACATCATTAACAACCTAAATTCTAATACTGAGTAGAAGCCCCTGTCTATCTGCTCAGAGACATTCTGCAAGTCATGCTCAGAAAGTCACTCAGAGTTCATTCAGCTCTGACAAGCCACAGAACAGCAGAAGTGTCTGGGTAATTTTTGCAAGAGTTTTAGTTTACACAATTTTTTCCCCAATAGATGTTTGAAATTAAAACTGTGTGCTAAATATGCATTGTATCAAAACTTCAAGAACATTGATTTTCAGGCTTTTTGGATTTTTAAGGGGCTGATTGACAACTTCTTAGCACCAGTGCTATTGAAGATACGGAGTTCAAAACCCAGTGTCAATGCTTTTAATACCAAGGGGGGGGGGGGGGGGGAATGATTTTTAACAAAGGTCACAATATGCTGCCAAATAATAGTGCAGTTTCCTGATACTCCAAGATTTGTAAAAACCCTAAAATAGTGTACCAACAATCTATAATTTTCTCAAAAATTGATTACTGTAATGCACTCCTACTTGGTCTCCCTGCTACCCACATCAAACCCCTCCAACTCCTTCAAAACGCTACTGCACGCATCCTCACTAATGCCAACAAGAAAGACCACATTACTCCTACCCTCATTAACCTCCACTGGCTTCCCATTCACTCACGAATTATTTACAAAACCCTTACACTCATCCACAAAAGTATCACTAACGATAATTACAACTGGCTAAACCCACCCTTCCTCCCTCGTACCTCCACAAGACCCACCCGCTCCTCTCTCCTTAGAACCCTTATTCCTCCTTCCATAAAATCTACAAGACTCATCTCCACCACCAACAGGGCCCTCTCCCTCGCAGGCCCTTCCCTTTGGAACTCCATGCCCCTTGACCTACGCTCCGAAACATCAACACCCACTTTCAAAAAGAAACTCAAAACCTGGCTCTTTCTCCAAGCATACCCTCAATCATCATCATCCCCTACTAACACCAGACCACCACCCCTCACCAACACCCCCCCATAGGACCTACACCCAACACCCACCCCCTCTTAGGAATCACAAACCTAAAATGTTACTTAGTACAACCGCACACATTTTCCCACCTCAATCATTGTTGTTCTGCGATTATACTATTTTGTATATAACCTCTGTACATATCATTTGTTCCTCGAACCCCTGTACATAGCTTTTCCTTATGTATCCTCTCTTACCCTCCCCCCTACCCCTCCCTCCCTTACTTATTTATCTAGTTAATTGCCCTGTTACTGCGTTTTTGTTACACACTGTTCCTTGTAAAGGCTTTGCCTATATATTCTTTGGTTGTAAGTTCTTTGTAAACCGGCACGATGTGCAAACGGTTGCCGGTATATAAAATAAAATAAATAAATAAATAAATAATGGTTTATTTATTTATTTGTTTATTTGTTTATTTATTTATTTAGGGTTTTTATATACCGACATTCTCAATAAAAATATCAAATCAGGTCAGTTTCCATAGAACAAACTGTCGCTGGTAAGGCGTTACATTAAACATTAAACAGAGTTTTGAACATTAAACAGAGTTTTAAAAGATTTGAAAGATGCTTAATGCTGTAGGCTTTATTACACAATGGCAAAGAATATCAAAACTATTCAAAAATAATTCAAAAAATTAAACTGGCACAATAACACATACATATATTTATCAATTGCCCTAGTCAATCATTCCTCATTCACACTGCTTCTAAACTCTCTGTAGTGATATGAATTTATAACATGTATAGGTATCGACATAAAACATCGTCAAAATATATTCAGAATGTTTGTAATGATACACTTCCAATAGAGCTGGACTTCAAGAAAGATACATTGGGGTAGATTTTAAAAGGAGCACGCACGGCCTACATGTGCGCGCGTATATGTACGCCCAATTTTATAAAATGTTATAAAATCAGGGGTCAGCGCGCGCAAGGGGATGTACAATTGTGATCCTTGCGCGCGCCGAGCTGTGCTGCCTTCCCCCATTCACACCCAGTCCGCTCCAAAATCGGAGCGACCTGGAAGGGAACATTCATTCCCCCTAACCTGACCTTTCTACCCCTTCCCCTAACCTTCCCCCCCCCCCCCCACCAGCCCTACTCTAACACTTCCCCAAAATTTGTATCTTAACTTTTGCGCCTGCCTCCGGACAGGCGCAAGTTGCGCGCACCAGCAGCCTGACAGCATGCGATCCTTCGACACGGCGGCAATGGCCGCCGTGTCTGAAGCCTTTGGCCCCCCCCACCCCTTTTTGTGAGCCCCGGGACTTACACGCGTCCCGGGGCTTTACACTCATCACTGGGCCTTTTTAAAGGAACTCAAAAATGAAATGTCTGATCTATTAGTTAAAATTTGTAACCCATCATTAAAATCATCCTTTGTACCTGAAGACTGGAGGGTGGCCAATGTAACCCCAATATTTAAAAAGGGTTCCAGGAGCGATCTGGGTAACTATAGACCAGTGAGCCTGACTTCAGTCCCGGGAAAAATAGTGGAAACTATTCTCAAGAACAAAATCATAGAGCATATAGATAGACATGGTTTAATGGAACACAGTCAACACGGATTTACCCAAGGGAAGTCTTGCCTAACAAATCTGCTTCATTTTTTTGAAGGGGTTAATAAACATGCAGATAAAGGTGAACCGGTAGATGTAGTGTATTTGGATTTTCAGAAGGCGTTTGACAAAGTCCCTCATGAGAGGCTTCTACAAAAGCCAAAAAGTCATGGGATAGGAGGTGTTGTCCTTTCATGGATTACAAACTGGTTAAAAGACAGGAAACAGAGAGTAGGACTAAATGGTCAATTTTCTCAGTGGAAAAGGGTAAACAGTGGAGTGCCTCAGGGATCTGTACTTGGACCGGTGGTTTTCAATATATATGTAAATGATCTGGAAAGGAATACGACGAGTGATGTTATCAAATTTGCGGATGATACAAAATTATTCAGAGTAGTTAAATCACAAGCAGACTGTGATAATTTACAGGAGGACCTTGCAAGACTGGAAGATTGGGCATCCAAATGGCAGATGAAATTTAATGTGGAGAAGTTAAAGGTGTTGCATATAGGGAAAAATAACCCTTGCTATAGTTACACAATGTTAGGTTCCATATTAGGAGCTACCACCCAGGAAAAAGATCTAGGCATCATAGTGGATAATACTTTAAAATCATTGGCTCAGTGTGCTGCAGCAGTCAAAAAAGCAAACAGAATGTTAGGAATTATTAGGAAGGGAATGGTTAATAAAACAGAAAATGTCATAATGTCTCTATATCGCTCCATGGTGAGACCACACCTTGAATACTGTGTACAATTCTGGTCGCCACATCTCAAAAAAGATATAGTTGCGATGGAGAAGGTACAGAGAAGGGCAACCAAAATGATAAAGGGGATGGAACAGCTCCCCTATGAGGAAAGGCTGAAGAGGTTAGGGCTGTTCAGCTTGGAGAAGAGATGGCTGAGGGGGGATATGATAGAGGTCTTTAAGATCATGAGAGGTCTTGAATGAGTAGATGTGACTCAGTTATTTACACTTTCAAATAATAGAAGGACTAGGGGGCATTCCATGAAGTTAGCAAATAGCACATTTAAGACTAATCGGAGAAAATTGTTTTTCACTCAACGCACAATAAAGCTCTGGAATTTGTTGCCAGAGGAAGTGGTTAGTGCAGTTAGTGTAGCTGGGTTCAAAAAAGGTTTGGATGTTCTTGGAGGAGAAGTCCATTAACGGCTATTAATCAAGTTTACTTAGGGAATAGCCACTGCTATTAATTGTAACAGTAGCATGGGATCTTCTTAGGGTTTGGATAATTGCCAGGTTCTTGTGGCCTGGTTTGGCCTCTGTTGGAAACAGAATGCTGGGCTTGATGGACCCTTGGTCTGACCCAGCATGGCAATTTCTTATGTTCTTAAAATAGGCCCGGCGCACGCAGGACCGTATTTACGCGCGTAACCTTTTTAAAATCCGGCTCATTGTGAATTGCAAATTGGTCACATGGAAGATACCTGCATTAAGAAGGGAAAACATTTGAATCATAGTCCTCAAGAAAAGATATTTTGTAATTGTTTCACAGGACTTTTGTTACAAAGATGTTTCTGTAGTCTCTTTTCTACTTCTGTTATATCCTGTTTTCTCTCTGTCCCTACAAAAGCCTCTGTTTTGCTGTCCAGGCTTCCTCAAGGGAAAATTTGGTTCATAACTATTCTTGTGTTGATACCATGGACTGTATTTAGCGAAGAGAACTTGATCTCTTATTGTTGATTCTTTTTACGTCAATTTGCCAATTCAGTGTCTCAAGACTTCAACTGTTGTTAATTAACAGCTTTCTAAATGCAGCATATTCATCTGTGAATTTCCAATGTCTTCTTAGCATGTTGGAAACCTATTCATGTGTCTTTGCTAGAACTGTATCTGGAACAGACTTCAATGCCTCTTTGCAGTACAGACGCTGTGATGATAGTGTCACTATTTATATTGGTTCTCCCCTCTTTGCCCACCACTATAGACAAGAAAGAGCAAACTTGCCAGCTAAAATTTAGAAAATATCCTCAACTTTGATAACAATTTTGTCTTTTCAGAAATTGTGGAAATGCTGATTTCCCAGCAATTTCCAGAAATGAAATCAGTATTGGCACAGAAAATAGTGCCCACTTCAAAACAAAAACCCCAACCATTTTGCAGAGATTTAAGGGATCAGGGTAACTGGGGGGAGTACAGGCTATTAGCGTATGTGCACACCATGTCCACCATTTCACTGCGTGAAATGGTGGACATGGTGTGCACATACGCTAGTTTTAAAATACCCTTACTTATGCGGTAGAAACCGAATTTCCACACCTGAGTATGCATACACTTAAAATTGTACGCATATGTGCGCATGGCCAATCTAGTTTATGTGCATGCAAGTTATAAAATGGCCACGTATCTCGGTACACCAGCATATCTGTGCCAAAGAGCGCCTGTACACCGGTTTTAAAGTTACTGTCCCTAGGTTTTATATACAATCACTACCATTTAGTATATTTTTAACAGGCTTTTTTAATGCTAATTTATATCAAGGGTTAAATATTTGAGAATAATATGTTTTAATTAGTAAAATAAGATAATAATTTGTGGTTAATGCTGTATAATTGCCTTTACAAAATTATCTCATAAAAGTACTCATTAGAAAAATGACATATGAAAGTATCCTCCATTAACATGGACATAAAATTACAATTATGGGGCTTTGAGGTAGTTTCATACAGGGAGCAGCAGACTAATTCTGCACCTTAAAATTGCTAATTTAATATTAAAGTAGAACACTGTAATCATCTGCAGCAAAAGATACCAAAAGAAAATTGATGAAAATACATAGTCGTAATGCACCTGTCTAGGTGAGAACATGCTGTGACATAGTCTCTTCTATGGTAAAGTAATTAAGTGTGCAAGTTTCGTTAGAATCTACCAGCGTGAGCCGAAGAATAAGCAGGCTGCTCTGCCAGGGCTTTGTAAGATGCTTCACGGTGAAATACAGCCCTTCTCATCTGCAGAACAAACTGCAGCATCTCTTCCTGCAGCAGCCCCGTTGGCCATTGGCTCCTCCGTGACACGTGACGGATGGAGCCTTCTCCTTGGCTATTCTCGCCCATCTGTGTGCGGGGCACTGATAGGCCAGGCTGATGCGCAGGCAATTTATCATCTTGATCTCCCACTGAGTCAGGGAGCTCTCCTGTCACCAGTATTGATTTCAGAGGATGGACTAAATTTCCTAGGATTTCCATTAAGAATTAAGAAAAAAGCTGTAAGCACGCAGGGTAGCCAGGCAGACATGGATATGAGATGGCACTGTGAAACCTCTCAGGTAGCTTCTTCTATCAAAGCCGACGCAGAGCCCAGGCTGAGCACTGCAGCATGCAGGGTTTAAGATGCCATTAGTGTAACAGCAAAACAAAAAAAAAAAAAAGGCAATTGCACCGATTACTAAAAAATGTCTTTTTTTTTTTATTAAAAAAAATTAGACTATGTCTCCTTGGGGATTGCATGTCATTAATATTAAAATCACATTTCTGCATGATACGCGTTAAATATAGAAAAGGGTGTTTTAAATTGTAATTTCTTTAAAGGCACGAAAAAATACTTTCTTAAATCTTGGGCAGGCATATGTCTTTGCTGCTTCTTTTAAAAGGATTAACGGGTTTCTTAGCATGTGTGTTGCAAAAAATACATAGTAAGCCTCCAGTGTATGCATGAATAAAAATCTGCTTCAATTAGTTGTTAGATTGCTTTACCCTTAAGTGCAGAAATGATTATTTGAGCAAAATGCTTACACTCTAACCATGCATGCTTTTTGAGCACGGTTTTTATTTTCTGACTGTTTTTAGATATGGAATTTTCATGAGTTAAGTGCATGTTGCTGTACTGTAATAGAAAATGCATTACAATGAATGATTAAATTTGTTCAGTGAATGCAAATAATTAATATGTAACTGTAACATTATAGTTCTGAAATAAGTGCATCTAATCATTTAACAAGAAAATGCATGCTTGTGACAGTGAAAGCAGAGCGAAGTTGCATTTTTTTCATGCATTACAAGCAAAGCTTCTATTTTTTGTCAAACCCTTTGTGCATCTATTTTAAAATATCCTTGACTATCTTTATAAAGCATTATAAAATGGAAGTGGTGTGTGTGCGTGTGTGTATGTGTGTGTGTGCGCACATTTGTTAGATTCCATTAGGGACCAGTTTGCTCCTTCCCAAGTCCTTATAGTCTGCAAGGAAAAGGAAGAAGTGCTTTTGTGCTATAAAGCCTGTATGCACCATGGGATTTAAAGCTATAGGAAGAAGCGTATTAGCATGCTATTACTAGCAAGTGCCATCAGATATCATTATTAAGAAAAGTAAAGTGGGGAATGAAGGTACAGACCAGACAAGTACACAAATATATTCTTTCTTATCTGGACTGAGACAGTAGATAGGCAGCATTGTTCAAATGAGAAAAAAAAATAGCTTGGTTCTTTTTAAAAATCACAGAGGATAAAATATATGATTACAGAAGAAAATTCTAGTAATTTATGAATTTTGAACAGTTCTGCAGGTGTATGGCTTTTTATGACATGTTTGTGAAAAGGTTATGTATGGCATGGAGTCTGAGCTATATTAATCTTTAGACAGCAAAGCTATATTTGGATGACAGATAACAATGGTTTTGCCTCTATTTGTTATGGGAATGAATGTCAAAGCTCAGTCATTTTGGCATCCCTGGTGGACTGCATAATCCGCATGCAGGCTGCGAATAGGGAGTTGATTTTTTTTGTAAATATTTTACACTTTTTTTTTCTATATTGTGTGTTATTAAATTATTGAATTACATACTTATCCTAGAGATACACTGCATTTTGTACATAAACTTGAACCTTCTAATAAGATCTTGGGATATTCTTGTATAGTTTCTTGATTATCATATCCTGTTTATGATCTGTGAGATCCCACTTCAAGTGCAGCTTGGAAACTAAAATTCAATGAGCTTGAAAGTTAGAGTAATTTACCTCATCTACAACATGCATTACACCAAACCTTACACAGCTTACAAGAAGAGTAGGAAGGATCGGATCATCCAGCATGGAGACTGAATTGTCCCTTTAAACTTTAATGGCTCTTGCGGGTCAGTGCTACATCTCTTGGCATGGCAAGATGGCAGCCCATTCCAGTGAAAGTTTGCTATAGATACATATGAGCTCTGTACAAAAATTTTACACACATTTTTATTTGCATTGCCATAGCCAGGATGTTTGTCTGTTTCTGGACCTGGCATCGCACATAAACTTTTGCCATATAGCCTGATCTAATGTTGGTCCTAATTTACCATGGTGCCCCATTCATCTGGCTCTAAGTATCATCCCCTTTTTTGCAAAATTAAAAAAAAAAAAGAAAACAAAAGCAGAGTGGCCTACTCATCAACCCCTACCTCCCCAAAGCTTACCTCAAAAGTTGTTTGGGTCACTTGCTCCTGACCTGCTGGTTCCAAATAAGCTCGGTAAAAAACCTGTAGCAGATTACACATGAAAGTTTACTGTTGTGAAGGAAACATTTGTGAAGTCACGTCACAGAAGTAGATTTGTCATTGAAAAACAAACAAAATGCCAAAAACGTTGGTATATTTGTGGGCATTTGATGCATTTTTATTTATTTTATTTTGTTTACCATCACTTATATTCCGAAGCTCTATACAGTTGTTACTGTGGGTAACAAAACAATTCACAATCTTCAGCAATAATTTAAACAAAATAATAACACAAGTTTACATCTTAAGAATTAAAAACATGCTTAGAAAGAAACGCCTTCAGTTGTTTTCTAAAAAAAAACTCACATCATTTTTGCTCATGAAGCCCACTTTTGTAAAGTGATCACACTTTAATACATGAGCTTCTGTAGGTATACTATGAGTAAATTGAAAGCTATGGCAAAATTTGAAGATTTTCCTTTGCAAATAATTACCTGCAAAACTAAAACCAATATTTAGATAAGAAACATTTTAGAAGCAACATTGTATGTAAACAAATCATTAAAATAACTGTCTACGTTTTGGATGTGTACCCTGCCTTTCCAGACAAAGAGGATAACTTTCAAACAGATGTGCACGTGGCATCTTTGCAAGTATGTGGCCGTGAGCAGATCTACAGAAGTATGTTCTAACATGCATACATGATATATGCGCATGTTATAAAATATGTGGGTATCTACCCCACAGCATACGCTGGAATGCAGGCTTACGCACAAATACATGAAATGTACATATAGCAGTGCATTGAATGAACATTCTTTTCCTATTGTAAAAATATACTCACGTGTATTGTACATATGAAAGTAAAGCAGGTCTTCCATAAATCAGTCGATTTTTAAAGATGTACACGTTAATGAAATTAACCAGTTTACTATCAGTCCTTCTAAAGGTCATTATCTCCTTCCTGGTTCTTTAGCCAAAACTCTCCCCACTTCATCCAGACCTTCCACCTAGTCAGTACTACAAAATGTAATATCAATTATACCACATAATTAGCAGGTGTAAAAATACACGAGTAAGTTAGCAAAGGTATGTGTACATGTCTTTTAAAAATGCAACTTGTGCGTATAAGTGTCGACTTTTACTGGGAATGCCCCTAGACCACAGATTTTTTATTCGTATATATGTGTGCATGAAAGTGAAAATATGCACATATTTTTTAATCATAAAATACAGAATATGTGAGTAGATGCTACTTATGTGTGTAATGCTACTTATGTGTGTATGCTACTTAAACACATCAGGGTAGATTTAAAAAGACGCGTGCGGTTCCTGGCGCATACACATGGATGCGCCGATTTAATAACATACATGCGGTGACGTGCACTCGTTATAAAATATAATACCCACACCCACATGCACGCCCGATTTTATATCGGAGCACGCATGTGCAGGCGGGTCGTGACTCGCGAATGCGGGTGGGGTGATTTAAAAAAAACAAACGCACAATGACACAAACGGCCCATTTCCAGGTCCCTCCAGTCCTCTCCAATTAAGGAGTGGACTGGAAGGGAACTTCCCTAACCCCCTACCTACTCTTCCTCCCTTTTCCCTTCTCCTCCCTGACCCCTAAAACACTCTTCCTACCATTTGTTTTTATTTTGGAACTTATTTCATCTTACGAGATGAAGAAAATTCCGCCGGTTTGTGCTTCCCTGGGACAGGGCTTATTGGGCGTTGTCCCAGCCGGCTCCCGCCCCGAACCTGCCCTGCCCCTGGCTCGCACAGACTCTACCCCCGGCATGCTCCTTTTTACCAGCCCGACACTTCCATGCGTACCGGGAGGTACATGAGTGGCCAGGCCGCTTTTAAAATGTACTTGAGTGCAGCCCGGCCACGCGTGTATCTCACGTTTTTGCGTGTGCTGGTCTTTAAACATCTACCTTATAATGTTTTGAAAATTTACCTCGAAGTGACTGCCAAAGTAATTTACAACAAATCTAAAAAATGCAGTGAAATATTCCTTTACAGATATTCGGTTAGATATGCAAATGATTTGTATAAGATCATGTTACCATTGCCCAACATATTAGGATAGACCAAATGCTAATATCTATTTGTTTTGTTTTTTTTAGAGGACACAACTATCTTATGGAGCAGCTCTTTATGATCTTTGAGATGATATTGGTTGTAATGCTTTAGGCTAACGTGTCAGAAAACCATATAGATAAAATCTGACAAAGAATAAATACTGTGGCAGTAACTTCCGAGAGTTTATCCAGTGCAAAGGGAATATCATTCTAGCCTATTAAAAATAATATTAATTAAAAGAGGCCCAACAAAGTAACTGAATGCAGATGATACCTGTGTTAAACTAATATCTCTTCCTTAGATCCCCAGTTAGTTTTTGTGAAGGGGTATACAGGAGTAAACCTCAGAACACCTTAAAAGACCAGCTTCAGAGATCTGACCCAGTCTACCTTTAACCCTATAGCAGCAGGGAATCCTGGTCCTGGGGCTCTTCCCTAGGCAAGAGTAATAACTAGTTGGGCCAGGAGAGAAGAGGGAGCCCCAGGGGAGAGAAAGAACCTAGGGAAGGTCAATACTGACAGGATATTAACTGCATTGCTGTTTTTATTTTTGAGAAGTACTAAGACAAGCAGAGCTGCTCCTGCTTGTTTTCTTGTAATTAAAAAAAAGTTTATGAAAGACCAGCCAGAGTCTAGCTTGAATCTATTCTCTGGCAAGCCGCAGACCACTCAAGGTGCCACAGTTCTCTTTTAACATTATATATAGTCATTTAAATAAATAATATGTTTAAAGAGAGCAGTAATATTTAGAAGACCTAGCAGAAATACAGGTACTCTTATAGCCAGGTCTGTCTGCTAGGCCACATGCTCCTCGTGGTGATTAGTTCAATACGATGAGTTGGTGGTGGCAGGTAGGGGTGTGCATTCGTTTGCAACATATTGGTAATCCGCAACGTATAGGGCCGTATTCGTATTCGTGGGGAAGTGAAACGTATCGCGATTCCCCACGAATACAACGAATCTTCACTGAATTATTCGGCCATCTAAAGGAGCAAATTTAAACAAACCCCCCACCCTCCTGACCCCCCCAAGACTTACCAAAACTCCCTGGTGGTCCAGCAGAGGGTCCAGGAGCCAACTACTGCACTCACGCCATCAGCTGCCGGTATTTAAAATGGCCCCAATAGCCTTTGACCTTACTATGTCACAGGGGCTACCAGTGCCATTGGTCGGCCCCTGTAACATGGTAGGAACAATGGATGGCTGGCGCCATCATGTGTTCCTACCATGTGACAGGGGCCGACCAATGGCACCGGTAGCCCCTGTGACATAGTAAGGTCAAAGGCTATCGGTGCCATTTTGAAAACTGGCAGCCGATGGCCCGAGAGCAGGAGGATGCTCCTGGGCCCCCGCTGGACCACCAGGGACTTTTGGAAAGACTTGTGGGGGTCAGGAGGGTCCCCCAAGACTTGCCAAAAGTCCCTGGTGGTCCAGCGGGGGTCTGGGAGTGATCTCCTGCACTCAGGCCGTCGGCTGCCAGTAATCAAAATGGCGCCGATATCCTTTGCCTTCACTATGTCACAGGGGCCAACCAATGGCACCGGTAGCCCCTGTGACATAGTAAGGTCAAAGGCTATCGGCGCCATTTTGAATACTGGCAGCCGACGGTGTGAGTGCAGGAGATGGATCTCGGACCCCCCGCTGGACCACCAGGGTGTTTTGCTGTCTTGGGGGAGTCAGGAGGGTGGGGGATTGTAGTTAATTCAATTTTAGCTGGGAAATGAATAAGAATGAATGCATGAACGTATCGGGGGCCCCCCTTGCCTAATGCAATGTATCTACCCCCCGATGAATATGAATACCGAATGCAACGTATGCCATCCCTCTGCACATTCCTAGTGGCAGGTGGCTATCTGGATAGATTTCAGGGACCTAGGTGGTCAAGTGTTTGGGTAGCAACCTTGCTGGTGTTGGTGGCTGATTGGGTTGTTGTGGAATATGGAACTTTTTGGTTGGAAATGGGAAGGGAGGGGTGCTGATGCAAACTAAAAAGGGGATTTTGAATGCTCAGCTGTTCAGGAGGGCAAAACTGTCTGAAAAAGGAATGATATCCTACATGTGCTCATTAGGGATAGACATTTGAGAGAAACAAAATAGGAAATGGGATGAAATTTGTTATTTCATTTTGGATCATTTTCAAAATAGAATGAATTAAATTACAATGAAATTTTGTCAGAATCTCATTTCGTTTGGAAAGCATATTTACAAAAATAAAAGTTGCTGGTTGGACCTGGACCTAGGCCTAGGCCTGAAGCTGGGGTCTCACTTAGGGAGCAGGCCAAGAACCAAAGCAGGGGTCCCGGCCTATGCCCAAGCATGATTTCAGGGACTCTGCCTAGGCCTAGGCACCAAGTCTGGGCCTCACCTAGGCATAGGCTGCAACCCAACACTGGGGCCATAGTCTACACCTGAGCATGACACTGGGGGTCTCGACCTAGGCCCTGGCCTGATACTGAGGCTTAGGCTGAGACACAATGCGCCCCCCCCCCCCCCATTCCAAATCTGATTTCATGTCCTGGCCTAGCCCCAAAGCTGGGGCTTCAGCCTGGTCCAAGACCCGATGCCATGACCCATTCAGAAGGCTTCGGCTTCATCCGGGATCCAGACACAATGCTGGGGGCCCAGGCCTGATGCCCTGGTTGAATTAGTTTCCATACATCAAAATGGTGACCTCCACTGGGGAGGATGTGCCAGAGTTAAATACCTAAGATGCATCAACCCCAGAGGATGGCATCAGATGGCGAAGAAAAGCCAAACAATGAAGATGCCAAAGAGGAGCTCTGAGGCTTGGGCTCTGGGCCTGGGTCTGACTCTGGGCTGAGGCCCAGACATCAGGACTCGGCCTCCGGGCCAGGCTGCAACAAAGGGCCTATGTTATGGCCCTGGCCTAGGCTGAGGCTGAGGTGCTGTGACCTGGCCTCTGGGCTGAGCTGCAGAGCCAGGCCTGGGTATAGGCCCTGGTCTAGGTTGAGGCCCAGGCATTAGAACCCGACCTCCAAGCCTGGGCCTTGCATAGTGCCTTGGCTGAGGTTGCAGTGATCTACAATGGCCTAGGCCTACCAAACTGGCACTGATGCCTAGTCCCAGGCTGAAGCTTCAGCCTTGCATAGGCCATGGTAGGTCACTGCTATCTCGGCTTAGGCCTCACGCAAGACTTGGGCTTAGACCGGGGCCTAGGCGATGTATGCAGATCCCACCCAGATTGGGTAAGAATGGGGCCAGGGAGGATCCTGGACTCAGCTTTTTTAAAGATGAGAGGGATGGTTGTGGGACATGGGAGATCCTGGGAGGCCCTATTCCTTTTTTTTGTTTTGTTTTGGGGTTTTTTTTTTAGGGAGAGTTAATGTTTATTTCTTTTTTTTTTTTTTTTAACTAAAGAAACAAAATAAACATTTCACAAAATTCCTGGGGGGAAAATCCCCCAAAATGAAAATGAAAATGCCTGGCAGATAGGATGTATCCTTTTTAGTGTGAATGGGAATAACTGGGCCGAATGGATAAGCTAATTGGTCTTTTTCCGACATTATCTTCTAGATAGATAGATAGACAGATTGATAAATAGAAAAACTCATGCAATACATTTAACTAACTACCAATATTTCACCCAGGAAACCTAATTTCTATTATGAATAACATTGTTTAGTTTGATTTCAATATTCTGCAGAAAATGAGAGACAATGTCTTAACATTTAAGAATTTAACTGTGCTTGAAAACTTTTAGTAATGCTGATTAAGTCAAAAATCTCAATCTAAGGGAAGATATTTTTTATCGACATTGCATGATTGAGATGGCACAGCTAGGTAATGGTTGTAATTACAGAATGTTTCTGTGAGGAAGCCCAAGGCAGTGTACAAACAAAAATAATTTAAAGAGTATGCCACAGAAGAAAAAAAAAAAAAAAAACCTCTAGGATAAAAGAGTCAGGAAAGCCAAAGATAAATATGGAAAGAATAGAACTCTAAAACTAGGACAGATGCCCTGATAATAATTCATCGGAGTCACCTGGAAACCCACTTTTTTAACACAGCAGGAAGGAATATAAAAATGAACATGATAGCGGAGAAAGACAATTAGAAGGTAACCCTAAGACCGGAAAGGGAAGTGATAATGCATAAATCTTTTGAGAAAAGAAGTCCTTATTATAGGCTCTATTTGCAAAGCGAACAAAACAAATGTTTGACAGTTGGTCGAGTCATATACTTATGTTCATTATTTGTGCTCTCATTTTTGAGCAGTGCATGATTTCTAAAATAAAAGGGCACATGTATCAATAAAATTGCATACTTAGCAATACAGAGGAGCATAAATAGCACAAATATGCTTTGTTTTGTGAACATTTGAAAATAAAACTCTACAAGCATATTTGTTTATAACAATGCAGTAATTCAATCGAGGTAGATATTCATTTCATTTCATTTACTATTTATGTACCACACATAACATACTGCAAATGCCGATCAAGGCAGTTCAAATGATCTAGGTGCCTAAGATGTGACATTAGGCTTCTAAATCTTCCTAAATAATCATTTCCCCTGCCGAGCACCTAACTTTAGGTTCCTGTTTTCATAGGCGTCAGAATGGGGTGGGCCACAGTGGCCATGGCCCAAGCAAAATTTTCCCCTTCCGGCATAAGCAATGTGGGAGACGCAGAGCCGCGTGCAGCAGGCAGCCATTGTTTTGCAAGAAGGGAAGCAGGGCAGCGGTGCTTCAGCTGTGTCCTCCATCTCTGCAGCTGCTTCTTTGATCTACACCAGCCTCGTATAACCAAAGCAGCAGTGAGACCGGGTGGCAGGTATAGAGCTGGACGTTGCCAAAAGCCCACAGCTTTCCTCCTCCTAACGCTAAGTGGGGGGGGAAGGGACTATAGGGTGGAGAGTAAGGAAAAGAGGGGAGACGGGGAGGAGAAGAGGCATGGCAAGGGAAAAGAGAGAGATGTGGGGTGAGAGGGAGGAGTGGGGTGGGGTGAGGGCAGGGGAAATGAGAGGGGTGTTTGGGAAAAGAGTGAGAGAGATCACGGGGAGCAAGGGACAGAGAGGGAGGGGGTGGGAAGGGAACAGAACATGGTTGACCTGGCCTCCCCCAACTAAAAAGGCATTCTGCTGCCCCTGCCTATTTTTACAATGCTCCTAAATTTAGGTGCCTAAACAGATGATGGTAAGGGGATAGGGTCAGGTTAGGGGAAATAAATTAGATCAGCACTGACTTCCGGTTCTAGGTGCCTAAATATAGGCACTACGGTTTTAGGACCCTTATGTTGGGCAAATTTTCAGCCTAAAATATCGGAGGGTGTTTGTCTGAAATTCCTCTTACTTAAGGAAACTAATCTTTTTTGAAATTGACCTAATAGCCCCTTGGAATGGAGAATTTGTACTCTCCACGTACAGTATCAATAACTAAATAGTACAGAAAGGCTTCAGGCTTGTTTATGAGCAGTAAACTAGTAGATATCAGAATAAAGCAAGCATTCTGTTAAATTCTGTTAACATGAGCTGAGTTATTCTGAATTTTCCTGTGCAATGAACAGTTCCTTGGTTCTCCCAGTATGACTTAACACATCAAAATTCCTGTTGTAGGCAAGCATGTTTCTTGCGGTGAATAATCACTGGACAATGCATAATTTTCTTGGAACCATCGCTAATATTGAAACTCTTTTATCTGGTTCTCAGTCTTTTCATAATTGCAAAAAATGATAACAACTGAAGTGTAACAAAATAAGACAGAAGTGATCTCAACAACTATATGCTGTGTTTATGCCATGCGACATGATTAGTTTTTTTCCTCATGTTTCTGATTATTATTATTTTAACAACTTTGTTCTATTGTGGCACTGACTGATGATTTGGTTAGAGGTCAGGCAAAAAGATGAATCCCTAACAACTAAACAGTAAACCATTTTTGAATATCTAATCCCTTATGTACAGCATAATATTATAGCACAGTATTTTTTTTTGTTCTTTCAGCTAGGTATCAGAACATGCCCATTTGAACAAATAGGTTTGTAACTAGGACCTGAAAAGACACATTGACAGTAACTTTTAAACTGGCATGGGGCATATATGTGTGTACATTTGTCAGCCCATGCCCAGGGATGCAGCCATTTTTTAACATACACATGTATATGCGTGCATGCTATAAAATAGCCTGACTGTGCACACATGTGCACGCAGTTTTAAGTGGATGCATAGCTATGCACGTAAATGCCATTTCTGCAACGTAAGTGGGGGGATTTTAATAGACACGTATGCCGACGCCATTACCAGTTTCCCCAGTTCATTCCCAGTCCACCCAGTTCAGCTATAGGTCTTCCAAACCTCCCTAGGTTAATAGCCTCCCTTCTCCCCTGTTAGCACCAATCTTTAAAACCCCACTGATCTACCTAGAATTGTTTGTTTTACAACTTACAAGCCATCCATAGCAGAAATAAAATTGCGAGGTCGGGGACCCCAGCACTTGCCTACGCATGTAAGTATTTATGCACTAACTTCAATGTGAAATCCAGGAACGCCCATGCCCCGGCACAAACCACACCTACACCCCGCCCCCTTTATCTAACTTTTCACTTATGCGCGTAGCGGCAAGTAGGCACATGCTCAGGCAGCTTTTAAAATCCGCTCGGTGCGTGCTGGCTCGACTTGTGCAAGTACCTCCCATTTTGGGCATGTTCCGGGCTTTATTGTTGGCACATCCTGTAAATCAAATGAGGGAAAAGGCACAGAAACGTGAAGTTGTATCCAGTGTACGACGCATATAACTTCATGCTTTCGTTTTCCACTAACCAACTTTTGCTGGTTCTAGTACACCAGCTCCAAAAAGATCACAACACTTTCATGAGTTTTCACAGTGGTGTTTTTAAAGGTCTTTTCCCAGTTGAAACCAGTGTTAACCCTCAGAGGTTTAGGGAAATTTCCCCATTTTTTGTGAGTTTCTCTGCATAGCGAATGGTAAGTGGTAAGGCTGGGAGAAAACAGTATAAATTATGACAGAAGAGGAATATAATTATTCCCTCTTTTACTTTCTGATATGCCGCATAAGATGCAATCAGTTAAAACTGTTCATTTTTTATATGGTTGGATCTGTATTTCTGAAGTGCTTTAAAATCAATGTGAATCATAACCTGCTTGCCTGAAAATCACAGTATAAATGCAAAACAGAAATTATGAAAAATAATATTGCTCTACTGTTTCCTTCCAAATTCAGGTTTACTAATGATAAATAGCAAATAATGGTCTTTGATAAAGCTTCCAGGCACCATTTTATTAGAGAATCTGTCTGATTTTCTTACTTATGACCTTACTTCTTCTGTAAATGCTTTCTTTCCTTCTTTATATATTAATCATACTCCCTTTTCACCAGCCTGACTGACAGATTGACGCATACCATACCCACATATTTCCAGTTTCTGCCATTTGTGCATGTGCTATGCTACTGCCAGCAGCTGTTGGAAAATTAAGATTGTTGAATTTTATGTAAAAATTATTGCAAGCGTATTGGTTTTTCTAATGTTTTTCAACAGAATTCTGTACTTTTTCACTGGTGGAATGGAAACTGAGTGGCATTAAACAATGAACACACTGAGCAAACTAACAAGCCCTCGGTTGAGTACTAGTCATCAGATTGGTTGTTGGAAAATCAGAGTAGGGCTCTACATTCTTGAATATTTAAGAATGCCATATTGTTGCATTTATTTTGGTGTTGCCACAGTAATGAGATTTTTTTGTTTTAAAAACTAAAAAGAGATTAAAAGTTATTGGGAAAGTTGTGTGCCACAATATAACAATTCTAAATGAATAAATGTCTGTATTTTATTTTTGGCATGCAATACATATAATGATAGTAAATCAGTTTAAGTATACAATAATTTGATATAGCTTATTATTTAATATTTATTATCAAATTTTTAAAATGAATATGTGGCTTGGTTTAGTGGTTTATCAATGCAAAACATATTTTGTTCACTGTAAATTGAACATATTTTGTTCAATTTGAATTAATATCTATTGCAAAGCAAATAGTATTAGTCAAAATATTTTAGTCCATTCAGGACTTGTGAAAATATCTTAGTCAGTTCAGTTGGCAGTTAAGCACATTTATCAAGATATCACTTCTTGTTTTGATTTTTTAATCTCATTTCAGAGGAGATACTGGATTCATGTTTAAAGCTGTGGCACTTCCAATTAATCACTCTCACTTCCACTAATCACTTTTGGAGGCCTTAATAGCTGAGGCGAGTTTGAATATTACTGTTCTCACAGCCCGTGCCATAATTGTGGTTTAACCATGCCAGAAAGGACAGTATATGAAGAAAATGGGGCACAGTATCACTTTATAGGAAGAACGATGCTTCAAAAACTGAAATGCAAATGCTATAGGGAAGAATGGAGGCACTATGGGTTATCCTAGTGTAGCAAAGGGAACATTTATTTATATTGGTGCATGCATGCTGCAGACCTCCCTCACACTAAGAAGAGTTGGCTAACATAGATAGCCCATATCTCTATCTCCTAGAGATTCCTGTGCAGCTGGCTACACTTCTCATCTCCCAAACCCTGCATCAAGGGTTCCAATTCTGATGTTCAAGCTGCAGTTACCAGATCAGCAATGTATCATGTTGCACTCTCCTCCTTCCCTATGGTTCTTTAAACTGCAACACTGTCAGCATGTGCCTTCAGGATACAGTGAGTGAGGGCACATTTACTTTCCTTATGGCTATTGTTTTTCCTTCTCCTCAACTTCCAGATTAGAAAGGAAACCTGCAGGTTTGGGAAGAAAGAGGAGAAGCAGTATCATGGGGATGGTGAATGCAGTTCCCCTATCACAGATATGAGCCCTTGGGCTGTGGGTTGGTTGACATAGCCTAGCTGGAAAACCCACTAGGCCCGCACTGACAGCAGGTGGAATTGATCTTACTAAGACTGGGTCTAGAGTTTCACCTATTCCAATAATCTCCCCACAGGTTGAGCTCTTGGGTTCCAGGCGTGGGCAAGGCTTAGGTAAGGGTCCTGTAAAGAGTGGTCAGACAAAGTCTAGTAACAGACTGAGGTCAGGGCAGGTACTGAGCAAATAAGGTCAAGGTCCAGGCCAAGATTGGAGCAGATGAAGTTCAGGCAGCATTGAGATCCAAGCCGAGGTCAGGGCAGGTGGAGATCAGGCAGTGTTGAGGTCCAAGCTAAGGTCAGGGAAGGCAGCTGTCCAACGGCATAATCAAGGTCCAAAGCCAGGATCAAACCAAAGGCAGAGACAGACAGACAAGGACAGAGACCAAGAAACAGCAAACATAGAAACATGACGGCAGAAAAAGACTGTATGACCCATCCAGTCTGCCCATCCACTCAATTAATTTAGCATTATAATTCTCATCACTTCCTTAGAGATCCCCTGTATTTATCTCATGCTTTTTTGAATTCAGATACTGTTTCTGTCTCCACCACTTCCACTGGGAGACTGTTCCATACACTACCACTCTCTCTATAAAAAAAAAATACTTCCTAATATAACCCCTGAATCTACCCCTTTTCAACCTCATCTCATGATCTCCTCATTCTAGATCTTCCTTTCCATTGAAAAAGGCTCGCTCCCTGTGCATGAAAACCTTTCAGATATTTGAATATCATTTCTCCACTATCTTGCCTTTCCTCTAGGGTATACATGTTTACATCTTTAAGTCTATCTCCATATGCTTAAGAATGAAGACTGCTGAACATTTTAGTAGCCACCCTCCCTATCCAAGTCCATCCTGTTTATATCCTTTTAAGGTGCGGTCTCCAGAATTGTACACAATATTCCAAGTGAGGTCTCACTGGAATCTATACATATGGACCACAATTCAAGTTCACTACATCTAGTCATCGCCCCTGATTCAACTCTCTGGTAACCCAGTCAGAAGTACAAGATTAGATTGTAAACTGAGAGGTCAAAAAGAGGGAAATGTGGAAGGAGATGGAAAAATATAAACAAATGTGGCAAGAAAAAAGACATAATGAACACATATTTTTATATTTCATTCAATGAAGAAGGAGTTGGAAAAGGACCATATATTAATGTCAGGAATACAAAGGCAAAAGAAATAGACCTTAACCCATTTATAGAAGAGAGAGTTTGCCACTAGCCAAAATAAAAATGAACAAGGCAATAGGGCCAGCTGATCTATATCCTAGAATATTAATCAATCAAAGTTTTGTTAAGTCAATATCATAACCTCTTTTAAAGAAAATGGCCATTGAAGGCAACATCTGTGGCAGATTTGCAAAATTGAATACAGAACTGGAAAAGATTGATATGGATCTGCAAGAAATATATTTCGGATTTTGTGAATTTCTGGATTTACTTTGAATTTACCCAAGATATTTAGGTGTTGGGGGTGGGGAGAAGTGATATTTCAATAGAATTTTTCAGTAGATCTCAAGAAAATACTTTTTTTTACATTGAACTTGAATCAGCCTGAAATATGCTTGGTTCACATTTGTTAGCCAAATAAGGTTATATCATTTTAAAGAATCTAGGCCACAGTTTTCTGAAAATTGAGGTCTACTTCACTTCCAGTCCTATTTTTTGCAGCATTGTGTGGTCCTACTCCAAGTCCTTCATCCATGAACATGGAGCAGAACTATTTGTTAATCAATTATGTTTTCTTCTTCTTCATAAGGGCATGCATTGGTTCTGGTTTGGAGAGCCCGAAACCTGAAGGAATTTTTCCTGATTTTCAGGAAAAATTCATTTTCGGGTTTAGTGCGCACTAACTCCCCGTTAGTGCGCACTAGCGAAATTTCCCACGGCGGGCCAAAAACAAGCCCAAACCAATAAGTTGGGGCTTTGCACATCCCTACTTGTTCACCTCTCTGTATTCCTCTTATTTATCTCTGAGTCTTACAGTCCCACTTTTGCACTTCCTTCCTTTACAAGCATATCTAAAAAAGTCTCTTCTACCTGCTTTATTGTATTAGCTATTTGTTCTTCCATAAACTACTACTACTATTTATCTTTTATAAAATGCTATTAGACATATGCAGCAGTACTGTACAGATACGTATAAGAAAGAGACCCTACTCCATGGAGCTTACAATCTTGTCAAGACAAACATGCATGAGAAACAAGTTGAGAAATGTATTTATTGTAGAGAAGAGGTTAGGAGATAAAAGCAACCTCAAAAAGGTAAGTTTTTAGACTAAATATGAATGTGACACAGGGAGTCTAGTTCAAGTATATCGTGCAGCAAGATGGAAAGCACAGAGAGGGGACTATCAGTGGAGGAGAAGACACAGATATAAGCAATTTGCCCAATGGATATAGATCAGGATGAGCGGTGTAGGTGGAGAAATAATAAGGCGCTTCAGAGTGAATGCATTTGTAGGCAAGTAGGAGAAGATTGAAATGTATGCAGAAGCAGACAAGGAGCCAAAATAGTGACTTGAAAAGAGGGATTACATGGCCTTAGTGATGTTGAAGAAAGATAAGGTGTTCAGATGACTTTTGAATAAATTGAATCAGTGGAGAAGGGTAGTTCAGTGGGAAGTTCACAAAAAGCAAGTTGCAGTGGTCTGAATGGGAGTGGATATGTGTTTTGGTAACATGCTCATAAAGAAAATACATTTTAACAATGTTATAGAGGAAGAAACAACATACTTTAGCAGTGTTTTGGATATATGTGTAGGAAAGAGGAATGAGGCATCAGAAATGAGAGTACCATCCAAAAATTGAAAAAGAAAGACTTGTTCAGAGGGGAGGGGGGACACAAGAAGTTCCATCTTGGCCACATTAAGTTTAAGAAGGTGGCAGGACATCTAGGTGGTGATGTCAGACAAGGATGCTGAGATTTGGGACTGAAGTCTTGGTGAAATCTTTGGTGTAGAGGGGTAGATCTGAGAGTCATAAGCATAAAAGTGGTATTGAAAGCCATGGGAGGAGATTGAAGCACTGAGGGAAGAAGTGTAGAGAGAAAAGATAAGAGGACTGACCACAGAGCCTTGAGGCACCCTGACTGATAGCAGAATAGTGGTGGAGGAAGAACCAGCAGAGTTCACTGTAAAAGTACAATGGTAGAGGTAAGAAGATAACCAGGATAGAGCAGACGCTTGAAATTCAATCAAGTATAGTATGTCAAGGAGAGGAGGGTGATCAGTGGTGTTTGAAGCAGTGGGTAGGATGAAATGGAGGCAGAGCTCCCATAGATACTTCATTGATAAATTTTCCTTTGTCTTCTGACCAGGTAACAAAATACTATTCAACCACAGACTTACACTCTTTTTATATGCCATGCAAAACCCAAACATTTGAATATATTTGGTAGGAGTATCTCTGGATGGTCCCTTACCACAGGTGTGCAGTTCCCATTATGTTCTATGAGGGCAATTTTATCACTTTTAATTCCTTTTCATTTTATACCAAAATCAACAAACCTATTTCAAGAAAGCAATACCCATTTACTGAATCACAAGCAATGAGTTGAAAAGATGACATAAAATCTTTTTGTCAAGAAACTACTGGCTGCATTTTCTTATGGCAGAAACCACATTTAAAAAGGCAATATTACTTTTTCTGCAGCAGATTATAACATTCATCTTTTGAAAAGTTCTCAACCAAACTCACCCAAACCCATCCTAAAAAAACAGTCTAACAATTACCACATATGCCTGTTTCTTCCTATCACATCATTTTACATCCTCTCTTTCATATATTCAGTAGCACTACACACACAGATACATGCATTAGGGATGTGAATCGTGTGCCCGATCGTCTTAATGATCGGGTTCGGCTGGAGGGAGAAAAAAATCTGATCGGTGGAGATATGAATCGGAATCGGTTCCAATTCACATCGTTAATTTTTTTTTAGTGAGGCCCAACCCTTTAAAATTGACCCCTTACCTTCCCCCACCCTCTCGAACCCCCATAAAACTTTTTACGAGTACCTGGTGGTCAAGTGGGGGTGCGGGGACCGATCTCCCACTCTCGGGCCATCAGCGCCATTTTGGCTGTCACTCAAAAATGGCGCTGATGGCCCGATAAAAAAAAAACAACTCACCCGACCCTTTAAAAATGACCCCTTAGCTTCCCCCACCCTCCCGATCCCCCCAAAACATTTTAAAATTACCTGGTGGTCCAGTGGTGGTCCTGGGAGCGATCTCCTATTCTCGGGCCGTCGGCTGCCACTCATAAAGATTGCGCCGATGGCCCTTTGCCCTTACCATGTGACAGGGTATCCATGCCATTGGCTGGCCCCTGTCACATGGTAGGAGCACTGGCTGGCTGGCACTATCTTTAAAGACGGCCGCTGCCATCTTTAAAGATGGCCACCACCATCTTTAAAGATGGCCACTGCCATCGTAAAGATGGCGCCGGCCAGCCAGTGCTCCTACCATGTGACAGGGGCCAGCCAATGGCACGGATACCCTGTCACATGGTAAGGGCAAAGGGCCATCGATGCCATCTTTATGAGTGGCAGCTGACGGCCCGAGAACGGGAGATCGCTCCCGGGACCACCACTGGACCACCAGGTAATTTTAAAATGTTTTGGGGGGATCAGGAGGGTGGGGGAAGCTAAGGGGTCATTTTTAAAGGGTCGGGTGGGTTTTTTTTTTTATCGGGCCATCGGCACCATTTTTGAGTGGCAGCCAAAATGGCGCCGATGGCCCAAGAGCGGGAGATCGGTTCCTGCGCCCCCACTGGACCACCAGGTACTCGTAAAAAGTTTTGGGGGGGTTCGGGAGGGTGGGGGAAGGTAAGGAATTTGTTTTATAGGCTCAGGGTGGGTTTAGGGGTTGTTTTGGTGTGCCGGTTTTCCCGCCCTCCCCCCAAATAACGATTTTTCATGATAAATCGGGAAAATTTATATTGTATCGCGCACTCTAATGATTTTTGATGATTTAAAAAAATATCGGATGATTTTTTAAATCGTCAAAAAAGATTCACATCCCTAACATGCATACATGCTCTTGCAAGCAACCATTTATATATATAATTATACCTAAAAGGATAACACCACACTTTACACTTTATGATGGTAACTTTTAAACTGGCATGCATGTGTACATTTAGGCAAATATATCGATCCACATGGGGAATGACCATTTTATAACATTTGCGCACATTAAAAGAATAGCCTGGCTGTGCACACTTGTTCGACAAATTTTAAGTAGCCATCTTTGTGCATGCAAATCCTGCTTCTACCACGCAGCAATGCCATTCCCAGTTATACCAGTTCATCCCCAGTTTTCCAAGTTAAGAGATATATCCTCATAACCCACCGGGTTTGATAGCGTTCACTCCCCCCAGTTAGCCCCGACCCTTAAAACCCCCGCAGATCTGCCTAGTTTTTTAAACTAACACGTCATCTACACCAGACATCTGCATGCACGCACATCTCAGGTTCACGCTCCAAAAGACCCATTCCCCACCCAGACCATGCCCATGCCCCGCCCCTTTTTGAAAACTTTCAAGATGTGCGGACTGCAGGAGTTACATGCATTTCTTGGCAGCTTTTAAAACCTGCTCAGCCCACACGTGCCTGACTTATTTGTACTTCCCCTAATTAATGTGCGTGCTAGGTTTGCAAAATTCACCTCTATATTTCATAATAAAAAATATGTTTACTGAACATATTCATCTTCACATGGTCTCTGTTGTCTAAACTCCTAGAAGACTTATTCTGGATAAAATTTCAGTGATCCACTCTTCTATTGCCTCTCTTTAAGCTTCATCTTTGCTTATTATCTCTTCCCTATGTATTGTTTCCTTTTCCAAGCTTTCTTTCATCTCAGCTGACAAGCTTTCAAATGTCCTTGAAGCTTCTAAAACCTCTACATCACTTACTTGTCCTGTTTCTACCCCAAACTTTCCTGCCTTTCTAAATTTTCTCTTTATTTACATCTTGGTTATCATCAGCTCTTCCATTACCCATATTTTGGAAGCTACCAGTCTGTTCTGTCTTCAAGAAATGATCCTTCAAGCCCTAAAATATCTCCTTTCTATTTATGTATTTGTTAAATTTATAATCTGCTTAATTTATAGCATGATACCCTAAGCAGAGCACAGCAGGAAATTAACATAATCAACACAAGTATAAACAATGCACCATACCATAATAAAAATAAAGTGAAATAAAATAAAAATTAAAAAATAGAAAACTATGAAACTAATTTAGATTAAATCATTTGCAAAGAAATTGGATCAGCTACTAAATTAGGCCAAATAAAAATGTCTTTCCTACAAAATCACAGGTAATCGTTGATTTCTCTAATATCTTGTGATAATTTATTACATAAGTATAGGCTGATAGAATAAAAGGCCCAATCACAGATGATATTTTAAATGAACTTCCCTTAATGATGAAGTCAATAAAAGACCAGCTTGAGATGAACAAAGAGCTCTTCCCCTCGTAAAGGAATGGAGACCAGCACAAAGGTAGCCTGTTCCTTATTTGTGCAAAGATTTAAAACCAAATATTAAATTTAAAAATGATTATAAAACTTAATAGGAAGCTAGTGCAACTGTTTTAAAATGGGGAACATATGTTCCCTGTATATAGCGCCAGTAATAGCAAGCACAGCAGCATGTTGCACTAACTGTAAACATTGAATGTAATTATTTGGAATTCCAATTAGCAGACTATTACAGTAGTCCAAATAGGACCTTCTAAAGTCCTAGAATGAATTGTTGATTGATGCCTAACCCCTTTACTACCTCTCTTCTACTTTTGCTCTTGATTACTTTGATTCTGTGTTTTGCCCATCTCATACCACTCAAACCATTCTTATTCACTTGTTCAGTGACTTGCCTCCTTTCAGAGTGGCCTTTCTACTTTCATGTTATATTAGATCTTTCTTCTGTCTTTGATACTGTTGATGACTCTCTTCTTCTGGATGCAGTCTTTTTCCGGGGAATTTCAAATGAGTGTTCAGCTAGTTTTATTTTATTTATCTGACCCTTTTCTATATGTTATAAAGCAGGTTTCCTGGCTAATTGTTAACAAATGATCTATCTAGACTAGGTTAAAACTGAAATGTTCATTCTCTGCTCAGTGCCAAAGATTTCTCAGCCATTATTGAAAGCTAGACATTTTCCAAATTCACCCCAGGAAATTAAAATATATTGGATAGTGAGTAGGCAGCAGAGGCTAAGCACTGAAGATTATATCTAGCCACTTTTTACCACCTTATCTTTTAAAATCTTGTAACTTGCAGTTATTTTTAATGAGTTTGCAAACATCCTTGTTTTAAAACACAAATGTTCCATCTATTGCCCTTTTTTGGTAGAGGAAGTGAACATTAGCTTTCAATTAAGAGTAGTTTGCTCATCAAATAGAAATCCAGTCTGCTTTCAAATTTTCCCATCAAAAATGTGCAAGTACTAATGATGAGAAAAAAATGCAGTCTGCAGCTAAGAACATTATTTGAGATGATCATCACAATGTTCCTGTCTTATGTAGTTATTTAAATACAATCTAATATGTCATGAAAGACCCATACCTGTGAATCTGATGTGCAAGAAGTTAATTATAAAAACACTCAGAGCTTGACTGTTGCACACTATAATGATAATTTGTTCAGTCCTTTGTTCTTCAGATCTGATTAATGCTGTTACACTGTTTGGAGATGTGATTTTGCCTCAGAAGTAGATAGCAGCTAGTAGAACAAGTAAGCAGGTCTTGGAGTTGAAAGACAATTTCTCAATTGCATTTCTTGGCAACTCCACATTGACTGACTAGGTGAAAATGTTAGAATTCATCAGGAGAGGCAAATCATTTGTCACAGTAGAAGTAGTTAACTGAATCATTACACTTCTCTAGTGGAAAAAGAAAACATCCAAGAACCAATTCCAGCTCAAAAGCTTGCTTCTAGAACTGACAGTGTGGTCTAGCCAGTAAAGTTGCCTGTTTTCTCGATCTTCATTCTTTTCTAAAGGCAGTTACCATGGAGAACAAAGCTATGGCAACATTTGTAAATAGTGAGAAAGTGCCCAGCATTGCACTGTTGTTAACATTTTGAATACATATTGATGTACCATCCACATAGTTATGCCTTTTATGGGTAGCTTGCAAAACAGCAGACAATTATACCATCATAAAATTACAGAAAAATGTTAGAGATTTTTCCAAAGAATGAGGAAGGAAGTAATCGTTTTCCACTCATTGTGACTAAGCACATCTCAGTGTATTTTGTATGGAATGCATTCACGTCACAACAAATTACTATTGAAATGTGTTTATTACTCATGACATTAATTAGGTAGAAAAGAAAACTCCCTTTACATTTTCATTGTAGAAGAACAGTATGGTTATTGATATGCAGTGGACAAAGCTCAGTGGATTACAAATTATAGTGTAGCTGTTACCTTGTATTACCCAACAGAAATAAAACATACAACAGAGAGAAACTAGCAAATGAGTATATATATAATGCCACAAAATGTACTGATAAGCAGCATCATTGTAATTACATAAGACCATTAGTGTTTGGTTAGATAAATGTAAACTTTATCCCCATATAAACTAACAATAGTAGTATAACCCAGAGCAAACAGTTCCCAGAATCCTAAGCAATATAGCGAATAATGTAATGCAAAGCATCTAATAATATGTTATTGTCACGATCAGGTCCCTCCGCTCAGCATGCTGTGGGGCTTTGCTGGGCTTCAGGCCTCTGGCTTCGCTCCTATGACACGTCTTGTCCCCTTGCACAGCTCAAGCATAGCGCTGCTATGGACTCCTCACAGCCTCTAGTCAGAGTGCCAGGCCCAGTCCTGGCACTCCCAAGCAGTACACAGAAAAAGGATCTTAATCAATAAGGAGTTTAATGTGGTGCTGTAGCTCAGCGGCTGCAGCCTTATATTAATGCGGGGTTGTCCTTACAAGCCCCAGGGTACACAGCATTTAAAACACAATTCCCTTCCCGCCTGTCTCATACATCCATACAGCAATACAGGATTTACCATCCCCCAACCTCCTGGTTATTCCACCTCCATAGAGGAACAGCTGGAGCTTTCCTCTCCCCAGCTTACCTCCATCTCCTCCTCCAGAGACTCCGAGGAGCCGGGCTTTTGTGGCCAGGTCCACCACGGGGGCACGCCCTCTTCCTCAGCCTCCATAGATTCTGCTGAGTCATAGGGATCAGTCCCAATTTCCTCCACCTGTTCCTGCTCAGGCTCCAGCCAGGGGTCAGGTGTTGGTTCGGGGAACCTGGGAAGTGTAGTCTTTGCTACCTTCCTCAGCGCCCTCCGGTGGCTAAGTTTGGTACCACTAGCTTCTGCTCGGCTGTGTCTCAGCTGTTTCTGCCCCGGGCCAGGTCGTACTGCATCACAGTTATCCTAGCCAATAACTAAAAATGGATATGGTAGCATACAAGAATAAAAAGATGAAATATATACATGATCACTTCTGAGAATGGCCCAAGAGAAAGGATATTTACAGGAGACAATTCTCTGAACAGTTATTCCCCTGGAACTGTCAGCAATATCTGTGGAAAAGGTACTCTCGGTGGGGGATGGTCATGCGCGGGACACATAGGTTGTCTTAAGTGATCTTGTGGTCATTTGCTTGATCTGTGACAATGGTATGTTGCCATGATCTCCTTTTTATGTTTCCTAGACCAGATCTGGTCTGATGCAGGCACAGTCTTATTCTGTTTGTTCTTTTGATACTCAGAGCCATCTAGTCACAACTCCAACCATGAAATACAGGAGGGAGGGGAAAAAGTCATAGTTTCAGAAACCACAATCATATACACATTCTTAATATCATTTTTTGCAAAGGCAGAGAAAATGGTTCCTCATTCTGAGCTACAGAGAGTTATAGCAATCACTTCCTCTTTTCTGAATTACAGAGTCTCTTCCAACTTAAGCAAAGTATTTGCTTCTAAAATATATCAGAGTAGCAATAAAAGAGGAGTGTTCAGAGCTGTGTTCTGTCATTTTTGCTCTAATATTTCAAGACTTTCTTAGCACTAAGCCACAGAGTCTCCTCCTGCCTTTTCTAGCTTGTATTTAACTATACTATTCCTTAGACAAGGCAGTTCCTCATTCTTGCACCTCCAACGGGGGGGACTTAGCTGAAACTGTTAGTTTCTTATAATAACTTAAACTGTCATCTTCTCTGAAGGCACACAATTTCTTTCTGCAACTGCATGCAAGTCTGCTTCTAAGTCTATAATGGTGGCACAGCTGTCGTTACTGATCAGGTCAGGTTTGCATGTACTTCTCTCTCATTATGGAGTAGAACTGTCCCTCTCATATAAAAACAAAGGGACAGATTTTAAAACCTTTGGGGTAGATTTTAAAACCCCTGCGCGCGTAAATCCGGGAGGATTTACGCGTGCATGGCACTCACGCGCTGGCGCGCCTATTTTGCATAGGCCGCCGGTGCACGCAAAAGCCCCGGGACGCGTGTAAGTCCCGGGGCTTCCTAAAAGGGGCGGGAGGGGCGTGTCCAGGGGCGTATCTGGGGGCAGGGGGCGGTCCGGGGCGGGTCAGGTAGCGTGGCGACGGTTTGGGGGCGGGCTGGGAGGGCGGTCCCGAGTCCCCTGGCACTGCGGCCTGTGCCGGGGGATGCCGGGGCGGCGCGCGCAAGTTACGCCTGCTTCAAAAAATATGCGCACGTATTTTTTGAAGATCTACCTCTATGCGTGCAGCCTACATTTGTGCGTGCTACCCGGCGTGCACAAATGTAAGCCCGATTTTATAAAATGCACTCAGCTGCACGCATGTTATAAAATCAGGGGTTGGCGCATGCAAGGGGGTGCACACCAGTGCAACTCGCGCGTGCCAAGCCCTCGGGGAGACCAGCTGGCTTTCCCCGTTCCCTCCCCACCTTCCCCTCCCTTCCTCTACCTGTCTCGCCCCCCAGCCCTAAAGAAATCCCCCGTACCTTTGTTGTAGAAGTTATGCCTGCCAGAGGCAAGCGTAACTTGCGCGCACCGGACAACTGCTGGTGCGTGATCTCCTGGCCCAGCGGCCCTGCAGAGGCTTCGGGCCATGCCCCCGCCCCTGCCCCCAGACCACCTTGCCCCTGCCGCACACATTTCTTTCAAACCCCGGGACTTACTCATGACCCGGGGCTTTATGTGCGGCAACGGGCCTTTTGAAAATAGGCCCGGCACACGTAACCTCTCTACGTGCGTAAATCTTTTAAAATCTGCCCCAAAGTTCTTCACATCCTCTATCTCCTCACTCTAATGCACAAAGGATGAGAGTTTTTCAGTCCTATATAAAATCACAACAGGAACTGTCAGGGCAGAAGCAACATTTTTATATGTCAACATCCTACTGACCCAAGCAAACAAATTTCTGTGCATATCATAGAAAAAAGAAAATTGTATTAATTGCTCCTGAATGACGTTGGATTATATTTGCTTTCTCAGTTATTTTTGCATACTTTCTTTATAGCAAAGTATTTATTAGGTGTTAGTAAAAATAGTTGTTGGATATTTACTCTTCAAGTTATGTCTAGTCAGTGAGCTGCTATTAATTATAGGGGTAATTTTCAAAAGCATTTACATGTGTAAAACAGCTTTTTAAAAATTACCCCAGGTTATATATGTAAAATACACACAGAAGTAAATTCACGCTAACATTTACATGTTCTTGAAAGAGGAGTTCCTGGAGTGGAGTTGGAGCAGGGAAACCAATTACAGAGAGAATGCTTTTGATTTTTGAAAGTATGCCCATACATTTTTGCATACACATTTATACTTGTTACCCAGCAGATCTAAATGTGTGTGCACGTACCACGCAAGAATAATCATGTACCCACTAATTTTCAAAGTGGACTTAGGCATGCAAGCCCACTTTGAAAATTAGAATTGATGTCTTTGGTTGATTCATTTCTTTTGTTTCGGTGGTATGTGTATATCTCATGAATGGATAGTATGTGGAAAACAGATAGTTATCTATCTATCTATTGTCGAACTACATGCCCGTGAACATCCATTTTGCGCATGTACTAACCATTCATGAGATATTGCATACCGTCAAAACAAAGGAAACAAATTGACCAGTGAATGCACATCTCTAATCTACATGTGCTTTCTACACAAGGACGTCAGCCCTACTTTGGCTCTTATAAAACTACCCTTCCTAGAGGAAAATGTTAATAATTGGAAATCAACTAATAAGTGTAAGGTTTTGATAAGATTTTGAAAGACCCTATTGCTTTGAAAGAACTGATTCACTATGGTTGCTCTAAGAAAAATGATGTCATTGTAATAGGAATGGTTTTACTAAAAAAAGACAAGGCAATGTCTGTGTCTGGCATTGCTGAATCCTCCGTTCTTCTTGTTAATATCAGGTTCAACACTATGGTACAATGCTTAAAATAGAAATGTTACCTGTACTGATAATTGCAGCATAGTTTGATGCAGTCTAATCTGACAGTAAAGGCTCTATTAACTTAAATTTGTGTGTTAGAAAAAGCTTTGCCAGAAAAAAAATTGCTGACTTAGGCAAATAAAAATAATCACATACTAAATGAAAACAAATGCAACCTAGAGGTCTGACACATCTTGAAAAAAAAAATGCATAAGTCCCCTTATTGTTCCTTTTTAGATCCTCCCACGCTGAGCAGTACAATTCATTCTCAACTTCATTTTTCAGTATCTGGGCTTCTCTATCCTTTTTGACATCTCCATTAAGCCAGGAATATGTAGAACTGGGCAGAGGAAATATACTACCCACATATGTCAATCCATAGCCTAATTTGAATCTTTTCCAAAACATTCATGTTCCCCAAATGCATAGGAATCAATGAGAACATCAGAAAATGGATATTGGTAATTTAAGATAAGAAATAATTTTATACCTTCATTTTTTTGTAGAGGGAGAAAATATGTTAAGGTTTGACGACTCCCAAAGGTGAATAAAATGCACATATGTATATTTGTGAATTAACCTATGTAGGCAAGTCTATGTGCAGTGTGTTTGATGTTAGTGGAGTATTTTTGGCTGCTACTCATCCTACCTGCCTCAAATATAGTTTTTTTGGACTGTTTCAAATATCTTTCTTCTTTTTTCTCTAATACATACTTCCTGAATATCTGGTTTTATGTCAGGTTTTTTTGTTCTTTTTCTTCAATTTTCCTCCAGAGGCTAAATTATTTGTAGGTGAAGTGAACTCTAAATAAACTATTTTCCATTTCAGAACAGCATACTGTATGCAAAATATAATCCTAAATTTCAGGTTTAAATCCAAAATTTTCATAGCATCTTTCTTATAGAAAGATGAAGTTACTGCTTCTGCTGTAGATTTTCCATTTAGGAAAGAAAAGCTAAAGGCTTAAAATCTTTTCTAATGCTGAACTGATGCACAAATGCCTGTCTTTATGGAATAGAATTGATCAACAGCAGAATATCATCTTTTTAAATATGATCTTATAATGCTAGATTTACCTTGCAGAAGAGTTACTTGATACTAGGGATGTGCATTCGTTTTGAACGAATGAGCAATCCGCAACGTATAGGTCCCTTTTCGTTGCATTCGTGGGGTTCCGAAACATATGGCGAACCCCCACGAATGCAATGTATCACTAACGAATAAATCCCCCACCCTCCTGACCCCACCAAGACTTGCCAAATGTCCCTGGTGGTCCAGCAGGGGTCCTGGAGCGATCTCCTGCACTCAGGCCGTCGGCTGCCAGTATTCAAAATGGCGTTGATAGCCTTTGCCCTTACTATGTCACAGGGGCTACCGGTGCCATTGGTCGGCCCCTGTCACATGGTAGGAGCACAAGATGGCGCCGGCCGCCCATTGCTCCTACCATGTGACAGGGGCCAACCAATGGCATCGGTAGCCCCTGTGACATAGTAAGGGCAAAGGCTATTGGTGACATTTTGAATACCGGCAGCCGACAGCCCAACTGCAGGAGATCGCTCCAGGACCCCTGCTGGATCACCAGGGATTTTTGGCAAGTCTTGGGGGGGGGGGGGGTCAGGAGGGTGGGGGTTGTAGTTAATTAAAGTTATAGGGTTGGGATGAGGTTTTTTTTTTAACTTTAATGGGAAATGAATACCATATGTAACTAATGGACGAATCGGGGTCCCCTGAAAATGGATGTAACGGATTTGGGTCCCGACAAATATGAATACCGAATCAAACGTATCTATCCCTGCTGCACATCCCTACTTGACAAGTTGGAAAACATTAAGCCTGTGAACTGTACAGTATGCAATATAAGAACTATTGTGCCTTTCAAAACAATTTTATTAGATATCATAGACTGATTATTCTCAGTATACTCTTTCATGATTTATGTCAGACTTAATTATTGATTGCTTGTAAGCAAACAATTTATTGCAATTTGTGTCTTTATATTATTAATTTGCATTCTGCTTTTTCCATAACATATCTTGGTCCACTTTTTATTGCACTGTGTAATTTTCATGGCAGTCAATACAATATAGCTAATCAGAAGTCATGGTTAGATTCTAGGAGTTTATCAGCAGTTAACAGAACAGTTTTATTCTCACTTCTAAATGTTCTATAAGGAGAAGTGAAGCATTGTTTTCTCTTTTATACAAGATCAAATTAAAAAAACAGTTGAGGAATACAAAGTTTGCATACAGTAGATGCCACTGTTTGTCTATACCATTTTTCACAATTTTATGGAATCTCTGCAATAAATTTTAAGTTGCATTTGTAACAACAAGGTCTCCCTGAGTCAACTCTTTGAGGGATAAACTCAGAGTCTCTCCCCTTTTCAGAGATTAATTTTCAATTTCTATCGTGCCCTCCTCCTATAAAAATCTGAGAGTGGCTTACAATGTCATATTAAAATATAAAAAAATATCATCATACAAAATACATAATACAAAGAATAATCAATAATAAATAAAAATTAACTATCCCTATCCTATCTCTAACAAGGGGCAGGGACAAAATCTACTCTCACCCCTTTCCTCCATAACTAAACACCAAGACCCCAGACACCCCCAAAAAATCTCTCAAAGAGATGACCTACTGTGGTGTGCCCCTTGGGTGGCAACTCTAGTGTGGGGTTGGTTCTTTGACCCCACTGTTGGCTTTGACATCATCAGTGGAGGGGGCCATGAAGTTTGGATCCAAACAAGAAGGACAAGGAGGTTGCAAGACAGCAACTGGCCTCTTCCTTGTAGAGAAGTCCACTGCTGCTGCTTCTGAGTCAGGGCAGCCTGAATTCTTCCTTAGTCTCTCTCTTGAATCCTTTCCATATCCCCAACCACATCCTGCAATACCATGCTTGAAGACCTCTACTGCACATAAGACAGAGGGATTTAAATAGGGATGTGAATCGTGTGCCCGATCGTCTTAACGATTGGGTTCGGCTAGAGGGAGAAAAAAATCTGATCGGTGGTGATGTGAATCGGAATTGGTTCCGATTCACATCGTTAATTTTTTTTTAGTGAGGCCCGACCCATTAAAATTGACCCCTTACCTTCCCCCACCCTCCCAAACTCCCCCAAAACATTTCACGAGTACCTGGTGGTCCAGTGGGGGCGCAGGGACCGATCTCCCGCTCTCGGGCCATCTGCGCCATTTTGGCTGCCACTCAAAAATGGAGCCGATGGCCCGATAAAAAAAAACAAACACCTGACCCTTTAAAAATGACCCCTTAGCTTCCCCCACCCTCCCGAGCCCCCCAAAACATTTTAAAATTACCTGGTGGTCTAGTGGTGGTCCCGGGAGCGATCTCCCGTTCTCGGGCCATCGGCTGCCACTCATAAAGATGGCGCTGATGGCCCTTTGCCCTTACCATGTGACAGGGTATCCGTGCCATTGGCCGGCCCCTGTCACATTATAGGAGCACTGGATGGCCGGCGCCATCTTTACGATGGCGGCGGCCATCTTTATGATGGTGGTGGTCATCTTTAAAGATGGCGGTGCCCATCTTTAAAGATGGCGCCGGCCAGCCAGTGCTCCTACCATGTGACAGGGGCCGGCCAATGGCATGGATACCCTGTCACATGATAAGGGTAAAGGGCCATCGGCGCCATCTTTATGAGTGGCAGCTGACGGCCCGAGAACGGGAGATTGCTCCCGGGACCAACACTAGACCACCAGGTAATTTTAAAATGTTTTGGGGGGCTCGGGAGGGTGGGGGAAGCTAAGGGGTCATTTTTAAAGGGTCCGGTGGGTTTTTTTTTTTATCGGGCCATCGGCGCCATTTTTGAGTGGCAGTCAAAATAGCGCCGATGGCCTGAGAGCGGGAGATCGGTCCCCGCGCCCCCACTGGACCACCAGGTACTCGTAAAACGTTTTGGGGGGTTCGGGAGGATGGGGGAAGGTAAGGGATTAGTTTTATAGGGTCGGGGTGGGTTTAGGTGTTTGTTTTGGTGTGCCGGTTTTCCCGCCCTCCCCCTCCCCCGATTTACGATTTTTCACGATAAATCGGGGGAATTTCTATTGTATCGCGACTCTTAACGATTTTTGACGATTTAAAAAATATCTGACGATTTTTTTAAATCGTCAAAAAATGATTCACATCCCTGGTTTTAAACACACAGTTATGTTAGATTTTTGTTGTCCTGGAACTCTGCCCTTATTTTACCTATTCTCCTGGAGTGTGGTAGCTCTCTCTCATCTTTCCTCTGGATTAGCAAACAACCTGTATGTACCGGATTTACACGCATAACCTTTTGAAAATCCGGCCCGCTATTTTTAATATTTTGTAAGACAATCACACTGAATCTTATTGAGGTCAATATTCATTAAGCTGGTGAACAGAGAACTTCTCCAGATAAAGTTACTCTGGAAACGTTAGCCAAATATCAAGCAGAATTTATCCAGATAATTATTTTGCTGAATTTATGTGGATAAAGTTATCCAGGTAACTTTGCTGCTCACTGGCTTGCTGCCTCTTTTTATGCAGCTAAAATGTGCACATGAAATAGAAAATATGTACATACTCTCGACATTTATAAAATAGCATGCACCCAAGTACATGCTACTTATGTACATATATTCTATTTTTACATATGAAACCTGTTGAATTTATTTATTTATTTATTTATATATATTTATTTTATTTTTAATTTTTATATACCGAGGTTCTTATAGAGACTACAAATCACTCCGGTTTACATATAATGATAAACTGCCCAACAGAGATAAGGGGCTTTACATAGAACAGTGGCACATATGGAACAATATAACTGGATGACAATTTAACATAATGATAATAAATAATATATATGAATAAATAATAAATATGAATGACTTTTCAATGTTCTTTTTATGTTTGTTTTTTGTTTTTTTACAAGGGCATTCAAATTTACTTGCCTATGCTCCTATATGTTCTGGAAATATATGCAGTTCTGTTAGGGCAAAATATGTTGCATTTGTCCTCAAATGGTTTGGTTCAGGGCTGGTGTACTGTGTGTAGAGTTAAAGAATGGTTCTGATGAATTCAGGCTTAGATTACTGAAAGCCTGGTGTATGGCTCCACCCCTGAGGATCCAGAATGATTCTCAGGGGATTCAAAAGGTATGCTATTACACTGGGAAGATGTTCTGAATATTTAGAAGGCCCAGAGGCAAAATGATTTCAGTGGAAGACCCGCGAGTTTGTAATCCTGATGTTATGCTCTGCGACGTGAAAGTACTGAAACATTGTGTTAATCTTGCAAAAAGAAGTTGTGTCTCAAGTATTTATTGTGTCTGCCATAAATAGAGATTACAGCAGAAACTGTCCTGTAGGGGTGTGCATTCGTATTGAACATAAATGTAAAACGCTACTTTTTTTTTTTTTTAACTTAAAAAAGTGATGAGACATAAACGATCGGATTTCCAACTTATTCAACATAGCTATGTTGAATAAGTTGGAAATCGCGATTGTTGATCCAAAATAAAAATTTAAACCCCTCACCTTCCTTAATCCCCCCCCCCAAAGACTTACCACAACTCCCTGGTGATCCAGCGAGGAGTGAGGACGCCATTTCTGAAATTCTTTGCGAGGAGCACGTGACGTCGGCGCCACGTCGGAGTGACGCGGTGTCACGTGATTCCCCGCGGGTTCGCGCCGGCACGCTCGTTCGGCCCAAAAGGAACTTTTGGCCAGCTTGGGGGGGTCAGGAGGCCCCCCCAAGCTGGCCAAAAGTTCCTTTTGGGCCGAACGAGGGTGCCGGAGGGAACTCGCGGGGAATCACGTGACGCCGCGTCACTCTGACGTGGCGCCAACGTCACGTGATTCCCCGCGGGGTCGCTTCCGGGATCCTCGTTTGGCCCGAAAGGAACTTTTGGCCAGCTTGGGGGGGTCAGGAGGCCCCCCCAAGCTGGCCAAAAGTTCCTTTTGGGCCGAACGAGGGTGCCGGAGGGAACTCGCGGGGAATCACGTGACGCCGCGTCACTCCGACGTGACGCCAACGTCACGTGCTCCTTGCAAAGTTGGTCAGAAATGGCATCCTGATCCCGCTGGACCACCAGGGAGTTGTAGTAAGTCTTGGGGGGGGGGGGATTAAGGAGGGTAAGGGGTTTAAATTTGTATTTGCACATATGGACATATACTCAACTCATTGAATTCTGTTTATGTCCATATTGACCGCAAATGGGACCCCCTTTGGACATATGGACATATGAACTTAAACTTTTGCTCTGCACATCCCTACTGTCCTGTACTGGATAAATGATTTAAGCTTTAACACAACCATGTTTGCACCCTTGATTGAAGTTACCTATTTATCTATATATTTATTCATTAGAACATTTTTATAAAATGCACTCTTCAAGGAGTCTTGATCAAGGTGCTTTACAACGTTACATTCATTATCTAGCAACATAAAACAGTTCATGAACGGTCATCATAAAAACAAAAGTAACATAATACATAAGAAAATTTCACAACAAAGCCTCAGTGTAAATTTAAAAAATATGCTAATCTGCATTGTCAAAAGCTTTTTTAAAAAGATAGGTTTTCAGATTTTTCTTAAACTCATTGATATTAGATGTTAAATGGAGTGAATTGGGCAATGTGTTCCAAGGGACACGGCTGGCAATTGAAAGACACACCTTCTGGTAAGATCAAGTCTTGCTATTTTTGTGGTAGGAACATAAAGCAAGCTTTTGTTTGCTGATCGGCGCTGTCTGCCAGGCTTATAAATACAGCTGCAATAGATTATGGAGGTAATTTTCAAAAGCATTTATGTGCATAAACCCATGTTTTAGATGTGCTAAATGGCTCTTTAAAAATAGCCTTGCCAGGCATGTGGGTAACACAAAAACATGACAGCCCATTCAGTCTGCCCATCCTTCCAATTAATTTAGCATTATAATTCTCATTACTTCCTTAGAGATCCCCTGAATTTATCCCATGCTTTCTTGAATTCAGTTACTGTCTCCACCACTTCAACAGTATACATATTTAGATTAAGTCTATCCCCATATGCTTTAGAACAAAGGCCACTGACCATTTTAGTAGCCGCCCTCTGGGCTGATTTCATCCTGTTTATATCCTTTTGAAGGTGTAGTCTCTAGAAATGTTCACATCATTCCAAGTGAGATCTCACCAGGGATCTATACATGTGGACCACAATTTAGTGAGTACTTGTGCATGCACACTAAATAGGCATTCTGCGGAGGTGGAGTTAGGGGAGGTATTGGTGAACTGATTTTCAAAAGTGTGCATGTAAATCCACTTACACAAAGTTTCACTTGCTCTTGAGCAGGTATAACTTTGTGCATGCATGCCACAGAAGGTTCTGCACAGGTCTGTGAATTTTCAAAGTGCATTTAAATGCACAAATACACTTTGAAAAATCTTTGGTTAAAAAGGGCCCATAGACTTTAGCCTAGGCAAGCTGTTTGAAAATGACCCTTTCAAAGTCAGAGAATATTTATATTAGCACTGTGTAGCATTGAGACACAATTCTCAGTGTGGTTTATACTTCAGGAATTTCCCACCTGACATGTTCTGTACTGCTGTATATGAAGTCCTATTCTCTTGTTTTGCATTTTCATGCCATACACTAAAGTATAATAAGCTAATGCTAGTTCTCTGAATTTCATTAGTTGTCTAATCATATTTGGGTTGATTCAAATTATTTCAGGTTGGAAAGAAAGATGTGGAAAATAGCTATTTAGGTGAATATTTTAAACACTATCCTGAGATCTAAGAAGTTGGTTTTAGGAGGCTGAATAGTAGTAAACAGGCCATTAATGAAGATATAATGATGCATTTTGAGCTGGTCTTGCTCTGAGCTATGGAATGCATTTTCAGCCTCATTAAAACATGCCTGATTCTTGTTATCCCTTTTTGGATATACAAAGTTGCTCCAATGATATTGGTCTACCAAACAAAAAACTGTGGATGAAACACATGGAGCATGTTCCATGAATTACGACAATAAGGACAAGAAACAGATTGTGTTTGCATATTCTTTTGTCTTCACTGCATCACATTTACATACTTTGGAACACTTATATGACCTGGCTCTATGGGGAAAATCTTCCAGCAAGATACATAGAAAACAGGTGATAAATGTGAAAAAGTCCCTCAGCAAATGGCTTAGCAAATTTTAAAAACAATTTGCAATCAGGGTCAGTATGTGTCAAAAAAAAATAAATAAAATATATATATATATATATATATATACACCTTTTCCCATCTGTGCAATCTGTTTTCTCATTCACTGAATGATAGCTGCCTTGCCTGTTAAAGCACATCTTTAGCAGTAAACTAGCAAAACACATTTTTTCCTGTACTGCATTCATGGCCTGAAGTTTACCACAGCCTTCAACACAAGACAATAAAGGTAGGAGAAGAGGCAAATAGAGCCTTATCTGCTCCACAGGAGACACAACCTCTAAAGCATTCACTTTGTAGGACTTCATTTAGGTCCTCCTAAGCAGTTATGTGATAACATAGAGGGTACTACCTTCATAGGTGCTGATAGGGAAAAGGATCAGTGATTTGTAGAGCATGTTGATATGAAAGGGGAAACAGGAAGGGCATTCCGAAACACTTTGAATAAGCCAAGTACCACAATGTGGTGCTATTGTGATGTTGCAGTCTCTTAAAAATAGCAGTAAAAGATGCCAGATCTGTTGCGCCGTGTGTCTCCATCTGGACATTGTTTTCGCATGCCATGCAAATGAAATATGAAAGAACAAAAAAGTGACACAGCACAACGCCCATGGTATTCCATGGGAGGAAAAGAAAATAATGTTCACATTTTTTCTTCCTGGAAGATAATGAGAGCTATGTGGAAAAAGAGAAACCCAAAACGTTAGTCCTATTCTGAGTAGGAGTAAATATATTTGGGATGAAGGGCTCTGAGTGGGAAATAAATGTGGTGTAACTGTATGGGTGACAAACTCCCAGTGGGCTGGTTTTGGATGGAGAGTAGGGCGCTAATGGAGCATCTATGATGGCTTGGCCTCTCGCATGCTCTACATTTTTCTAAAGCATGCCATATAGATGTTTGCCTGCCCTGAATAGCCTACAAATAAACCTTTTTATGGGAGCTAATATTTGAAAAACCCCAAATAACTGCTGCTTATCAACAAACGGAGGCTATAAGTAGAGGATAAATTGGCTTCATTGAGGTTATTCAAGTTTCAGAAGGAAATTATTCAGTTGTTTCTCATTAATAAACCTGAAATTGAAATGAATGCAGGCCCTGTGCAGAGTCTGTCGTGCAAAAACAGTAAACTGGTGAATCCAGACTACACTAAAATAAATGCTGTGGACGATGTGTATTGAACAGATGTGTCTAATTATTTTATACAGCCTGTGCATTTAACCTGTACATAAACTGGTATAATCTAAAGCTTTCAGGGTGCAAGGGAAAGAGTGGCAGCATTATAGTGCTATTAAGCTGACTTGTAGATGTGAGTGCCATTAGAAAAATAGGTGACAATGACAGTGCAGTGAATTTTCAAGAACTTTCAAGATGGGATGGTAATCAAGTTTTAGTGAGAAGCAGTGTCATCCAAGTAAGGAAATGCAGAGAACGTTGTGATCCCCTGCGGCCTCATTTTATGTGAGACACTTTGTACCATGATGGATTGTGTGCAGCATAAGCCTTTGTTTCTCAAACTAAATAATATGCACTTTTAGAACCCAAGATTATTCTTGCTTGAGAAGCGTTTGAGAAAATTTGAAATCAATATGGGAAACAAATGTTACATTAGTTGGAAGGAGCAGCCAGGCTGGGTGTTGGCAGCCAGGGATAACTTGGTGTCAGAGCTGATCGCTGACCTCTTTCCCACACAGCAATGCTTGTAATTGGAGTGGGAACTAAAACAAGGGGGGAAAATTGTCCCTGCATGGTTTGAAACTCTTGCTGTAAAAATTCCTCGCTGTTGGTTGGTCATTTCATTGCGTGGGAACTGAGGGATGGAAAATCTTAAGGGGATAAAGAAGGGAGAGTGCAGTTTCCATTTTTGCCCTTCCCACAGTGACAGGCAAACAACTTCTCTGTTTTTCCTCTTTATGTTTCAGTACTTGTGTTTTAGTGCATGTCCAGATTCAGTGACTTCCGGACCTAGTGTTGTATATGTGCTTTTGGAGCAGGGCTTTTGACTGGTATTTGCACTTCTGGGGCTGCTTCTACCATGGCGGCTACCAGTTCAACCCTGTTGCACATCAGCTTCTGTGGTATTTGGGGAATGGGTGGGAAGCCCACTGATGTTTTCCATTTCCGGGTTCATTGCTGACTCTGAAAATGGGGAACATGGGCATCTGAGGAAATGCAGGAGCTGTCATGTGACAGCATGACTCTTTGGCTCTGCTTCGTCATCTGATTTAGCATTACCTCTGCTTCTGAGGCTGTGGGGTTTTGTTCAAGAGATAGAATTAGGGATGTAGACAGTCCTGGAGCAATGAGGGTGCATTGGTTTTACAGAGCTTGTCAGCAAGGGGTATCTTTGTGAGGTTATGGAAGATTCCAAGGGAGTGAGTGGTCAGGACTGTCCTGCAGTAGTCATCCATGTGTTTTGGCTGCTCCTATGGACAACATTGAGATTGTAGTGAGGGCAGTCGTAGCATGGATAGCCTCTATATTTGGAGGACTGTGTTAGAGGACTGGCTTCTCTTGAGCTTCACTATGCAAAGTACCCAATCTGAGCTGAGAGGGAGAAGATTCCATTCACTTCTACTTGTTAGTTGAAGCTATGGTGGCTGCCACTACTATATAACATGAGGGTTAGTCAAAAGCAGGAAGCCAGTGATGCTAAATTCACTTCTCCTGCAGACCTCCCTGATGTTAGCAAGGTGGGCCTGCTACTTATTTTTGGCAGATTCAGCAGGGTTGTGGTCCTTTCCACCATGGAATTCAGATAAGGAGAAAAAGACTAATTATGCATATAGTAAAGTGGCACCCTAAGAGTCATGTTGGCTATTTCTACCAGTCCCTGTAGGTCATTGTGGCCAGCTATTCCACCTTTTCCACGTAGCCCTACTCTAGGCTCACTTCACTGTTACTGTAGTTTTGCAAATACCAAGCCAGTTTGTAATGGGACCACTCACCAAAGGGGCCGCTCCCAGATATGGTGTTGTATGTGTGTCTGCTTCTCAATTGGGGCTTGAGTAAAATCTAAAAAGTATGCAGGAGTGCTGTGTCTGAAGCAGTGTACTCTTAGACACTTGAGGGATTCTGGTCATGTTGGTTAGATCAAGATTCTTCTTTTATCTGCAGCAATTGATGTAGTGTCATTCAGTCTGGGTAGTTCTATAAGTCTAAGGGCAAGTGAGGGCCATAACAATTGAAAGAAAAGGGCCTGGTTGCATTGGCAATTATGTCTCACGTTTCTTCAGGGTTGATGATTGGGCATGGCTAAGGCCAATGGTGGATCTCCTGAACCGATACATGAACCTTGGGGTTCATGTATCGGGATAGCCCATAATCATGGCCATTTATGATTTGGGGTGATAGGCTGAAGAATAAGATGATAAGACTTTGGTGTTGTATTATTGGGGCAGTTAGGTGCTGGGGCATGGCATTTCCTGGGTATTGATTACACCATAACTGCTTCTCTTTCACCTGATTTGGAGCCTAGGCCACAGGTAGATCTACAGGAAAAATCTTTTGCCTGTTTACTTTTTTAAAAGTTTGGAATACAGATGCATGGATCCTGTTGTGTTCCTTTTAAGCACTTTTGATCTTAATTAGGTTTCAGATTTTTTTGTTAACATTTGATGGCTGAGGAACATGTGCTTAAACTAAGAGGAAGCCTATTGTGAGTAGGTGCAGTAACTCACAGAGGGAGAGCTATGGGGGTGATTGGGTGCAGTCATATCTAAAAATGGGACTAGGGCTGCAAACGGATATGGACTCATCCCAAGAGAGTTTCCTGGTTATGACTGGGTGCAGTCATGTCTACTGAAAATGGATTGTCTTATGTGATTGAATACACCCACAGGAGCCTGTGTTGTGCTTGGGTGCAGATACATCTAATCTAATCTAACCCTACACTTATATCCCACTTTTTTAGTCCCAAAGCGTCTTACAGCTTATTAAAATACAATTCATAATTACAGAATAAATACAGTATATGAAAATACAATTCATAAATACAGCCTAAATACTGTTCTGTAGAGAATAGGCTATTTAGTATGAGACGTTGGAATGGCTGTAAGACTGGGTGCAGTCAAACCTGTTGAGAATGGATCCAGTGAAGGATGAAAGCATTGGTGGTTTTGAGGCTGACCCAGCTGGGATGTGACAAGAGGCTGGACAGTAGTGGTGCTTGGCTGATCAGGGTTCCATTTTTCAGTGCATCTGAAGTTGAAAGACAGAGAATTCCATTTCCTATATCTCATCAAACAGGAAGAATTTGATTATAAATCACATGCAGTTAGGGCAGACCAGCTGGGATATAGCAAGAGCCAGTCCAGAGTTTGGCAAATCAGGGCACAATAGGTCGGGGACCTTTGCTTCCTGTGTCAGATCTGACAGGGTGGGACATTAAGGTTTGAGATGATAATGTTATTTTATTTCCCAGATATTTTGTTTAGAGGGAGAACTGTATGTATTATTGGGTATTCTTTAGTATTTCAGATGCATAGGCATAAGTTCAAGAATCTATATGTCTGTCACAGGTATTTGACTGATTGTGGTATCTCTCAGCAGTGGCATGGTCAATGACAATAGTGCTAGGTTCCAGCTGTTTTACATAGTCTGGCAGGAGACAGTCATTGGCCCACACTTGTGTATTTATTGTGCTTTTTGGGTGGCAATGACCTGGGCAGATGGTCTTGTCAGCAGTTGATCAATGCTGCTGGGAAAAATTTAGTCATGTTCATGTCAAGGCTTTACACCTTAATTCACCGGTTCAGTATAGCTCCAAGGCTGAAATGGAGGAGGCTTTTCTTGCAGAATCACATTTTTATGAAGGCAAACCATTGAATTTAGCTTTGACTATATTTCCAGGGCAATTATTGCATCCAAAATTATTGGATTTAGGAAATTTCTGAATATGTTTATCACCTCACTGGTATCCATTTGTTAGGTAACAGAATTTTATTAAACTGCACTCAACATTGTGTGAAGGAGGGTGTGTACAAAATGAAGGCGAGGAGTCCTGGTTGACCACATTATAGAAATTGTTGCTTGTTTATTTGCTAGGCAGCTGTATGCTGTTCTAAATAAATATTCCTTAATATTTGGTGCAGCTGTACTTTAATGTTTTAAAGGTCTCTTCTGCACCCAATTTTCTACTTCACAAATGAGTGCTTGCCACCATGAAATGTAATTTGTTTTTTAAGTGAACCAAGATTCTTTTAATATTCAGATCTTAAATGTGAATATAAGGATATATTGTATCCTGAAACCGAAAAGAGGACTTACGATACATTTCACATTTGGAATGGTATTTCTCCATTGCTTCTGACAAAATGACATGACTAAAAAAAACCAAGCTCTCAGCTAGTCAAATAGTATAAGATAAATTACTGACCAGTTAGTATTTCAGGTAGCAAACAATACACATAATGACCTCATGAAACATCTTTTCCTGTACTTTTAGAGCATCCTAATAGAACACCCCAGTAGTCATGTTAAAAAAGGAAGAGGTAGGAATGTGTCACTACCTTGTTGTATGTGTATATAAGAGCCTGACAGCAATGTATAATCTTTATATTAAAATATCTAGAAGCAGTACTTTTGGCTAGTCTATTTCTTTATCATTTTAAAATGTCAGTGCTACTGTACAATTGTTTTTTTAAATCTAGTTTTCATTCTGTATTTTAAAATTTTATACTTCACTGTGTATTTGGCTTCCTAGAAATTTGCAAATATTTTACCAATTTTTCCATAATTATTTGCCATACTTTTATATAAATTAATTTGGAGTCTTTCTTTATTCAAACTACGTCAATGATACAATAACCAGCTCATACAGATCCTAAGAGTTTTTAAAAAAATGTTTCTTCTCCATGACTTTCTAGGCAGCTATTTTATATTATCCTTTCTGATATCATTTTCCACCTCACTATTCTGTTTTTTACCAAGTCCTCTGTAAGAACATAAAAACAAGCCATACTGGGACAGACCAAGGGTCCATCAAGCCCAGTTTCCTGTTTCCAACAGTGACCAATCCAGGCTATAAGAACCTGGCAATTACCCAAAAACTATGTCTATCCCATGCTGTTGTTGCTACGGTAGTAATAGCAGTGGCTATTTTCTAAGTCAATTAATAGCAGGTAATTGACTTCTCCTCCAAGAACTTATCCAAATCTTTTTTAAACCCAGCTACACTAACTGCACTAACCACATCCCCTGGCAACAAATTCCAGAGTTTAATTGTGCATTGAGTGAAAAAGAACTTTCTCCGATTAGTTTTAAATGTGCTACATGCTAACTTTATAGAGTGCCCCCTAGTCCTTTTATTATCCAAAAGAGTAAATAACCAATTCACATTTACCCGTTCTAGACCTCTCATGATTTTAATCACCTCTATCATATCCCCCCTCAGCCATTTCTTCTCCAAGCTGAAAAGTCCTAACCTCTTTAGTCTTTCCTCATAGGGGAGCTGTTCCATTCCCCTTATCATTTTGGTTGCCCTTCTCTGTACCTTCTCCATTGCAACTATATCTTTTTTTAAATGTGGCGGCCAGAATTGTACACAGTATTCAAGGTGCAGTCTTACCATGGAGCAATACAGAGGCATTATAACATTTTCTGTTTTATTCACCATTCCCATCCTAATAATTCCTGTTTGCTTTTTTGACTGCCGCAGCACACTGAGCCGACAATTTCAATGTATTATCCACTATGACGCCTAGATCTCTTTCCTGGGTGGTAGCTCCTAATATGGAACCTAACATTGTGCATCACCTTGCACTTATCCACATTAAATTTCATCTGCTATTTGGATACCAAATTTTCCAGTATCACAAGTTCCTCTTGTAATTTATCACAATCTGCTTGTGATTTAACTACTCTGAATAATTTTGTATCATCTGCAGATTTGATTACCTCACTCGTCATATTCCTTTCCAGATCATTTATAAATATATTGAAAGGCACGGGTCCCAGTACAGATCCCTGATGGACTCCACTGCCCACCCCCTCCACTGAGAAAATTGTCCATTTAATCCTACTCTCTGTTTCTTGTCTTTTAACCAGTTTGTAATCCACGATAGGACATCATCACCTATCCCGTGACTTTTTACTTTTCCTGGAAGCCAATCATGAGAAACTTTGTCAAATGCCTTCTGAATATCCAAATACACTACAGCTACCAGTTCACCTTTATCTACATGTTTATTAACTCCTTCAAAAAAGTGAAGCAGATTTGTGAGGCAAGACTTGCCTTGGGTAAAGCCATACTGATTTTGTTCAATTAAACCATGCCTTTCTGTGATTTTGATGTTTAGAACACTTTCCACTATTTTATTTTTCCTGGCACTGAAGTCAGGCTAACTGGTTTGTAGTTTCCCGGATCGCCCCTGGAGCCCTTTTTAAAAATTGGGGTTACATTAGTGGTAAATTCCTCTTTTGTTTGTTTTAACCTGTCATCATAATAGGAAAACTGTCTTCCCTTTAATACCTGGATAGCAGAACATAAAAATAAATAAAGCAAATAACTAACAGGATTATTCATCAAATTGTGTTATGGTGTTATCGCAGGTGTTAATTAACGCATCACAAGATGCATATGGAAATTCTAAAAATGTAGTCAAAAGGGAGGAGTTTATGAAAATGAGGGGTGTTTAAATTTGTGTGCAATAGCACTGAAAATAACTACACCTTTTTTCCTGGTTAGAAATAGGATTTTTGGAGGGGGAGGGGGAGGGGAGAGAGAGAAAGAGAGCCTCTAGGCTAGGGAGATACACATCTTAGTCAACTTTTTATACCACTGTAAGAGGGGCCATTCTGAACTCAGGGTGAGGTTTTGGTGGCGGCCTAGGTTTTGGGAAGGCAGTTTTACATGCACAGTCAGACGTACGAACAGCACAGTACATATCAGTGAAAAGATTTGGAGTGATGAAAGGTATAAAAGGATTAGTTTTGTATAATGTGCTCTTGACCTAGCTTGATGCTCTCTCTACCTAGCTGCTATCAAGCTAGTTCAAGAGTAAAATGTACAAATCTCATCTTTGTGTACCTGTCATTACGCCAAATCACATAAAATCTTCACTGATGTCTACTGTGCTTTTCATACCTCTGACTGTGCATGTAAAACTGCCCCCAACATCTTGGTCACAACCAAAACCTCACCCTGAGTTACTAGCTGCCCCCTCATACTGTAGTATACAAAGCTTTCTTATATGAGACCCTTATAAAGAGTGTCTCTCTCTCTCTCTCACATATTATAGTTTCTGGAAAATTACCCTAACCATGCCCCTTTTTTTTATTGCAGGCGCTATTCTCACAAAATTTATAGCAAAATGATGAATCTAAAAAAGAAAGAAAGAAAGAAAGAAAGAAATGGTGGAATTTTTTCATTACATTCATGGATCACAATATTTTTTTCCATTTCTAATTTGTAGACTAAATAGTAATACCTAATGCACCAATCTATGAGGCCAGTTCACTAAGACCTTTTCCCTATTGTGCGTCTATAGGGAAAAAAAAGCTAAGATGGTAACTTTGAAACAGCCACGTGGGCGCACATGTATGCTCGTATGCTGGCTCACGCCAATGGACGTGGCCATTTTATAACATAGGTATGCATATGCACTCAAGGTATAAAATAGGCTGTACACGTGTACAAGTGTGCAAAATTTTATATAGATGTGCACGAGCGTGCAAATGCCGCCTCTACTGTGTAAGTGGGGGGGATTTTAGTACACACGTGCGCCAACGCATTCACCCGTTTCCCCAGTTTGATCCCAGTTTGCCTAGGTAAAGGATTGGACTTCCTAACCCCCCTAATTAACTAGCCTACATTTTACCCTGTTCTGCCCCACCCTTAAAATCCCACTAACCTCTTTATTATTATTTTTTTGTTTGTTTCAGGACTTACACACCATCCATAGCAGAGGTAAAGTTACATGGTGGTGGACCCTGGCGTGATATGTGCAGATTTCATTGAGAATTCTAAGAATGCTCATGACCTGTCCAGGGAATACCCACGCCATACCCCTTTTTAGCAAAAACGTTTTGTGTGCATACCGGGAGATACGCGCATATTCGTTTTAAAATCTGTGTGGTGCGGGCTGGCCTGACTTCTGCACATATCTCCCGGCTTTGGCACACATAGGGTTTTTAAATGTTGTCTTTTAGTGACTTAGCCCCTTCATTTGGTATAAATCTTTGCAGATGACATTATTGTGCTGTTCCAGGCCAAATGCCTCCCTCTCCCCTCCGCCCTGACCTTGACATTTCCCTTCCAACCCTTAACACCACCACCTTTCCCGCGTCAATCCCGTATAGATTTACTCACCCCTGAAGACCTGTTTGTTTGATTTTCTACATGGTTACTCGTCAAGTTAAGTTTATAAACTACTTATTGTTTACACTATAGTAACACTATGTTCAGCCAATTCTTCCTTGCTCTCTTGTCCCAAATTGCATCACCCTGTTTTTTGTAACTTCCTCCTGTATGTTTGGTTATCCCCTGTTATGCTGTAAACCGGTACGATAAGATATTTATCTTGAGCATCGGTATATTAAAATATTCTAAATAAATAAATAAATGTCTGGTGAGTCGTGATGAATATAAAAAAATAAACACATAATTTAGCATCCTTTGCAGTTTGTGCTTAGAAGAAATTCAGGGGTTTCTGCTGGTCTTCAAATGTATACATTGGGGGTGCTACAATTCTGGAGGGCAAGGAATTTGCAGAGCTGGGTAACAAAGCACACATTTAATATGTACCATACCCATCTTTTATATTGCCAAATTCATTATAGATATGCAAGTGTGCCATATATATGAAAATATAAACTTTAAAAGGGTACATCTATTTTTATAGGAGAAGTTTCTGTATCAGATGCAACAAATCATAAAAAATGCTATGATATGAATATTTTCATATTCTGGGGCCTTTGCACTAAAGCTTAGAATACATGCCAAGACCATTTAAGATGAACCCACAATCTCAGGCTGTGTAGTAATGAATGAGATGATGATTTTTAAATTCTGTGGTATGCCTGCAGGCCCACAGATACTTTGTACCCACAGGCCTGCAATCACATTTTCAAAGGGAAACTTCCCATGAATATCCCCTTTGAAAATTCAGGAACAGCCTGTGCTGCAGGTACTGAATATTAATACTTGTGGACTTGTCAGTTGCTGGTTTACAGTTGGTAAAAGGTCTGGGCCATAAATGGCTCTCAGGGATTGAAAAATTATATCCAAGTGGATTGTTGGCAGGTTCTGCCCTCAGTTCCTTTTCAGTGCAAGTAAAATCAGTCATAGAGGGCAGTTTTCGTCTCTTGATTATAACCAGGTAGCTGCTGTTTACCCAAGTAAAATATTTTGGCATTTGTTTTCTCAAGGAGTAATTTTATAACAACCTACATAAATTTGTGGGCTGTTATATGCCAAAGTTACACCAATTTACAAAGCAAACAAGGGTATATAAATTTGCTTTGAAAATTATCTCATGAAATCTACCCTCCCAAAATTGCACCTACTACTTCATACATTTTCAGGGAAAATGTAAAAGCAAGCATACATTTTAAAATCAAAAAAGTCTGCACATAAATGGAGACTGCCCCTGGATCATCTCTCTTTGATGCACTCAAAATTACGCACATACAGGGAGTATAAGCATAATTTTACTCGCATATCGACCAGACATTTTTCAAACTGGTTATTTCTGTGGGTAAAGCAACCACCAAAGGCCCTTTGAAAGTTGCCTTCCTGAGATCTAAAAAGATGTTGGTGCTTTAATATATAATCCCATTCAAATGAAGGAACATGTATATGTTATACTACAAAATATGTGTGTGTGAATGGTAGGGAGAATTGTACACTGATTTGAGCAGCTATCACCTGGGGAAGCAATTTATAAACAAATAAAATATACATCAGATACAAATTAGGTTTAGCAGGTGCACACTAAACAGCATGGCAGGCTTTCCTCATGCATTATTTAGCCCATGCTTGCTACAGCCTAAAACGTAATGCCTGCCACAGACATGTTAGCATGTATGCTACTTCAAGGATTCAGCTATCAGTAGGCATTGGCCAGGGGGTGGGAGGGGGCATGGGTTGATGGAGGAGACGGGGCTATAGGGCTGTTAGAATTGGAGGTGCAGAATAGAGGACAGGGGAGATGGAGAGATGGAGAAAAGAGAGGAGGAGGAAAATGGAGTTAGACACCAGCAAACACTTGAGCATGTCTCATTTATTGAGGAAAATGTATTTTCAGACAAAGGTTCAGCAATGGCAAGGCTTTCAAGCATTGTTGTACAGTTGTAGAAGGCATACTATTGCATACTAAAGCCTACCGCACAGGTTCTAATTGAATGCCATGATTATGCTGAAGCATTGCACTACATGTGGTCTACATGATCTCAGATTGTATGAACAGCCTGCAAGTTGGGTGTTGCAATGGAGACAAGGCTGTAACATCTGAGCCATAAGTTTCTCACAAAAGGCATTGTGGGAAGTAGCAGGGATGCGTAGTCTTTCCACCTCTGGTCTGAAGCCTCTGAGACAGTTTTATCCTATATGATTTGAATGGAGTGGATGACATGGATGGCAAGGAGTGGGAAGTAGTAGCTTCTGGAATGGGGCATTCAGTAATATTGTCAGCTCCTTGACCTTGCTTTGCTGGTATATGGTAGTGACCATTACTGTGGTTAGTCTGTCCAAAGACAGGTGAATATCAGCCAAATAATTTATCCAGTTAACTCTGCTGCTTCCAAAATGCCTCCCACCCACTCCTGGAATATCCCCAACTTATCTGGTTAAATTCTAGCTAGGAAACTATTTATCCAGCTAGAATTTAGCTGGATAAGTCGTGGAATATGCTTTTTTTTCACATTTAGATGGATAACATTTAAGTTATCCATCTAAATGGCTTTTGAATGTTGACCTCTACAGTTTTATGGGTTAGTATGGACACTAATGGTGATCACACACTATAGAAGTTATTTCTTTTTGTGCATACATGCTAATATTTAGGGCCTTATTTTCTAAGGCTATCGCACGCATGCGCTACCAGTGCAAGCGTGCGATAGCTGGAAAGCTTAACGCAGGCCTGCGCTATCTACATCGGGTGGAGTCGGCCCCGGAAGAGGAGGAGTCAAGGCGTCACCGGGGCCGACTCCGCAAAGACGCGCCGACAGGTGAAAGGTAAGGAGCCTTTTCGCTGGCTATTTCGCGCCGAATAACTACACCTTTTATGGTGTAGTTATTCGGCGCGATGCCGTCAGCGATCGTACCGTGGCAGTGCGATCGCTGCCGGCTAGGGTAGGACTGGCCCCTGCTTCGCCTCCCCCGCCCCCGTTAGCGCCGGGATTCACTAAGCCTTGCGGCATTAGTGAATCCAGGCCTTAGTGATATTATAAGTGAAAATTTAGTACGCAAATTACATTTTTAGCAATGCACATGCTGAAACATTGGTAAAACAGGGCCATGGGAAATTCAGGAAATATATATTTCTTTAGGTTGGGATAGCACTACAAATTCCACAGTCTCCAATAATCCAAGAGAAAAACCATAAACCCATCTGAAAGCAGGTTGGGGCTTCTAACATTTGCTATTGGCAGTCAGTTCATATTTTTTTTGAAGAGCTGTTAACTAGGTTGGTAAGCTGCTCGAGTTTGTGATTAGAAATTGATTTTCTCTTTCACTTCCAGATGCATGTGATTGAGAGGATTTGATTTTTATTATAAATCCTTAATCCAAGGAGCCATGGGCTTAATTTGATACTTCTCTGCAGTTTATATCCTGAAATGAAATTATCGTATTCCAAGATTCCATTTTAACAAATAGTGCCATAAAGCTGGTTAGCAGAATATCCAAGACAAATTTATAGTAGGTCTAGTCTTCTTCTCTTCACAAAATTATTGGAAGCAGAATTTGAAAGTGCCAGACATACTACAGATTTTCCAAAAACGAAGAGAAAGAGTGGTAGTGTGTGAACATTTAGCAGAAGTTTGTATGTTTGGAATCTCATTGAATTTTTTAAGTGCAAACTTTGTTTTAGTTTGGTGAACTCATCTGAATTGATGCAGATGGATAACCATAAGGCAAGTTTTTTTTAAAGATACTAAAACCTATTGCTTAAAGAACCTTGAAGGCAATATTCAAAAGCCACTTAGGCCTGGATTCTCTAAGGTTGCATGCGATAGCATTAGAGAATGACCCCCCTTAGACAGATAACTTAATAGTTATCCATCTAAATGGCTTACCTGGTTATATTCAGCCCTTATCCGGCTAAATTCTAGCCTAGTAACTATTTACCTGACTAGAAAATAGCCAGATAAAAAAGGGACGTTTGAGGACATTCCGGGAAAGGGCTGGGGTATCCGGCTAACCTAGCCAAATATCAGATATATGTAGCTAGGCTAGCCAGATAACTTTAGACCTGCCTCAGAGCAGGTCTAAAGTTATGCAGCTTTTGTTGCTGGATAATGCACTACTTAACTGAATATCTTGAAAAGAGATCCTGCTAAGTAGCTCTGTCGTCTATAAAAGTAAAAGACCAAATAAGCTGGGCCATCCTCTCTCTCCCTCCCCTTCCACCCAAAGAATAATAACAGTGCTATATAATATTCTGTAACCCTCCCCTCCTGCCCCCTAAACCTTTTTTAAAAAGTCACAATTTGCCCGGTATTTGGAAGCTGGGCCCTGTCCCGATTATGCCTTTAAAAGGAGTTCAGCCTGCCACAAGGCTGCATAACTTGAAAACCCAGCTGGCTGTATTCAAACGTAACTGGTTAGTTATCTGGCTGCATGTAGCAGGATAACTTTAGGCTGGTATATTCAGTGGGACATTTCTCCCGCTGAATATAAGGGGACAAGTTATTTGGTTAACTTTAGCCAGATAAGTTGTCCACTAACTGGCCTACTGAATATGGACCCCCCTTATGTTGGCTTTTTTTTTTTTTATGGCAGCTTTTCTCATTGTAGTGAATGTTATGAACACCTGGGAGAAGAAAGCAAAAGAAGAGACTTGATTAATGTGACATATCTGGGTTTCTTTTCACCACTGTCTCAATAGCTAGTCCTAGAGAGCAGCTTCATGCACAGTAAATTAGATTTAAATTACACGGTCTTGGCTAGAAAATTGCTCAGTTAATTCTGCCCCTAAAATGATATTTGATTTTTTTCCACATGAACCGTTCCCTGATTTTTCATACCCTGCTGGTTTCTGCCAGCCTCGTTGGCTGCCTGCGTTCTTTTATTCTGTAGCTTTATATGAGAAATCCATCAGAAGTCATATCAGTTTTAGTCAAATCTGCTACTGTGTAGGAACTCAGTGAACTTAAAAAAATGAAAGAGTTGGGCGAATGTGGTAATATATCCCCAGAATCAACAGCAGGCTATACAGGAAAGGAACACTCTCATACAAAGACATTTTAGAAGGTGAAGGAGCATTTATTTACATGGAATACTCAATGTGCTGAATATATACAATAAATGCAATGCTCTCATGGCCACCCTCTTTTTCTGCTTGGAAGCTCAGCTGCTTTGGACTGTCCCAGTCTTATACTCCTCCACGGAGGTATCTGATCGCAGTTGATGTTGCCCTCAGATGATCTGGAAACTGAGAGAAGTGACCCATGTTCATAGTTGCTAGAAGGGACTGGAGGCTGCTGAGGAGATAGCCTGGGAGCATTGGTGGGCCTCTCACCTTCAAATACCTGTGCCCTCAGCGTGGAGGGAACAGTTCTTTCTTTTGGTGGCAGTGATGCTAGAGGTGGCATCAGTGTGGATGGTAGTGGCACAAGAGGATGTGGAACCAGAATGAATGGTGGTTTTGCAGTAGGTGGAGCTGTCAACAGGATAGGCTCAAATCCAGTCTCGGGAAGTGCCATCCCTGGTGGTGGTGTTGCAAAGATCATCAGGGACTGCATCCAAGGAGGCATCACACAGTAGGGAGCTGGTGGGGCTATGGCTGGTAGGAGGTTATATGCTGCAAAATCTCCTTCTACATTGTTAACTGGGCCTGAATTTCTTCACAAATGCCTATTAGCTCCTGCTGCATGCCCTGCATAACCTCTTGGACAACATCTTCAGGCCTTCATGTTATTTCTGAAGCCTCGATCTCTTCCGTTACTCTGGCATTTAGTTTCATAATATGCCTTTCACCTGTAGTTGTCTGCACATCTTCTTCTCTAGCCAAGATGGGGTTCCTCCTCACCAACTGCATGCCACCAGAATTCTGGCATGTGTGACAGATCCTCAGTAGATTGGGTATCCATCTCCTCCTCCTTCACATGGTGTCAATGTGCTGGCAATGGGTGCTGGCAATGGGTGCTCCTCTGCTGGTTCCTCCTCTTCCTCCTCTGTGCTATTGGGCAGCATCCATGAATGCCACCTTGCCCATCAGAGGCCATTGGGTCCACGTGCATCAAAATCATTGCCTGGATCCTTCCCTGCAAAAAGGAAAAGTATACATACATTCAGTATATATGCTATATTGGTTTTTCTCTTCACACTCACTGGAACTTCCTTTCTGCCTAACAGAACAGCTCCATGGGCCCTTATCTAGCACCTCCTGCTACACCACTAATTGTAAAGAAAGCATTCCCATGGTGCAGAAATCTACTCTTAAACCATTTGTAAAGCACCAGCAGGTAAGTAAAGAGAACAGGCTCATAAATAGGTGTGGATCTTGACTGTTGGTCCTATAAGCCTTGTGCACCATTTCATATTTCTAATAGGTAACATATCTGTATGTAAGGGGGTGGCAATTGTCTGCCCCTCTGAATACAACTCAGCTCTTTATTCACATCCTGTATATGGCTTTCACTAGTCTGAGTTTTCTCAGTATGACAGAGGTCTCACTAGACCTAGCCAGTTTGATGTCAGCATAATTTCAGTATGCAAGGAAGGTGTAGCACTCCTCCAATGGGTGTAGTGTCTTCTCTAGTGGCAACATAGAACCAGTATCTCCAAAGAAGAGACTCAAAGGAGAGTTGAGGAAAAGGATTCTAGGTAAGGACTTCTGGGAAGTGTAGAAGACTGAGAAGAGAAAGGAGGTCCAACAAGTTGGAGACTAGGGTGAAGGGAGCTGCTAGAAGTAGAGCATCCTGCCAGGGAAGATCAGAGTTGGAGTCAGATTCCACTACAAGCAGCCCAAGACTGTAAGGAGAGTGAGCATAACCTAGGAGAAAAACCCGGACCAGTGTAGTGGGTCTGAAGGTGACAAAATTCTTTATAGCAGTTCTCTGTTTATACAGATATGGCAACACTATAAAGAAGTGTTTCATGGTGAGAAATGTATTTCCCAGCCATCAGTCATTCTGTTCTACTACAGCACATCTAAGCAGAGTGTCATATTGGAGAGATTAACTAATGAGTAGGAAAAGTCTCTCTGAATAAAAATGTATTATGGCAATGAAAATACTCTGCTTTTCTTCCCTGTGCATGAACCCAGTGAGGTTTTGAGGCCTTGCATTGTCCTTAGCCCTCCCTGCATGCCCAAGACCTTCACTAGAAGGGGATTACTTATATAAATGTATAGTACTATATATAATTATAGTCATTACATACAAGTGCTATTATATGCCTTTCCTTTATAAGCTGCTCACTTTGATGGCCTTCAGGATGCAAGATATTCAGGTCTTGCAAACCTGACACAACTGGCTCCAAAATGGTGATGAGCACCATCCATTTTACTGCAGGCCTCTCAGCTAACATCCTGGATTTCTTCCACTTACCAGTTATCAGAGGGCCTGCCACTTGTGGCTCAGGTCTTTCACACTATAATTGTTGTGAAACACTGCATTGAGCCAGTGACAGATCTTCTCCCATGTGCTCTCTTTTCTGTATGAGCCTACTCACTTGGCTCACTTTACTCTCAAGAAAGTCCACCTCATTTGATAGGAATTTCTCAGTAGAGCTCCACTGCTTCTGGACAATGTGCAAGTAGATAAACATGCATTGGGAGCAAGCCATTTATACCCACATACATGCGCAAATGGCATGTATTTATGCACATAAAGGGCTGGGGTTTATATTAGTAATTATTACATATGTATTATTTTAAAATTGATAGCAAACGTATGTGCTTTTGTTATTATTTACATATAATAGTTTAATATACACATAGATAGCCACTGTAATGTAGTGGTATGTGCATAATATTTCCACATGGCAGTGTACAGACATGGTCTATAAACAGGATAGCAGCAAAAAACATCTCCTCAGGGACTTGCAGAACCTGTCTATTGTTTGTTCCTATAGCTTTCAATGTGGGCAAGACCTGGACTGGCTCTGCTTGTTTCTGATGACATGGAGCCTGCAGCTATCCTACCTCCAGAAGGTATATCTTGGGTAGGAAAGCAAGGCATGTGTGGATGCAGACTTCATCATCAGAAGCCTGGATATTTTATATTTTTTACTAGACTTTTAATATTTAAATCTGTTGGTTTTACATAACCTTAAATCAGTAACAATCTGTTCTTAGGAATTTGTATGTGACCTGTGTAGTATTATATATAAGGCATATAGAGGTCCATATTGAAAAACATTTAGCTGGCCTACTTAGAAGTTATCAGGCTAAATAAAGATTTGGGTACTTATCCAATTAAATTCCAGCTTGTTAATAAGTTAGCCAGCTAGAATTTAAACAGATAAGTTAGGAGCATTCTGGGGCATAATCTGGGAGGAACTGAGATAGCTAGATAAGTTATCCAGCTAACTCCAGTATTCAGTTTTACTGGATAACTTTTCCAGCTAACTCTGGCTGGCCCATAGACCTGTCCTAAAGTTAGCCGGATACATTTATCCAACTAACGTTAACATATCTGGATATATTCAGCAGCATGGCCACACCACTGAATATATGGACTCAGGAGGACCTTTTCAAAAGATGTAACATACTATCAAAGCAATTTTCAAAAAGCATTTACTCAAGTAAAGTGCACTTATGTGAGTAAATCCTATGGACAATTCAATAGTATCTATTGTAGCAATTTTCTAAAGCCCATTTACTTGAGTAAAGAACATTTACTAGAGTAAAACCCAGTTTTACTTGAGGAAATGCTTTTATAAAATAAGGCCCTATGTTAGCTGGATAAATGTATGGGCCTCAGGGTTTCTGTTGGGTATCTGTAGCATCATCTACACTATTAATTATTTGTGATGTACTTTTTTTTAGAATGGGAAGTAGCTGATGGAAAATACAGTTGTGACTCATCTTCAAGTGGTAGACAAGCTCTGATGACTGGCTGCAATTAGTGCTGTGTGAGGGTCCTTATGAATTACAAGTGGTAGAGGTAGGTGAAGTGGCGAGGTCATGGAAACAGCAAGGAGTTCTTGATAGCTCACAGCTGGGAGCATTTGTGTGAGAGCCCTCAAATCGGACATTGTTCTACAATGCATGTAGGATAAAGGACAAACAAGTCTTGTTGTAGGTAGATCTCCATTTAAAGTTGAATCTTTCTCAGATATACGTGTTGACAGGTTGATGAAGGGATTTGCATATGGAAGTTTGGAGTCTTGTGTAGGTAAGCTGGGCTCTACTATGAGGATAGCCTGTGTGAGCAGGGAAAATGTTGTATAGTTGCTAGAGAGACATAATACACCTGTAGTCATCCAGGTAGACCTTCATCTCAGAAGAGCAAGAAAGATATTTATAATTTCCTTGACATATGCAGCTTTAGAGACACAAGTTAATTAGTCCAAATTGCAGCAGCAGCCAGTTTCAGTTGAATGGAGCTCTTATCAGAACATCTCTGTGACGCCTCTTTTTTGCTGTATGTTGTGCTGTAGTAGATAGGCCCACTTTATGGATGCTTCTTATCTCCCTGACCAGTGATTTTAGTAATGAGAAAACATATAAGAATTTTCCATTTATAGATGATACCTGTGTCTGTGTTGTGCTCTACTCCTCAAGAAGGGAGGAGTTAGCAATCTGTTATGATCAGCTCCTGTAGAGGGAGTAGTAAACAGTCTGTTAGGTTTTAGATTACGGAGTAGCAATCTGTTACCAGCAGAGTGCTTGGAGAGGGCACTCAGCTGTAAAGGAATGTAGATAGGTGGATCCTTGGGCCGATGGCAGTTGACTGCGCCCCCAGGAGGATATCCTGAGAGGGACCACTGGCTAGGATTGGGTATGGAGACAGACACAGATAATTCTTTTATTAGACAGGTCAGTAGAACCACCAGAGGTGGCAGTAGTGAGCAGATATGCCCGGCAGGGCTGACGTCCCTCAGGTACTGGAACCACGATCCCAGGGTTGAGCTGTAGAGAAGCTATAGATAGTGAGTAGACAGGGTATGCTGTGTTCATAGCCAGAACTGGATTGCAAAACTCGCATAAGGTCTTAAGGAAGCTCAGTAGCTGGAAAGAGTTAGACCCTCGAGGAGCAAGTACCAGGGAAAGCTCTGAGAGAGCGATGATAACTCACAAAAGTCTGTATCTGCAATAGCTTCCAGGCAGTAGAGAATCTTCAGAGTGTTCAGGAACATGGGCCCTCGAGGAGTGAATACCGGTTCCTATCTGCAATCTGAAATAAAGAAAAGAGAGCGAGGCCCCCCCGAGGAGCGGGTACCCCTGATAAGTCCGAGGAGGCAGAGTAGCTTGGGCGTAAAGCCGAAGCAATCCCCATGCTAACTCGATTCGTTAGCAAATACTGAGACCTTTTATATTAGAAGCGGATGATGTCATCTCAGGGAGACACCCCTGAGGTTTGCGCCCTTGCTGGTACATCAATCAGAGCGCGCCCTACATCATCAGGCAACATGGCAGATCCACAGCGTCGAGCCGGTCCGGGGAGGCCGGAGGGAGATGACAAGAAGACGCCGCGGCAGTTAGCCATCCATCAGACCCGGAGGGAGTCGCCACCGAGGTAAAGAGGGCTGAGTGAGGGCATCGAGCAGCGACGGACGCAACAGTCTGTGGCTATGCTGCACACATTTATTTGGCCCTTTTAAGAGAAATATAAGTCTTCCCAAACATGTAGCCAATGTTACCCCATTTTAGCAATTTATAAATCACATGACGCCAGAGGAAAACCTAAACTAAATAGCTGATGTTCAATCCCTCCCCAAAAATGACTCCACTGTCACCCTCACCATTATCCAGCTTCTACCCTCTCTCATCCTGTAATCTCTCTAGTAAATCCATGCCCTCCATAGGTCCTCCTCTCTCCAGCATGGCTGCTCTCTCAACTGTTTCTCCACCTTATACCCTCTGACATCCCACAGCTCCTCTCTTCCCCAGCTCACCTCTCTCTCCCACCCTCTTCAGCCCTTTTTGCATTTCCCAGATGATCCTTTCAACCCCAAGCCTTTCTTATAACCCACAACTGATTCTCTCCTTTCATCTCACCCCTCTCCATTCCCTTCATTCCCCATCCCCTATTTCCCACCTCCTCTGTCCCCTCCAACCCTTCTTTCAAATCCCTCCAGTTGGTCTCCTCTAAAGCCCCAACTGCTCTCAAATCTCCTGTCATTTTTTCATTCCTCTTTTCTCACCCTCCAAAGTCAACCCCTCTCTATCTAATCCAGTCCTGAAACACTTGGGCATTTGATCCCTCTTGTCAAACAGTCCCTTCTCTAAACATCCCCAACGTTAGCGGCAACATTTTCCTTTGGGCACCAGGCCAAAGATGGATAACACATGGTGAGAAGAGATGGCAGGCTGAGGATAAGTGCCATATTTTTTATTGGGTAGTTCAGTATTGGGTGAGAAGGAATGGCAATCTCCACCAGCCCATGCACACTCAGCCTTTCCCTCCCCTTATGGCTGGTTTTAAGCCTGGTGGTAATTTTTAATTGGCAGCACATTAGAAATTTAAATCAGTACCTGGCCTATGAGCCATTGCAAGTTCATAGATTCTACAGTGGCCCCAATTCCTCCTCATGCAGGGATTCCAGATACCACAGAAGCCCATTAAGAGCAGTGCCACTGCATGACCTGCGAACACGTACTGGCTCACAGACCACACACTGATTTCCACTATTAATGTTGCTGGTGCCTAAAATGTTCCACCATTTGAGGCACTTGTGACCACACAATGAAGGTTTACTCACTCCATTTGGAGTCCCGACCAACAGTTTGGAAATCCATGAACTAATAGGTAAATAGTAACTAAACTCTCTGCAGTGTTGTGTCCATTACAGGAATGTCATTCAGGGCAGCTAAATATACACTAAACACTTTAATAACCAAAAGTTAAGTATAGGCAGCTGTTAATTGTAGATGAAACGAGAATAGAGATTACTGTACAGACCTGCATGGCTAGCTACACACATGGCAGTGTGTGAGCGTGAGAGTGATTTCAAATGGCTTTCCTGAAAGGGTCCTTATCGGAGGTGGAAAGTGACCAAAGCATGCAGTAAATAAATGAGGAACACACAAATTAAAAACATATAAGGAACCAAGGAACATCTGGAACATCAGGACATCTGGAACAAAGACAAGGCAACAAAGGAGCTCTGATGAGGAACGAGACTAGGAACATCAAAGACATGGAACGAAGAACCATCTTAGACAAATGAAGACCACGGAGGACCTTGATCCGAAGAGGAGCACTGACAACTGTGAAATCCAGATCCGAAGGCCCTGAGGAACAGGAACTAAGCCCTTTTATAGGGCTGAAACAGGAAATAAGCAAAAGCTGGCTTCCGGTGGGGCCACGGGCTTTTCCCACCACTGACCTTTTAAATAGAATGAAGAGGCGCATGCTGGCGCCTAGGAAGGGCCCAGGAAGAGAGGCAGCACCAAGGACAGCGGCGTCCCTGCCATGTGGTGAAGAAGCAGGCAGAGGTCCTAGCAGCGGCGCACAGGCCGCATAGGAGGCAGCAGCAGCTTCCTGCTGCCTGAAGGCATCCCGGCAGTGCCTTCCCTGCCAAAGGCGGAGTCAGTGGCAGCGGCTTGAAGCCACGAAGATGAAGGCTTCCAGGGGGCAGCACTTAGGCTGCGAAGAGGAGAAATGGTGGCAGCTCCCTGCCGCAAAGATGAGGGCGTTCCGGGGCGGCACTAGGCCGCGCAAAAGCGTGTTGGCAGCAGCTCCTGCCGCCGCGGGTGGGAAAGTGAGGGCCTGCTTGCGGGATGGGCTCCGCAAGCAGGATCATAACAAAGAGGTTAGCGCTGTTCAGCTTGGAGAAGAGATGGCTGCAGAGGGATATGATAGAGGTGTTTAAAATCATGAGAGGTCTAGAACGGGTAAATGTTGGCATTTACTTATTTACTCTTTCAGATAATAGAAAGACTAGGGGGTATGCCATGAAGTTAGCCATATAGCACATTTAAAATTAATCGGAGAAAATTCTTTTCACTCAATGAACAATTAAACTCTGGAATTTGTTGCCAGGGGATATGATTAGTGCAGTTAGTGTAGCTGGATTTAAAAAAGGTTTGGATAAGTTATTGGAGAAGTCCATTAACTGCTATTAATTAAGTTGGCTTAGAAAACAGCCACTGCTATTACTATCATCAGTAGTATGGGATATACTTAGTTTTTGGGTACTTGCCAGTTAATTGAAACCTGGATTGGCCACTGTTGAAACAGGATGCTGGGTTTGATGGACCCTTGTTCTGCCCCAGTATTTCCAAACTGTTGGTCGGGACTCCAAATGGAGTGAGTAAACCTTCATTGTGTGGTCACAAGTGCCTCAAATGGTGGAGAGAGACTGTTCTTATGAAACTCTCTAGGTCTAGGTAATTCAGTGAATTAATAGCTTTTTCCCCCCCAATCTCTAAACAGTTTGGTTATGGTGGATTCTAACATCATTTATTGCTTTTCTAACATTCCCAGTAATTATGGAAACAATTTTTGCATTAGAGGAAGATTTAAACTATTCCCAAAAACATTCCTATAGAAGATATATATAAAATGACACCATTAATATTAAAATAAAGTGGTAGTATTTATTATAAAGAAAGGAAAATAAAATAAAACAGAAGTTATCCAAATGTCTCTGTATCACTCCATGTTGTGACTGCTTTTTGAGTGCTGAGTGCAGTTCTGGTTGCCCCAGAGAAGGGAGACTAAAATGATAAAGCAGATGAAATGGCTCCCTTATAAGGAAAGGCTAAAGAGGTTAGGGCTCTACAGCCAGGAGAAGAGATGACTGAGAGGAGATAGAGACCTATAAAATTATGAATTGCATGCAATGGGTTAATAGAAATGAGTTATTTACCCTTTCCAATTGTATTAAGATTTTTGGACACTCCATGAAGCTAATATGTAGCACAATTAAAAGAAATTGAAGAACGTAGTTTTTCATTTTTCATTCAGCACACAATTAAACTGGTACATTTGTAGCCAGAGAATGTGGTGAAGGCAGTTAATATAGCTGGGTTTAAAAAGGGTTCCTGGAGGAAAAGTCATAAACCTCTATTACCCATTTAGACTTGGCATAGCCACTGCTTATCCCTGGTTATGAGCAAGAAGGAATGGGCCTATTCTTAATCTTTGGAATCCTACCTGGTACTTGTGACCTGGATTGGCCATTCAGACCTTATAGATTATACTATTTCAAAATGGTTATTAGTATATCCTTCAAATATATGGTGAGTCACTTTCTTTTGATAACTCATTGATTGAATGGTATGTTATTTAAATATGTATAATTAGGCTATTTTGACTTGGCAATGGTTTTGTATATGAATTACAAATACTACACTGTAGGGTCTCCAGACCTTGGTTGCTGATCAAAGTGTGCACCTCTTGTTAATGCATCCTAAAGCTCTGCAGCAGCCATGAAACTCTGCAATGTTAATTTGTGGTATTGCAGCTGAACTGTTCACATCACAGCTTTACTGTGGTTCATGTAAACTATAGGGACCTCAAATTGTAAGAAATAAAAACAGTAACCAAAACTTTGCAGTGACAAATTTTTGTATGTCAGGGATTTAGTTGTAGTTTATCTCCATGATTAATGATACTTTCAGAATCCCCTAATAGAAATACATTCTTGTAATTGCTTGCTTCTTCTCTATGAGTATAAATATTAGTTTATTACTACTGTGTTATTTACACTGCATTGCCATTCATACCAGAAAACATATTTAATGAGCATAGATAAACTATGCCAAAATTGGAGTATGATTTAAATGAAAACTGATAGAATACTGTAAAGAAAAAAATATGCAGGAAGCAATTATGTATATTGTAATTAACGCACAAAGCAGTCTTATTATTTCATTTTTCAAATCTGTCATAGTTCTGTTACTTTAAAGCTATGGAAAGATTTGCCCTTGGGAAGGATAATTGTATTAATCATTTCTAGGGGCAAAACAATGTTTAGCCCACAGAAATTATATGTTACCCTATATAAGAACATAAGAAATTGCCATGCTGGGTCAGACCAAGGGTCCATCAAGCCCAGCATCCTGTTTCCAACAGAGGCCAAAACCAAGCCACAAGAACCTGGCAATTACCCAAACACCAAGAAGATCCCATGGTACTGATGCAATTAATAGCAGTGGCTATTCCCTAAGTAAAATTGATTAATAGCCATTAATGGACTTCTCCTCCAAGAACTTATCCAAACCTTTTTTGAACTCAGCTACACTAAATGCACTAACCACATTCTCTGGCAACAGATTCCAGAGCTTTATTGTGCGTTGAGTAAAAAAGAATTTTCTCCGATTAGTCTTGAATGTGCTACTTGCTAACTTCATGGAATGCCCCCTAGTCCTTCTATTATTCGAAAGTGTAAATAACCGATTCACATCTACTCGTTCAAGACCTCTCATGATCTTAAAGACCTCTATCATATCCCCCCTCCGCCGTCTCTTCTCCAAGCTGAACAGCCCTAACCTCTTCAGCCTTCCCTCATAGGGGAGCTGTTCCATCTATCATTTTGGTATATGTGGGTAAACGTGTGTGTGTTTATCCTGTCTGTGCACGTATTTACCAGAGATGTGCAAAGCCTGAACCTTTCAGTTTGAGCTTCATTTTTCACCCACCGCAGAAAATTTTGTTTTTCCCACGGCACAGGCTTTTGTTTTTCGTGGTTTCGGGTTAGTGCGCACTAATGGAGTTAATGCATTAGTGCGCACTAACTCTCGTTGGTGCGTGCTAACATTTTAACATTAATGTGTGCTAACTCCGTTAGTGCTCACAAACCTGAAAACCGAATTTTTCCAGGGAAAAATTCCTTCGGTTTTCAGGGTCCCCAAACCAGGACGAATTAGGCAATTTTGTTGAAATTTCATTGAAATTGCCTAATTCATCCAAAACGACTGCACATCCCTATATTTACCCAAACTGAGTGCAGGCATTCCCAGAACAGGGTTAGGGAAGAATTTGCACTTATGCACATTGAAAAGTGTGGGTGTAAAATTTATCGAAAAACTTTCTGCAGGAGTAATGATGTGTGAGTCAATTTGGTGGGATAATTTTCAAAATGGAATTAAGAGAAACATGAAAACATGACAGTAGAAAAAAAAATCTATCCTCTCCATCTAATTTATGTAGCTCTTACAATTCCCATCACTCCCTCAGAGATCCCCTGTGTTTATCCCATGCTTTCTTGAATTCAGATAGCAGTTTTTGTCTCCACCACCTCCACTGGGAGGCCATTCCATGCATCTACTATGCGCTCTGTAAAGAAATATTTCTTAAGTTTACTTGTATATCTAATCCCTTTCACCCTCCTCTCAAGATCCCTTGTTCTAGAGCTTCCTTGCTATTGAAAGAGGCTCATTTCCTGTGCATGTAATCCTTTGAGATTTAAATTATTTGGCTTTTTGGCTCTTCAAAGCAGATTACCTTCAGGTATTGTTGGTACTTCTCTATACCCAGAGGGTTTACAATCTAACAGGCCGATTCATTAAAAAGTGCAGGAGAGCCAGCGCTCCGTGTTGAGCGCCCGCTCTCCCGACATGTGCCCAGGCATCTCTCCTGGGCGATTCTCTATTTAAATGAGGCCACGCACTAATAAGGAGGCGCTAGGGACAATAGTGCATCCCTAGCGCCTCCTTATTAGCATTAGGGATGGCTGTCAGCAGGTCCGACAACCGACGCTGAATTTTACCGGCGTTGGTTTTCAAACCCACTGACACCACCCGGTTCGGAAAACCGAGGCAAGCAAAGTCGAGCATCTGTTTTCCAACCCTGTGACCAGCGGGTTTTTTGGTATTTTTTAAATTTTTGGTTCCTCCAACTTAATATTGCTAGGATATTAAGTCAGAGGGTGTACAGAAAAGCAGTATTTTCAGCTTTTCTGTACACCCTCTGACAATATCCTAGCAGTATTTTCTGCTTTTCTGTACACGTTTCAGGGTCGCTTAGAACTTAACGCCTGCCCTTGGGCAGGCTTTCATTTCTGAGAGTAAAATGTGCAGCTTGGCCGCACATTTTGCTTTCAGTATTTTGGGCGACTAACTAATAGGCTCATCAACATGCGCTATTAGTTTTTTTTGGGGGGGGGTTGGCTGTGCATTTTCTACGTGCTATTACCCCTTACAGTATAAGGGGTAATAGACACTGGTGGGAAATACGCAGCCAATCGCGTGTTAAATGGTGCGCTCAACCAAGTGCACCATTCTGTATTGGCCTGTTACAAAGCATGTTTCCCATAGACACAGAATGGAAGAAAAGCCTTAGTAAATCAAGCTTCAAGTTTGTACCTGAGGCAATGCCAGTGAAGTAACTTGCCCAAGGTCACACAGAGCAGCAGTGGGACTTGAGCCATTGCTTCCATGGTTCATAGACCACCGCTCTAACCACCAGGCTACTCCTCCGCTCCCACAGAAATGATTTTAAAAATTACCCTCCCTAAGGACAGATCTCTTCTCTACAGCATTAATGTAACAGAGCTAGGACTGATTTGAAATGACTTGCACACATAAGTCTGCTTTGAAAATTGATATCACTTACATGTTATTTTGCTGCCCAGTTTATGTGTGCTCTTTGAAAAATACCCCCAAGGAAAGTAAAATGTCTATTTACTACATATTTGGAACCAATTTTTCAAATGTGTATTCCATAGACCAGGAGCAAAGCAATAAATAGTATCCAATTTTAGTTGATTAAGGGCCATAGGCACTGTGCATTTTTTCTGACAGACACATAATGGGAAAACTCTTTAGGACATCTGGTTCTAAACGAGGAAAAAATATACCATGCAAATAAAAAAAAAAAAATATGTAAGGAAAGTTAAACACAACTCTTTGTTAATGTGAAATAATAGGTTTTCCATTTTAGCCAAACAGATTGTCCCTGTATCTCTCGAGGCAATGGAAATAAGATGTCATCTCTTGTTACTTGTTAATTAGCTGTTCTTTCATACTGTTTGGTATATTCCATTCATGTCTCTGATGAGAGATGAGTGAGTATTTTTTTCTCATTTAAGAGGGACACAGCATATATTCAACTGGGGTTTGCATAGATTGTAAGTCTTTTCTTTTTTTTTTTTAATAAACAAAGTTCATTGTTAATAGAGTACTTCCAAAGCATGTGACTTGTTGTAGTCCTATGTTTACCACAGCAGCTACAGAAGTAAAAAGAATCTGGACAACAATAAACCTTCCCTGCATGGCTTGAAGGCTCAAGGTTACTCATAAAAATGTGGGCAGCCTGCACAAGGCAGGAACCTGTGTATCTATCTACTTTGCACCTGTAAAGGAGCAGGAACAAAGTCCACGCTGGAAATTGTGCATGAAGATTTTGAAATTAAATCTCCTTGCACGTTTTCCTCGCCCGCCACCCTAACTCCACTCTATTTTTTTTTAATGCAGGAAAATGCAGCCGCACCGCTGAATATACCCATCTAGCATAAAGTTAGATAGTTATGTATAATTAGCTGGACACGTTAACTGGCTAACTCCACTCCTCCCCAGAATGCCACCCCCTCACTCCCGGAATGTCCACGACTTATCCAGGTACCTTCTTAGCTGGGAGTTTAGTTGGATATGGACTGAATATAGCCTGGTAAATCACTTAGGGCCTCATTTTCTAAATGGCCTGCGATACTTTAGAAGTTGAGGGGCGGGCCTGCGCTAGCCGGCAGCGATCGCACCGTCGCGGTGCGATCGCTGCCGCTTTCGCACCCAATAGCGCCACCATAGGAGGTGTAGCTATTGGGAGTGAAATAGGCAGCGAAAAGGCCCTTACCTTTTCGCTGTGCACGCCGTCGTCGCGGAGTCGGCCCCGGTGACGCCCCGACTCCTCCTCCTGAGTGAAAGGTCCCTTATCGCGTGCGAGCCGCTTAGAAAAATGAGGCCCTTAGATGGATAACTATGACATCATCCATCTAAATGTTGATTGAATATGGACCTCCAGGTTACTAAAACATGTTAGAAGCTCCTTGTAATGCACTTATTTAATGGCCATTATTGTAGTGCATTTAATGCTCTATTCCAGGGGTCAGGAACCTTTTTGGCTGAGAGAGCCATAAACGCCACATATTTTAAAATGTAATTCCATGAGAGCCATACAATATGTTTAGAACTAAATACAAGTAAATGTGTGCATTTTATGTAAGATCACACTTTTAAAGTACAATAAGTCTCTGAAAATATTACACCAGGCCTTAAGACACCAATACATCTCCTATTAGGAAAACGGACCAAGTCAGGCTGCTATAGAGTCCTACACAGAAACTACACGCCAGCAGAAAACCTCACCTGAATCACGTGCTGTCCCTCACCTAACATAGAATAAAGAGACCAAAACGCATAACAAGAAGCATGCAGACAAAAACTGAATTGGAAACTGCAACAAGCCAGAGTCTCTGTATGCAGTGTAACAAAGGAAAAAAGAAACATCACACATCCTTATAAAACAAATCAAGAAATATAAAATCATCAGCAGTAAAACTGTACTAACAAAAAGAACATATTTCGAAACAGCTGATGAGTGGAATATCCAATAATTAAAAACTCATATAAAACATTTCCAGATACCAACAAAATATTTCAAAATAGCAGACACAAAGATCCAGTAATGAAAAATAATAAGGATACAAAAATTTTTTTGCTCTGCATACCTGGGAACGTTTGATATCCAGGTGTCCTGAGATTGTTCTGAATTAGCAGGAGGTGGGGTGGTTTGCTTGGAACTTTCTCCTCTCTCAGTCACATACCAGCGCTCTCTCTCACACTGGCTCTCAATGACACACCTATACACACATGCTCTCAGTCACTCACATATACAAATGTTTTTTCTCTCTCACTTATATAGGCTCTTAATTACACATTTACACACATGCTGTCTATCTTTTCACGCTTACACACACACAGGCTTTCAATCACATAAATACATGCTGTCTTTTTCTCTCACACACAGACTCTCATTCACATGCTTACAAACATGTCCTCTCTTTCTCTCATTTACACACAGGCTCTCAATCACATACTCACATGCTCCCTCACCTAAATCAGCTCTCAATCACACACATACACACATGGTCTCTCTCTCTCATTTAAACACAGGCTCTCAATCACATACTCACATGCTCCCTCACCTAAATCAGCTCTCAATCACACAGACACACATGGTCTCTCTCTCTCATTTAAACACAGGCTCTCAATCACATACTCACATGCTCCATCACCTAAACCAGCTGTCAATCAGACACAGACACACATGATCTCTCTCTTACTTATACACACAGGCTCTTAATCATACATACACATGATCTCTCTCACACACAAAGGATCTCAATCATACACACATACTCTTTCAACAAACAGGTTTTCAATTACAAACTTACACATACAGGTTCCCAATGGTAAACTTACATTCATGCTCTCTCTCTCACAGGCAGGATCTCAATCACAGACATACTCTCTTTCACATATACAGGCTCTCAATCATTCACATACATGCAATCTCTCACTCACACACACAGGAACTCAAACACACATGCTTGCTCGCTTATTCATTCACTCTCTCTCTCCCCCTTCCCCCCCCCCCCCCCGGGAACTCGCGGCAGCAGCAGCCACCTCCCAACGCTAACCTCCTTCATTTTCAGCCCTCGCAGAGGCGAAGGCGGAGTCCCATCGGCCGCGGTTGAAGATTGTCATTTTCCTCCGAGCCGCGCTGCAGTCTTCTTCCCGTCGGACACTAGCGTGCCTGCGCGGGTCTTCCCGCTCAGGCACCCGATGCTCTCCACTTCCTCTTCCGGGCCGCGGGAAGAAGAGAGCACCGGAAGAAGAGACCACACTAGCGTGGTCTCTTCTTCCGCGCAGGCACCCGATGCTCACCACTTCCTCTTCCGGGCCGCGGGGGGGAGGAGAAGAGAGCACGCCGGTGCCGCTGACTCCAGCTGTCCTGCTGCGTTCCGCCCGGGCTGACAGCATTTTAAGCCCGGGCGGCGGAGGACCGGGGAGCAGCTGGGTCAGCGGGGAACCGCGAAGTATGGCGACACTTGTCTGCGAGCCAGATGCAGCCCTCAAAAGAGCCATATCTGGCTCGCGAGCCATGGGTTCCCGACCCCTGCTCTATTCACTTAGGGGTAGATTTTAAAGGTGCATGCGTGCATCCATGTATGTGCTTCCTGGTATGCAGACATGGATGTACCAATGCAATTTCCGCGCGGCAACGCATACCAGCCTTCCCCAGTTCCCTACCCCCCTACCGAACCTCCCTTCCCCTTCCCCTCTCCTCCCCACCTTCTAAACCCTTTCGCCTACCTTTTCTTTTTTTAATTTTATTGCTTACTGCTCCATTGGAACAGAAGCAACTTGCGCACGCTGGCCAACTGCTGGCGTGCGCTTCCCCAGCACAGCTGCAAATGGTCACTCTACCGGCGGCCTCCAGCCCCACTCTTCCCCGCCCCCTCCCCAACTGCCCCTTTCTCTGGGCCCAGCAGTTCTGCGCCTAATGGGGGTTACGCGCGTGACCGAGCCCCAGCGGCGGACTCACGATGTCGGACCGGCCCGGGTATTCGCCGCCCAGGCCGGCCCAGGACACATCAGGTGGTCTGCCGAGCGCGGCTCTGCCACGGCCGCACATGGCAGACCACGTGACTGGAGCGGTCGGCCCACCGGGGGATGCCCAATCCTCCCGATAGGCCAATCCGCCCCTGCCGAGCCCCTTTGGAAATGCATGCGGTGCTTGCAAGACCCCGCCACGTGTGTAACTCCCATTTTTTACACGAGTGGCTGATTTAAAATTTAGCCGTTAAAGCTTTATGTCCTTCAGTGACTGCTGCATTAATGTATGTGCTTTTAATGCAATCTTTAACTACACTTCTATAGAACTAAGGGCCTGATTTACGAAGACTTTTTTTTCCCCATTCTGTGTCTATGAGGAAAAATGCTTAGTAAATGAGGCCCTAAAACAGACACATTTTCATCATTGTGTTAAAAAATGTTTAGTAAATAGGCCCTAAATTTGTGCTTGCCTTGTTTATTTTGGGCTTTAAAATTTTATTTTGATAATATAAACTATAACAGACTGCCTACTGTGCTCTTTCAATGGAATTTTTTTAATCAAATGATTTTAGCTTGACTTTTCTTGTGTGGCTACAATGATACTTTATGATAATATAATACAAAATGAAAACGAAAAAGGGATACCGATGCTTCTCAGACCCTTTCTGGTTGGAATTAAATGTAAAATTTGAGCCATGAGCTCAGGATAATCCTATCTTGGCCTGTTGACTGGGATGAAGAACCTGTAGAATTTCGGGGAGGGGGAGGCGTATTGCCTCTTAGAAGAATAAAAGGTTTGATATATTTTCATGCAAAACCAATACAAGAAGAACTAGTAAAGAGACATTTTGTACATTTTTTTGTAAGTTGAACAATTCTTCCCTCCAGATAGAAATTCTAATCTGATCTGTTATTGCTGTCATAAAATGGGAAGTGAGATTTATCCTCCTAGACATTATAAAAATGTTTTTGACTATTAAAGTCTTATTTAATAAAAGAAAATTTTACAATATAGTACCATAAATCATAGTAGGACACCTTGTATGCTCAATTTTAAACTACAGACAAATAGCATTCATATGGGTCCATATGTATGACAGAAGGATATTTCTTGCTGGAGGCGGATATGAGCAATGCAAAAAATCCTGTAATTCTTTTATCTATGGCTTGACTTCCAGATTGACAGATAAAATTTAGGAAACTATCCATTAGTTGTGTTGTGTTTCCCGCATGGCCTCAGAAGCGAGAGAAATAGCATAGAAAAAAACCACAGAAAACCCTCTGCTACATCTCACTCACACAGTTTTTCAGTTTCTCCAGCAGTCTCGTAAACAAAGCATTCTTTCTTGCAAGGCAGTGCTTCATGTGCTCTTAATGCTGTAGGAAAACATTTTTGATTTCTGACTGCTTTAAAAATTAACCTTAACCTAGGAAGTAGGGCATTTTTATTTCCCAGAGTAGATGCTTGAGCTCTTTCTTAATCTTTTGCAGAAACAATTTTGTGTCCCATTTTGCTGTGCAGTCCCAAAGAGTCAAGTGGCTTGTTAGCTGCAGTTCTCAACCGGTGTGTCGCAACACACCTGTGTGTTGCAAAGCACAGGCAGGTGGGTGGCCATGCTCCGCCAGAAGGATAACATGCTCCCCACTCCCCTGCTGCTTTTTCCTCCTCTCCTCTGCCCAAGTATGGTCTAAAATGAGCATTTACCTGCTTGTAAATGAAGGAGCATCATATGCAAATAAGGCTTTACTAGGCCTAAAGTAAATAACATTGCACGCATAGGGGATTTTCTCTTCTCCTTAATTCTGCTGCATAGAAAGTAGTCCCATCCTGAAACACAACCGTCCCCGCCCCCCAAGATCTATTCTGGCACAGCATCAACCTCCCCCCAGCATCCATCATTAGTCCTTCCAGGTGTATCAGAAACACCTCCCACCTCAGAGGCCTTCCACTGCATACCAAGCACTCACCTTCTGAAGCCAGGTATTACCATTTCAAAGGGGCAGGAACTTCACAGGGAAGCGAGACATCAGATTCCTCCTCCCTGCACTGCAGCTGCCATCAACTGACACCACTATCTATGTTGAAGCTCCTCCTTCTGGCCTCATTCGATGGTGATTGTGGCTGTGGCTGTGGCACTGCCTCATGTGCATGTAAACCCCTTGGTAATTTACTACACGGACTGAGGTATGAGTGTGGGTCATCACCCGCGTGTGCAGCACAACCCACCTTTGCCCTGTTGGTCTGCCCCTGCTAGAGCTGCATTCCTTTGCCTCAGTCAGCTGCAACCAATGCGTTGTCAGGGAGAGAGAGGCATTCATAACATTCTGGCTGGTCCAGATGCCACTGATGAAATGGATGGTACTCCCCTCCCTCTTGGTCAGCTGACAGTCACTTTTGTTATGAAACAAAGCACACACCGCTGTGCCGTTGCTGCTGTGTGCTTGCTGGTTTTCACTAAGTAACACATAGTAATGCTGACTGTATATACCTTTCTGCCAGAGCCACAGTGACCACAGAGCTCTCCTCTGTGTGCAGAATGCAGATAACATGACAAGCTGAATCTCATTCTCTGCACTGCAGCACTGTTATGCCTGTTGATATACAGTGACAGACTGATTTTTGTAGTGTCTCTTGTGACACAGTGACTAGAGGCAAAATTTGCCGGCAGCCCACCTTACTTTCTGCTTTCTCAGTTTTTTTTTTAGAAACTTCTTTAACAAAGAACTTCAGAACAGATTCTCTCTCCTCGGTCTCTGCAATCCAACAGAGAAATGACTCTACTGACTGCTCAAAGTTCAGTTTTCCTTTCAGTTTCAAATTAAAAATAAATGGGGGAAGTCATGTTGAGTTAGGCTAGTTGAAATAATGCTTCACCTTAATTGGTTCTGATCCTTCCTTGTCCTTTCCCATCCCAGCTCCAGTCTGTCTGGCTTGAAGAAGGAAAAAAACCCTGCTATTTTGCTTGTCTCATAGACTTTAATGGATCTGGAAACAACATTTTCATTATATTTTGAGTGGGGTTTAAATGAGGCTTGGATAAGTTTCTAGAGGAAAAGTCCATAAAAACTTGTTAGCCAGGTAGACTAAAAGCTATTACTATCCCTGGAAGTGAGCAAAAAGAAATGCATATAATTTTTGGGATCTGCTGGGTACTGGACTGGCTGCAATAGAAGACAAGATGCTGGGCTCAGTGGGCCTTGATTTTACCCAACATGGAATTTCTTACATCCATTCATTTTGTTAAGAATGAAACAAAACAAAAATGAACTTTTCAGTTTGGATTACCCATTTCCTTCAAACAAATGCACATCCCTAATTATTTGTATATATTCTTGATCATTAGAAACTTGCAGCTCTCATATTTGTTTTTCAGTTTGGGGATGGGGAGGTTCAGTTCATTTGCCAAACAAAAAAAACATTAAAAAAAGATCCCCCCCCCCCCCAAAAAAAAATGTAATTAATTGATTTAAAAAAAGGGCCTCTTGCAGCCATGATTGGGCTTCCTGGACCTGGACTGGCATCAGGGCCTAGCCCTGAACCAGAGCTTGCTCAGAGCCAGCTTGGGACAGGGACTGGGGCCAGGTCTCTGCAAGTCATGCTCCTGTTGCTGAAAAGTACTGGGGCTGGGGGAACTGCTACCTCAGCCCCTACTCAACTCCTTCCCATATCTTGGTGAAAAAGGTCAGGAGAGATGCCCAGTCACTCCCACTTGGGTCCTTGTGGTTTTAAAATAGTGCTGTCTGTCTGGTAGACCATACCAAAATAACGAGGATCTGCTGCTGGGCCTGGCCTGGGATTAGGCCCCAATGCCTGGTCCAGCTTGGGACTAGGCCCCAGTATCTGGCCTGGCTCAGGACTAGGCCCCAGCATAGGATCCAGTTTGGGACTAGGTGCTGTCCCTGGCTTGAGGCTAGGTCTTGGTGCCCAGCTCAACTTGGAGCTTTGAAAAATGTCATAAATACAAAAATACCTTAACATTTTCAGGTATTTTCATAGGAGGCTATTTTCTGTTCATTCCATTCAAAACAAACCAGAAATGGTGTCATTTGTTGCATTTTTTTCATGTATAAATATGTATGTATTCAATTGTTATCCACATTGAACAAATAAGGATTTGTGGACTAGAAGATTTATAAATAAAGTAATAAATAAATAAATAAATAGATAGATAATTATAGTCTTTGTGAGACTATGTAGAAATGATGTGAAAACCAAAGACATACAATGTGACCTTAAGGATTTAATGAGGAACAAGGATACAAATGAAAGGCTAATGATATAAAAATGTAAGGCTATAAACCAATTCAGATTGAATTGTTACCTTAATTGAACCAAGGATTTCAGACTATCAGACTTCAGTCAGAGAAGGCAACTAGCCACAAATTGGTTTGGATAATACCAAGTCTGAATCAAATGTTCATACTTATCCAATCTGACTTTTTCAGACCTGGAGATTGATATATTAAGGTGCGATAAAATGCATAAGAGTGCACAAATATGTCCCATTTTAACAGCATGCAAATGAGTTTGGAAGTAAACAGCATGCATTACATTTCATGCAGTAATTTGGCCATTATCACAAAAGAACTTAAGCACACCTCTCTTAGATATTGTTATGTTTTTTACAATAATGGCTATGCATTGACATTCATGCATTTTAACGTATTCTGTTTAGCTATATGAACATAGTTATTGAACTTCTTCACATTATACACCTCATTCCCAATTTTTGTACGGATTTTGTGGTGATGTTTGCAATAGTTGCATAACGCACCATAAAAGAGCAAATAAATCAGGATCATTCATCAAAATGCATTATGGTATTCATGTCCGTGATAATGGCACAACGCATGCGATATGTACGGTATCACATTGGTTCATGGGGGCAGGATTAATGAAAATGAGGGCAATTTCACTGGAAGTGACCACAGCTTTTTCCAACATTAAGCTGTGCAATATGTCTGAAACAGCAGTAATGCAGTTTGTGACAAACATTGCATTTTGGGGGGGGGGGAGGGGGGAGAAAGAGAGAGAGGACCTCTGGGGAGGCCTTCACAGTATTCAACTATTTATATCACTATAGGAGGGCCATCTAGTAAGTCGAGGTGAAGTTTTGCTGGTGGTTTAGGGTTTTGGGGTGAAAGAACACTGCAGAAATCTCATCTTTGTGAGACTTTACTCACTCCAAATGATGTCAAATCTTCACTGAGGTGTACTGTGCTGTTTGTATGTCTCGCTCTGCATGTCAAACTGGCAAAAAAAACCCTAAACCTCCACCAAAACCTTACCTCGAGTTACTAGATGACCCTCCTAAAGTGATATAAATAGCTGAATACTGAGAAGGCCTCTCCAGTGTCTCTCTCTCTCTCTCTCTCTCGCTCTAACATAAGAAAATGCCTCTCTGGGCACTTCACAGCTTGCAAAGTGAAAATATACAGGTGCAATAAAATACCCATGCACACATTAATGCATTTGTGAATATCACCATACTTTAGAACACTGGCCTCCTGGTTAGAATGAAAACCCTTAGGGGTGGATTTTAAAAGGGTTATGCGCGTAAGTTATGCATGTAACCCTTAAAAAAAAAACCTGCGTGTGCCGAGCCTACTTTGCATAGGCTCGGCGGCGTGCACAAGCCCCGGGACGCGCGTATGTCCCGGGGCTTGCAAAAAGGGGCGGGGCGTGGGTGGTCCGGGGCAGTCCGGGGGCGGGGCAGGGCATGGCCTGGGATCACGGGCTGGCCGTCGGCCGGCGCACATAACTTCTTCAACAAAGGTAAGGGGGGTTCTAGGTAGGGCTGGGGGGCGGGTAAGGGAGGGGAAGGTGCAGGGGGGTGGAGGGAACGGAGGCAGGCTGCACAGCTCGGCATGCGCAAGTTGCACAATTGTGCACTCCCTTGCACGCGCCGACCCTGGATTTTATAACATGCGAGCGGCTGCGCACGCATGTTATAAAATCGGGCATAGATTTCTTCGCGCCAGGTTGCGCGAACAAATCTGCGCCCGCGTGCAGGTTTTAAAATCTGCCCCTTAGCGTATCAGTTAGTTCCAAGCCTGAATATTATGGGAGTAATTTTCAAGCTGTTTTCACTAGGACAAAGACCAATCCTTTTTACCCATAGTCTTTACAAGAATTTTCAAAGCAAAAATATCACATTCCTTTACATTCCTTTGCGTTGAAACCTGCTGTGGGTATAAGGTATGCGCTATCATTTCAATCTGCTTCTTCTGGGGAAGATTTTGCTGGAACAGTGTGTGTGCCAAGATTTGAAAATGCAATCCATGTGCATTTCCTCCCCTGACCTCAGCACTCTCCTGAGGGCACCTCCTTTCAATGGATTAAAGAGCAGGAATATAGTGGAACACCATGCAGACTTTTAGTCACATTGAGGGAAAGCAATATTTGGAAAATAGATTACACATGTACATCGATAATTCCATGCATAAAGTACTTTGTTGAAATAGTTCACAATTGTGAAGTTGCATTAATCCAAAAAAATCTAAATCCAGGGTTTGTAAAAAAATCTGTCATATTGTATGAATAAAGTATAGTTAAAAATTCACAGTTCTTAATATATATTTCATATATCTATTTCATATTTATTTGTATACCGTCATTCTGAAGTTAACAATCATGGTGGTTTACAATAAAAATTGTATAAAACCTAAAATTAAATACATTCAAATGGATTTGAAACAGATTGAAGAGATTTATCCATCCTTAATTCAAACAGGGACCTTTTTTATATGAGTTTCATATTTTGAAAAATAAGGCCCTAACTGGATCATTTATCATTTTGCGTTAGGGCCCTATCGCGCGCAATAACGTCTTAACATGTGCGATAATGCCGTAACGCGTGCGACAACTAACATAATGCAAAATGCATATGCAAATTAAAAATTGAGTATTCAAGTGGGAGGAGTTTGGGCAGAGTAAATGCAAATGAGGGTCTGCTAGCGTGGAGAATGATAGAATAATGTACACTATCATGGGATTTAATGCTAGAAATAACTACACCATTTTTTTTGTGATACGGTGAAAAAACTATTTCTCAAGCTCCTGCGGCCTATATCATAGATTGTGAGTATTATCGCAGCAATTATCACGCGCGATACAAAGAGGAATTATAACGTACACACCTACCAGACCTTCCCGCCCCCCATAAAAACACCTGTTCTTACTTGGTTTAGCTTCCTAAAGCCATAATGTTTGTGGAAAGTGTAATTGTTGGGGGATACTGGATGTTTTGGGAGGCTCACCACAAACAACCAGTGGAACTAGAACAACCTCAACAATAGGCAAGTCCTGATCCAAGCTGTCCTAGGGAATTTTCTGCATTGGAGGCCGAACCACTGGCCCTGCAGGGTCGGGTCCTAGGGCAGTGCCTGGCACCCAGGCAGTCTCAGCAGAGGAGATACAGGGAGTGCATCTTTCCTCCATGAACATCCTTGGTGGGCATGCCAGAGGACTATGTGGTTTGCAGGTATTGCCTCAGCTCTCAGGCTGTTGTGGAATTATATGATGAAATCCAAGGGGGTTTGGATCCTGTTACCAAAAGGTCCCATGCTGTTCCTGGCCTCCCCAAACTGTTGGTCACCCTGCATTTCATAGCAACCGGCTCCTTCCAAATGAAAGTAGGGGTTGTGAGGGGAATGTCCCAAACCACTTTTCCCCACTGTCTGGACCAGGTTATCAGTTATCACAGCAGTCTCTGGCTGCATTAATCGCTACATAGCATTTCCTTGGGACAGGCGGGACTTGATGGACTTGAAGAGAGGCTTTTATGCCTTCGCAAACTTTCCCGATGTTCTGGGAGCTATCGACTGCACTCAGGTGGCCATCATTCCACCCTGTGACAGGGAGGAGATCTACTGCAACAGAAAGCTCTTCCACTTCATCAACATGCAAGTGTGCATCCTCGACGTGATGGCCAGGTACCTAGGAGCCACACACAATACCTTTATCCTTAGGCAATCAGGCAATCTGTGTAAAAATCTGTGTAAAAATTTTGAGGGCGGCCTGTATGGTGAAGGTTGGCTCATAGGTAAGAGAGATGCTTTTTTTCTATATTCCATCTCTGGCTATGTGTTTGGGGCAAATGGCACGGACATGGAGGGTGGCTGGAGGGGGGGGGGGGGGGCGGAGGAAAAGCATCACTGACATGACAAGTGGCTTGTACAGTTACATCTGCAGGCTATTGCCCTAGGGCCTGGCTTTTTCTTCCCATGCTGCAGAGACCTGCTAATCTTGTGAGGGCAAACAATGCACCTGCCCTAGAGCTTGGTGTTTGAACAGGCAATATACACTTCCATCGTGTTCCTTTTCAAAATGGCCCTGTTCCTATCCTCCCATTGGAAGCTTTTTAAATCTCACTGGTTAATGAGAATCTTGAAGTGTCCTCGCTGCTGGTACTGCACAATCATGTATGGCCAGTTAGTGATGCGTTATCCAGATTGTCGGTCACAGTTTGTCTTCAGCCTCACAACCACAAGCAGTGTCCTGTGCATGCTGGTGACCTGACATATTCCCTGTGTTGGGGCTCACAAATTGGTTTCTGTGGAGGACATACTGCAGAGACATTCGCAATCACACCATGAGGTACCGTTTTTTCAGCTAAAACAAGTGTGACAAATCTTATGTATTGCTTCAAGGTTGGCAGCCTGCTACGAACCAATAGCCTTAGCTCGGTTGTGATGCAATTCAGTAGTCAGGAAGAGCTGAGCTACTTATGGCTACTGCTATCCTGCACATATACTGGCCCAGAAGAATGTGACAAATTGGCATTTAAAGCTCAGGAAAGAGGTACAAGCTACCTTATAGAGTCTTATAGGATGCTGTGGTTTGCAAGCCATATCTGCATGTGACAATGCTACGAGTGAAGGCTGAAATCTGTCTTTGCCACAGGAGGTTCTGGGTATGGTTGCATGTCCCGGCTTCTCATCCCCGTTACCATTCCTAACACGCTAGCAGAGATGAGGTACAACAAGGCCTTATATGCTACCCACTATGTAATCAAACGCACCTTTGGTGTTCTCGAAAGTCGATTTCACTGTTTGGACAAGATGGAGCTTTAATGTATGCCCCACCCAAAGTTGGAGATATAGTGCTGCTCTGCTGTCTTCCATACTCTCTTTCTACACCATGGACTACAAATGGATATAGTTAGTTCTGGATTTCCCCCAGATCCCCCATGTGTCCCCACATGAACCAAGTACACCACGCTGAGTGGCAGCCAGCTTCACCAAAACCTTATACAACGCTACTTTTCCTGATAGGCCTCCCCTACCACATCTCCTTCCAGGAAAGGGAGGCCAGTAGACTGTTAGCTGCTGCTCTCCTTGTTATCATCTTTCTTTCTCTCATTGCTTCTCTGTCTGGGTCACTGTGTAACAGAAACAGATATGCCTACTCAGGATTTTCCTTGCCAATGGAGCCATACAGTGTACTGGAAAAACAGTTGTGAAAGTAAAGATGACATAAAATACATGTGGCTGCCATAATGTGTTTTGCCTCATAGTGACACTAAAAGAGGGATGTGTGGCACATGAGTTTTTGAATGACTGCCAACATAGTGTTCATAGTTTGGCCTAGCTAGCACCGTGTGGTTTGCCGCCCCTCCCCTGCGGACCCCATCCTAGCGCTCACATGTGGATGAGATAGTGCCACAAGTGTAATGCCACCCCAGCTGGTCCTCAAGCATGGAAAGCTACAGCTCTAGAAATGCTATAAATATCACATAGCTCTGAAGCTTAAAGGCATAGCCTAAAGGTACAGGTAGACAGTTAAAGATTTCAAGGATAGTTCCCATTTTACTGCCTCATTCCATAGCTGAAAAATTTGTGCATGTGGAGTTATACACCTCTACTGGGTTGACTTACTGTCACATGGGCATGCCAAGACACAGCTGACACCACTGCATCATCAATTTTAGTGCCATTGCTGTCTCAGTTTTCCAACTGGATCCAGATTTCCTGGATATGTTGATCCAGTCCTGGTCTTACATGCAGGTATTGTTAGTCTTGGGTTTTCTCAGAAAAGCTGTAGGGAAATCTGATAAAATCCCTGCATGTAATGTGTTCCAACCTGGCCGGGACCGGCAGCTTCATTGGCGAGAGCTGTGAAAACAAAACATAAGACATAATGGCAGCAAGTATCCTTTTTTATTGTATTTATTTATCTATTTATTTATTTATTTATTTATTTATTTATTGAGTTTTATATACCATCATTCGGATTCATCATCATAAAGCCATCATAACGGTTTACAAAAATACGAAGGTTACAAGGTTAAGGGGATTAACATGGTTTCAAAAAAGGTTCAAATAGTTGTTAAACATAGGGGAATAATATGCTAGTTAGTTACTGTTCTGTTTTACGTTTCATTTCTTGGTTATAATCTATAGTTGAGATATGTTCATTTATTCATTTAATCTTCAGATTGGAGTGGCAACCATTTGGCATCAGAGGTGCACTTTGCTTCTTAGCATTTTGAGCATCTTATGCCAAATCTTGTCTACACCCGTTGCTGCCTGCCCATTTACAGGTGAGGTGAACTGACCGGCTGTGGCTCACATGGTGTCCAGGTGCTCAGCCATGCCCTTGAAGACATCTGGTGCCAGCCTTTCATGAGGCGCTCCTCCATGGGGGTGAGGACGATGGACAAGGGGCTCCTCTTCTGGTCCACCATATATATTTATTTCTGGCCGCCACCTTGGCTTTCAGCTGTGCCTTGATGCCCCAGTACCTGTGGGACACCTGATCCCTGCTTTATTGGACTCTGCTGAGCCTGGAGATACCCTGGGCTATGTTGCTCCAGTTCTGGCCCTTGGATGCATTTGAGCTCTTGGCTGCCCGGTTGCCAAACAGCATGGTATGATGCTCCAGGACCCCTGCAATGACCATCTTATTATCCTGGTCACTGAACTTGATAGCCCTGAGACGAGGGCATCCTGCTGCTTGGCTGCCAGAAGGGGGTGCCACTTCCACTTCCGGAAAGGTGTCCTCCCTTTCTTCACTTTCCCTCCCACTTTCCTTTCCTCTCTCTTCTTCCCCCCCCCCCCATCCCTAGCCTGTCATTTTCCTCTCTCCATCCTCGCCTGCCTATTCCCTTCCCCCTCCCATCGCCTCCTATCCCTTCCCTCCAGCCTATCTCGACTCTTGTCCCTGTCCCTACTCCTACTCTTCCTTCTCCTAGCACTCCTGCTCTTCTCCTCCTACAGCCTCTCCTCCCTCCTCCCCCTCCTCTCCTCAAGCCTCGTCTCCCTTTCCATGCCTCTCATGCTCCATCCTCCTCACTCATCACCACAAACACCACTCCTCTACTCTCCTCCACAGACATTACTCTTCTACTCACATCACTCCTCCACCACCACTCCTCCACTCCGCCTCACTCCTCCACACCAAAGGACAGACAGACAAACTGGACCAACAAATAAAAATTTTCACTCCAACAAAGAAGGCAAAAGACCAAGGTAAAGGGAAACAAATCGCAACAGACGGACACGTGATATGGTGATGGTATGCGCGATGTGGTGACACAACACATGATGCGGTGATGCAATGCACCGTGCGCTGACACAATGTACCGCGCATTGAGACAACATGGCGTGCATTATTTTCTTCCCTGATGTGGCAGGCTGCAAATTAGCCTATCCACGTCCCTTTTTTTTTTTATCACGAATGCTATTTTCGCTATATTTATAGCGAATTGATGATTCTAGGTCTAAATTTTGAATTCCACAGTTTCACACATTATTGAACTTAAAATGAAAAAAAAAAGTGGTTGAAGAAACATGGAGGCTTTTTGTTCAAACATTTTCTGCATACAAAGACTGAAAAAAATCGTTAGAAAATAGAAATTTTATATTCAAATATAGAAAACTTGTAGAATATCCTAAGTGCTGATTCTTAGAGATTCAGAGGCATTAATAATTCTATTTTGTACATTTTCATTTATTCCTATGCAGAGGTGATAGCTCTATGCATCTGCCTCTGTGTATTTCATCACACATTGCAAGTATTTATCAGTTTAAATCTTAAATTTCTGTGAAGAGCATTGTTCAGCAGCAGTGGGGCTTAGTCCTCAGATTCATCATTGCCAAAGTTTTGTACAGTGCACATCTGGCATTATAATGACAGAGCTGTGTTTAAGGATAGTTGTTGGTGCGACTCCCTGTGCAATAACATATTATATTAGAGCATCCTGTGAATTCTAAATCTGGCACAGTCACTGATTTTGTTAGAGCACATTGAATCAGTTGGGATTATTCTTCTTGTCCTGCTTTCCTTGCAGAGCACTGATGACATCCTGGTGGCTTCCGCTGAATGTCCCAGTGATGATGACGAGGACATTGATCCGTGTGAGCCGAGCTCAGGTGGGTTAGGTTAGTCAACTTTTTTTATTACTTTTTTCTTTGTTTCATTTTCATACAGTATGTGCATTTATGTACGATATAATCAACTATTTCAATGTGATATTGGGTTGATTTGGCCTCCCAAAAGAGAAGAATGTAATCTTGATACTGGCCTTTGCTTTAACATACAACCTTTTACCCCAGCGTAACAAAAATATAGATCGGACCTGTGCCTTAAAGAGTTTCTCCTATTCTGTTCTTGTGCTATAATTTGTATGGAAACATTGTTCAGAAACATTATTTCTTTTTAATAGGAAAACATGGTGAGGTCAGTATTCAAAGCCATTAAGCTGGCTAGCTCACAAGTTATCTAGCTAAATGGAAACTTTTTGAATACTGGGCCACTTATGCAGCTGAATTATAGCTATAATTTAGCCAGATAAAAAAGAGGCACTCTGGGGACATTGCAGAATGAGCCTAAGTTATCTAGCTAACTTAGCAGATTTTCAACGCCAAAGTTATCTGGCCCTGTATGGTTGGATAACTTTCCATTTAACCGGATATCTTCAAAGATATCCGGTTAAGTGGCGCGCTGAAATTAAAAAAATATACAATGGGGGCCTGCAGTCCAATTCCTGACCAGGCTGTGCGCAACGCACCCCATCAAATCTCTCTGGTTTACAAATAGATGCAATCCACAGGTCAGTCTCCCACCTCCTTCCCCATTGTTTTAAATTTTGAATTTAAGGTTTCACCTGCCCCTCCCCCACCCCAGACCAAGAAACCTGCAGCTAGGAGCAAGGTATTCACTTAACCTGTTCCCCGTGCTTCCAGTGCTGCTCTTACCGCAGTTGCTCTGAAAGTGTAAACTGCAGGGTAACTTACGCTTCCAGCGCTTTTCCTGTCAGAGTGGCATGACTGATTTTATCCAGCTTGTCCATGAAGAAAGCAAAGTTGTTTACCAATAACTGATATTCTCTGTAGACAGCAGGATAAATCAGCCACACATAACCTCCCATTGCTGTTTAGAGTTTAAAAATATTTTTCTTATAAGCTCTGATAGATGACGGGGGTAGGGGTGGGGGGTGTCTCTTGGTGCATGGCTGTGCGCTGTCATATGCGCAGGAGAATAAAAGCCTTTCAGGCTGTTCCCAGAGCTGTCAGATAAAATCACCCACATTTTGTAACTGATTTGTCCTGTAGTCCACAAAGAACACCAATTACAAGTAAGCAACTTTGCTTTGCTCTGGGTTTGTGTATTTCACTAGTTATATACATTAATGACTGCAGTATTGTTTACTGTGCTGCTATTATATTATCTGTGGACACTTCTGGGACACTAACATGATATTCTGGTCCTGACATATTATACAACCGAACATAGTATTGTTTTATATAAATGAAACATTGGAATACACTTTTCACTAAAGGGATTGCTCCTTTAGTATAGCCAAAATTGAGAGTAAAGACATTTACAATATTTTTTCCCCACAAGTTCTTATTTTCTTTTTAAACTACAAAACAAGAAAATTGCTCAAGATAAAAGTATTGTATACTGATCTTAGCAATAACCAATTCAGAAATTAAAGCTATACTTATAAGTCACTCAAAAGCGTATTCTATTCAAGATAATTTATTGCTAGTTAATAACCAGTCGACCATAATACAAAATGTATGTCATTATGTATGTCAAATAAGTGGCAAAAAAACCTAAAAATCTTCCAGTCATTGACAAGACAAACCAATAATTTCTCATTGTCGTGTGCAATCTTTCACACCTCTTAAAGGATATGTTTCAATAGAAAATCCAGCATTCCATTCAAGAATGGAGTGTAGAAATTGCCAAAACATACTAGAGCAACTATTATTTTACGATATTTTTAGCTTAAACTACTACTCTACCGTAAAATTGTGAATCAGGAAATGCTGATTCATTCCCATAGGTGCCAGCTCTGTAGATGCAGTTGGTGCTTGGGCACCCCTAGCATAAAGCAAACTCCTTTAATGTATCCAAGGAAGGGTATTCTGTGTTGAGTTTAGCACCTCAAATCATGTTGAAAGGTGACACCCATGCTCATTCATGAAATAGACATCAGAAGGCAGTGGTGTACCGAGTGGGACAGGGGAGCCCGAAGAAAAAGTCACCTCTAGATGCTCCTCCTCCTTCCTGCCGCGTGACCCCAGAAGAAAAATGTTGCCGGAGCCACGTGGGCAGGAAGGAGGAGGAGCATCAGCAGCATGCAGAAGAGGATCAACATTTGTGGAAGGGCCACTGTGGATCCCACTTTACAGCGGCCAAGAAGAGGAGACCTGGTAGCAGGGAGCCACGGATCCCACCTTGCAGCAGACCAAAAAGAGGAGGTCCAGTCGTGGGGCTGCTGTGGATCCCACCTCGTTGTAGCCTGAGAAGAGGAGGCCCAGAGGTGAGAGAAGCTGAAGCCCTGAAGAGTGTGTGTATGTGTATATAAGAGTGAGTTGAGAGATTGAGTGTGTGTGTGTAAGAGAGAGTTGAGAGACTGTGTGATGGAAAGACAGCATGTGAGAGCCTCTGTGTGTGTGTGTGAGAGAGACAGCATGTGAGAGCCATCATGTTTGTGTGAGACAGCATGTGAGAGTGAAGCAACATGTGACAAAAGAGACAATGTGTATATGTATGAGAGAGAGAGAGCATGTGAGAGTGAGTGCTGTGTGTATGAGATACAGCATCTGAGTGTGAGAGCCTGAATGTGTTTTTGAGGGAAGAAGGGAAGAAGACAGGTGGAGAGAGAAGAAACAGAAAAAAAAGAGACCCTGAAAAAGGAATTGGCAAAAGACCAAGAAATGGAAAGTGGCAAAAAAAGCCTATGACTAACTGATTAGAAAATTAAGATCAGACAGGAATGGTAAACAAATAATAATAATAATAATAATAATAATGTTATAAAATAGCTGCGTCCATGTGCATGCACTGGTCATTTTAAAATCGACCCCTATGCAAATGTGTAGTGTCTGTGTAGGGATCTAAAGCAATCGGGTTTGTTTTGTTTCCCCAGTAGGTGTGTATTGGTATTCTAAGACCCAGTGTAATATTTACTCTTGCTTTTTCGCAGGAAGGGTTCTTGTTGTTTGAGTCCTTGGTGTTACTACTGTTACGTTATAATAGGTTTGCTGTATAGATTTTGAGTGTCTTTTTTGCGGGGTTTTGTATTAATTCACAATGTGCCTGGCAGTGGAAGGTGTTTGTGCTGCTATTACTGTGAGGTGACACCAGAATTTGAAAATGAGTTATAAGGGAAACATCCAAGCTCCATTGTTGGGGGAATTTCTGTGGATGCACAGAATTGGAGGTACAGGATTTATATTAAAAATATTTCCCTTCCTGTTGCAGTCTGGGAAGCTGCAGACCAGGAGTGAACCCTTGGGCCGAACTACCCCAATGATAGGGCAGGTCGGGAGGCGGAGCCACAGGCAGAGGTCTTCACCCGGGAACCAGTAACCCCCCAGGAGGAGCCCGTAGGGTCCTAGAACCTTGGGACTTAGGAGAACAGTGAGAGTCTCTATAGTAGAAGAAGGCCTGGGCAGAGAGTATGATAAGGTAGTCCAATAGAAATGCTGTAGTCCGTGGGCTAGTTGGGTCCAGCGTGTGCTGGAGCAGATAGTGAGCAGATGCAGAGTCTATAGCGTGCTGTGGACTGGAGCAAGCTATGAGCAGGAACGGAGTCTGTAGCGTGCTGTGAGCTGAAGCAAGCTGTGAGCAGGAACGGAGTCTGTAGTGTGCTGAGAACTGGAACAGACTTTGAGCAGGATTGGAGTCTGTAGCGTGCTATGAGCTGAAGCAAGCTGTGAGCAGGAACGGAGTCTGTAGCGTGCTGAGAACTGGAACAGACTGTGAGCAGGAACAAAGTCTGTAGCGTGCCGTGAGATGAAGCAACCTGCGAGCAGGAACGCAGACGAACCCAGGTCAGGCTGGCAGCAGGCAGGAGCGGAATCAGGCACGGGCAACAGCCGGTGGCTGGCGGCGAGCAGAAGCGGAATCAGGAACAGGCTGAGGTCAATGGCAGGCGGCAGGCAGAAGCGGAGTCAGGAACAGGCTGAAGTCAATGGCAGGCGGCAGGCAGAAGCGGAGTCAGGAACAGGCTGAAGTCAATGGCAGGCGGCAGGCAGAAGCGGAGTCAGGAACTAGCAAAAGTCAAGTCAGGAACGTGGAACAAGCGAAGCGCAACTCAGAACTACTAACCAGTAGCGACCCTCGTTGCAAGGCAATGAGACGGTAACCGAACGCCGGTTAAATCAGGCTTAGGACGTGGCGTCGTTAACCCGGGCGGGGCCAGACTTCCAGCGGCTGTGCGTCCATAGTGCGCGTCCTCATGCGCGCGCGTGGCGGCAGGGAGATGAGCTGGTAATGGCGGACGCCCTGGAGGGCCGGCAGAGCCGCGGGAGCGGCGTTTCCACCACTGTAGGTAAGCGCAGTGCAGAGCGGATAGGGGGGAAGCGGTGGAGACCGCAGCACTTCCTTTATACATTTCCAGATTTCACTCTCATAGCCATAAAGAATTAGTTGAGAGAGGCTACCAAATAATTTTAATAATAGTTTTTACTAGAAGTGTTAACCTAGCCAGCTTTTTAAAATTATACAGAAGACCCTTTGGACTTTCTTATTAAGACTTTTTATAGCCAGTTTTAAAGCAGAGGGCCGTGATATCAGGAAATGCCATTTTGGCTTCTCCCCTCTCTAATTCTTCTGTGACCTTAAGGATTAGTGCAAGAAGGATGGGGGGGGGGGGGCTCTGGAGAGGTATATAAATGCATTGGCCCGCAGGAGCCAGAGACCCTCAGTATGCCACTGTTAGGAAGTCCACATTCAAAAGCCATTTAGTTGGATAACGTAATAGTTATACATCTAAATGGCTTACCCGGCTATATTCAGCCCTTATCTGGCTAAATTCTAATCAGCTAATAAGTTAGATGGCTAGAATTTAACCAAATAAGTTAGGGGTGGTCCAGGGGCATAACTGGGAAGAACTGAGTTAGCCAGCTAACTCCAGTATTCAGAGTTAGCCAGATGACATAGTCAACTAAGTTTGGTTGAAGTAAAGAGCTGTCCTAAAGTTGGCCAGGTATGACCTAGATTCATCACTTTGTAGGCCTAATGCCTGCGATAAGGAAAAGGGGTGTGTTTAGGGAAATGTTCCTGTTACTGCATAGTTATTTCACATCACACCCTCTGTTACTGGTGATAGAGAGAGAGGGTGAGACTCTGTGTGGCACATATATTAGTCATCTATTTATACCACTGTAGGTGGGGCAACTGGAACTCGAAGTGAGGTTTTGCTTTTGGTGGTGGTCTAGGGTTTGGAGGCCAGTTTTAAATGCACAGTCAGAGGTACAAACCACACAGTACACATATGTGAACATTTAATTTGATTTAGATTGAGGAAAGGTACACAAAGATGAAATTTCTACGATGCACTCTATCTCATTCCTCATACCTCACCTCGAGTTACTAGTTGACCCTCCGACAGTGGATAAATAGTTGACTAATATGCAAGCCTTATAAAGACTCTCTCTCTCTCTCTCTCTCTCTCTCTCTCTCTCTCTCTCTCTCTCTCTCTCTCTCTCTCTCTCTCTCTCTCTCTCTCTCTCTCTCTCTCTCTCTCTCTCTCTTATATATATATATGTGTTATTGTGGGCATTAGGTTGAGAATGCATTTTGATGAATAACCCTGTTAGATAGCCAACTATATTCAATTGTGGCTGTACTATTTAGTATGCCTTCAGAGTTAGTCAGATAAATTTATCCAGACTGGGTCTGAATTATAGACCTCCATGTTTCTAGTAGGAAATCTGGATGAGATTTGCTTTGGGTGGCCTTTTTCAGCAAAACAGTGCTGCCTCCTTATTTACCTTTAAGGATCTGCAAGCCGACATTTTGCTGGTTATTTGCTATGTATGCTTTTTGATTGACTAGCCAGCAGTAAATCAGCTTGGACTTATTTTCTAAAATGACCAAACCATATGCTCAAGGAGTTTGCTCATTTCTGCACTTTGCTTGGCTGCTTGGGCCTTTCATTTTTAGTATAATTGCCTGAATGAATTTATAAATTTCACTGTTCAAAAAGAAGTGAGGAAATGGCCATGAGAAGCATACAGCTCAGACAAGTTAATCATTTATTTTGTTCTTTTTGTAAATAGATATAACTGCGTTGAATACTTATTGTAAGAGTCTTATACATTTTTACATATTCTGTGTGTAGCTGAAAGAGAGGGAAGATGAATAAAAGATAGATAAACATATCAAAAGAGACAAAGAGAGAGAAAAAGAGAATGATAGACAATCATTTTACCATAAAGTATTTTTTTCATAGTGGAAGGATATGTTCAAAAAATGTAAAAAAGTAATTTGAAATGTTCCTTTCAGATTTGCTATTATACATTCAAGGACATGCTACACTTTAGTTTAAAGTGTCATTGTTTCTAGGTTAAATGAGGCACTCAGTTTTGCCTCTTGTCTCACAGTGCACCCAGAACCTTATACCATCCTGTCACATATAAATTCTGGTCTTGCATTTTTAAGTACAATATTAGCCATAGGGATGTGAATCGTTTTTCAACTATTAAAATTATCGTCCGATACTTATAATATCGTCTTAAATCGTTAAAAAACAGAATTCAATAGAAATTCTAACGATTTATCGTTAAAAATTGTTAAATCGTGTTAGTGCGCACTAACCGGGAGTTAGTGCGCACTAACAGACAATGATACAAATTGACACTTTCCAGGTCAGTAAAGGTCAGTTAGGAATGAATATGTATTCCTATTGGCTGGCTGCCCTCTTATCTATTGATGTTACCAAGGTTCCCACTGAGGTGATGGTTGGGGGGATAGGAAATGGAAACTGTTGGTAGCTTGACAAAAAAAGTAATGTGATCAGTCAATGTGACTAGAACTTGTGCCCTATTCCTGATACTGGGAGTGTTGTGATCTTCCTGCACACAGTGCCCTATTCCTGATACTGGGAGTGTTGTGATCTTCCTGCATGCACTTGCAGTGCCATATCCCTGATACCGGGAGTGTTGTGCTCTTCCTGCAGGAAGTGCCCTATCCCTGATACCAGGTGTGTTGTGATCTTCCTGCAGGCAGTGCCCTATCCCTGATACCTGCATGCAGTGCCCTATCCCTGATACCAGGGGTGTTGAGATCTTCCTGCACTGAGCAGGGATACGGCACTGCATGCAGGAAGATCACAACACTCCTGGTATCAGGGATAGGGCACTGTGTATAGGAAGATCACAACACTCCCGGTATCAGGGATAGGGCACTGTGTGCAGGAAGATCACAACACTCCTAGTATCAGGGATAGGGTACTGTGTGCAGGAAGATCACAACACTCCTGGTATTTAGGGCACTGCGTGCAGGAAGATCACAACACTCCCGGTATCAGGGATAGGGCACAAGTTCTAGTCACATTGACTGATCACATTACTTTTTTTGTCAAGCTACCAACTGTTTCCATTTCCCATCCCCCATATTTTGTCAGTTGCAACCTTGGTAACATGAATAAATAAGAGGGCAGCCAATAGGAATACATATTCATTCCTAAACTGACCTTAACTGACCTGAAAAGTGTCAAATTGTATCATTTTCTGTTAGTGCAAAAACGATTTTTTAACTAAAAAATCGTGCCAAACACGATTTTCTTCTCCTGCCAGACGATTTCAATCGTTAAGACGATTGGGCAAACGATTCACACCTCTATTAGCCAATAGTTGAGATGTTCATCGGAGCTGAGCTGAGAACTGATTGACCGTGTTGAAATGCGAATTTAAATATGGAATAAAAGATGTTTAGAAATGTATCGTTCAGATCAATTTTCTTCATACCTATTAGGGCATAATGAAGCTATGTGTTTAGACATTTTATGTAGATCCTAAGAATTCTTTTCAACTGTAGCATCATCTAACATCTAAAATCATTCGTTATCTACTAAAAAAAACCCAGAAAATTGTACAATATTTGTTACCTATGAAAAAATATACTGTTCAGGAGTCAACAAAAAGTGCTATGAATTTCAACATATCAATTTTTGCAGTTTAGAATCCAGGTTATAAGTACTATTCTGCACACAACAGTCAATTTATAGTTTCCAAACCAGCATAACTGCTCTTCACTTGAAGCTGTCCTGAGGGGTTCAGGTAAGAAACCAAATCAAGAGGAAATAAAGTTACTAGACTCTCACATATTGTGGGCAGCAGTGTCACTTCATCACTGGGGACAGTAAAGAGAATTATAGCATTCTGGAGGCAGTTAGTGTGGGAGGCACTACAGCAATGAAGAACTGCACTGGGAATAGCAAGAGACAATAAGAAGGGATGAAGAGGAAGAAGGGATGATTATGAGCTGGAGTGAGGGGGGATCCTTGTAACAGCGGTAGTTCTGTCTCACGATAGTTTGAAAAAATCTCTAATATAGCTTGATCATTTGTACCTATTAATTATAAACAACTAGAAAGTTAAAGAATCTTTTTTTTCATAGATTGAGGACATACAGTACTCTTCATATTTTATCTTTGAAATTCATACAGATTATTTCTTAAGACACTCTACATTACAAATGCTGTTCCTTATACAAATGAAGTATTTGTAATAATAATAATTTGAAATTATAGGGGTAGATTTTAAAAGAAGCGCGCACGGCCTATATGTGCGCGTGCTACCTGATATGCGTACATATATACCCAATTTTAGAACATGCGCGCGCAGGCACACGCATGTTATAAAATCCGGGGTTGGCGCGGGGTGCACAATTGTGCACCTTACGCGCGCTGAGCCGCACTGCCTTCCTCCGTTCCCTCCCCCCTAACCTGACCTTCTCACCCCTTCCCCTACACTTCCCCCCCCTAGCCCTACTCTAACCCCCCCCCCCCTAAAATGTTTATCATGCCTTTTGCGCCTGCCTCTGGGCACGCGAGTTTCCGACAGGGGGGGAGGGGCTGTTGATGTGTGTTGTAGACATGCTAAACCCCTTATTGTATAAGGAGTTGTGGACTCGCGTCCAAAACGCACATCCAAACCAGGTTAAAAAGTGCACTCAGCTTAGCGCGCTTTACAGTATTAGCCTGAAAGTGTAAACAATGCTGCCTATTCCTGTATGGTATTGTTAATGCAAATGAGATGCAAGTACATTTATACACGTAGGCTTCCAAAGAGGGGAAAAGGAATGGAAAATGTGGTTATTCAACTGCAGTTGGGAAAACTGGGGATCAGGATACAAAATGATCTGCCAAAAGTGAAACCTAGAGGTCAATATTGAGTAAGCTAGTGATCAGAGAAGTTATCGGGATAAAGTTATCAAGATAACTAGCTAAATATTCAGTGGCACTTATTTGGATAAAAGTACCAGTGAATATATTCAGCTAAAGTCACCCTGATTCCGTTATCCGGGTAAGTTTACCACTCACCAGAGTACTGAATTTTGGAAAAAAAAAAAGTAAAGGGCCTAAAGCACTCCGATCCCTGCTCCCTCCCACCCTCCAGGAACAAGTAACCTTTCCACACACCCTTCAAGATTTGAAAAAAGGTAGTGGGTCAAAGGCCACTGATCCCCATTCTTCCCTCCAAAATAAAATAAAATGTAGCAGCTGAGTGGAACTGGTTCCCCATATCTCCTAACTTTAATAAAGTTATTGCCAAATCCCCAGCCCCAAATTCCTCAGCCCCACCGCCAAATCCCCTAAAGTGCCCTGGAAAACCAGGGGGAGGAGGAGAGGATCTTACCTCCTTCAGCTAGGCTTAAAGATAACAGCTGTGCCAGCACTTTGTATTCAATTATTCATTTCACTTGGGTGAAAAGAAAACTGATTAGTCCCTTAGTGACCTGTCCCCATAGAGAAGTGAGTTCTGAATGGGATCTGAACCTTCACTGACATACGGTGTCTGACCAAGGGTCCATCCTGTTTCCAACAGTGGCCAATCCAAGACACAAGTACCTGACAAGTATCTGATTCCTGGTCTGTTCCTCTGAGTGAAGTGAATAAATGAATGTTAAGTACTGGCACAGCTGACAGAACTTTGCCACATCTCCTTGGGCTTTCTGAATTTCTTTAGGGGATTTGGAGGAGATTTGGATTTTACTAGAATATTTTTAAGTCAGAGCATACAGGGAATCAGCACTGCTCATCCCTTTTATCTTAGGGGGCGTGGCGGGGAGGGGTGGTGGTGGGGGGGGGGGGGGGGGGAGGGGAAGTGTGATTGGCTGCCCTGATACCTTATTTTAAATCTTGGAGATAGGAGGGAGGGGATCAGTCACATTTCAGCCCACTAGTTTTTTTGGTTTTTTTTATTATTGGTTATCCAGCGAATTGTAGGACAGCAGTTTTTCCAACCAGATCTATCCAGATAACTTTATTCGGTTAGCAGCGAATATCATTGCTAGCCGCATGAAGTTTAACTACTGTGTAACTAAACTCCAACACTACCTTTTTTTTTTTTTGTGCAGTTACTGAATTGCCTGAAAATGTTTTACCTGGGGGGGAGAAATGTTCACAACACAAATGTTACTTGAACAAAGCCTCACAGGGTTAGTGACAGTAATAGTGATTCCAGGATTTATCCTGACTCATAGTTCAATGCTTTATCTTCTACTACTTTTCTTTTTATATCTCTAATGGTTAAAACCACATGCTTCCCAGTTTGTTTACCTTTTGCATATTTATGAATGAACAAACAATATTTTTTAATAATATTATAATTGTAACATGCTTAGTCAGAATAGTTAACATTTAAATGAAGTATATGCTGTTCTTCAGAAGAAAATTATACTCTACGGCATGAATTGCTGTCACAAAGGATGACTGTTGCTAGCTTTAAAAACATATATTGGCTACAAAGGGCCTAATTAATTTTGAAAAACTACTAGTTATTTGTTATCAAAGATTAATGCTAGATTTATGGCAGTACTCATCAGTGCATGTGTTGTTTCTTATTATTATTCTTATTACATGTCGTTATATGGCAATATAAAAATTTGTACAAAATCAATCACAATTTATTCAGAAGAGGATAGATGCCCATTGTTTCATTCAAGAAGGATAGCAAGTGATCCTTGTGGACAAATAATTCTAGAAACTGTGTCCTGAAGGAATACAGGGTGCGGTTTTCAAAAGTGGTTTACGTAGGCATAGAATGGAAAATAATTGCAAATTGTGTTCATGGTTAGAAAGTAGGTACACTAATAGAAAATGAGAGTAATGTAAATTATAACCACTGGGCAACTGCTAATTTTATCAATGATATAGCACTCTTGCAGGCTAATCAATATAAAATACATTTGGAAACTCCATGGACAGTTCTTCAGGCAGTTTCTAAATCAAAGTTATATAAATTAATAGTCATCCAAAAAGGCCTATGTAATGCAAATCCTAAATTTTGCTACCTTTTATTTTTGTAAAGTCCACCTATAATTTTCACCTTCAAATTTTGTGTTAAATGTACTTAGGCCGGGATTTTCCATTCTTGCAATGAGAGAACATTGCACAAATCTCATCTTTGTGTGAATTTCCTCACTGAAGGTCATCAAATCTTCACAAGAGAGCACTGTTCTGTTCGTATGTCTTACTTTGAATGTCAAAGTGGCCCCTAACCCCCTACACTAATACCTAAAATTCACCTCGAGTGACTAGGTAGGCCTCATATAGAAGTATAAATACTTACCTAGTATGAGGGCATTATGGCTAGTCTCTGTTTCTCTCTTTCTCTCTCTCTCTCTCTCTCTCTCTCTCCTTATAGAAGGGTCCTGACAGCTAGGCTGGCTCTCCAGGAGCTAAAAACATCACAACACACAATAAAGCCCTATTGCACAGCTTTACACAAATGAAAAAGGTGTAGTTAAAAGCCATGCAATATGGCTTCGCAAAACTGTGAGCTCACCCCAAACTCCTCCTATTTTTCTCATTTGCATCACACCATGCGTTATGGTGCTTTCGCATGTGAAAACGCCCTATAGCACTTTGATAAATGACCCCCTTAGTTTGTTGAATTAATCTCTTGACAGATTTTATTGAAAATATTAAATTGACTTTTAAAGTGAAAGAAGAAAAACAGCTATCTTCTGAGGGTAGTTGATCCTCAGCATTTTTAAAAATGGTGCAATGATTTATCGTGCTTTGTCCTGAGAATGATTTGTTTCTGCTCATTATTTATGGCATTTGTCCAAAATTTGCAAAACAAAATCCATGGTATTTATAAGGAATTGTAAGGGACACTGAGTTAAGTAAACTTTAATTTAACTCAGATCCCTGAATTACATTTTGATCCACCCAACTATCAAAGTCACAAAACATTTCATTCTTCCATGGATTTGTCCTGTTTTAATTGTTTCATTTGGAATTTGAAGATGTGAAGGGTTACATTTTATCTTAACTTAGATGAACTTAGTTTAAGGTTTTATTGGTATCCATTTTTGCAGCAAATCAAGGAGATTAGATCCTATCTCGTGCATCTTCAAAGTTTATGAAACATTAGAATTGTGATGATATTTCTGTAGTAACAATTTGCCTCTGCACCTTGCTAAATGTCATTGAAGCTCAGAAATGTCCCATTTGGATCATCCACAGTTAATATTCTCTATGCAAATTGCAGTCTTTCAAATTCTACATTTTTCCATTCCTTCTCTTGTATGCCCTTTCATTCTTTTTTTTTACCTTTTTCTTTCTCTCCTTGTTTCTTTCTTTTTCAGTAATTTTGAACTACTCTTTATGTTTGTAAGTAAAATTGTAAGCTTGTCAGCACTTGAGTGAAAATTCCAAATGCAGTTGCACCAGCTTTCAGTACAAGCCTTATAAGAATTTGCCCTGCTCCATTTCTGCACATAGTAGGTTTTCTGTGTAATGTAGATTCAAAATGCAACAGAAAATCCAATTTAAAAAACAAACATATGAATACAAGAAAAAGAGGATAGTTGTAAACAAAGGCTCATGGTGCCAGATCGCAGCCCTGGTTCCAATTGAGCTGGAAGCCCAGAGTTGTAGGAGGAAACTGCCAGGTTAAAAATAAAAGTGCAATAGATGTAAAATGTAGCATTTGATGCAAGAATCAATAAATGTAAAATAATGTATTTCATATTACGTTGGGAATATATAAATAACAGTAAAATAAATACTAGAAAGAAATCATATTCACTTCAAATATATGAGCCAAAGAACTTTGATCCATAAAAGAGAAACAGAACCAGGTCTTACACAACACACGGCAATAACTGAATGAACGGCCTTGCCGTTCAAAAAGGACAAAGTCATACACAGATGCATATTCCCTTTATTGAACCATTTGGCTTTGCATTAGATAATGAACCAGGTTATGTCACAATGCAAAAAGGTCAATGGTGAAACATTCCTTTTACATGTTAAACTACAAATGCCTACTGTATACAATGTTGATAGCTCTGCTCTCATCGGTTCAGTGTGCTGTGGCAGTCAAAAAAGCATACAGAATGTTGGGAATTATCAGAAAGGGAATGGTGAATAAAACGGAAAATGTCATAATGCCTCTGTATCGCTCCATGGTGAGACCGCACCTTGAATACTGTGTACAATTCTGGTCGCCGCATCTCAAAAAAGATATAATTGCAATGGAGAAGGTACAGAGAAGGGTGACCAAAATGATAAAGGGAATGGAACAGCTCCCCTATGAGGAAAGACTAAAGAGGTTAGGACTTTTCAGCTTGGAGAAGAGACGGCTGAGGGGGGATAAGATAGAGGTGTTTAAAATCATGAGAGGTCTAGAACGGGTTAATGTGAATCAGTTATTTACTCTTTCGGATAATAGAAAGAGTAGGGGGCACTCCGTGAAATTAGCTTGTGGCACATTTAAAACTAATCGGAGAAAGTTATTTTTCACTCAACGCACAATTAAACTCTGGAATTTGTTGCCAGAGGATGTGGTTAGTGCTGTTAGTGTAGCTGGGTTCAAAAAAGGATTGGATAAGTTCTTGGAGGAGAAGTCCATTACCTGCTATTAATTAAGTTGACTTAGAAAATAGCCACTGCTATTACTAGCAATGGTAACATGGAATAGACTTAGTTTTTGGGTACTTGCCAGGTTCCTATGGCCTGGATTGGCCACTGTTGGAAACAGGATGCTGGGCTTGATGGACCCTTGGTCTGACCCAGTATGGCATGTTCTTATGTTCTTATGGGGCAGGGACTCCTCCTCCATTGGGCCTCTCCCCAGTACATGCTCAGAAACGTAGCTGTCCCTTTCTTTCTCACCAACTTCTGGTACTTGCATAAGCTTTTGCCTGAACTCCTATGTCAGACAAGAACTCTAGAGGTCCTCCCTTCTGTTGGGTAGTCTACTTCCTCCAAGAACCTCCAACTGTAAACAAAACTCTTCATAAGCACAAGCTTCACCAAAAAACTTCTCAAGCATGGATGAGATATCCTCCTCCTCCTCTCCTCTCAATAGTTCTACTGATCTGCACACACCATGTTCCTTAGGCAGGACATATTCACTTTTGAACCCACAGGTACCTCTCTATGAAGAGAGGGATACTGGACTCAAACTCTGATTCTATAGACTACGCCAGTGCTTAGGTGAATAAAACTGGCACTCATGAACTCCCTAGACACTTGTGCAATGCAGACTAGGATTCCTGTTCGGGTACCATAAATGTGTAACCCCTGGGCAGATAGTCCCAGATAGGGTCCAGGGGGCAAATGACTTGGGTCAGATTTTAATAGCTCATTTCTTAAAGGTGGTCCAAATAATCGTATAGTCCAGGATTCCCTACGGGGGAAAGGTTAACTTCTAGGCCCTTTTGCATTGCTTAGTTCTTAAACTGCCCCTTTAGTCCAATGTAAATAATATCACAGATAATCTCCTAGAGGTAGATAGCAGCAAAAATCATACTGGAAGCTGATTTGTTTCCAACTCAATTTTACTGATAGTTAATAAGATGGAATGAAAAGTTCTTTATAGTCCATTGATGATAAAGTCCAAATGATGTACAATCAGAATGTCTAACAAATTTGTGACTGTCTACTTCCAGCAGATGTCTTCAATTCAAATAACCCAACTTCTGTGAAAATTTAACTCCTTCTCCTTCAAAGTCCTTAAAGTTCAGCTCCTCCCATTAAACATCAGAATGAAATAATCCCCATTAATCACCAAAATGAAAAAGTCCCAGATGTCATACCTCTCGCATTGTTTTCCCTATTCTCTTTCCTTCTGGCAGTAGCAAGTTAGCACTTCTTCAGCCTTCTCTCCCAAATTTCTCACCTGAGTCAGTAGTAAAAGGCACTTGGATAATACCCTGAAATTTCTTCATTCTCTGGTAATGGATATGAATCCATTCCTCTTTGATGACACAAATGCTCCTCAGGTTCTTCCTAGATGAATGACACCTCTTCTTCTAGATAATGCAGAATCTGAGTCCCTGAGACTTACACTCAGTAAAAAAAAAAAAAAAAGAAAGAAAGAAAACATAGAATAATTACTCAAAATGGAAACCATATAAGAGGCAGGGAGGGTAGAAAAAAACGTTGTCCTCAATTAACAAAGGGTCTTCAAAACCTGGACATAAATTAGGAGTCAGTCACTCTTTATCCCATTCTTTTCCCAGATCTCTATCCATGAGAGCCCCCGAGTCCTCTTCCCTGAAAAAAAAAAAAAATCAATATTGGGGACAGCACAGACAGGCTGCCCTGGAGCAGGGTAACTGAGGACAATCAAGCTAAGAATTAAAGCCCTGAGGTGGTTGCAGGGGTTCATAACAGTCAGAGCACACCACCTGCCAAACCTAACTCTCCAACTAATTACATCACTCTGCTCCCCCTCCCAAAGGGGAGGGAGCCTCAGCCATTGCACAGAGGTGACACATAAGAGCCAGAATCTGGGAGAAGATATACTGGATTCCATAAAGAGTTGTGGTCTGTGGCCCTTGGTCAAGAACCGATACTAAAATGACCAAGGTAGATGAAAAGGATATTCTAAAAAATGGGTAATGTGCATCTAGGTAAGTAGATGGCAGGTTTGATTTAGCTGGATGCCCAAAGGAGGAGTGAGCAATGCTTCATCTTATCTAATTGCCTGTGAATGCACATAATCAGGACCATGCTAAAAAGTACATAAATAAAAGGATGAATTAATACAAGTTGGAAGCTTATGAGCAGCAGCACTATTCATCAAGGCTTCAACCTTAGGTATGGGCCACTTTTACATCTTTCATAAATTGCTGGACCAAAACAAAAACTGAGGCATAGGCTAGTAAATGTGTAGTGCTGTTGTATATTCCATCTATTTAAAGAAACAATTGCATCACAGTGGGGTCCATATGCATCCAATCTGCAGCTCAATTAGTTAACCAGATAATTAAGTTAGTCTATATATTCAGCGGGATGGCCATATCAGGCCATCTTAAATGTATCTGGCTAACTTTAGGATAGGTATATGGGCTGAACAGAGTTAGCTGGATATGTTATCCAGCTAACTCTGAAAATCAGACTCCAGCTAACTCAGCTCCTCCCAGTTATGTCCCTGAAATGCCCCTGACTTATCTGGCCAAATTTTAGCCAGTTGAAAAGTTATCTGGCTAGAATGTAGCTAGATAAGTACCAAAATATTAATTTAGTTGGATAACTTCTGAGTGGACCTCAGAGTGTGCCACCCCCTCTTGGTCCAGACTATGATTTATCCCTATGCTTTGGGTGGGGAGAACCACATGAGAAATTATATTTACTAATATGATTTATCTTCAGGTTCATAGCCTGAGTGGGGGATGACACAGGGTCCCAATCACCCCAATACCTCAATTCTGTGCCCTTCACAAACAACCTCTCACTTGTGGCATCACAGAGCAGATAAAATTATCACACTAGAATAAAGCAAAAATTAACCCTTTTACTAGTATTGTTTAAGTAGAAAGTAAATCCAACCAGAACATTAAATGGGAAAAGTACAGTAGTGATGGATAGTTTAAACTTGTAGTTTTCTTATTTTTAATATAGCAATGCCAAAATAACACTGGGTATGACCTGTTAGCCAGGGCAACCAACATATTCATATGGATAGTAAAAATAATAATAATAATAAAATAAAATAAGGAATGCTAATAGAGAAAGGTTTGGGGAGGGGGGGCCGGAACAGTGAAGTACACAACTTTCAAAAATTGTTTTTACCACTGAATATTCAAAAAGGGGGAGAGGGAAAACACATCCACCCAATGTCACCAATTTGTAAAGGGTGCATCCTGTCCCAAACACAAAACTGTGTGGGGAAAAAAACAATCAAGAAAATGAAGAAGTCCCTCTGGATGGTGGAGCAGGCTAGATGAGAAACCAAATAGATGAGCACTGCAGTATGTGAAAGGTCTCTCTCTCCCGGGGAGTTTCCCCAAATGGTTTACTTGGTACTAAACAGAAAGCTGGCCTGGTTTCAGTCTCTTATAGGGCTTATGCTTGACTTTGGCTGAAAGGCAAAAACAATTAAGATGAGATACTGAATTGGTGACAAAAAGCAAGGAAATAAACCTTTGGGCCGGATTTTAAAAGGGTTATGCGCATAAGGTACTCGCGTAACCCTTTTAAAACGCTCCTGAGCACGCCGAGCCTATATTGCATAGGCTTCCGGTGCGCGCAAAGCCCCGGAATGCATGTAAGTCCTGGGGCTTTCTTGGGGTGGGCGTGTCGGGGGTTGTGACGTGGTCGGTGAGTCATCGGGGGGCGTGTCGGGGGGTGTGACACGGTCGGCGCGTCATCCAGGGGCTGTGTCGCGGGCATGGTTTCGGCCCGGGGGTGTTCCAGGGGCGTGGCCTCTAGTTTTGCGCCCAATAGCACCACCATTTATGATCACGCTATTGGATGCGAAAGCCAGCAGCGATCGCACCACTGAGGTGCAATCGCTGCCAGCTTTCGCAGGCTCGCCTCCCACTTCGCCACCCCCCCCCCCCCCGTTACCGCTGGATTTTCTAAGGTCTGCAACCATAGAAAATCCAGGCCTTAGTCTTTTAGGGAGAATTTTAAAAGCTCTATGCACATAAATCCAGTGGATTTATGCGCATAGAGTGCCTTACGCACGTCGGGCCTATTTTATAAAGACCGGGCAATGCTTGTAAAGCCCCGGGATGCATCTAAGCCACCACAGCCAAGGTGGCTTGCAAAAAGGGGCGATCCAGGGGTGGGATGTTGGTTGGGGTGAGGTGGTCTGGGGCAGGGCGGGGCAGGGCCAGAGGCCTCTGACATGGCGGCCATTTACCGCTGTGTCAAAGAATCATGTGCCAGCAGGCTGCCGGTGCATGTAACCTGTGCCTGCCTCCAGGCAGGCGCAAAAGGTTTGGTAAGAATTTTGGGGGGGCTTAGAGTAGGGCTAGGGGGGAGAAGGGGTGGGAAGGTTAGGTTAGAGGGAAGGGAATGGGGGAAGCCCGCGGCATCGGTGTGCGTAAGGTGCACTAGTGTGCACCCCCTTGCGCGCGCCGACCCCTAACTTGCGTACGCAAGTTATAAAATCAGTTGTACATACGTGTGCGCGCCGGGTAGCGCGCGCACATTTACGCCCACATGCAGGTCTTAAAATCTACCCCTTAGGAGGGTGATTGAGCATGTGCTTTTGGGCCTGGATATCTTTGAAAAGGAATTCTCTTAGCTGCTGGATCATCTGTTTCTTGTTGAGCTTTTACATGTAGCTCAGCTATAAAGCAAGAATAGCTGCTGTCTCTCTGTTTCTTCTGATCACAGTCTTCTGCCTTTCCCATTTAATAATTAGCCCTTCAGGAGAACAACTGATTGTTGGGCTACCAGATGCATTCCTTTCTTCCTGGTTCCAACTCCTGGCCACCCCCACTCCACGCACCCAGATAGAGCCAACCAAATTGTGCCTTTATTACCATAAATGGTCTCCCAGCATTCCTATGGCTTCCTCCTCTGGTGGCTATGTAGTACTATTCTTTGGGCAGGTTAAAAAGTACAGCCCTTTTACCAACTTGTTAACACTGTGAGTGCTGGCTGCTGGCTCTTGCAGAACATTTGTCATTCACAGGAGAGCACACATGAGTTTGATATATTTTTATATTCCTTCACCTTGGCTGTGGTGGCTTCCAGTCTCTGCAGAGTTGAAAATCCCTTTTTGAAAGGTCTAAAACACTTCACTCATATCCAGATGTAACTTGGTTCACATTGTAAGGCTCCAACACATGATAATCTCATGGGGGCAAGAACCTGGTTTATAGTAGCTTGTTACACTTATAAATAATTGTCATGACTCACTGTAAATGAAGAATTTAAATAGCTCTATCTTGTCAACAATGCTGAAACTTATATTCCACAGTTTTTTTCTGAAAGTATAAATGCAAGGAGAGCAAGACAGCATTTTTTTTATCATGAACAATTTTCTCTGTTAATTTAAATTCAAAAACGCTTAGGAGCCTGCAATTCCAATGTCCTTTTCTCAGTATTAATGAACAATAGGCATGTTCAGGAGTCAAACGTTTCCCAGCAAAATTTTGTATTATGTTCAAATGCAACAAGATATTATAATAACTTTCAAATACATTAAGACATATGGCAGAACTGAGGCTTTTTTATGTGATTATTCTCTAGAACTTGAAGAGTTTTGTAGACAGGGTAGAAAATGGGAATTTAAAATCAATGTAATCTTATCTAGTTCATGAGAAAATCAGAAAGACTGATCAAAGCTTTTTGATGAGAAAAAAATTCAATAAGCGCATCATGCCACTTGTTTTCAGAAAAGATTGTTGCAAAGCAACATAACTGGCAGTTCTTGTCAATAGAATGATATGTTTCAAGCCCCAAATTTTTATGTTCCTTTTCAGCTTATTACTACTTTCTGAACCTCACTACTTTAATAAAAGTAGCTTCTTTTTATTGAACTTTATACACTATTTTTCTGTCTTAAAATGGAGAGGTCTGCAGGCCATACTCTCAACTGAAAATAAAATCTGTTTCCTACCTGATAAAATGTGGACGTCAATTTTAACTTTGGTGAGCTCTGAGCACAATACATAACATTTTCACTAAGCGAGGTGAGTGCTGCCTGAGGACAGTGCTTCATCTTAGCTAGTTTCCTGTGAAGATACATAGAAAAAATGCATGTATAAACTTTCAAAACTGTCTTCAGTATCCAATTTGCACTCATAAGTGGGCCCGCAGAGATTCGTGTTAGTATATTATAAATTGTGTGGTAGGAGCCACACAGTTTGTAAAATACCACATATTTCTGCTTTAAAAATATGCAGAAATGTTTTCAGTACACATGTATATTTGTAATGCAGGAAAACACATACATTTACTACCCATTTTATAAAATTACGCATTGAGGACCTGATTTTCAAAAACATTTACATGCTTAAAACTAGGATTTACACATGTAAATGCACTTTACCCATTTAAGTAGGCTTTTGAAAATTGCTACAATATATGCCATTGAATTGTCCATAGGATTTACCCACATAAGTACACTTTACTTGGGTAAATGACTTTTGAAAATTACCTCTTGGGGTAATTTCAAAAGGATTTACATGTGTAAATGTAACTACTAAAGTAGCAAATTTCAAAAGTCATTTATCTGTATAATTTACTTATTTCATGCTTAGGCTGGTAAATGAGACTGGGGCTGATTTCTAACAGCTATACTTGGAAATTTAAATATCATAGGGAAGGACTATGTGCAGATGGTTGGTAGGCCAGTGGAAGGAGGTTTGTAAAGGTTTAATTCTCACTGAATCATCCATAATACCACAGGCTGTTTTCCAACCTGGGGCTTTAAGTTTTGACCCTATATCCTTGTGACTCCAAATGAGAGATGATACCAGTTAGTAGGAGAAACTGATCAACTTTAGCCTGGTTGTTCATATCCCTCTTATCAGCCCATAGTTTTTGCTAACTGCCATAAGATAGTTATAGTTTATTGTTGAACTTATTAGTTAACACTATGGGCCTCATTTTCCAAGCAGTTTACCGCGTGCGATAAATTCGCAAATCGCGTTTAACAGCTGTTAACGTGATTTGCAAATGCAAATTAGTAATTTGGTATTCAGTGGGCGGAGTATATGCAAAGCGGGAACCGGTTTATCGTGTGCGGCGAAACAGCCGCAGTGTTAGTGCGGCTGCTATCACGGCTAATAACTACAACCCTCAAATTTGCGGTACGGCCTGCGCTACAGGCCAGTAAAGGATTATCGTGGTCCACGATAGTTCCGGACAGCCCGTTTCAGGATCCGGGGGGGAAGAGAGAGAGAGAGAGAGAGAGAGAGAGAGAGAGAGAGAGAGAGAGAGAGAGAGAGAGAGAGAGAGAGAGAGAGAGAGAGAGAGAGAGAGAGAGAGAGAGACTTACTATAGTGCCTATGCCCTAGACAGGTATTTTAATCCCTATGGGAGGGCCACCTACTAACTCGGGGTGGGGATTTGGTATGAGCGTCGGGGGTTGGGGGCCACTTTCGCATTCCACATGAGACCTACAGAAAGAACAGTGGTCTCTAGTGAAGATTTGCTGGCCGTCGGAGTGAGGAAACTCACTCCAAGAAGAGATTTGGGGCTACGTTCTCTCCACCTAGCTTCATGCACTGCGATGAAACACCCAAAGAATCATCGCACACTGGGAAAACATTGTCGCACGCGATGTTTCCCCACTGCACGAAAGAAGCCTCATTTGCATTGGTAACACCCCCTAATGCGTTACCAATGCGATATTGGAAAATGAGGCCCTATATCTAAAGAATAGTAATAATGTACTTTCTTTTTTATTTTTAAAACATATACTGCTTTCACAGAACTTATTGACTCCTCAAGGCAGTTTATAAATTAGCACTTTTGCGCCATAATAAAAACGTAATTTGCAACAAACAAAAACATTATAAGCAACTGACAATCAGTACAAGTGCTTTAACTCTTCCATTACTTCCCCTATATTGATCGATAGGGAGTTCAGGCAGCTTACCTATTTATTTCAATGATGTATACAACAAAAGATTTCAGGTGCAAACTTACAGGGTCATTTTTTAATTCACGTGAGGGCCTTAACGTCTTTGTGGTAGAGTAAGGTGGGATTTAGCACCAGAAATAACTAAACCTTTTTTCTTGTGTTGTCCCTTGTGTTTTACTAGCTAAAAATGTTATTATGACAAGAAAGAGAGACGGGTTGAAATGGCGGTCAGCACTGACCTTTGCGCAACCTAGCTATGAGGCCGCATTATTTTTCCCTGTCGCTTTAAATATGCAGCAAGAGCTTGGAGCCTGCTACACAGCTAACACTTACCAGGAAGGTGTTATTTTGTCATGGCTGACCAGCTTCCCAGTCAAAAACGATAAAATATCTACATCAAATTACCTAGTAATGACCCTCTTTGCATGCATTTGCATTATTCATGCATGCAAATCACATGCAAAGAAGGTAATTTTAATGGGGAGATTATCTGAGTGGGGACATGCAAAATATTGTGTATATCTCACTATATACATGATATAATGCACTGTATAGCCCTAACGCAGCTTGATGAATGACCTAGTTGGTTTGATATAATGGTCAAGGCAGAGAGAATTCACTTAAAGCTCAAAGTCATGGATTTCAAAACTACTGGCTTTGGAAAATGGGAAAGCACTTTGAGAAGGAGTCAGCAGGCTGAGAGGAGCTAAATGAATTGGAAGAACATTGGGCCAAATTGAAAGAAGCAATAATAATGGCAACAATTATTTTTGTAACGAAAATAAATACAAGTAAGAAGAAAATGAAACCAATATGATTCTCCAAAGAGGTGGATGAAAAAAATAAATAAAAATAAACATTCAAAAAGTATCAAGGATCTCTAAAAAGAAATACAGGGAAGAAAATATTATAAAACTGAAAGAGACAATGAAAGAAATCAATATGGCAAAAGCACAAAAGAAAAATATTGCAAATGAGGAAAATCAAAATGACAAAATAATTTTCAGATATATCAGAATAAGAAATAAGGCAAGAGGTGGAATTACAAGATTGAAAGGAGACTAGGAGTAATGTGGGACGAGAGACAAGGATAAAGCAGAAATACTAAGTAAATAATTTTGTTCAGTATTGATTAAAGAAGACTTTGGAGTAGGATCATTACTGGTTGGCAAGGGAACATATGGTAGTGGAGTAGATACCGCACTATTTATGGAATACAATGGAACTAGCAAAACTGAAAGCCTTGGGGCAGGCTAAGGAAATCCTAGGATACTAAGGGAGCTAAGAGAGGTTTCAACTGGGTCCACTGAAAGACCTTTTTAATATACCATTCAACCGTTTATTCTTTCCTATCTCTTCCTTCTTATCCAAGTTCTGCTACCCTTGTTATTTGTAACTGCTCCTTCGATCACCACAGTTCTAGTTGTTGTATTTAATGCACTCCCGTTCCATGTAAACCAGCAAGATAGGTGCTCATGATTGCCGGTATATAAAAACCTTAAATAAATAAATAAATAAATAAATAAATAAATATGTCCTTGGAAAAGGGACTGGTGCCACAAGATTGGAGAAGGGTATCTATGGTCCTTCTTTACAAAAGTGATAATAGAGAAGAGATTGAAAACTACAGGTCAATTACTCTTACCTCACTGGTGGGAAAATCAATTGAGACTCTGCTGAAGGAAAGGATAGTGGTCTATCTACAATCCAGTGGTTTGTAGGATCCAAGACCCATGGATTTACCAGTGGAAGATCTTATCAAATGAATCTGATCATTTTTTTCAATTGTGTGACTAGCTAATTAGATAAAGGGCATGCTCTAGAGAAGGTTAACTTGATTTCTGGCAAAACTTATTATACTGTCTCATATAGGAGGATCTTGAATAAAATGAGCAGTCCAGGAGTGGGTCTCAAGGTGATGGACTAGATTGGTTGACTTTTAGATGACAGAGGGCAATATTCGGTAGGGTCCCCTACCACGTATCTTTACTTCTGCTATGGATGGCATGTAAGTAGTAAAACAAAAAGATATAGGCAGATCAGTGGGGTTTTAAAGGTAGGGGCTAACAGAGAAGAAGTAAACTAAAGGGGTTTAGAAGTCCTAGCCTTTACTTGGGTGAACTGAGAATCAACTGGGAAAACTGGAAATGGCGTCAGCGTACATGTCTACTAAAATCCCCTCACTTGCGCGGTAACAGTAGAATTTACGTGCATCTATTGTATAACATATGTGCATATGCATGTGTATGTTATAAAATGCCACATTCCTGGGCGCAGTCAGCCGAACGCACACATATGTGCACTCACGTGCATGTTTAAAAGTTACTGTCTTGAGGATTAGCCACTACTTATCATGATTCAATAGCAACATGGGATCTGTTTACTAATTGAGATCTTGCCTGGTACTTGTAACTTGGACTGGCCAGTGTTGGAAACAGGATATTGGGCTTGATGGACCCTCGGTCTGACTCAGTATGGAAATTGTTATGTTCTAATATCTTTGTGAGTGATATTGCATAGAGGTTTAAAGGAAAAGTTTGTGTTTATGCGGATGACACTAACAGGGTCGTTTTTTAAACTTTGATGTGCCGTTATCGCAGCGGTAGAATTTAAATCAGGGGAAGGGGAGGAGTGTGGGCAGGGTTTGGGTGGGGTTATGGCCTGGCAACACTGCGGGCAATAATGTTTTCCACATTATCACTGGCAGTACCACAGGAAATAACAACACCTTTTTCCTTGGCGCTAGGGGGGCGAAAATGTGCGGCCCGGCCGCAACCACAGTGGGCGAAAATGCACTGCCGGCTGCTTACTTTCACCCCCTGCCGCTCCATTTTTTCCCGGAGTAAGATCTGCAACAGATTGGATGGATACCTGTGAAGGAGAAGACAGAAAGAAAAGTTATCCTGGAAAGTTTGTAGAGTGGTTGAATGCTTGGTAGCTAAGATTCATTGCCAAAAAGTTTTAGCATCATGAATTTGGAGTGCAGAAATCCAAAAGAGCTGCATGTAGTGGGGGGTTGGGGGGTGGTAAGGTGAGGAGCTGATGTGCACAGACTGGGAGAGAAACCACAGGGTGATAGTGTCTGATGATAGTAGTTATGTGGTGGGACTTTCAACAGTTTTATTTATTTTGGTGGGGATATCCTGAAAACCTAGCCTGTTTGTAGGTCTCGAGGACTGGAGCTGGTCAACCCTGTGATATGCCTGTTCTATTTTTATTTCTTTGAGTATTTTATTGTTCCTTGCCATGAACATTAGAGGCGTGCAGGCTATAAATTTTTTAAAATAAATAGGAAAAATAATTAGGTGAGAAAAGCTGGTATTATGACTGTTCGTCAAAATCAAATTGAATTCAAGAAGCATATTTACTTCCAACATGCTAAATTTATTTATTTGAGTTTATTACTGGCTTTTTTGAATATGCAATTCAGCCAAATCGGTTTACAGTACATTAGAATAGCAGCATATAAGCAAAGGTCTATAGCAGCTTTACAAACAGTATAGGTGTAACAGTTTAAAATAGCAGCACTGCCACTTATCACAATCTAACGGTCTTTAATTTAAAAAGTCAATTCTATTTTCCCAAATTGCCCTCTTTTAGAAAAAAAGAAGGACTTGGTAGAAAAATGAACCAACAATTCCTTGTTTTTTAAATCACAAATTTAGAAAAAAATGCACACATCAACCAAATCACAAACTTTTCTTTTGAAAATATGGCTTCTTTCATTCTGAATTGTTTGCTTAGGGGTAGATTTTAAAAGGGCGCGCACACATGTACGCCTGATTTTATAACGTGCACGTTCAGGTGCGCGCATGTTATAAAATCGGGGATCGCACGCGCAAGGGGGCGCACAATTGTGCACCTTGCGCGTGCCGAGCCGCGCTGCCTTCCCCCGTTCCCTACCCCCCCCACCTTCCCTTCCCTTCCCCTACCTCCCCCTACCTCCCCCACCCTTTCCCCCCTACTTTTAACTGCTGTTTTCTTTTGTTTTGAAACTTACTTCAGCCCCGGCTCAGTGCCAAATGGCCGCTGTGTCAAAGGCCTCTGACCCCACCCCACCCCCGGACCACCCTGCCCCTGGACCGCCCCTTTAGTAAAGCCTCGGGACTTACACGTATCCCGAGGCTTTACGCTCGTCGCTGGGCCTTTTGAAAATAGGCCCGGTGCTCGTAACCCTTTGAAAATCCGGCCCTTAATGCACAACATATAAACTCATGAAATATGGACAGGGGTACAACAGTCAGTCCCTAATCAAAAGAAAATGGCACTACTGTGAATTTTACTTGTATATTAGTGCCTGTGTTACGTCATGTGCAATAAACAGTATAAATGTATAAGTTAGCTTTTACTATAACACACATAAAATTATGGACTATTAATTGTAGATCATCTTTTCTTTTTGAAGTGTGGGGAATACTGTAGCAGAAGCTTCAGGTCAAATGCTTGTTTCTGCAAAATGAGATGAATGCAAAATAATGGGCTTAGACTTACAGGTCAGATGTAGTTGTAACCCCACCCCAGTGTGCAGGTCCAGCACTGGTGGGACCATAAAGTTATTTATCGACTCTTTGGGACAGGGACTCTGGCTTGTTCTTCTACTTCCCTTAACTCCCAATGTGTAGGTCCTTTTAACTAGGGGCAGAAAGGGGTCCTCTGAGGTCTCAGTGTGGGGTGACTAACTTCCTCCCTTGAATTCCCCTGGGTGAGGTAACTTTACATATACTGTGTGCTGTGTAACCAAAGAAGATGCAGGGATCACTGGATTGATGTCCAAAAATAATACTTTTCTGTAAACAGCTCTGGAGTTGTGGCAGAATAAGTATGAATTACTCATGCCACAGTTCACTCTGTTTCTCTCTCTTGAATTAAAATGCTGTGCAAGAGAGTTTGGAAAGGCAGAGGAAGGCTGCCACACTCTGGCTTAGGCAGAGAAGTAATTCCTTTTGGATAGGGCCCCTTTAGTGCATGGGAAACCCTTCTAGATGGCAAAATTCTGTCTTTATAAAGAGAGTGCATGTCTCTCTTTCCCTAGGGGTTATTAAAGACTTCGATTGGGTGTCTTCCAATTTCAGATGAATTCTTACAGTTAGATGCCCTTGATCTTGCTGGGGAACCCTGGTGGAAGGGATCCTGGATAGAACTGCAAGCTTCACAGGTCCATGGATGGGAAGGAAGAGGGGCATAAAAAATACTTCCTCCTAGGTCTTGAAAATCAACTTCTCTGAGCTGCATTGTTAAATTTCACATCTCTAGCTCATTTGCATGTTTCACAGTTGGATGCCAAAGATAGCTCTTTTTAATATAGTGCGTTTACAAATACAAATGATGCTTGTCTTTGGGACTGTAATTCTGACCAAAGCAAGGCTGGGTCCAAGACAAAACAGGGTTACGTGTTTAGCAAAAAAGGTGTTCTTTCAAATGACATTAGAAAGTAAAAAAATGAAAAACTACACAGTAGAGATATTTGCACCCAAAAAAAAGGCAAATATTTGCACAAAAAGTGACATCATGTCTTTATATAACTATATCTTTGCTTCCAGTTGGCTGCAAATCCTAGATGTATGTCATGGGCCATGACTACTGATCCGGTAATGGCCTGAATCGAAGTATACATTTATTTATTTATTTAACAACTTTTTTTATACTGGTATTCATGGGTACATCATATCGGTTTACATCAGGAGCTATGAGGGGTCAAAGTAGGCCTTACATTTCTTTTGTAAAATTTTTTCACATAGTTTGCTGGCCCATAAAAAGGGTGACAAGCTCATGTTAGGTTCCAGACTTTGCATAGGAACTTAGCACCAGAGGTTGTAATAATGCACAAAATTTCAGGCCCCTAACAGGGGTTGTTTGGTTGCAGTGCCCAGTTAAAGTGGCCATTTTGTGTTGCGTGGAGCACAGTACTCTAAGAGTGACCTTCATTCAGCTGCCTCTAGCTCTTGAACCAATAGCTGAAAAATGTTGCATAATTTTGTTTGAGGCCCTAGCAAACATCCACACAAAATTATATTCAATTTGAAGGAGATGGAGTGTGGATGATTTTCTAAATTGGTCCACTTGACATGGGATGTCCCCATAGTGAAATTCTAAACTTCAGTGAGCATGGGGACACAAACTGTTTTGGACACTGACTTTGCTGATTTAGTAGTTATATGAATTATTGGAATGCTTGGTAATAAGACATGGAAAGGGACCTGGATGTTAAACTTAGTATTTATTGGAATGCTTGGTAATAAGACATGGAAAGGGACCTGGATGTTAAACTTAGTATTTTTCTTGAAAGAATCATAAAGGAGGAGGTGGAGGCCAGTGCTTTGGTGGATTATAGGTATGCCTAGGACTGATGTGCAAAGTGATTTTGGGAGGCAAGGGACAAGGAGGGTAAAATGCTAGTGTTGGCTTGAGTATAGGAATTTATATGCTCATTTACCTGTGAGGGATTCTAGTTATGGATTATCTGACATTAAAATCAGATAACATATATCAAGCTAAAAGGGTGCAGAATATCTACATTTTATAGAGGTAGTTATTGTAGCAGCATAAAATATACCATGATTTTATATATGATAGATATTGTTTTAGGTTTCTGATTTAATAGAACAAAACACTTTTGTTGTAAAGATTATAAAATAGACTTTATCTCTAACTACCAGGTAATTTGCATGTTTCAAACTCAATTCCAATTAAAGTACCTTAGCTTAAAGTAGTAATTTACCTCGTTATCTTATGCTGATTCTGCTGTAGTCGGGTTGTCCTTCTGGACAATCAGGATGCTGCCTTAGCACAGAGGGTAGCCAGCTGGACCCAACGGCAGGCAAAGGAAATGTTAATACTACAAACTCTGAGCAGCAGACCCAGAATTTACAGATGCCTCTGTAAACTATGCAGGCAAGGGACGGGAAGAAGATGGCTTGGCTTGTCACGACTTAGGCAAGGATGAGGTTGGAAGTTAATGGAGCAGGGATGGGCTGAGCTGAAAGCCCAGTCTCAAAGCTTAACTTAAGCATCGTGAAAAGTCTCAGGAGATTGTGTGAATGACAGCAAACAGTGCAGTGCTGTACTTCAGTGTGATATAGTGACTTTGTCCAAAGTTATTTTCTTTCATCTCTGGACTTCATATACATATGCAAATTCATATGTTCCAAAAGTTAATATTGATTAGATATTACCACAATCCATTGGCATAGGATTGGTGAACTTTTGATATGACTTTGTCTTAGCTGGTACATATGTTCAAATTCTCACAGAAATGCTGGCATGAGTCGGAAGACATCTATCGAACAAAATCGAGCCTTATTGCTGGATACAACATTTGTCAAGGTCACAGACTCAGCAAGTTTGTGTCTGGCAGTACCAGCAAAATTGTAAGGTGAAGACAGATGCTTGATATGAAGAACAATAGCAGCTTCTTCTCCTCAGTGTAGTATATTTACTTACTTACTTATTTATTTATTTATTTATTTATTAGATTTATATACCGCTGTTCTCTATAAACAATCATAACGGTTTACAATTATAAACAATTAAAGCCATCACACATAATAACAAGTAAAATAATAAAGACAGTTCAAAATAAGGTCATGTAGAAAAATACCCGGGCATTAAAACTGCAGGGGCCAACATGCAGCTGGACTTCCATCTTGTGTTGCTCAGGTCTTCAACATTTGGTTCAGTTGTGCACTCCTTTCTTAGTCCTATATACCCAAAGTAGAAGAATCACAACTGGGCAGTTTGGACAGGCCAATTTGGTCTTTTGATGCCATCATTTACTATGTCACTATGCTGGTGGGAACTAGTTACCTGTGTCAGATAAGCAGCAGGAGTACTCTATGAACCTGCTGCTTCCCTGTCCCATCAAAAAGACAATCTCTTTTGTACATTTGCTAAATTATGGTGATTGCCAGTTAGTACAATAGAGCACTCTTACAAGCTGCTGAACTCCAATCAAGCTGGCCAAATAAATTAACTCCTCCCCAAAATGTCCATGGAAAGCCTCTTTTTTTATCCAGTTAGATTTTAGCCGGATAATGACTTATCCAGATAAAATCTAGCTGGATAAGGAGCTGAATATTAAAATTCTTGCCATTTAAACAGATAACTTTACGTTATCCATCTAAAGTTTCTGTTTTATGCACATCATATGTTGCTGTCACATGTCCCCCATATTTGTGAAATATCAATCATTTTTATTTTTTTTTGTTACAATAAAAAGATAGTTCTGAATATTATCTCCAAGTTCACAAACACAGACATATTCAACAGAAGAGAAACAAATAAAAGTACTTGCCTAGAAATAAAGATCACAAATATATTAAACATGCAAGATAGGGTAGAAAGAAAAGCATATCTTCACACACACCTTGTTTAGCATACTCATCAAATACAGGAAATAACTAAAGAATATTCTTAGACAAAATTTCTATTCCAACAGTAAAGAAACATCATAACATCAGAATCAAAGGGAGCCAAGACTGTTTTACGTGACTTCAGAAAGGACTTTAATCACTCAGGGCCATAAAAAAATATAATTAGAATTTGTATAACCAGTTTTACACTTTGTAAGAAACAGAAGGAGAATGAAGCACCTAAACTCCTAGCTTCATTACATATTTTTAGGAAATTCTTCTTATCAGTCTGAGTGGCCCTTGCTACATCAGGATCATTTAAACTTTCAAAGAGAGGAAATTCCTTTCCTTTTGATGGAAATATATTTTTAAGATTAAGTTCCATATCTAACTGGAAAACTAATTCAATCACCAAAGTAGCTTTAACCAGAGATAATAAAGAAAAATTCTCAGATAACCTTGAGACATCCATACCAAAAGCTACTCTGACATATCAAGTGTGTGAGATTGTAGATATTTCTTAAATTCTCCCCCCCCCCCCCCCACTAAAATTCTTCAAATACATGAAAAACTTTTGTGGCAAGAGGAAAGAGTATTCTCAGGGAATTTCAAGTCTTCAATTAAATAATGCCTAAACAAATCACATGGACTAGCAAAATCCAACAGAGGAATATATATTAATCTTTCATTTTTATTTTTTCTCTATTGCCTAAATTTTCTTTATGACTCAAAAGACTTCAGAGGAAGTCACACGGTTCTCATGATCCACCAATGATATCTTCAATATCATTCACTCTTTTCACTGTGTTACCAACCACAACCTCCAGAGCAGAAGTTTGTAAATTAAGAGACAAGTTTTCTTCATCCAAAATTTGTAAACAGTGAAAACTACTTGTGTATGTATTATAGCATGCCATAAATTCTCCATAGTAATCTCCTTCTGAGAGGTCCTACCACCACCCCCTTACTCCCCAAGGCTTACTTGCAGTACATCTTGAGGCATAACTTTCAATGAAGATATATTAAAAAAAAATATATCACTCCCAGCTTTAAAGCCTCTGTAAAAATCTGGGGTTCACCACCTGCTGGAGTCATAGGTTCAGCAGCACTTTCACATCCAGTTGGCTCACTCTATAATTCTAGGACATTGACTACCATTTTCTCCACCCACATTCTCTCCTCAAGTACTGCAGCCAAAGAAGCAGAGAAAGCACTGTTCACCTCAATACCCAGAAGCACTGCTTCTTCCTTAAGACAGCTTAAGGCAGTCCTTCCCTAGCCAACATATCAAGATGGTTACTGGGAGACCCTGACATAAAAGATGCAGAGGAACATATGAATTACACTGAGGTAGGGATTTAAGGCCAGTGTTTGGAGCCCCTACAAAATATAGAAGTTGCCGATGGCCACATTATTCTGTACTGTGAACAACAATACTATGCATCGGGCTCAGAGTCAGTTGCACCAAATAAAATTTGCCTTTCCACTTGATCATAACAATTAGTGAATAAAAAGCGTAAAAGAGACCACAAGCGACAACGTAAATACCTAACAAACTGCCACCATCTTGGATTTAGAGCTTTAAGACTGCATTAGAGCAAATACACATGGGTCGATCTTAAAAGCATTATTCATGCAAAAATGGCCACATATGCGTGTATGCAGGCCTTGCGTAAGCAATGCACATTTTAAGAAACCTCGAAGTATGCGTATAAATGGCCATGCACATGTCAATAAGAAGGGGTGGAAGATGGCGGGACATAGTCAGGGCATAGGTGTTCCAGGGCCTGGCCAAGACTTACACACTCAAGTCTGTGTTATAAAAAAGCTGACCATGATGGGTGTCGGCGTGTTATCCGTGGAATTTTACTGCTGGGCCTGATGAGGATCAAGTCTGGAGATTTCTAGCTTTAGAGGTTTTAGCACAGTGTTTGGGTTCAAGTGGGGAACTTGCAGAGGGGTCTTGAGAAACTCAATATCAGCTGGGCAAACTGGTGTACTAATTGAAAAAAGCTGGTTTTCCCCCTCACACGGGCATGTTTTAAAATTAGCCTGCATGTGCATGTAAAAGCTACTAAAAGCCCTAGGAGAAATCCGCATGGGATATTTACTCAAGCCACCTCTTAAGATTATGCATGAGAGGGGTATTTTAAATAATACACACGTACTGGTGCACACAATATAAAATCGCAGCGTATCTCCGCGCAAATGCCAATACACACATTTATGGGCACACATGAGTTTCTTTGAAAATTACCCTAACGTTGTTCTCCCATCTATCATATATTTCATTCATGACTATCGAATGTGCCTCATACTTAATGGCATTTGCACTACAATACATGGTGAGCCTGCTAATTCTGATCTGCAGTAAGATAAGTATGTAGCAGTGTACTAGTGTCGCCTGTCACAATAACTGCTCTATATTCTTCTTAAGAGCTGATTGTCTTAGAGGAAATTCTTTTGTCCTGCTCCTTTCCATTTAGATAATCTTGGGAAATGCAATAAGGAAAGATCAAGAACTTTTCTCTCATCAAAGGCCTGTAGGTGCTTCACTTTCTTCTTCAACTGGAGTAGCGATGTTATGGGGGGAAGGGAGGACTGTCCTTTCTTGGATAAGCATCCCTGACTCTTTTCTCACTTACCTGGGGTCTGAAGGGAGGAAAAGGTTGTGCCGTAGAAAGTAGGGATGTGAATCGTGTCCTCGATCGTCTTAACGATCAATTTCGGCTGGGAGGGGGAGGGAATCGTATTGTTGCCGTTTGGGGGGGTAAAATATCGTGAAAAATCGTGAAAAATCGTTAAAAATCGAAAAATCGAAAAATCGAAAAACCGGCACATTAAAACCCCCTAAAACCCACCCCCGACCCTTTAAATTAAATCCCCCACCAAATAACTTAAATAACCTGCGGGTCCAGCGGCGGTCCGGAACGGCAGCGGTCCGGAACGGGCTCCTGCTCTGAATCTTGTCGTCTTCAGCCGGCGCCATTTTCCAAAATGGCGCCGAAAAATGGCGGCGGCCATAGACGAAAAAGATTGGACGGCAGGAGGTCCTTCCGGACCCCCGCTGGACTTTTGGCAAGTCTCGTGGGGGTCAGGAGGCCCCCCACAAGCTGGCCAAAAGTTCCTGGAGGTCCAGCGGGGGTCAGGGAGCGATTTCCCGCCGCGAATCGTTTTCGTACGGAAAATGGCGCCGGCAGGAGATCGACTGCAGGAGGTCGTTCAGCGAGGCGCCGGAACCCTCGCTGAACGACCTCCTGCAGTCGATCTCCTGCCGGCGCCATTTTCCGTACGAAAACGATTCGCGGCGGGAAATCGCTCCCTGACCCCCGCTGGACCTCCAGGAACTTTTGGCCAGCTTGTGGGGGGCCTCCTGACCCCCACGAGACTTGCCAAAAGTCCAGCGGGGGTCCGGAAGGACCTCCTGCCGTCCAATCTTTTTCGTCTATGGCCGCCGCCATTTTCGGCGCCATTTTGGAAAATGGCGCCGGCTGAAGACGACAAGATTCAGAGCAGGAGCCCGTTCCGGACCGCTGCCGTTCCGGACCGCCGCTGGACCCGCAGGTTATTTAAGTTATTTGTGGGGGGGTTCGGGAGGGTGGGGGATTTAATTTAAAGGGTCGGGGGTGGGTTTTAGGGGGTTTTAGTGTGCCGGCTCACGATTCTAACGATTTATAACGATAAATCGTTAGAATCTGTATTGTATTGTGTTCCATAACGGTTTAAGACGATATTAAAATTATCGGACGATAATTTTAATCGTCCTAAAATGATTCACATCCCTAGTAGAAAGTAGCTGTGCAGCAAATGAAGACTGAATGGGCAAAACTGATTGGAATTAAAGAGAATCCTTTCAACTACACTGATATCTGTTATGGCCTCATATTCCAGTGTAGCAGCTCTAATTAGTCTTGGACATCAGGGTGATCTAGAAATGAATGATACATGATTTTGGCCTGGATTCACCATTCTATCGCAGAATGGTGAATCCAGCGAAAACGGGGGGCAGGGGGGCGAAGGGGGGTGGGCCTGCGAAAGCCGGCAGCCATCACACCATCGTGGTGTAATCACTGCCGGCTTTCGCACCCAATAGCGCCACCGTAAAAGGTGGGGCTATTGGGCACGCTACTGGCGATGATAACGGTGCTTACCTTATCGCCGCCAGCGAAGACATCATGGAGTCCGCCCCGACGCCACCCCGACTCCTCCCCTCGCCGCCCCAACTCCACCCCGACTCCGCCCCAGCAAACGATAAGCTTTACAAAATAACCCCCTTCGTGTTTTTGAGATATGTATGATAATGTAAAACAGTCTTCTAGATATTATGGGCCTTCTTTACATCTACAGCATTAACTTTAATCCAGTGTGCCTCTATCCAGTTTTGCCTGGTTCATACCCAGTGTATGTATTCCTATCTGGAATGCTCACTTTCAGGATTCCTGGAGGTTGTTCTGATCACTCCCTAAAGAATAATGAGGGTCATATGGGAGTAGGTAGGAGAAGCTGACATGTATCCTATGGGTGATGTCCATGGAGTGGTGATAATGCAGGTACATGCCTTCCTATTAAAGGGACACACTAATCTATCTTTACGTGTTTGTCATGGTTATAACAACCTTGAAAATATTTTGTATGTTCTACAGCATATCTTTATTATCACACACTTTTTTTAAGAATATCTCTGATATCTCATCCATTTTCAGGTTACTTAGTCATTCCTTTTAATGTCTCACTTGCAGTTTTATATGAAGCCTTGCTGTAAGAAGTTTTAATGATTGTTATGCCAGAGATAAGGTTTGCCCCTTACCAGGATGAAAGTCAGACCTTGCTTCTAGTCACAATGGTTCTAGCTACTAGAATCTTTAGGCCATTAAGGACCATTTCGGAATGTACTTCAATCACTGGTCCTGAGTCACCTTGACTATTGTATAACATTGCTGGTGGGTCTGCCAGACAACTTGCTGAGAACACTGCAGTTAGTGCAGAAGGCCACACTGTGGATTGTTTGGGTTTGCCTAAACTTGAGCATATAAACTCCATGCTCCATCATCTACACTGGTTACCAGTAAAATTGTGGGCAAGGTTTTATCTGATGGTTATGGTACATACGTTGTTGTATACAGGGGTTGACAATGACTTGAAGAAAATGCTATCATGTTATACCCCAAGTAGGATTTTGCATTCACAATCCACGGGTTTATTGAACATGCCATCAGTGAAAGAGACTAGGTTATCTCAAACTCAGGCAAGAGTTTTTGCATTTGTCACCGTAGCACAGTGGAATAATCTGCCATTTGAGTTGAGAGGAATGCAGGATGTGAAAGACTGAAGGAAGGGGGTAAAAATACATCTTTTTCAAGAAGCATATGATATTAATGAGATGAATTGTTATGTAATGTTTAGTAATATACGGGTGCTATTTTTCATATATGTGCTAAATCTTATGTGTTATGAATGTACTTATGTGATCCGCCCTGGACACATTTTAAATGTGGAAGTTACAGAATATATGTTCAAATAAATAAAATAAAATTCTTGAGAGGTTGAAATCTTAAGCTGCTTTATTTTCCGGGAAGTGGAGTCTTAGCTCTATCTTCTAGAGCATCCATTCAACAGCAGGTAAGGTTGTAAGATGTATTCAGTTAGTTTCTATATTTAGTCAGCATCTTGCTAAGCCAATGAAAATGACAACATGGTGATTGATTTCTAATTAAATCTGTATTTGTATCTTTTCATATGTGCTACATGCCACTTATCTTTTCTTTTTAGGGCCCTTATCAATTAATCCTTGAGAAATGCCTGTATAGTATACATAGATCTGGGTGTGATTACCAAAAATAGATATTCCATTCTTCTTTAGTGGTCTATTTGCTAAAAGGTTTCTCCCATTTTGTGTCTCTAAGTAAAATGCTAACTGGTTGATTTTAAAAGCCCTACTCGCTCCAAAGCCGGGAGATATGCAGGTGACTTGGCACGGTGGTGATTTGGCATGGTGTGCACTGTGCAGGTACTCGTGAATCTCCCAGTATGTGCACAAAAATAATTGTTGCCAAAAGGTGCGGGGCATGGGTGGGCTGGGACTGAGATATGATTTATGCACATGCCTACTTATCCACACAAGCACCTGCCAGGGTCCCCTACCACGTAACTTTACTTCTGTTCTGGATGGCGTGTAAGTCATAAAATTAAAAAATTAAAAAAAAAAAGTTACTTAGCGAGGTTAAGGGTCTGGCCTAACAGGGTAAAAGGTAGGCAAAATAACAGGGGGGGTTAGGTAGGCTGATTGATTAATTGGGTGAATTGGGGACAAACTGAGAAAATGGGTTCTAACATTTCCTCACTTATGTGAGGAAGGCAACATTTGCGCGTACACACGCACGTCGATATGAAATTTGATTTTAACATGCATCTACGTGTGTATGTTTTAAAATCAGTGTCCATGTGTACACACTGGCAAATGCGCACACATGTGCTCCCGCATGGCTCTTAAAATGTACCTCTAAGTAAATAGGACCTGTAGGAGGTCATTTTCAAGGGAGTTACGCGTGTAAATGTAACATATTATCATAGCAATTTTCAAAAGCCATTTACGTGCGTAAAGTGTACTTACATGTAAAACTAATGGACAATTCAATGACATGGAGGGGTCAATTTTAAAAGAAGCGTGCATGTGTCCATGTGGGTGTGGTTCATGGTACACACACATGGATGTGGCTGCTTTATAACATGCATGCTGGATTTTAATATCCACGCACGCATGAGCGAGCGAGTGTCCTCTAAAATGCGTAATGGGGGAATTTAAGAAAGAAACACATGGCAACGCAACAGGGCCTTCCCCAGTTCCCTGCCAATCTGCTCCAATTAAGGAGAGGACTGGGAGGGAACTTTCTTATATCCCTAACTTCCCTTCTTCCCTTTTCCCCTGTCCTCCCCATCCCCTAAACTAACCTTAGCTATCCCCAAATATTTTGTTTTTATACTTAACTGCTACTTCGGACTAGTGGCCGCTGTCCTGGCCAGCCCCCTCTCCGCCCAGCCCCCACCTTGCGGCCTGCCCCTTTTCAATGGCCCGGCACTTCTGCGTGTATTGGGGATTATGCACGTGGACAGGCCCTTTCTAAAATGCGCTTGGTGCGCACACGGCCCGGCCACCCATGTAACCCCCGTGCACATGTTATAAAATACAATATCCATGCGCACATGCGCACAGGATTTTAACATCCAAGCACGCATGTACGGTTGGCCCGCGACTCGCTTGTGTGGGGGTAATTTTCAAATTATGCGTGGCAACACGATCACCCTTTTTCACAGTCCCCTCCCAGGAGCAGACTGGGAGAGAACTTCCCTAACCCTATCCTTCCTTCCTCTTCCCCTCTCCTCCCCAACTCCTAACCTAACCCTACCTAGCCCCAATTTTTTTATTTTTATTCTTGCTGCTCCTTGGGAGCAGAAGTAAACCTCATACGCGCGCTTCCCCGGGACAGCATCTAATGGCACTGTCACGGCCCGCCCCCCAGCTCGCCCTTCCCTGCCCAGACCCTGTCCCCTGGCCCGCCCCTTTTGAAATGCCCGGCACTTTAGCATGTAATGGGGGTTACGCACGTGGCCGGGCCCTTCCAAAAATGCATGCGGCATGCGCAGGGCCCAGCCACGGGCGTAACCCCCGTAATTCACGTGTGCAGGGCTTTTAAAATTTACTTGACAGTGTACAATTTTCAAAAGCCTACTTACACAGGTAAAGTGCATTTTACCCATGTAAAACCCAGTTTTATGTTTAAATCTGGTTATTGACTCATCAATAAAAGCTTACATGAACCAGTTACCTGGCATTTATCAATGTAATCCAGGCATGATACAACAGTTTACAAACAATATCATCTCAAGGCTTCTCTTAGTAACTCCTAACATCAAGAGGTATTATTAACCAGCAGCAACCAAAACCCAGTTTTAAGCATGTAAATCTTTTGAAAATTACCCTCCCAGTTTGCTTTTCTCAATGTTACTATTCCACTTTGGCTAAAAGTATAAACAGACTTGATTTTGGTCCTGATAGTTGTTTGTACAGTTTGTGTGGAGTGGCATGTGGTATTTTAGAGCATATATGAGGCAATATGATGATTAAAATGTGGGCAAGAAATTTTAGTTTTTGCCTTTAGTTGAAACTGATATGATGGTGTGGCATGCTCATTGTGTTTCATTCACCCAATTCTAGATTTTAGCAATGTCAGGATAGCATATCAGGAAAGAGATAATGAGGCTTGAACATATGGTAATTAAACTAATAGTGATTCTGAGCAGGAGCTAGTAAAAAGGAGGTGAGTTATTCATTAAATCTGATGAATAACTTGTTTTCTGAAATTTTTGTAAATCCCCATTTTGGGTAAATCAAACTATTCATGCATAATTGTAAAACCTGCATATTTTTATATGAATGCAATAGTTTCATTGTAGTTGATTTAATGGTATTGCTGTTACGTTTCAATTTTTTGTCACTTGGTACTTCACAGATGAAAAATATCTATCAGTAAAAATTGTCAAACATTGTCTTGTCCAACTTATTACTGCCAAATTTAATAAAATATGGTCATTTTCAGAAAGACAATTATAAAAATGATTTCTTCAGTTGAAAAAAAATTGGCTATTTTCTAGCTTATAAGATTCTTTTCATCTGAGGTACAAATTGTGTGGAAGAATAAAGTTAGCTAACCTGAAACCTGTCTTTTCGTGTTTTCTAAAACATGGGTTGACATTCACCATCTGGGCTGGACCTGTGACTCAGGCCATAGCACTGTGCACTGCTGTCCATCTGCATGAGAAGGCCAGCACAATTCAGGTTCTCTGAGTGCATAATGTGTTCAGATCTGCAGAAGGAGGGGAGGTGGCTACCACTATGGTGGCAACTCATGCCAGCACAAGAAGAACACTAAGAACATAGTTTTGGAGGGAATTTCTTCCACGGTTGGTGAAGGAAGCCACATTTACCTAACAGACTGTCTGGAATGGGGGGGGGGGGGGGGGGGGGGGAGAGGGAAGACAGCAATGTGGATAAAATGTGGGAAAACTGTCAGTACAACCCACATTGTGAAGTACAGTAACAAAACTGGGTACAAAACTCTAGAATTCAGAGCATCAATGCCTCACTGTTCATAGGTCGATTTTAACACTAGCTAATGTAGCTCATTAACCAAGTAGCCCAGGCTTCCCTTACTGGAAAAACTGAAAGGCTGATGAATATAGGGATAATATAGAAAAACATTTGTGATTTAATGACAGTAAAAAAAATGATGTCTTGATGACAAGGTACCCGTAATTACAAATTTCCAAACTCATGTGCCTTTCTCTGAGTTTTGTAACACTGTTGTAAATCATTTTTAATCAGTTAATAAATGTTTTTGTTTGGATGATTATATATACTTGTTACCCGCTTCAAATAAATACAACGAAAGTGCTAAAAAGAATCTAAACTTGCTAGGTACTGTATATTCTTGAAATACTTAATGACATATGCAGTAATGTTTGCACAAGAAAGTAATCAGTTGAAGCACTGCGTATATGAAATGTTTAAAGCTGTTACTCAGGCCATGATTCACAATCTCTCTGTTGATATTTGTGGAAGATTACAAAATGCAGTCCACAAGACTGTGTTACTTGTCCTGACTGGCATTATATTAAAGTTCTGCATTTTGTACCCAAGAAGCATTGGGTATAGATATGCAGCTAAAGTTGGTTTTTGTTTTTTTTTTTTTAAATCATAAAGCTTGACTCCAATGTAAGAGCAATAAAATGTGCAGCATTTAGCTTGCTTGCAGTACATGCACTGGTAACATCTTCTTTGTTTCACAATGTACCCACAGCAAATCCTACCAGGGCAGGCGGACGAGATTTCCCTGGCTCAGCCGAGGTAATTCGGGAATCCAGCAGCACAACAGGCATGGTGGTTGGAATTGTGGCGGCGGCAGCGCTATGCATCCTCATCCTCCTTTACGCCATGTACAAGTACAGAAACAGAGATGAAGGCTCTTACCATGTCGATGAGAGTCGAAACTACATCAGTAACTCGGCACAGTCCAATGGGGCTGTGATCAAGGAAAAACAGCCCAACAGTGCTAAAAGTTCCAATAAAAACAAGAAAAACAAGGATAAAGAGTACTATGTCTGATCCCAACACCCTAAAGAACACTTGTATAGAAAATAGTCTTCATTTTACCCAAGACATAATAAAAACTTATTTACGTTACTTTTTATGAAGCACATAAAGTAGAAGACAGGGATTACAATCAGAAAGGAAAGACTGTTTTTAAAACAAAAAACAAGCATTTCAAGGTTTTGTTTCCCAGAAACAAGAGCCAATAAATTCCCTAACGTTCAGTGTTTTTTATTTACTCTGCCTGTCTTTATGTTGCTGGAACATTATGGAGAGACAATGATGACACCATGCATTCATAAAGCAAGGAGTATTACAATATCAAGGCACAATACAAAAGAAGCTACCTATGATTCTGGATTTAGCCAAAGTGCTAGAGCTTTCTTGAAAAGTAAGATGAATTTATTGCCAGTGAAGACTTTGGTCATTATGAATGACTCTACGTGCACATTTTATGAGTTTGCTTCCTGGTGCACCGAAGCAATGATTGGACCTTACATTTGGAATGAGGTGCTGACTTTTCAGAAGACTTACTTTACGTAAAAAGTCCCTTTCTGGTTGTGAGGAAAACAGTATGGAGGCCTTATTTTCAGAAATGTGGAATCTAAGGCACATTTTCACAAAAAAAGAATATTAAAAAAAACAAAAAAAAAAACAAAAACAAAACAAGAGGGCATAGATGCAATCACTGGGAAATTTTCATGCACGCTTAATATGTTATTACATATGTTTATATCAAACACATCTATATGTGCTTTCTGGACTGTGATAAGTGATGTTTTATAGCCTGTTGTATAGAAATTGCAAAAATATATCTGCTCTTCAGCCATTTTTGGTAAACTCAATGTTCTAAGTGTTGCTAGGTATAGAAAGTTTTATGACATCTGAAGCAACCAACATGGTTCAGTTTTTTGCAGGCATTATGAATTGTCACAGACTTCTTCCCTCTTTTACTTTGCACTGTCGTGGGTATGCAGATGGGGATGTGTATGAATGTACATACAATAAGTCAGCTATTTTTTCTTACCTGTACAGCAGCCTCTGGTGCTGCAGTTTTATCGACTGAAAGAAATGATTTAGAAAACAATCATATAGAAACCTCCACACTGCCCTCACCCCCTCCCACCTCCACAAACTCCGAAATAAAGTGATATGTACTTCCCAAAAGTTTAAAAAAATATAGTGCATTTATGGTTCCTTTCTTGTTATGTTTCCTTATCAGAGACCTTGGTTCAGAAAATATGACTAAAACTTTGTTTTATTTTGTTTTTATTTCAATCTTAAATGACATTTGGATCATATAAAATGATATAGTATTCTGTTATACCATGGATTGCTATTACCACCAATGCTAACAGAATCAAGTAGTCTGCATTAAATGACCCTAGCTGCTATAACACATTATTTTTTATTAAAAAAGGAGTATATTCTATGACCCAAAGTGCATGCTGTACATTTTTAAGTGTGCATTCATTCATAAAAGTATTTTAAAATAAGTTAATTGTGTAGTATTAAAATGGTATCTTAACAGACATCAAAATATAACTCAGTGATCATTAAACTATATTTTAAAATAAGTTTTTGTTCTTAGTGAAAAAAAACTGGAAACAACATTAAGGATCTGTATCTATTTTGTTTAATATATTGTTTCAGTAAGCTTTCAGCAATAAATTGTAGGATAACATATCACTTATCAGGAGATTCAAAGAGAATACATTAGGCTGAGAGAGGGTACTTCAAGAGAAATCATCTGAGTGACTGGAAGGCCTCCTGGGAGGAATCTAGATGTTCATACTTTACAGATGGGAAGGAGGAATTTAAAATTAGCTTTAAACAGCAGGGGTAACAAAGAAACAGATCTTGTGTTATTCACTCTAGGGAGAATGAATGATGCTGGGACCAGGTGCAGCTAACTCGGACAAACCTTAGAAACCTTTGCTGCTGACAAGAAAATGGTTTGCCAAACGGATTTAGTAGGAGCGTGATGCTTTTTTTTTTTTTTTTTTTTTAATTGGCTTTTTGCTTTTGTGAGTATTTCATAAATGAAGGGGAAACATCCAATATTATACATTCAACAATGTGTCTTACCCAAGTCTTTACCTGTTTACTCCCAACTTGACATCATCGCAATGTAACTGTACTCAGGGAAAGACAGTGAAAAGGTAGATCAAAGGTCACACTAAATTTGCTTATGCTCAGCTCTATGAACTGTGTTGTACAGAAACAAGTATGTGTTTGGAAAGAATCAAACTAATTGGAATATGTAGAATTCTAAAACCAAGAAAATGCACATTTTAGCCAAATAATTCTACTGTTAATTTTAAGCTTGGAATTCAAACAGTACTATATTTATATAAAACATGTCAACCAATTGTTTTTAGCAAAATAACATACAACTGTAATTACTTAGCATCATACTTTAATAAATCTTACAAAGGGGATAGAAAATTGTCATAGTTTGTCATATACAATTTTTGCATAGCTGTTCCTCATTATTTTTCTTGTCATAAAACTACAAACAGATATATGTAATGGATCAGTGCATTAGCAGCTTCAGGGTGTCAATAATAGAAAATAACTCCTTTAAAAATAACTAATAGAAATTTTATCCCATCTACAGTATGTACCATAATTTGTCTGGTTGAGATGGCTTTTCTATTACTGTAATGTGTTGCCTTTCCTAACAAAGTAATTAAGTAATGTGTGAAATGGTTCATCCCCAAGAAATCAAGAGGCCAGATACCCCTTACCTTATAGTGCTTTGTGTAATAGTTACCTAACAGTTTTCTTTTCTTTTTTCTTTTTTCTTCCTCTTTTTTTTTTGGCAAGGTAAATTTATCCATAACTGAAAATGCTAAGCAAGTGGAATTTACTGTTTTGTTAATAAAATGTTTCTTAATACAAATGTTGATGTGTTTTTATTACTTTATCCAACACTAACATTTATGTTGAGAATCAGAGGGTTTACTGCTGCGTGAATTTATCATAAGAACATAAGAAGTTATCATACTGAATCAGACCAAGGGTCTATCAAGCCCAGCATCTTGTTTCCAACAGTGGCCAATCCAGGTTACAAGTGCCTGGCAAGTACTCAAACATTAAATAGATCCTATGCTACTAATGCCAGTAATAGCAGCGGTAATTCCCTAATGGGCAGATTTAATTCCCCCGTGCACGTAAAATTCGGGGGTTATGTGTGTGGCCGGGCCTTGCATGTGCTGTGCAATTTACAAGGGGCCCAGCCATGCGTGTAACCCCCAATACACACTCAAGAGCCAGGCCTCGGCAAAGGGGCAGTCCAGGGGTGGGGAGGGGTGGTCCAGGGGGCGGGGTGGGGCTGGAGGCGGCTGGTACAGCTCAGGAGCTGAAATAAGTTCTTAAACAAAGAAAAAAAACAAGGTAGGAACTGATAAGGGGTCGGGGAGGAGAGGGAAAGAGGGAGGGAGGGTAGGTAGGGGGGTAGGAACGTTCCCTCTCTGCTCCGCTCCCTCCGGCCTGGGAGGAAACTGGGGGAGGCCCGATCTTGTCGCCATGCTTAAATTGGCAAAATCTCCCCCCTCCCCCTGGCCGCTATGCGCAGATTATAAAATCCAGCATGCATGTGCATGCGACCCCCAGATTTTATAACATGCGCGCAGCCATGAGCGCATGTTATAAAATATGTGCGTCCCTATGCATGCGCCGGGTCCTGCATGCACATGATCGCGAGTGCGCTTTTTTAAAAATCTACCCCTAAGTTAACTTGATTAATAGCAGTTTAAGGACTTCTCCTCCAGGAACTTATTCAAACCATTTTTAAACATAGCAACATTAACTGGGCTAACCACATTCTCTGGCAATGAATTCCAGAGCTTAATTGTGCATTAAGGGGCAGATTTTCAAAGGCTTGCAAAAAGGGGCGGTCCGGGGGAGTGGTTGGGGGCTTGGCGGCAGATCAGGGGCGGCCCGGGGCGTGGCTGGGGGCGTGGCGGAGGTCCGGGGGCAGGGTCAAGTACTCCGGCACAGCGGACTGTGCCAGGGCATGGCGCGCCAGCGCATGTAAGTTACACCTGCCTTGGGCAGGCATAACTTTTTCAACAAAGGTAGGGGGGGGGATTTAGTTAGGACTGGGGGGTGGGTTAGATATGGTAGGTGGGGGGGAGCCGGAGAAAAAGTTCCCTCCAAGGCTGCTCCGATTTCCGAGCAGCCTTGGTGGGAACAGGGAAAGCCATCGGGGCTCCCCTCGGGCTCGGCGCGTGCAAGGTGCACGTGTGCACTAGGGATGTGAATCGTTTTTTGATGATTTAAAATATCGTCCGATATATTTTAAATCGTCAAAAATCGTTAGGGCCACGATACAATACCAATTCCCCCGATTTATCGTCAAAAAATCGTAAATCGGGGGAAGGGGGAGGGCAGGAAAACCGGCACACTAAAACCCCCTAAAACCCACCCCCGACCCTTTAAATTAAATTCCCCCCCCCTCCCGAACCCCCCCAAATGCCTTAAAGTACCCTGGGGTCCAGCGGCGGTCCGAAACGGGCTTCTGCTGTTGAAGCATGTTGTCTTCAGCCGGCGCCATTTTGCAAAATGGACGCCGCAAAATGGCCGCGGCCATAGACCAACACGATTCGACCGCAGGAGGTCGCTTCCGGACCCCCGCTGGACTTTGGCAAGTCTTGTGGGGGTCAGGAGGCCCCCCCAAGCTGGCCAAAAGTCTCTGGGGGGTCCAGCGGGCGTCCGGGAGCGATCTCCTGCCGCGAATCGTTTTCCGTACGGAAAATGGCGCCGGCAGGAGGTCGTTCAGCGAGGGTTCCGGACCTCCGCTGAACGACCTCCTGCAGTCGATCTCCTGCCGGCGCCATTTTCCGTACGGAAAACGATTCGCGGCAGGAGATTGCTCCCGGACGCCCGCTGGACCCCCAGGAGGTCGCTTCCAGACCCCCGCTGGACTTTTGGCAAGTCTTGTGGGGGTCAGGAGGCCCCCCAAGCTGGCCAACAGTCTCTGGGGGTCCAGCGGGCGTCCGGGAGCGATCTCCTGCCGCGAATCATTTTCCGTACGGAAAATGGCGCCGGCAGGAGATCGACTGCAGGAGGTCGTTCAGCGAGGGTTCCGGACCTCCGCTGAATGACCTCCTGCAGTCGATCTCCTGCCGCGAATTGTTTTCCGTACGGAAAACGATTCGCGGCAGGAGATCGCTCCCGGACGCCCGCTGGACCCCCAGAGACTTTTGGCCAGCTTGGGGGTCCTCCTGACCCCCACAAGACTTGCCAAAAGTCCAGCGGGGGTCCGGAAGCGACCTCCTGCGGTCGAATCGTGTTGGTCTATGGCCGCCACCATTTTGCGGCGGCCATTTTGCAAAATGGCGCCGGCTGAAGACAACACGCTTCAACAGCAGGAGCCCGTTTCGGACCGCCGCTGGACCCCAGGGTACTTTAAGGCATTTGGGGGGGTTCGGGAGGGGGGGGGATTTAATTTAAAGGGTCGGGGGTGGGTTTTAGGGGGATTTAGTGTGCCGGTTTTCCTGCCCTCCCCCTTCCCCCGATTTAGCTATGGACCGCCGCTGGATCCCAGGGTAATTTAAGGCATTTGGGGGTGGGGGATTTAATTTAAAGGGTCGGGGGTGGGTTTTAGGGGGTTTTAGTGTGCCGGTTTACGATTTTAACGATTTTCACGATATTCTAAACACCCAAACGGCAACGATACGATTCCTCCCCCTCCCAGCCGAAATCGATTGTTAAGACGATCGAGGACACGATTCACATCTCTAGTGTGCACCCCCTTGTGTGCGCCGACCCTGGATTTTATAACATGCACGCGTTAGTGTGTGCATAAAATCGGGCGTAGATTTGTTTGCGCTGGGGTGCACGAACAAATCTATGCCCGCGTATAATTTTAAAATCTGGCCCAAAGTGAAAAATAATTTTCTCTGATTTGTTTTAAATGTGCTATTTTCTAACTCCAAGGAGTGCTCCCTAGAACTTCTATTGTCTGAAAGAGTAAATAACCAATTCACATGTACCCATTCTAGTCATCTCATGATTTTATAGACCTCTGTCATATCCCACATGAGCCGTCTCTTCTCCAGGGTAAACAGCCCTAACCTCTTTAGCCTTTCCTCAGAGTAGAACCGTTCCATCCCCTTTATCATTTTGGTTGTCTTTCTCTGTATCTTCTGCAGTGCAACTATATCTTTTTTTAGATGTTGCAACCAGAATTTCACACACTGCAGTTTCACCATAGAGTGATACAGAGGCATTATGACATTCTCTGTTTAATTTACCATTCCCTTCCTAATAATTCCTAAAATTAATTTGCTTTTTTGACCACTGCAGCACATTGAGCTGATCATTTCAATTTTTATCCACTATGACACCTAGATCTTATTTCTGGTTAATAACTCCTAATGTGGAACCTAACATCATATAATTACATCATGGATTATTCTTCCCTATATGCATCACCTTGCACTTGTTCACATTAAATTTCATCTGCCATTTGGACGCCCAATCTTCCAGTCTCGTAAGGTTCTGCAATTTATCTCAATCCACATGTGATTTAACTACTCAATAGGGGTAATTTTCAAATGGAGTTGTGCACATAAATGTAACTACTATTGTAGCAATTTTTAAAAACCATTTACTCAAGTAAAGTGTACTTACTCGCGTAAAACCTATGGACAATTCAATGGCATATATCGTAGCAATTTTCAAAAGCCCACTTACTCAGTAAAATTCATGTACTCAAGTAAAACCCAGTTTTACTTGAATAAATGCTTTTTAAAATCAGGCCCTTAATAATTGTGTATCTTCTGTAAATTTGATCACCTCACTCATATCCCTTTCCAGATCATTTATAAATATATTGAAAAGCGCCGTTCCAAGTATAGATCCCTGAAGCACACCACTGATTATCTTTTTCCATTGATAAAACAGACCATTTAATTCTATCTGTCTTTTAACCAATTTGCAATCCATGAAAGGACATCACCCCGTATCCCATGACTTTTTAGTTTGCTTAGAAGCCTCTTATGAGGGACTTTGTCAAACGCCTTCTGAATATAAAAATACACTACATCTACTGGTTCACCTTTATCCACATGTTTATTAATCCCTTCAAAAAATGAAGGGGATTTGTGAGGCAAGACATCACCTGGAAGAAAAATAGTTCACCATATTTTCAAAACCTGGAGATTCACAGGTATCCAAGAGAGCGCAGTCCTAAAACATGTGTTTGGCAAGTTTTTTTCCTTTTTACCATGACAGTAAATTTAGTCAGCTCCACCCACAAGGTTCATATCCTGCTTTGCGTTATTTGAAATGCATGTGTTTTGCACACATTGGCACTTATACAGTAAAGCTTAGCATGCATGTTAAGACCATTCTGCATACACTAAATATACCATGCTATTCAATAAGACCCTAACATTAAAGTTACTGGTGGTAGGGTGGACATGCTAAAGACAGCATCATCACATGTGGAAATGCAGGAACTTCATGTGCAAATGAGGATTAACATGTACATCATAAATAACTTGGTATACTCTTCGCCATACACTATTTACTGAGTGCTTGGTAAGGCCTAATATTTTACACCTGCCTTAGACCAGGTGTTAAACTTTTACTATGCACAAGTCGGCATCCCTAAATCCATATGGAAATCCCCCAAAATGAAATGGATAGCTAGTATGGGAGATCTCTCCTTGATTTAAGCAATTAAAATCCTCCTCTAGGCTATCACAGCCTGTTCCCCTCTCTATGTGCTAGATAATAAGTACCCTCCACCTCCAGCACTGCTCCTTCCTGGTTCCCAATCCCTTGATGATGTCATCAGTAGGGAGTCCTTTCTGGGGCTTTCATTATCCAAGCCCCCATGAGTAAATTTCATCTAGACCCAGCTAGGCTAGACCCAATTCTACCCCATATCCACCCCTCCAGGATGGTCATTAACCATGCTAGAGTTCCATAAATTCTTCACCAACAGAAAGGATCACAGAGCCCTCTTGTCAGCTCAAATCATTGAAAATTGATTTACCTAATGTGTTGGGTAGGGGAGAGGGAGAGTGAGTACAGATGATATTGTGAGGGTGTAGCTTCCTATGTAGCACATGGAGAGAGGGTCAAGAGAGTGAAGGGGCCAGTCCTCAATGGGGATTCTTTCTTATTGATAAGATCAGGAAGGGTGGCTTCAGTGGGGGGTTTAATCAGCATATTGTGATGATAAGGGAGTTAGCCCTAGCCATGTTGGAGATATGTGAGAGAGAACACCCATACCAATTGGCCTTTTTATTTTGGACTGGTTTGTAATTTGTATAGGGCATTTCCCAAGTCAGGTAGCATGCACACAGCACATTTTTTTGAGTTATAGTACATGCTGCTACCTTCTGCACACTAATGTGCTGAAGTGTTAATGTGCCTTAAGTGGTGTTGTAGCATTCATCTTAAAATTGCAGTTACTCGCATAACAAATGCATAGGCCCCTTTAATCCTAGAAAATATAAGCCATTCATTTCATTTGAGGCATGTCCCTGAGCAATGTTATCTGCAGAAACAACACCATATATATAGAAATAAAGCCTCTCTTTTCACTTTTATTAACCACACATTTATGTACAATTGCTACAGTGGGGTTTGCCTGTAAATGCAGGGAAAGCAGTGAGGTGTTTACTTTTATGGTTTGTATTACTTATCCAATTATACAGTATGTAAGGAAACCAAAGCACATAGTCTGGGGCTCTGCAACATGTTTTTTTTTTTAACTCATGTTTTATATGATGTACAGAAATATGAACAATAAACCCTTTGTCCATCCTCCACTTTTTCTAACTTTCCTATAGTTTTCATTTTATCTTTTGTAAATAAGCAATTACCCATAGAGAAGGTAATTTTATAGCAGCCTGCATAGTGGTAAAGCCACAGTGTACACTCAGGGGTAGATTTTCAAAAAGCGCGCCTTCGTGTACTTTTGTTGGCGCATCAGGCGCCAACAAAAGTACGCTGGATTTTAGTAGATACGCGCGTATCTGCTAAAATCCTGGATCGGCGCGCGCAAGGCTACCGATTTCGTGTAGCCGGCGCGCGCCGAGCCGCGCAGCCTACCTCCGTTCCCTCCGAGGCCGCTCCGAAATCGGAGCGGCCTCGGAGGGAATTCGCTATCGCCCTCCCCTCACCTTCCCCTCCCTTCCTCTACCTAACCCACCCCCCCGGCCCTGTCTAAACCCCCCCCTACCTTTGTTGGGGGATATACGACTCCCGGAGGGAGAAGTAAATCCGCGCGCGCCAGCGGGCCGCTGGTGCGCCTAGATGCAACCCAGGGACGGTTCCGGAGGGCGCGGGCACGCCCCCGGACCGCCCTGACCGAAACCATGCCCCCGGGCCCGCCCCCAAAACGCTGCGTCCCGCCCCGAAAATGCCGCGCTGATCGGCCCCGCCCCGGCACGCCCCCGACACGCCCCCCTCGGAAAACCCTGGGACTTACGCGAGTCCCGGGGCTCTGCGCGCACCGGCAGGCCTATGTAAAATAGGCGCACCGGCGCGCAAGGCCCTGCTCGCTTAAATCCGGGTGGATTTACGCGAGCAGGGCTCTTAAAATCCGCCCCACAGATATTACCAAGTATTTTGAAGGGAAACTTAGGTGCATAAACCTGCTTTGAAAATACTTGAGAAATGGGCTGAGTACATGCGCCAGTTATCTCACACAAAGTTGCACCTGCCAGAGGTAATTTACGTGCAAATCACAACTCCGTACCATCTCTGCTTCTGGAACGCTTCTCCTCAGTACATATAAAAGTACACTAGAAACTGGGTTATGTGCAGACTTTGTCATGCACTGAGCCCAGGTCAATGTCTGAACAGCCATTAAAGGGCATAAAACTGGGTTTTACTTGTGTTTAAATGCCTTTAAAAATTGCCCCCTTCTTGTTTTGCATGCTTTTTAGACCTTTGTTGAAATGTTAAAAAAATACACTTATCTGTCCAGGACTCATATCTAATTTGCTTAGGAGTGTGTGTTTGTAAAATTATTCCACTTGTACATTTTTTATACTAAATATGTTTAGTCATAAATAAGCCTCATGCCTATTTTTAAATATAAAATACATTATACAATTCTTCAACTTTAAAAAAATGTAGCTATTTTATGGTATTCTTTGCTAAATTGTAATGTCTGACATTCATTTAAATTTAACTTTTGGGTGGCCGGCCCATGGCTCAGTTGGCTGGGACTGGGTTTGCTGTAAACACAGTGGGGTAGATTTTCAAACCGCGTGAATTGGCGTACTTTTGCTGGCGCATCAGGCGCCAGCAAAAGTACGCGGGATTTTAGTAGATATGTGCGTAGCCGCGCAAATCCTGGATCGATGCACGCAAGGCTATCGATTCTGGGTTCCAGATGGCTTCCTGGTTCACAGTGAATGGTCCCTGGCTCAGGACTATCACTGTAATGACTGGGAAGTTGGGAGGGGACATCAAATTGGGGAAAAAGCTCCTAGATAATTGCAAATGAAGGTTTATGATGTCAAATCCCAGCTGAACTAGAAGCAGGAGGAAACTGCTAGCTCAAAAAAACTGAAAACTTTTTAAATGTATAGAGAAAATAAATTTACTGCAGAGAAAAAAAATGTAGGATGGCATAAATAATTTAATTATTCCTACAATTTCCTAGCTCAATTCACTATGACTATACAGAATTATAGAATTATATTTTCCTTCTGGTAAAATCAGTGGCCTTCCCAACTCCTGCCATTTCTAATGAAGTCACCTTATTCATTGCTGGATTCTGTAATCAGTCACCATTGTGGAGCACAAACCGAAATGATATAATGAGAAAAAATCAAGTTGAAAAATGAAACTAAACCCTACCGGCATCTTATAAATTAATAGATTTATTTCTTTCAATCTAATGTATGCCTAAGCCCTATCAAGGTCAATGTGTGTTTGATTTAAATTCTTTTCATTTTTTTTTTAATTTATATTTTTTAGCTTCTTTCTCTATAAATCCATCAATAACAAAATGCCATTCCTTCAACTGTATTTCATCATAAGTTCAAAACAACTGTAAACCTGGCAATTTGACCTAGTTCCTTCCCTTTTCTATCGCCTCAGTCTTTCTTCTCCCTTGCCCATGACTGTATGTCTTAAATGGACCAATTTACTACAGAGGAGGTATTTAATATTTATTTTGATTTATATTCTGCCTTTCAACCACCTCAAAGCGGACTTCATTTAGGTAATGTAGGTATTTCCCTGTCCAAAACTGTTGCAAGGCAAACCTCAAAGTGGAGGATATTTTTTAAACCTCTGTGCTCATGGATAACTAGACAATTGCAATTATTCTAGTAAATGAGCTTATACAACCTGCTTATGTGATGCATCTTGGTTTTTATTTATTTGTGTATTTGCTTGCATTTTATATTTGAAACAGAAATGTCAGCAGAAAAGAACCAAATAGTCCATTCAGTCTGCCCAATAAGCTTATGGTAATATCTTCGGCGCCTTGTAGGTCACCCATGCTTATCAGTTTTCCCACACTGTAAAAGACAGGGTCCTTATTGGCTGGTGTTTGAATCAAATTCCCCATTATACCTTGCCATTGAAGCAGAAAGCAATGTTAGAATTGCAATAACAGTATGAATCCAATTCCCTTTTCCCCCCTGCTGTTGAAGCAGAGAGCATTGATGGAGTTGCTTCAAGGCTTCTTGGTTGAAGGGTAGTAACTGCCACACCAGCAAGTTACTCCATGCACTCTTTTCTTCTTTTTCAAGCTTTAGCCTTTAGGGATCCACAATATCTATCCCATGCTGTTTTGAATTCTTTTACTGTTTTGGTTTTCACTACTTCCTCCGGGAGGGCATTCCAGGCATCCACCACCCTCTTCATGAAGAAATATTTTCTGATGTTGGTTCTGAGATGTCCCCCCTGAAGTTTCATTTTCTGACCCCTAGTTCTACTGATTTCTTTTCAACAGATAAGGTTTGATATTTGTATATCATTAAAACCTTTCAGGTATCTGAATGTCTGTATCATATTACCCCTGTGCCTCCTCTCTTCCAGGGCATTCAAGTTCATATCCTTCAGTCTTTCCCCATAGATCTTCTGATACTGGCCCTACACCATTTTGGTAGTCCTTCTCTGGATTGCTTCCATCCTGTTTCCATCCCTTTTGAGGTAAGGGCTGAAGAATTGAACACAGTACTCCAGGTGAGGCCTTACCAAGGACCTATGCAAGGGCATCACCACCTCTATTTTCTTACTGGTTATTCCTCTATCTATGCAGTCTGACATTCTTCTGGCTTTAGTTATTGCCTTGTCACATTGCTTTGTCATCTTCAGATCATCAGACATTATCACACCTAGTTCCCTTTCACAGTCTGTGCTCATTAGCCTTTCACCACCCATCACTTAAAGCTCTTTTGGATTGCCACACCCCAGATGCATGATTCTGCACTTCTTGGAATTGAATTCCAGCTGCCAAATCTTTGACCACTCTTCAAGATTTTTTAAATCACTTTTCATTATCTCTCCTCCTTCAGATGTGTCCACTTTGTTGCAAATCTTAGTATCATCTGCAAATAGACAAACTTTACATTCTATCACTTCTGCCTGGTTGCTCACAAAGACATTGAACAGAAACGGTCCCAAAACCAATCCCCATGGCACTCCATTTAACACTGTTCTTTTTTAAGGGTAGGTTCCATTTACCATTTAATGCTATCTCCTGTCGTCAACCAGTTAGCAGTCCACGCTATTGCCTTGGCACCCACTCATAGGTTTCTCATTTTGTTCACAAGTCTTCTGTGTAAGAACATATCAAAAGCTTTACTAAAATCCAAGTAAATCGTATTGAGTGCTCTTCCTGATCCAATTCTCCAGTCACCCAATCAAAAAATCAATCAGATTTGTCTGACAAGACTTTCCCCTGGTGAATCCATGCTATCTTAGGTCAAGGAACTCACCAGATTATAGATAGTTCACTATCCTTTCCTTCAGCAGATTCTCCATTAATTTTCCCACCACTGAGGTGAAGCTAACCAGCCTGTAGTTTCCAACCTCCTCTCTGCACCCACTCTTGTGAAATGGGACCACCACCGCTCTTCTCCAATCTTGCGGCACCACTCCCATTACCAGGGATCTATTGAATAGGTCCTTCAGCAGTCTCGCCAGCACATCTCTGAGCTCTTTCAGTATCCTGGGATATACATCATCCAGCAGGGACAGGCCTTGTCCACTTTAAGTTTTCCTAGCTCTTCCCATACATTCTCTTCTGTAAATGGAGTTTCTTCTACTCCACCCTCATCCACAGTCTTGTCAACCAGTGACGGTCCTTCTCCAGGGTTTTCTTTAGTGAACACCAAATTAATTTGTTTAATATTTCAGCCATTTCTTCATCACTCTCCATCCATTAATCTCTGTCACCTTTCAATTTCACTGTACCACTTCGGACCTTTCTCCTTTCTCTGATATATCTGAAGAATGTTTTGTCACCCTGCTTTACCTCTTTGGAAATCCTTTCTTCCACCTGGCTTTTTGCTTTCTTGATTTCTTTCTTCATCTCCTTCAGTTTCACCAGATATTCTTCCCTGTGTTCCTTTTTTTGGGATCCTTTATATTTCTTAAACGCTGTTCTTTTTGCTTTTATTTTATCAGCCACTTCCTTGGAGAACTATAACAGTTTCTTATTTCTGCTACTTTTGCTTACTTCTCTAACATATAGATTTGATGTTCTTGTAATTGCTCCTTTTAGTTTGTCACACTTTTGTTCCACCTCTCTCATTTTCTCCCAGTCTTCTATTTCTACCTACAGGTACAACCCCATTTCTACAAAGTCCATATTTTTGAAATTCAAAACTCGGGTCTTCTTGTGACTTCTCTGTACCCTATTTGCAATATCAAATTATACTATTTCATGATCATTGGTGCTGAGGTAGGCACCCACCTGGACATTAGAGACATTATCCTCATTAGTGAGCACTAGGTTGAGTATAACTCCCTCCCTCATGGGTTCCATTACCATTTGTTTGAACAGAGCCCCTTGCAGGGCATTCACTATCCCTCTACTTCTGGTAGATTCCACAGAAGGAATACTCCAGTCTATATCCGGCAGGTTAAAATCTCCAACAATCAACACTTCTTTCCCACCTTCTGGATGTCTTTGACCACATCCCTATCTATTTCTTCCATTTTTCTCGGAGGCCTGTAAACCACTCTAGGAAAAATAGATGCACCATCAACTTTTTTTAGGATGACCCATAATGTTTCTTCTTTATCCCCACATTCCTTGCGATTCAGTTGCTTGAATATTGTTTTTGACATAAAGAGCTACTCTTCATCCTTTTCTGTCCTCTCTGTCCTTCCTTAACAAGTTATAGCCCGGTATGGCCATATCCCAATCATGAGAATTTGTGAACCATGTCTCTATAACAGCAACAATGTACAAGTCTGCCTCTACCATTAGGTCTTATACGTCTAGGATTTTATTGCCCAAACTATGAGCATTTATAATCATAGCTTTCCAATTTTTCTATCTTGATTTGTTGTACTTCCTAAACTCCTTTTCTGCTTTTTTGAGCTGATTGATTTTATTATCTGCTCCCACTTCCTGTATTGTTTGGGGGTGACATGTCAATTTTATTGGCCATATCCTGCCACCCCCATTCTCTAGTTCAAATGTCTGTTAATATATGATCTGAATTTCTCACTTAGAATCCTCCTTCTATACGATCTGAATTTCTCACTTAGCATCCTTCTTCCTGCTACAGCAAATGTAGGCCATCCTTACCATATAGCCTTTTACTGCTCTACACATGACCCCAGCCTCCAATGTATCCAAAACTATTTTCTGTACAGCACGTTTAAAACAAATCAGAAAAACAATTATTTTTCACACAGCAAATAATTAAGCTCTGGAATTCATTGCCAGAGGATGTGGTTAAAGCAGTCATTGTAACTGAGTTTAAAAAGATTTGAATAAGTTCCTGGGGGAGAAGTACATAAACTGCTATTAATCATGTTGACTTAGGGGGTAATTTTCAAAAGGAGTTACATGCGTAAATGTAGCTACTATTGTAGCAATTTTCAAAAGCCATTTACTCAAGTAAAGTGCACTTATGTGAGTAAATCCTATAGACAAGTCAATGGCATATATTGTAGCAATTTTCAAAAACCCACTTACTCAAGTAAAGTGAATTTACTCCAGTAAACCTGGTTTTTACTCGAGTAAATGCTTTTTAATATCAGGCCCTCAGGGAATAGCCACTGCTTATTACCAGCATCAGTAGCATGGGATCTGTTCAATGTTTGAGTATTTGCCAGGTACTTGTAACCTGAATTGGTCATTGTTGCAAACAGGATACTGGGATTGATGGACCCTCAAGCTACCTTACTGGGTCAGGCCGAGGGTACCATCAAGCTAGGGTGAGATAATATATTACAAAATTTCATCTTTGTGAAACTTTCCTCACTCCAAATGACATCAAATCTTCACTGAGGTGTACTGTGCTGTTCGTACATCTCACTCTACATGAGAAGCTGGACCCTAAACCCTAAAGCACCACCAACACCTCACTTTGACCTATTAGTTGGCCCTCCTATAGAGATATAAATAGTTGTACACTGTGAGGCCCTCCCCAGAGTCTGTCTCTCTCTCTCTCTCTCTCCCCATCCCCCCTATACCTTCTCCACAAGCCCAGAAATGACCAAAATGCAATTCTAAAAATGTATCAGGAAATGAACATTTTGGGTCTAACACCAGGAAAAAAGTAGTTATTTCTGGTGTTAAAACCCTGCAATAGCATGCGTTATGCAATCGCACAGTGCTAATATTGCCCCTCATTCCCTAAATCCCACCCAAACTCCTCCCTGATCCCGCCCCTCCCAAACATTTGATTCACGCCATGCGTTACTGTTCTTATCACATGCGTTATAGCGTTAGCGCACGCGTTAATGCATTATCGCATGCATTAACACCATAACGCATTTTGTTGAATGACCCTATAAGTATGAACTTAGACAGACATATGGCACAGAATATAAACCTGGATTTGTTAATAGTCACCCATTATATCTGTGTCGAGGGGGGGGATAGCAGGCTGGCTAAGATTTGCTGCCTTCCAGCTCTGCTGAATGTCATTCAGCAGAGAGCAGCACTCTACTATCCTGTAACATTACAGAAGGTGGGTGGGGGAGGGGGTGCAAGCACCAAACGTGCCTAGGAATGGTAAAATCCTAACTCTAACCCTGACAGAATATGGACCTCAAAGAGTCAAGTGTGGCTGAATTAATAGAAAATCCATGTATATGCTTAGAGGTCAATGTTCAAAGGGTTTAGCTACCTAACATTGGGAGTCATTTACTAAGCCATGGTATTGTCTCCTGAATAGGGAAATACAATGGGATTTACTAAGCTGTGGTGCTGGGTACTGCAGCTTGGAAAAACATTTGGTAAAATACCACACAGAAAAATACCACAGGTTTGTAGTTTCACTAACTTTGAGTAATGGAAGCCCCTCAGCCCGGTGTTGCCATCATGTTAAAGGGTCTGAGTAGCCTAAAGAAAACCCCCTCCCCCCCAAAAAAAAGTGTTCCAAAACTCTGGGTGCCTTGTGGAACACCCTGTCCCATCCCTTCCCTGCCCGCTGCCTCTAGAGGCAGTCCTAATGTCAAAATTTAAAAAAAAATGTAGTTTAACCTTGCATGGTAAATGCCCCTCCTCCTCCATTCCCAACCATGCCCCATTGAAGAAAATTACACCTCTGGTCTCCAATCCCACCCCAAACCTTAGGACCCCCCTCTGACCTTCCCTCAGCATACCTTTAAAAACCTTGAGCACCCTAGGCTCTGGGCCTTGCATCATGGGAATCAGAATGACACTGCTCGGCCACTTTTCAAGTTATTTCCCTAGTAATGAGCTGCTTTGTAAAGCATTTCAGTGCAAAACAGCTTATTACTATTTTGGCAATATTTGGCTTAAAATAATGCATAGTATTTAAAATACGATGCCTTATCACTAATGCAGGTTGTTTACTGCACTGTAAACGCCTAATGCAGCTTTGACAGTTAGGCATCTAATTTTGCCCCTATATAAATTCACTAGGGCTGAGCACCTCAAGTTATTCTTGATAAAAGTGGGCAATGCCAAGCCAGGAGGAAGTAAACTTGTGACCTACTCCTGAGGTTTTGACAGGCACATCTGGGTTGTGTGAAGTGAATCAGAGGGGTGTGGAGAGATTCTATCAGCTTTAGGATTGATTTAAGAAGGGTGGGAGGGAGGCTGCATGAGCTGCCTGCTCCAATTTTATGTTGGATTTGGGTAAGTGGAACGGAAAATGTAGGGGGAGGGATGGCTGTCTGCAGCTCTTTATGTTGAAATTTAGGAAGGTGAGAAAGGAGCTGTCCACTGCTCTTTATTGTTTATTCCGGAAGGTAGGTGATGACTTTGGAGGGAAATTTAAAAGGAGTTACATGCATAGGGGTAGATTTTCAAAGGGTTATGCGCGTAACCCCGAAAACCTGCTCCTGCGCGTGCCGAGCCTATTTTGCATAGGCTCAGCGGTGCACGCAAGCCCCGGGATGCACGTATATCCCGGGGCTTTGAAAAAGGGGCGGGAAGGGGGCAGGGGTGTGGGTGTGGCGCTATTCCGGGAGCGGGACTGAGGCCTCCGGCACAGTGGCTGTGTTGGGGGATGGTGCGCCAGCAGCCGGCCGGCACGCACAAGATACACCTGCCAGAGGCAGGCATAAATACCTGAAACAAAGTAGGTGGGGGGATTTAGGTAGGGCTGGGGGGTGAGTTAGATAGGGGAAGAGAGGGGGAAGGTGGGGGGGAGTAGAAGAAAAGTACCCTCCGAGGCCGCTCTGATTTCGGGCTAGATTTCAGAGTGGCCTCAGAGGGAATGGGGAAAACAATCGGGGCTCCCCTAGGGCTCGGTGCGCAAGATGCACAAGTGTGCACCCCCTTGTGCACACTGACCCCATATTTTATAACATGCGTGCGGCAGCGCGCACATGTTATAAAATCTGGCGTACATTTGTGCGCGCTGGGTAGCGCACACAAATGTACCCGCCCGTGCTTTTTAAAAAATCTACCCCATACAGTGTACTCAGAAAGGGCCAGATTTTGTAACCTGCATGCAGGCATAGATTTGTGTGCGCACAACCCGGCGCACACAAATCTATGCCCAATTTTATAACATGCGCGCGCAGACTGCCGGCAAGCCATCTCTGGGCCTAGCGGCAGTGGCAAGGCCTCTGGCCACGCCCATGCCTGTCCACGCCCCACCCATTTTTTCAAGCCCCGGCACATAAGTGGGTCCCAGGGCTTGCGAGCATTGCCGAGCCTATGCAAGATAGGAGTTACATGCATAGGGGTAGATTTTCAAAGGGTTATGTGCGTAACTTACGCATGTAACACCGAAAACCTGCTCCTGCGTGCGCCGAGCCTATTTTGCATAGGCTTGGCGGTACGAGCAAGCTCCGGGTCGCGCATAGGTCCTGGGGCTTTGAAAAAGGGGTGGGCAGGGGGCAGGGGCATGGGCATTCTACCGGTCCAGGGGCAGTCCGGGGGCAGGACCGAGACCTCCGGCACAGCGGCTGTGCCGGGGGATGGTACGCCGGCAGCTGCGCCCCAAAGTATTCACTTCACCTCTTCACTTTTTCCACATTTTGTTACGTTACAACCTTATTCTAAAATGGATAATATGCATTTTTCGCTCCTCAATCTACACACAATACTCCATATTGACAAAGCAAAATAGGTTTGTAGAAATTTGTGCAAATTGATTATAAATAAAAAAAACTGAAATATCACATTTACTTTATAAGATACTATGGGCTAGATGCACGCCCTTTTCCCAATTTTGGCACATACATCTTTGAAAATGCATCTTATAGCTGGTAACTTTCAAACGAACCCGCAAGCACACATGTACATATATATGTCAGCACGCACGCAGCGATGTGGCAATTTTATCACAAATGCACACATATGCTCATAGGTTATAAAATAGCCCCGGTGCACGTATGTGTGCCCCTAATTCTGCAACTGGGAGGTTCGAGCCTTGCAAGGTTGGGAATTTTATAACAGGTGCGCATCCATACCATGCCCAGTTTCACCAGTTCCTCCACCAGTTCTCCAGGCCTAGAGTTAGGTCCTCCAAGCGTCCCCAGTTCTTTATGCTGAATTCCCCCTTTTACCCCAGACCCCTTAAACCCCTCAAGGATGTCTGTATTTTTGTTTTTTAACTTTCACCTCCTCCATAGCAGGTAAACTTATACTGCACTGGGCTTGGGCGCATGCCCAGGTAAATAGATACCTTGTGCACACATCTCTTGGCCCCGCCCTGGAATGCCCATGCCCCGCCCACAGCAGGCCCATGTCATGCCCCTTTATCATTTGAAGTGAGATATTCTCGTATCGAGAGATATGCATGAATGTAGGTGGCTTTTAAAATAGGGTGGCACAATCATGTCCTACATGAATGCATGTGTCCCGATTATAGCGTGCTCCTGGTTTTTAAAAGTCACCTCTTAGGTGTGTAATGCTTTTTAAAAACAGGCACTTAGCCAGCTAATGCTGATTTTCAGTGCTATCTGGTTATGTTTAAGCACCTAAAGGCGGAGATCCCTAAATCTAGACAGCTATGCTTTAACCACTTAAAGTTAGGAAAATTTTAAGTGGAAATTCTAGGCAGCTAACTATGACTGAAAGAATAGCTTAAACAGACAACATTTGGCTGGCTAAATTAGAAGTGCTGCTATTTTTTAAAAAATTGGCCTGTTTTTTTCTCAGAGTTTTGTCCTCTGCAACTAATCTGCCAAAATGATGTTTTCTCTTATCCAAATAACTCATTTATAAATCTTAAGATGTAAAAGCCAGTCAGCGTTTGTGCTATTTGCTTGATTTTTCTGCCAATGCCTTTCTGCCATTTCAAAAATCTCAGCTTTTTGGAGAATCATGGGGACTTCTGTCTCGCCAATAGGCATACACACTTAGATGGTAACTTTTAAACAGCCGTGTGGGTGCACATATACGCGCGTAGGCCGGCTCGTGCTAATGGACGAGGCCATTTTATAACATACGCTCATATATGTGCACATACTATAAAATAGGCTGAATGCACATACATGTGCACGCAATTTTATACTGGCGCACATGTGCGCGCAAATGCCGTCTCTACCACATAAGTGGGGGCATTTGGTACATTCACACGCCAACACAATTACCAGTTTACTCATTCCATTCCCAGTTCGCCGTGGTAAAGAATAGGACTGCCTAACCCCGTAGTTAACTAAGCTACATTTTAGCTTGTTATCGCCAACCTTTAAAACCCTGCTAACCTCTTTAGTTTTTTTTTTGTTTCAGGACATCCATAGCAGAAGTAAACTTACACGGTAGGTAACCCCAGTGGGCGCTTGTGTGTGTAAATGTGCACAGATTTTATTTAGAAATGTAGGAACGCCCTTGCCCCGGCCAGAGCATGCCCATGCCCTGTCCTTTTTTGTGTGCATACCAGGAGATACACACGTACTCACGGACTTTTAAAAATCGGCAAAGTGCATGCCAGTCCAACTTCTGTGTGTATCACCCAGCTTCAGCATGCGGAGGGCTTTAAAAATTCACCCGTTAGAGGAAACAATCTGGTCAACTGCTTCACGTCTTTGGATGGATCATTCATCATTCAACATTGTTAATAGCTCATCCACTGAATCACCCTTTAATCTGGTACCAAAGTTCTCCAATTCCAAAACCAGATTATTAGAAATCAAGTTGGACTTAGCAAATAATTTATCAAATGATTTGAATTCTGATAGCTTTGAAACAATATTTTGTAGACAATTTCAAAATCTTTAATCACCAATTTAGGTGAACCGTGATCTGAGCAAAAAGTTAAAGCCATGGCCTTCCTGATGAACTGATCTAGTAACTACTTGGTGAAAATCAAGCTTGCCATGAGATTGTTTTCACAAGATGATAGGACAGCGTCATTACACAAATTAAAATCTGTCAATACACAAATTAAAATCTCCTTTTATAAGAAGCCTTTGAATTTTTATAGCTGCTTCAATAATAATTTCTAAAAAATTGGTTAAAGTGCCTGAATTACAGTAGCTGTATAACAAGTAGCAGACACATATTCATTTCTCCAACATTTAATAAAAAAAAATACACCACACTTATCCCCCCCATCAAAATCTTTTAACATAATTAAACAAAGAAACATAAAACATGCAAGCAGATAAAGACCTAGCAGCCCATCAGTGTTGCCTATTCAGCTTTATAGTGCTTTCCTTCAGAGAACCTCTGTGCTTTCTTACGCAATGTTTTCTTGAATTCTGATACTGTCCTTGTCTCCCACACCTTCTCAGAAAGGCTGTTCCAAGTGTTCTCCTCCTTTTCTGTAAAGAAATATTATTGTAGATTAATCCCGAGTCTATTCACTTTCATCTTCATCCCATGAGCCCTTGCTCCAGATCCTCCTTTCTACTGAATGAGGCCCACCTTCTTTGCATTTATTTTTAGAGATATTTAAATGTATCTATCGTATCTACCCTTTCCCTCCTTTCCTCCAGGGTATACATATTACAGCCATCTCCATATGCTTTATGACAAAAATTGTTGACCATTTTAGTAGCTACCTTCTGAACCAAATCTATTCAGTTTTTATTCTTTTGAAGTTGCGTTCTCCAGAATTATATAGAGTAATCCAAATGAGATCTCATCACAAACTTATACTGAGGCATTATGACCTTCTTTTCTTTTGTTAGATATTCCTCTCCCTATGCACCCAAGCACCCCTCTTGCTGTTACTGTAAGATTATCTGATATTTATTTATTTTATTTTTATACCGTCATTCTGCAGCCAGTCATGGCAGTTCACAAGAAACAAAATACATCAATAAAAACAATAATTACAATAGCAATAATTACAATATATGTATGTTCTAAAAAATGTCATTATACATGAAAGAATAATCTTCTAGCTTTAAATATCCCTGTACTTCTGTTTCCCCCTGCTTCTCCAAACCGTTCATATATAGTGCTAACATTCACAAGTCGAAATAACCATGTTTTTAAATCTTTCTTAAACAGCCTTATATCCTTCTGGACACTCAATTCAACTGGCATCGAGTTCCATCATTTCAGCCCAGCAATTGAAATCGCTCTTTCTCTTGCCTCGCTTAGATAGGCGGATTGTAATGATGGTATTTGTAATAATCCCTTCCTGGCCGATCTTAGGTTTCACTGTGGTACATAGAAATGAAGTGTTGCACTTAACCAGTCAGTGTTTTTTTTAAATCGTATTATGGATTATGTACAATATTTTATAATATACACTGAATTTAACCAATAGCCAGTGTAATGACTTAAGAATTGGTGTAATGTGGTCATAATTATTGCTACCTGTAATCTCTAGATCCCATTTTTATTTTGTGCATAGAATAACTTTACCTCCATAATATAATACTCTCTTGGGTTAGTGTTAGTGGTAGAAGGAAATGCAAAAATGGCTTTCTGACCCTCAAACATGAAAGGGAGGCATATGAAAAGGCTGATGAGGAAAAAGCATAAGAACATAAGAAGTTGCCATAGTGGATCAGACCGAGGGTACATCAAGCCCAGCATCCTGTTTACAACAGTGGCCAATCCAGGTTACAAGTACCTGGCAAGTACCCAAACATTAAGTAGATCCCATGCTACTAATGCCAGTAATAACAGTGGCTATTCCTTAAATCATCTTGATTAATAGCAGTTTATGGATTTCTCCTCCAGGAGCATATCCAAACCTTTTTAAGCCCAGCCTTAGTAACTGCCCTAACCACATCTTCTGTCAATGAATTCCAGAGCTTAATTGTGCATCAAGTGAAAAAATATTTTCTCCAATTTGTTTTAAATGTTCTATTTGCTAACTTTATGGAGTGTTCTCTAGTCCTTCTATTAACAGAAAGAGTAAATAACTGAGTCACATTTATCTGTTCTAGTCCTCTCATATTTTTATAGATCTCTATCATTTCCCCCCATTAGCTGTATCTTCTCCAAGCTGATCACCCTAACCTCTTTAGTTCTTTCCTCGTAGGGAAACTGTTTCATCCCCTTTTATCATTTTGGCTGCCCTTCACTGTACCTTCTCCATTGCAACTATATCTTTTTTTGAGATGCAGTGACCAGAATTGACACAGTATTCAAGTTTTTATCTTACCATGGAGTGATACAGAGGCATTATAACATTTTCCGTTTTATTCAACATTTCCTTCTTCATAATTGCTAACATTCTGTTTCCTATTTTGTTATGCCCGTCAGTCACAGATGGCTGTGACAACGTGTACTTACTTCCTGTATCGCTCTCCTGCCCTCCTGCGGTCTGCTTGTGACATAGTGAGGGCAAAGGCTATTGATACCATTTTGAATACTGGCAGCCGATGGCCAGAGTGCAGGAGGTCACTCCCGGACCCCTGCTGGACTTTTGGCAAGTCTTGTGGGGGTCAAAAAGTCCCTGGTGATCCAGCGGGGGTCCAGGAGTGATATCCTGCACTCGGTCCGTCGGCGCCGATAGCCTTTGCCCTTACTATGTCACAGGGGCTACCGGTGCTATTGGTCAGCCCCTATCACATGGTAGGAGCACAAAATGGTGTCGATGGCCATGTGACAGGGACTGACCAATGGCACCAGTAACCCCTGTGACATAGTAGGTCAAAGGCTATCGGCACCATTTTGAAACCGGCAGCCGAGGGTGTGCGTGCAGGGGATGGCTCCTGGATCCCCTGCTGGACCACCAGGGAGTTTTGGTAAGTCTTGGGGGGGTCAGGAGGGTGGGGGGTGTAGTTAATTTAATTTTAGCAGGAAAACGAATAGGAATTAATGTATAAACGTATCCAGGGGCCCCCTTGCTGAATGCAACGTATCTGCCCCCCGACGAATACAAATCCCGAATGCAATGCATGGCGTCCTTCTGCACATCCCTAATGGGCAGACTGGATGGACCCGGACCATGCAGTCTTTTTCTGCTGTCATGTTTCTATGTTTCTAAATGCAAAACTCTGCATTTGTTTAGCATTAAATCTTATCTGCCCAATTCTAGACCATTTCCCAAGCTTCACTAGAACTCTCCTCATGTTTTCTACACCTTCCAGAGTGTCTATTCTATTGCTGGATTTGGTATCATTCACAAAAAGGCAAATCTTATCCAAAAGCCCCTCCGTGATATTAAAATATTGCTAGCAAAAATGTTGACTAGGACCAATTCCTGCGGGAAAGCAATGGGGGAGGGGGGGAGGGGGTTAACAAGTTAAATAAGCAGGGAGGCAAGCCAAAGGAACATTTCCACACATTACACCCACCTTCACAAAATAGACCCCTGCCTTTAAACTGGCTATAAAAGACACAGTAAGAAAACGTCCTAAGGTGTTTCTGTGTAATCTTTAAAAACCTGGCTAATTTTCAACCTCCTAATAAAATTACCATTACAATTATTTGATAGCCGTATTCAACCAATTCTTCTACTTAGATAATGAGATTAATAGCATTAACTGCTACTAATAAAGTTGACTTAGAGAATGGCCTCTGCTATTAATTGCATCAGTAGCATGGGATCTTCTGTGTTTTTTGGTACTTGCCAGGTTCTTGTGGCCTGGTTTGGCCACTGTTGGAAACAGGATGCTGGGCTTAAGGGACCTTTGGTCTGACCCAGCATGGCAATTTCTTATGTTCTTATTTTCTATTGAGAGTGAAGTCTGGAGTCTGTACAGGAAAGGACAAACTATTTTCAATTTCTGCCTCTGTTGTCAGGGTGTTTAATTTTCATGGATTGGTCTCAATCTTTCTTTTCCACTTTCCTGGTGTTGGTCTTCTCCTCATCTACCTTCCTCTGACTCTCATTCCCTCATCATCCCTATCTCCTTTACTGACACGCATCCTTTCTTGGCATCCAGTCCCTTTCTTCTTTCTCTGACTCTCTACACAGTTTCCCATTCCTCACTTTCACCTCCTCCCCAGTCCAAGTTCACATTTTCACCTCCTACAAAGTCCTGTCTCTATACATTGCCTCTTCGCCCCTTCCCAGCACTTTTTGATCCTTCACACCATCTCTTCATCCCTCCTGACACTCTTCTCCCTTCTCATCCACTCTCTCCCTTCCTCTGCTGCTCTTCTCATTCCCACCCTGTCTTCAAAGGCTCTGCCACCTTCTCACTTCCTCCCAAGCCTTTTTCATCCTTCCCACTCTCTCACCGCAGATGTTCTTACCCCATGTCCTCCTTCCAGAGGCTCTTCCCCCTCCCCTCTTTTCAAGCCTTCCCTTTAGAGGCTATTTCCCCCACTCCCATCCCTCCCTCCACAGATTCTTCCCCCTTTTCTTTCCCCCACCACCAGTTTCTCTCTGTCTTCCTCTCCCAGCTCCATCAGTCCCCCCACCATTTTCTATCATCCTTCCCCACCAGACTGTTTCTTCACCCTCCACCAACCTCATCAATTTCTTTCTTTCCCTTCCCCTCACCTTACTGCTGCATTACTCTGGCCAGGCTGTGCCAACTTCTCCTTTCATGCTGGTCAGGTGAATGTGTTCAAAACTCATGGGCATCATTTCTTGTAGACTGATTGCCATCATGGGGTTGCTTTAATAATATTTTTATGTATATTATTTGGATATATCACAAACCAAGGAGAGAGGAGATTCAACTCACTCACCAAATCTAAGCAACAAATCTCAGTGAACTTGTTATCCAACAATTAATTTCCCGGCAAATGACAATATCATAACAGTTGTTGCTCTAGTGTTGTAATCTGCAGCCTCTCACCACGCAATGGGTCGCAGGCCGTTATCAGCGTACAGAGCTTGATATAGTATAATCATTTACTGTCATTTGTCCACCCACCAAATACCTTTATTCAATAACCCATATTGTAAACCTATTACTATATTTCTCAAATTGTAAACTTTAACTGAACAGAAACGTTCTTTGAAAGTTAAGTTCATCACAAATTGGAATACTTAGCCATAAATTTTCATCGAGCAGCTACAATGCTTTGCTGTTCAGGAGTAGCTAGGTAGGCATTAGGGGTTGGAATGGAGAGAGGATGGGGAAGGGGAAGGAAGGTTAGGCAGGGGTTTAGGAAAATTCCCTTCCAGTCCGCTCCTTAATTAGAGTGGATTGGGAGGGAACTGGGGAAGTCCCCGATTGCGTCGCCGCACACATCAATAGAAAATTTGTCCCCTCCCAGCACGCACCGCCCACACATGCACACGGGTATTTTAAAATCCGGCACGCATATACATGCGGCCCTCCAATTTTATAACATGCACGTGCTGGCATGTGCATGTTATAAAATTACATAATATACTTAGACCTGCTATATGGGAAAACTCATTATTGAATCACGTTTACCTTCATACGATACCATATATTTATTAATGGTTATCGTGGCGATGAGCCTAAAGAGTTATTAGGCTTCTTAATCATTAGGTAACTTGATTATATTTGCACATGTCTGTATGGTGTGATAAAATCACACTTATTGGAGTCCACTGAAAAAATATTTTTTTGTTTGATGCCTGTGAATTTGCTCACGCTATCGCAACCTTTTTACATGCTATACATTTGGGTTTATTAAGCAGTTTTCATGTTATAAAATTGGCATGTCCATGTGCGCACGCTGGGAAACCTGCACACATGGATGCACGCATGCTTCTTTGAAAATCCACCCGTATATGTTTATTTTCAAACTAGAAGGGCTAGTGCTATAACAAACCTTGCTCATAAAAACCTTAATCTCAGAATCAAAGGATGGGATTGTATTAACCTCCATTTACAATTCAGAAAATGACCAATAGCCAGTAAAAGTTAAAAGCAATACCAGCAAAGATGAAATGAGTTGTACCTCTGGTAGTGACCCACCCCTGTGGCCAGTCTTTTTCGGATATAGGGTGAGAATCAGCCCAGAAATGACATTGGACTGAGATCAGGCCCCTTCAACACAGATGGTTCTTGTCAAACTCTAATGAACCCCACACTGGGACAGACAGCGAGGCAGGAATCACAAGTACTCCTCCATCCAAGCAGGCTGGCGTTGTAAATCTTTCAGTCACCACAGCAAGTCTTCTGAGATATGGTATTGAGGCCAGCCAGAAATATTAAAATCAAGGTAGACCAGTAATGGATACTATTATGTTGTAATTAGACCTTTTTTCCCAGTATTGTGTAAGTGCTGAGTTGTACACACAATCCTTTATTTAGCACTGGAGCTATTGCTTTAATTCCAACATTAAACTCTGGCAAATTGCTCACATTGTTTCATCTTTCCAGGTCAAGTTTTATTCTTCCCATTAATAGGTCCAAATTGATGGAAGCAGAAAGGTAAATCATAGGCAATGCAGTTGCACTGCCTAATAGGCCTATAATATATTTGAGGTGGGTATTTTTTTATGAAGACTTTCAGTAAGGATTGCTCCATGAAGAATGCTCCACACAGTGATAACATTTTAGAAAAATTAGAGAAGTAAGCCTTCTGTTTTTGCATATGTTTTATTTGACGAGTTTTATGAGGTTTTTTTTCCATTTTGTTTCATGCATGTGTTAAAAATAAAAAGTCAGTCCCCCATGGTCGTCTGCCCTAGAAAACTACCATTGGTTGCAGTGAACAACACATTTTCCATCTCCTCCCCACCCCAGAAGACTATGATTGGTAGCAATGGGCAGTCCATTTCCCATCTCCCCCTACACTGGAAGACTGACATTGGTGGCAGTGCAAGGTGCAAACTACCCTCCCTCTGAACCCTGCAATCCCCAGTTCTCTCCTTCCATGCTCCACTTGTATCCCCTCATTCACTGGCTCCTATAACAGTGAAAGAGGAGGAGGAGGAGAGGGCAGCCTTATGGTGTCCTCACTCCTCCCCTTCTGGGTCCTAAATGGTGCACCTTTAAAGTACAACACTAGGGCCTCAGCAGGGGAGGAGGCAAGACATGCTGGAGGCACTACAAGGCTGCTGTCATGCTTGGCTGGCCATGGGACAGCCCCATGTATAGCCACATTCACCCCAAGATGCAGATGCTGCAATGACTTCTCTTCACAGACTCCTTCACAGGCCCCGTGGCAGGAAAACCAAGTGCAGGTGCCCAGTGATGACATCTCGCAGTTGGGTATTTAAACCCCAGCTGTGCTGCAAGCCGATGTCTCAGCAACAGGTCCTCCTGCCTTGCCGCAGTGCATGTGGTGTGTTCCTTCTTCTTTCCTGCCTGCCTTGCCTTGCTCTGCCTTGTTCCAGCTTGCCTTACCTTATTCTTCCCATGCCTCATTCCTGCCAGCCACACTTAGCCTCGCCTTGCCTTCTGCCTGCCTTGCCCTGCTCCTGCAATTGTTCTGTCCTCCTCCTCTTGGACTGATACTTGTGCTCTGACCATTTCCTGGACCTGACTCTGCCTGATCTCTACTTTCCATGACGATTGCCTGGACATGACATTGTCTGATCTCCGCTGCCCTGACCATTGCCTGGACCTGACAGTGCCTGATCTTCACCTGCTCCAACCATTGCTTGAATCTCCTCACCACTGTTTGCAACCTGCCTAGACCTTGGTCTGCCTCTTTACTTCACCTATCTACCCTTTATGGGACCATTGTCTAAATCCTGCCAGCCCCCAAATCCAAGGGCTGAACCTGTGGGGAATGGGGTTGGTATAGGTGAAGCTCTACCTCGCCCCAGCCTGTTTGCCTGTGAAGCTGCTAGAAGGGCTCACACCCCATGACAGCTGTCCTTCCCCTCCTCCTCCTGTTTAACTGTCACAGGAGCTAGTGAGCGAGAGGATAAAGGTGGGGCAGGGAGGACGTGACCTGGGGTGAGTACAGGGTTTGTTGGGAGAGGAGTGAACAGGGGAAAGTGATGGGTTTGTGAGAGGGAGGAAAGCCCTGAACAGGTGAGTATGGGGTTCATGGGGTGGAACTAGGTGAATGAGGGGTTCATGAGAGAGAGGAGTCAGAACGTGAGTGAGGTTCCTTTAAGGGGAGGGGTCTGGGATAAGTGAGGGGGCTGATGGGGTGGGGATAGGGTGTGAACTGGGGTAAGTGAGCTGTTTGTGAAGGGAGAGCCTGAAGGGTGAATATGGGGTTTGTGGGGTGGAACAAGGTGAATCTTTATCTTTTCTTTCTTTATTTATTAAAATGTATTGATCGCTTAAAGCAAATGAACTAAGCAATGTACATGTTATTCCATACATATTTCAGCAGATTAAAACAAACATAAGATGAGTCCAAACTCATCTAAGTGGTAGGCCAGACACAGAATTATTTAACACTAGCTTATAAATAAGCCTGCTTATAGAGAAAGGCTTTCAGAAGAATGTAAAATGACTTGAGGAATTACATAAACACATTCTTCTGGAAAAGAGTTCTACAATGTTTGGGCTGCCACAGAAAAGGCACATTCTCTTCTCTGAGAGGCACACACATCTTACGAAGGAAATGTCCCGCATGCCTCTCTGGCTGGACCTATGAAAGCCAGTAGGCTGATAGATTCTCAAAAGAGCATTTGACCAAGGACAAGCAACAGAGTGGATTAACTTAAACAACATTGTGCTAATTTTATACTCAGTGTGTTGTGGAATCACAGCCAGTGTACGTGCATGAGGTGATATGTTCTCAGCGGTTCAGGCCTGCTCTTAATTGTGCTATGGAGTTTAATAGTAACTGCAATATTTTCAATATAGAGGCAGGAAGGTCACAATACACGGCATTACAAAAGTCAACTAGAGACAAACTAGAATCCTGAGCAATGGTACAAAAATCAGAACATTCTAGCAGATGTTTTAGTCTGGAGACAATACGTAAATGAGGAGTTAGTGTGGGAGAGGAGTGAATGAACAGAATGGAGATCAGGAGGGAGTTGAATAAACTGGGGAAAGAGATGAGGCTCAGAATGTGCAATGATTCCTTATTAACTTTTATTTTTATTTCATATTTTTTTCTTGAGTAAATCTTAAGAGCACACTGTCATTCTTAATGAATTACACAAAAAACTCACACCTTCCAATTTAACATTTATTTTTTAGGTTTTTTCTTTAATTTTTTAAACCAAATTTACTAAATACTTATATACCTGTTTCTAGAGACAAGACACATAACAGCACAGAGCATCAGCGCAGTTTGAGAAGAGCAACATCCCTTCATGAAATACTTTTTTAAAATTGTATTTTTATTATGCATTCAAAATAAAGCAAGACTACCTTGTAGTGTAAGTGTTGCGCTCCTGCGAATGGGCTGTGCTGCGAACGGGCGCTTACCTCACGGCTGGGCTGCCCTGGAGCCTCCCGTGTGGCTGGAGCCACCGCCAATGTCCTTCCGCGGCCCGGAGGCCGCTTTCATTCTTCGGCACAGCGGGGCTGTGCTGGAGCTTCGAAGCGGCAGGAACCGCTGACGTCATCCACTTCACAGCCTGGAGGCCGCAGTCCCCAGCCTCGCTTACAGCAAGGAGCCGCTCCTCAGCCTACCTTTCTGCGGCAGGAAACTGCCTCCAACGTCAGGGCCTGTTCCATGGCCCACCTCTGCTCCTGCATCTTCACGGCATGGAGGCCGCAGTCCAGGGTCCTGCTACTTCCTGTTTCCTCCTTAAGTGCGGGGCCGTGCCTCTCTGCTGGATTTAAAGGGTCAGCCCTCCTGGCCCCTCCTGATGACATCATTGTGGGAAGTCCTCTTCAGCCCTATAAAAGGACTTTGTCTTCACTTCAGCTTTGCCTTTGCAAGGAATCAGTCCTCCTTAGGACTCCTCGAACCCAGCTCTTCCTAGGCACTCTGTTCTCCATGGGATCCCATGTCTTCATCCTGGTCCCTCGTCTTGTCTCGTGACTTTGGTGTTTTCCTGATGTTCCAGATGTTCTGCTTGTTCCAGATGTCTTCGAGACTCCGCTTGTTCTGTCCCTTCATGGTCCGCGACCAGCCCGGCTGGGTTGTGTAGGGCGCGCAGTAGGGATGTGCAGACAAAAAGTTTATGTTCATAAGTCCATAAGTCGAAGGTGAGGGTCAATTTCGGTCAATATGGACATATGTAGAATTTCATAAGTTGAGGCTATGTCCATACGTGCACCGGTTCCCTAAATAAAAATGTAAACCCCTCACCCTCCTTAATCCCCCCCAAGACTTACCAAAACTCCCTGGTGGTCCAGCGGGGAGTCAGGAAGCCATTCCTGTATTCCTTTGCGAGGAGCACGTGACGTCGGCGTCACGTCGGAATGACGCGGACGTCACGTGATTCACCGCGCCTCCGCTCCGGGACCCGTCGTTGGACCCAACCGGAACTTTTGGCCAGCTTGGGGGGGCCTCCTGACCCCCCCAAGCTGGCCAAAAGTTCCGGTTGTGTCACACTAATGGCCTGATTTTAAAAGAGTCACGTAAGTAGAAAATGGGGATTACACGCGTGGCTGGGCCTTGTGCACGCTGCACGCATTTTAGAACAGGCCCGGCCACGTGAGTAACCCCTGATACGTGCTGAAGTGCCGTGCATTTGCAAAAGGGGCTAGCCGGCGGGGGGGGGGGGGGGGGGGGGCGTGGTCTGGGTGGGGTGGGATGGGGGGGCGGGACAGCACCATTAGCCGCTGCCCCAGGAAAGCGCCAGCAGCCAGCCAGCACGCGGAGATTACTTCTGCTCCCGGGGAGCAATAAGTATTAAAAGAAAAAAATGTGGGATAGGTTGGGTTAGGTTACAGGTCGGGGAGGAGAGGGGAAGAGGTGGGAAGGGTAGGGTTAGGGATAGGAAAGTTCCCTCCCAGTCAGTTCCTTAATTAGAGCCAACTGGGAGGGAACTGAGTGGGGGGCCCGATTGTGTCATTGTGGAGTATTTTGCTAAAATCCCCCCCCCCCCTGTGTGCACGAATCATGGGATGCTTGCACATGTGGATTTTAAAATCCAGCGCACATGTTATTAAATCGGCGCATCCATGTGCACACACCGGGAACCACTCACACATGGACGCACGCACATGGGTCTTAATATCGACCTCTGACTTTTTAAACAGTTGTATATTTTATTTATTAGCATTTAATATGTAGAATCTTGCTGCAACAGACTTGGCAGAAAATTCTGTCACATCATTTGCACATTAATAAGGGACTAATTTCTTTTGTGGTAAATTGTTTTGCATTCGGTAAACAAATAATTCATGGAGCTTGCTGACATTGATACATTTTGTTGACCAATGCAATTTCAATAACATTTTATTCAAATGACAGACCTATACAAAATAATTTATGTCAGCAAAATGTAGTAGAAGGTCCTTATGCATTCGCTTTATCTTATCACACTCCATAAGGGATTGTTCTCAGGCCATGGAATATATCTGGCAAAAGTGAACTAACATTTTTCAATAGTTCTTCCATTGTAATGGTAGCACATGTGGTTCTCACTTTTTCCTAGTTTCTTTCTTTACATTCCTAACTTCAGCAAATATCGGTGGCAGTTTTCCCAGTCTGAACGTTTTAGTGCTTAGTTAAACTGCCGAAGATTAAATATATTAAGGTTGTTTGCTCTAATTGGAGCATTTTTCTCACTAGTCACTAGATATTTTATTCAGTCTTTACCTATGGATCTCTCTAAATCTTTTAAATCCAAAGCTTGTGATTGCCCATTTAGGGCTGAAATTGTTAAGCCATTTATGCACATAAATTATAGTTTTATGTGCATACATGGTTGTTAAAAAATTGCATGTGGCATAGCATGTTTAAAATTACATGTATATTCAGATTGTGTGCATGCTTTCATGTGCAGTAGGGGAAAAGTATTCCGGGGACAGAGTTAGGACTTTTACATATACTTTTCTATTTTAAAAATTATGACTGAAACTTTTAAACAGCCACATGGGCTTACATGTAATCACATAAAGCGACTCATGTGAATGGATGTGGGCATTTTATAACATACGAGTGTATATGTGCATATGATATAAAACTGGCCTAATGCATGTACATTTGCGTGCAATCATGTATGGACATGAGCTTATCAATGCAAATGCTGCCCTACCGCGTACGTTTGGTGATTTATTCGATACCCACACTAATCCAATTACCAATTTCCCCAATCCATTCCCAGTTCACGCAGCTAAAGGAACTTGACTTCCTAACCCCCCTAATTAATCAGTTCCCTTTTACCCTAGTAGCCATGATCCTTCATAAGAACATAAGAACATAAGAAAATGCCATACTGGGTCAGAGCAAGGGTCCATCATGCCCAGCATCCTGTTTCCAACAGTGGCCAATCCAGGCCATAAGAACCTGGCAAGTACCCAAAAACTAAGTCTATTCCATGTTACCATTGCTAATGGCAGTGGCTATTCTCTAAGTGAACTTAATAGCAGGTAATGGACTTCTCCTCCATGAACTTATCCAACCCTTTTTTAAACACAGCTATACTAACTGCACTAACCACATCCTCTGGCAACAAATTCCAGAGTTTAATTGTGCGTTGAGTGAAAAAGAACTTTCTCCGATTAGTTTTAAATGAGCCCCATGCTAACTTCATGGAGTGCCCCTAGTCTTTCTACTATCCGAAAGAGTAAAGAGTAAATAACCGATTCAAATCTACCCGTTCTAGACCTCTCATGATTTTAAACACCTCTATCATATCCCCCCTCAGCCGTCTCTTCTCCAAGCTGAAAAGTCCTAACCTCTTTAGTCTTTCCTCATAGGGGAGCTGTTCCATTCCCCTTATCATTTTGGTAGCCCTTCTCTGTACCTTCTCCATCGCAATTATATCTTTTTTGAGATTTGGCGACCAGAATTGTACACAGTATTCAAGGTGCGGTCTCACCATGGAGCAATACAGAGGCATTATGACATTTTCTGTTTTATTCACCATTTCCTTTCTAATAATTCCCAACATTCTGTTTGCTTTTTTGACTGCCGCAGCACACTGAACCGACAATTTCAATGTGTTTTCCCTATAAACATCACCTTGCACTTATCCACATTAAATTTCATCTGCCATTTGGATTCCCAATTTTCTAGTCTCAGAAGGTCTTCCTGTAATGTATCACAATCTGCTTGTGATTTAACTACTCTGAACAATTTTGTGTCATCTGCAAATTTGATTATCTCACTCGTCGTATTTCTTTCCAGATCATTTATAAATATATTGAAAAGTAAGGGTCCCAATACAGATCCCTGAAGCTCTCCACTGTCCACTCCCTTCCACTGAGAAAATTGCCCATTTAATCCTACTCTCTGTTTCCTGTCTTTTAGCCAGTTTGCAATCCATGAAAGGTCATCGCCACCTATCCCATGACTTTTTACTTTTCCTAGAAGCCTCTCATGAGGAACTTTGTCAAACACCTTCTGAAAATCCAAGTATACTACATCTACCTGTTCACCTTTATCCACATGTTTATTAACTCCTTCAAAAAAGTGAAGCAGATTTGTGAGGCAAGATTTGCCCTGGGTAAAGCCATGCTGACTTTGTTCCATTAAACCATGTCTTTCTATATGTTCTGTGATTTTGATGTTTAGAACACTTTCTACAATGCTTCCTGTCACTGAAGTCAGGCTAAATGGTCTGTAGTTTCCCGGATTGCCCCTGGAGCCCTTCTTAAATATTGGAATTACATTTGCTATCCTCCAGTCTTCAGGTACAATGGATGATTTTAATGATAGGTTACACATTTTTACTAATAGGTCTAAAATTTCATTTTTTAGTTCCTTCAGAACTCTGGGGTGTATACCATCTGGTCCAGGTGATTTACTACTCTTCAGTTTGTCAATCAGGTCTACCACATCTTCTAGGTTCACCATGATTTGATTCAGTCTATCTGAATCATCACCCATGAAAACCTTCTCCATTAAGGGTTACTGCCCAACATCCTCTTCAGTAGACACCGAAGCAAAGAAATCATTTAATCTTTCTGCGATGACCTTATCATCTCTAAGTGCCCCTTTAACCCCTCGATCATCTAACGGTCCAACTGACTCCCTCACCAGCTTTCTGCTTCAGATATATTTAAAAAAGCTTTTACTGTGAGTTTTTGCCTCTACAGCCAACTTCTTTTCAAATTATCTCATAGCGTGTCTTATCAATGTCTTACATTTAACTTGCCAGAGTTTATGCTTTATCCTATTTTCTTCTGTTGGATCCTTCTTCCTATTTTTAAATGAAGATCTTTTGGCTAAAATAGCTTCTTTCACCTCCCCTTTTAACCATGCCGGTAATCGTTTTGCCTTCTTTCCACCTTTCTTTATGTGTGGAATACATCTGGACTGTGCTTCTAGAATGGCATTTTTTAACAATGACCACGCCTCTTGGGCATTTTTTACTTTTGTAGCTGCTCCTTTCAGTTTTTTCTAACAATTTTTCTCATTTTATCAAAGTTTCCGTTTTGAAAGTTTAGCATGTGAGCCTTGGATTTGCACACTGTTCCTCTTCCAGTCATTAAATCAAATTTGATCATATTATGATCACTATTGCCAAGCGGCCCCACCACCGTTACCTCTCTCACCAAATCCTGTGCTCCACTGAGAATTAGATCTAAAATTGCTCCCTCTCTTGTCGGTTCCTGAACCAATTGCTCCATAAAGCTATCATTTATTCCATCCAGGCACGTTATCTCTCTAGCGTGTCCCAATGATACATTTACCCAGTCAATATTAGGGTAATTGAAGTCTCCCATTATTACTGCACTACCAATTTGGTTTGCTTCCCTAATTTCTCTTAGCATTTCACTGTCCGTCTCACCATCTTGACCAGGTGGACGGTAGTATACTCCTATCACTATAGTCTTCTCTGACACACAAGGGATTTCTACCCATAAAGATTCAATTTTTGATTTAGTCTCATGCAGGATGTTTATCCTGTTGGACTCTATGCCATCCCAGACATAAAGCACCACACCTCCTCCCGGGTGCTCCTCTCTGTCATTGCGATATAATTTGTACCCCGGTATAGCACTGTCCCATTGGTTATCCTCTATCCACCATGTCTCTGAGATGCCAATTAAGTCTATGTCATCATTTACTGCTATACATTCTAATTCTCCCATCTTACTTCTTAGACTTCTGGCATTAGCATACAAACATTTCAAAGTTTGTTTTTTGTTTGTATTTTCATTCTGCTTTTTAATTGATAGGGATAAGTTAGAATTTTTTAGCTCAAATCCCACTGACTAGCCTTGATTTCTTTATTTTAAAACTTGCACGCCATCCATAGCAGAAGTAAGGTTACGCGGTATGGGACCCCAGCTTATGCTTGTGCATGTAAATACGTGCACATTTCAAGTGAGCTTCCCAGAACGCTCATGTCCCACCCATGCTCCACCCATAACATGCCCATACCCCACTCCTTTTTAAACTTTTTGATTTGTCCATGTACCAGGAAATACGCACAAAGTCGGGTAGTTCTTAAATTCACGCAGCATGCACCAGCCTGAGGCATGCACGTATCTCCTGGTTTTCTCACACATAGGGCTTTTAAAATGTACCTTTATGATGGTAACTTTTAAACAGCTGTGCAGGTGTACATGTACACGCTTAAGGCAGCTCGCACAAATGGATGCAGCCATTTCATTACCTGCATGTGTATATGCAAGTCTGATATAAAATTGGCCGTATGCATGTACATTGCCGGGCAATCATGTATGACATGTGCTCGTGCACGCAAATGCTGGCTCTACTGCGTAAGTTGGGGGGGGGGGGGGTTATTCGATACCCACACCGACGCAATTACCAGTTTCCCCAATCCATTCCCAGTTCACCCATGACCATGCCCTTCCCCTTTGTACCGGGAGATGCGTGCATACTTGGGTGCTTCTTGAATTCTGAGTGGCACGTGCCTGCCCAAGATACGCTCATATCTTCAGGCTTTGGCACATATAGGGCTTTTAAAATCCACCTTTATGTGTGTATGTTCACAGGCACAAGGTATAACTTTGTACTGGTGAGTTTGTATGCGTCCCAGCCAACTTATGAGGGAATTTTGAAAGTGAACTTCTGCGCATACTTTTACTTTAAAAAAAAAAAAAATCAGGGTAAGTCTGTGCATAAAAGGTTCACATAGCTTTTATGCCTAGCCACACAGTTATGAAATTAGCCTCCTTAAGATAAGTCTGACTTGAATCAATACTTTTTCAGATTTATTGATGATTTCAAACAATGCCTTCAATGAGTCAAATCTTCCATGGAGAATAAGCAGGAGATCATCTGCATACGGCAGAAATTTCTTATCTTTGCCTTCTGTTTTAATATCTCTAACCTCCAGTATGTTTTTCTACAAAATAATGAAGTGTTCTTGAGTGGCAGCAACCAGCCAGGGTATTGCTCTCTGATTCATGATTCCAGGTTCAGGAGCAATGAGATAAGAATCCACAACCACAGCAGAAACTTTTTCCCCTGTATCTGTGAGGATCCACTCCTAGACAGCATAATATAGAAAGCAAACTTTTATCTGGCATGACTATAAATTTCATAGTATTACTGTGGCAGGACCTCCCCAGTCTTAATGCCCTTACTTCCTTTCCAGTTCGTTAACACTCTGAAGCTTTGCATTCCCCTCGCCCTAGGAGAGTTGGGATTGGTTGTTCTATGCTTTATAACCAGGCCATTTTGCAGTTTAAGGTATGGCTAGAATCAGCTCAGAACAGAGCTCTGTGCACATCCTGCCAGAGGGTCTCTTGGAGATTTTTTCCTGGAACCCTTCTGGGACTCCTGTACCAGGACTGAAGACCAGTGAGCCCATTCACTCTCTGAATGAGGCAAGAACCTGTGACAGCCTTGGCTGTGTGAGGCGTTTGAGGGCTAGAAGAATCCTATTTTTTGGAAGGGACTGTGTTTAACCTTGTTCCTTTGGGGAAGGTCATCCTTGCTGGCTGTACTCAGAGGACAGGGGCTGCAGACCAGTGAGCCCATTCACCTCATATATGTGGCAAGTACCTGTGACAGCAAAACACCAGTCTGGAAAGATTTTTGATTAGGAATGTATTTTCTCTTATTGTTATGAAGAGGTTTTGAGCCACCCCTTCTTACTGGGAGCCAGGCTAGAATAACTGGTTCCTGAACCCCAGACTTTTCAGCCCTAGGAGTCACCTTTTCAGAACAACTAAAATTAGTCATGGAAACCCCATCTGGATCTCCACCCACATGGGACCAGGATACAGGGCTAGGTTATCAGTGGGAACCTGGAGATAAAGGTAGGATGGTTTTTACTATGCTAGCAGGAGACCCCTGATAGAATCCCAGGTAATCCACTGGGAGAGCTTTTAGTGCACATTGTATACCACTAATTGGGAAGCTCAACCAGTTTGTAGGGGTGTGCATTCGTTTTCGCCGTTTTGGCGATCCGCAACGTATATTGCACTATTCGTAGTATTCGTGGGGAAGCGAAACGTATCGCGATTCCCCACGAATACACAAATCTTCCCCGAATTATACGGCCACCTAAATACAAATTTAAACAAACCCCCCACCCTCCTGAACCCCTCAAGACTTACCAAAACTCCCTGGTGGTCCAGCGGGGGGTCCGGGAGCCATCCCCTGCACTCACACCCCCGATACTGGTTTCATCATGGCGCCGATAGCCTTTGTCACAGGGGCTACTGGTGCCATTGGTCAGCCCCTGTCACATGGCCATCGGCACCATCTTGTGCTCCTACCATGTGACAGGGGCTGACCAATGGCACCGGTAGCCCCTGTGACATAGTATGGGCAAAGGCTATCGGCGCCATTTTGAGTATTGGCATCGGACGGCCGGCGTGCAGGAGGTCGCTCCGGGACCCCCGTTGGACCCACAGGGACTTTTGGCCAGCTTGGGGGGCCTCCTGATCCCCACAATACTTGCCAAAATTCCAGCGGGGGTCTGGGAGCGACCTCCTGCACGCCGTCCGTCCGATGCCAGTACTCAAAATGGCGCCGATCACCTTTGCCCTCACTATGTCACAGGTACCGACGGTCGGCCCCTGTGACATAGTGAGGGGAAAGGCGATCGGCTAATGGCCCTGCACTCACACCCTCGATGTGAGTTTCATCATGGCGCCAATAGTCTTTGTCACAGGGGCTACTGGTGCCATTGGTCAGCCCCTGTCACATGGTAGGAGCACAAGATGGCGCCAATGGCCATGTGACAGGGGCTGACCAATGGCACCAGTAGCCCCTGTGACAAAGACTATCGGCGCCATGATGAAACTCACATCGAGGGTGTGAGTGCAGGGGATGGCTCCCGGACTCCCCGATGGACCACCAGGGATTTTTGGTAAGTCTTGGGGGGGTCAGGAGGGTGGGGGGTTGTAGTTAATTTTAATTTTAGCTGGGACACGAATAGAAATCGCCGTATTAACGCATCGGGGCGCCATACGGCCGAATGCAACGTATCTGCTCCCCAACGAATCCGAATCACGAATGCAACATATAGCGTCCCTCTGCACATCCCTACCAGTTTGCTTAAAAAAAGGACATCTATCCAGAATAGGGATGTACAGAGGGACGCCATACATTGCATTTGGGATTCGTATTCATCGGGGGGCAGATATGTTGCATTCGGCAAGGGGGCCCCCAATACGTTCATGCGTTAATTCTTATTCATTTCCCAGCTAAAATTGAATTAACTACAACCCCCCCCCAAGACTTACCAAAAGTCCCTGGTGGTCTAGCGGGGGTCCAGGAGCGATCTCCTGCACTCGGGCCGTCAGCTGCCAGTAATCAAAATGGCGCCGATAGCCTTTGCCCTTACTATGTCATAGGGGCTACCAGTGCCATTGGTCACGTGTGTCACATGGTAGGAGCACAAGATGGTGCTGGCCATCCATTGCTCCCACCATGTGACAGGGGCTGATCAATGGCACCGGTAGCCCCTGTGACATAGTAAGGTCAAAGGCTATCGGCGCCATTTTGAATATCGGCAGCCGAGGGCGTGAGTGCAGGAGATGGCTCCTGGACCACCAGGGAATTTTGGTAAGTCTTGGGGGGGGGGGGGGTCAGAGGGTGGGGGGGTTGTTTAAATTCGCTCCTTTAGACAGCCGAATAATTTGGCGAAGATTTATTGTATTCATGGGGAATCGCGATACGTTTCGCTTCCTTACGAATACAACAAATATGGCCCTATACTTTGCAGATTACCAATACGTAGGAAACGAATGCACACCCCTAATCCAGAATGAAACACCCTAACTGTACAAAGAATCATCTATAACTGCACACTTATTTAAAGATAGAATTTAATTTGCCTTTAACGAATCAGTAAATTATTATTTAACATCCAGTGCCTGGCACTGCCTGTTTTGTTATGGTAACTCCCTCCAGGAGTTGCCACAGCTACCAACACACACAAGGGATGAATGACACCACTCTCTGGGCCATAGATAAGAGTCTTCCCCCACAAGAAGACTCCACCTCTGGGATAGAGAGCTCAGGACCTGGGAGGAGTGCTGGCCAGAGAAGCCCCAAAGAGATATAGATTAGTTTGTGTGCCCTGGGACTTAAAACACTCCACTAAGTGTTACAGTCCATATTAAGCCAGATGTATCCAGTAGAAAATACTGAATAGTTACCAGCTATTTTTGCATTCGACTCCCACTGATCTCTCAAGATTTTCCTTCAGTCTCCTGATTAGAGATCATCAAGTTTCTCATTAATTTCTTTAATTTTCTTGCAGTAAAACCAATCTGGACTCTGTGGGCAGCTGTCTCTATTAATGCTGAGATTGTTTTCCCATCTCATTCACATTAAGATTTATCTTTTTTACATCACATTGCAGCAACTTTACTTCATTTTGGATTTCCTTGATATCCAGCACCATCATCAACAGCAGCTCTTTCTGTGGTTGAGAAATCATTCTTCTCCCATCCCCTCACTGCCAGAGCCAGAGGATCCAATGATGCTAGGCTTCTTAGCAGCATCACATGGTTCAGCCTTTCCAATACTCTAATCCATTTATCATCTGATTTCTGTCAAGCTTAAATGTATTGTTCAAGAAATAATTTCCTGGTTTTCTGCATTTCCTGGCATGTTGCACCAACTGTTGGCAAGTGATTAGGGACATTCTCATTGGCAGCCAACCTAGAAGTCCAAAATGATTTCATTTTAAAAGACATATTCAAAGCAGTATTATTACATTTGATTGCAAATGTGAAAAAAGCTATATGCTAGAGATTTAAGATGATAAATACACCAAGATATACTTATCAACCTCCAATGGGTCATTTTTGCATAAGGATATATATCCTTCATTGGAATCCTCTTTCAAGCCATACATAACAAAAGTTAATTGAAATTTGTTTACTGAATATTTTACAAGTTTTTAAATTAATTTCTGCTTTCCCTCCATCATTTTTTCCCAGGGCATAACATTAACTACAGCAGTTTTGTTCTAAGATAAATAATAGCCTTTACTGCTTTAGGACATGAAGGAATGGCCTAGTGGTTAGAACAGTCAACAGGAAGCCAGGTTTCAAACCCCACTGAAACTCCTTGTGACCTTGGGCAAGTTAATTTACCCTCCAATGCCTCAGGTACAAACGGACCTCTAGATTCATCAAAATGCTACTTGTACTTTGCAAAAGGGAGAGAGAAAGAGAGACTCAAGGCCTTCATAGTAGTCAATTATTCCTATCACTATAGGTGAGGGTTTGGTGGTGGTGTAGGGATTTTGGTCCAGTTTTACATGCAGAGTGAGATGTACAAACAGCACAGTTCACCTCAGTGAAGATTTGATGTCATTTGGAGTGAGGAAAGGTACACAAAGATGAGATTTCTACAATGTTCTCTCACCCTAGCTTGATAGACTTTCTACCAGGGTACTTTCAAGTTAGCGCGAGAGAACACTGTAGAAATCTCATCTTTGTGTGACTTTCCTCACTCCAAATGACGTCAAATCTTCACTGAGGTGTTCCGTGCTGTTCGTACATCTCACTCTGCACGTAAAACTGGACCCAAAACCTTACACCACTATCAAAACCTCACCTCGAGTTACTAGCTGGCCCTCCTATAGTGATATAAATAGTTGACTACTCAGGGATCTGTAGTTGGACCAGTGCTTTTCAATATATATATAAATGATCTGGAAAGGAATACCATGAGTGAGATAATCAAATTTGCAGATGATACAAAATTATTCAGAGTAGTTAAATCACAAGTGGATTGTGATACATTACAGGAGGACCTTGCAAGGTTGGAAGATTAGGCATCCAAATGGCAGATGAAATTTAATGTGGACAAGTGCAAGGTGTTGCATATAGGGAATAATAACCCTTGCTGTAGTTACATGATGTTAGGTTCCATATTAGGATCTACCACCCAGGAAAAAGATCTAGGCATCATAGTGAATAATACTTTAAAATTGTCGGCTCAGTGTGCTGCAGCAGTCAAAAAAGCAAACAGAATGTTAGGAATTATTAGGAAGGGAATGGTTAATAAAACGGAAAATGTCATAATGCCTCTATATCGCTCCATGGTGAGACTGCACCTTGAATACTGTGTACAATTCTGGTCACCGCATCTCAAAAAAGATATAGTTGCGATGAAGAAGGAACAGAGAAGGGCAACCAAAATGATAAAGGGAATGGAACAGCTCCCCTTTGAGGAAAGGCTGAAGAGGTTAGGGCTGTTCAGCTTGGAGAAGAGATGGCTGAGGGGGGATATGATAGAGGTCTTTAAGATCATGAGAGGTCTTGAATGAGTAGATGTGAATCGGTTATTTACACTTTCGAATAATAGAAAGACTAGGGTGCATGCAATGAAGTTAGCAAGTAACACATTTAAGACTAATCAGAGAAAATTCTTTTTCATGCAACGCACAATAAAGCTCTGGAATTTGTTGCCAGAGGATGTGGTTAGTGCAGTTAGTGTAGCTGGATTCAAAAAAGGTTTGGATAAGTTCTTGGAGGAGAAGTCCATTAACGGTTATTAATCAAGTTTCCTTAGGGAATAGCCACTGCTATTAATTGCATCAGTAGCATGGGATCTTCTTAGTGTTCGGATAATTGCCAGGTTCTTGTGGCCTAGTTTGGCCTCTGTTGGAAACAGGATGCTGGGCTTGATGGACCCTTGGTCTGACCTAGCATGGCAATTTCTTATGTTCTTATATATGTCACCCCAGAGGCTCTCCCCCTTCCCCCCTCCCCCCAAATATACCCAAAATGGAATTTGCAAAATTTATCAAAAATTGCCCTACGGCCATTTTGTGCATATCACACAACACAGCAAAAAGGTAGGATGCAATAATGTGCATTACACTATCTCACAGTGTGATAATGCCCCTCATTGTCATTAAGCCCACCCAAATCCTTCCCCAATCCCACCTCTTTGAATAAATTTGCATTTGCGCCATGTGCTGCAATAACTATCGCATGCATTATGGCGTGAATGCCATAATGCACTTTGATGAATGACCTTGTTAGGTAAGAACTTTAAAATCATTGTTCGCGTTAAAAGGCCCATATACATGAGCATATGTGTATGTGTGCATGCATTAAAAAAAAGAGGCAGAGTTTGGGCATGTCAAGGGCATTCCAGGGTGGAACCAAAACTTATACACTTAAATTCATATTTTAAATCCAGCAGCTGCAGCGCACAGCACACTGTTAGCTACACGTTACTTCTGCTTTTGATGAGGTGTAAGTCTGCATACATCTCTGTTTAGGCTTAAAATGACTGGGTAAGGGGTCTGGATCTACTTGTTGGAGTGCAGGCTGAAGATCCAGAGAGGTCTGGATGACCTTGAGATAGACTGGGCAAACTGGTGGATTAATTGGTTAAACTGGGAACGTCCTTCACATGAGCATATTTTAACAGCTGCTTACCTGTGGGTGTTAAAGCCAACAAAGTCCAAAGGAAGGTATGTGAAACACGCTTGCTTGAGTAACCACTTAAAATTAGGAGCTCACATTCATGCTGTAGGCGTATTTTAAATCATTTGTGCGCAACTGCATGCACGATTTTAAATTTCAGAGTACATGCACTCGCGTGCCCATATGCACATGTATTGGTTCCCGTGTGCTCATTTTAAGGTTATTGTCCCTAATTGTAAGCCCTATGGAATAAAGGAAATACCTACGTTACCTGAGTGTAATCCACTTTGAAGTGCCTGAAAAGCAGAATATAAATCAAATAAATCCATTATTTGAAGCTAATATAATTTATTTTCCGTTGCATTAGCATAATCTTTGCTTGTTTCCCTTATCAGTTAAAAATATACAAAGACATTTTGGATGCTATACAGTAAAGTTTGCTCTAAAAAAAGTTTTATTGTAAGATGGTAATTTTCAAAGTGGCGCGCAGGCACACATTGGCACATGCATGACGGTGCAAGTTCAGGGACACAGCGATTTTATAACTTGCACGCATGTTATAAAATAGCTTGAGCGCATACACGTGTAAGCTTAATTTTAAATGGATGTGCACCTAGGCGCATTATCCCATTTCTACAGTGTACGTCAGGGTACTTTAAAACTGGCATACATCCACACCACAGCCATTTTCACCAGTTCACCCACCAGTTCGCCCAGTATTGAGCTAAGTCTTCCAAACCTCCCTGGTTTAATAACCTGCACCCCTCTCCCCAGTTACCCCCAGACCCTTTAAACCCCTCCAAAATGCCTGTTTTTTTTACAACTTATGCCTCCTCCATAGCAGAAGTAATCTTACAAGGCAGTGGACCTGGGCACACCCTGGGGCGCCTAAGAATTTAGGTGCATATCTGTTGGCCATGCTCTGAAACACCCACACCCCACCCAGACCACACCCCTTTTGAAATCGAGTGAGATATGCATGCAGCAGGAGATATGCCCGCAATCTGGGTGGCTTTTAAAATTCGGTGGGTGCGCGTGAGCCCAACTTGTGCAAGCATCTCCCAATTTTGGTACGCACAGGGCTTTTAGAATTAATTCACCTTTTCAATTTTTTATGTGCACTTTAAAATGGGATTTCACATGTTGGGTAACACATTTTTGCTCAGTAGCGTGGCCTTGCTCCTAATGTAGACCATAACACAAAATGTAATGTCAGTGCTAGCTTCCACCAAAATCCCCGTGCTAAGACCAGCCTGAAGGGAAAGGGTTCTTTTAAAGACGGGCAATTCTCACTCCTCCGCAAAGAATATGCCAAGGTCCCCTGGCATCACAGAATCCTTTCTGAGACAATCCTTCCAAATTCTTCCTGCGTGCCCATGTAGCATCAATGATCATCCCATGCAGATCAATCCCCTCCAATGCACACCCACTTCCTTCCTCTTCACTGTGCCTCCAAACTTATGAAATGGTCCTTTCTGGGGATTACCTATGATCCCCATCATCCCACCCACCCCTCCAGTATGGGTATATTGTGTTTTGGAGATGCCCCTTTCTTTAAAAGTAGAAGGGACTGTAAAACTCTCCTGTCAGCATGGCCCAGCAGTGTGAAGTAGCACAAGGTGGCATCACTCATAGTTAGCTTATTGTGCTAACATGAGTGCTCTGCCAGTGAAGAAAGAGGCACCTCCATAATTGTAGATGTTCATTCCAGAGAGGTGAAGGAAGGTGCTTGGTAGTGCCCTCCTAGGGCTATATCATTTCTGAGGAGGGGGGAAGAGGGAAGGAAGGAGTGTCTTGGAGAGGACAAGTCATAAGAACATAAGAAATTGCCATGCTGGGTCAGACCAAGGGTTCATCAAGCCCAGCATCCTGTTTCCAACAGAGGCCAAACCAGGCCACAAGAACCTGGCAATTACCCAAACACTAAGAAGATCCCATGCTACTGATGCCAGTAATAGCAGAGGCCATTCCCTAAGTAAACTTGATTAATAGCAGGTAATGGACTTCTCCTCCAAGAACTTATCCAAACCTTTATATTATTATTATATTAGGGGGAGGAAAGGAAGGAGTGCCCTGTAGGGGACAGATCATTGAGACCATGTGGGAGGAGGAGATGATCAGAAGAGGAGGGTTCAAGAGGGGTTTCCATAATTGCCTCAGATGAATGGATGTGAGGGGGCTCTGTGATACTAGGGGGCAGAGGTGTCAGCACATACTTTATCAGGGGGTTGGAGGAGGCAATACCCCCCCCCCCCTGCTAATTTGCCTTTTTACTTCAGTCTGGCTAATGCCAGAGATTTCCTGGCATTGGGCCTGCTAAAAATGTAAAACCTGATCAAAGGCAGGTGTTATATTTTTGGCATTAATAAAACTATTGTAAATAGCGAGTGATGGTGATCATACCACAGCTTATACTGTGTCTTCATTTGCATATGATCTCTTATTTACATTTATTTATTTATTTGTTTGTTTGTTTGTTTTACAGCATTTATATTCCACTGTTCGAGGCAGGTAACAATAAAACATACATACAATAATATGTATAACAGGATAAAAACTAACATTGTGTCAGATGGATAAACCTGGATGCTCCATATTTGAACAATCTATCAGTGAGCTATCGTCTGGCCTTTTTCAGACTGTACCTGACATGCTCATTAAGCCAGAATACATATTATGGCAACGGACAGAAAATTCACTACAATAATATAAATACCAAAAAACAATGACACATTTCTTGACTTGCTGCCCTTGACAATCCAGTGAGTAAAACTGCTCCCACGCTTGTAAAGTAGAAAAGCTTCTTTCGAAGAAGCATCACACCTAACCACTGATAAACAGGACAAGCTCTTAATAACGTCGTGCCCTTTGTATCAAGAGATTGGACTGTTCTCAAAATGATCATGAACAAACTGCTTCCAAAAAATGTAAATATGTGTTACAGTGATGCAGCCACATATGAATCATGTTTACCTTAACACAATGTTCTGAGAAAAAATATGAAATATAAATAAAGAAGATTCATAATGAGGCAACTTTAAAAGTGCATAGAGACTGTAACTTTCATTTGGGCATGCGGGCACTCATATACACGTGTGCATCAGTGCATGCCCAAAGACATGGCAAGAGGTGAATTTTAAAAGCCAGGCGCTCGCCTCGCATGTTATAAAATGTCTGCGTTTCTGGGCAGGGCCGGATTTACACATTTCTACGCTCTAGGCCAAAGCACAATTCTGCTCCCACTCCCCCTCAAAAGTTGATTAATAATTTTCAATTTAATATGTAATGTAACTTCTCATTTCTACTTATACGTTAATTGGTTTCCCCATGTTTTAATGTAAACCGGTACGATAAGACCTGGTCTTGAGTGTCGGTATAGTAAAAGAAGTTAAAATAAATAAAAATAAATAAATAATAGTTTATTTTTTGAAACATGTAAGCACTTAATACAATCTTTATCATCTTTGAACCATATATTTTTAATTCAAAACTACCCGCATCGCCCCGCGGAAGTTCTTCTTCTGACCCGACCCGCGCTGAAATATTTTGAACCTGACCTGGCCCGCAAAATGCAGACGTCTGCCTATATAACCCATACGAAGTATGATGATTACTTCTTTGGTTAGTTCAATTATTCACCCAGATGGCATATTCGATACAAAAAACAGCGAATAAAATTGACATAAAATGCAGAAGATTTAAATCGATTCTCATCTGACATTATAGAATTTTATTGAAATTTTTGCATTTTGTGTCAAACATACATTACAGAACATTAAATGATGCCACATAAAAAGCCATTAGTTGTGTATGTTTCATGTTTTGTAATAAAAATCGCAGCCCCCTTATAATTTGGCAAACACCCCGTCAAATTTTTCTGCTTATGGCTTTCAGCCCTGAGTTAACAAAACAGTATATAAAAGTAGTAATGACTAGGGATGTGAACCGGGCTTCGGACGATTGAAAATATTGTCGATATTTTCAAAATCGTCAGAAATCGGGGGCTCCCCCAAAACGATAGGAAAACCCCACGATATTGATCGTGGGGGTTCCCTTATCGCTTTTGGGGAGGGCGGGAAAAACGGCACACAAAAATAACCCCTAAACCCACCCCGACCCTTTAAAAGTAACCCCTTAGCTTCCCCCCACCCTCCTGACCCCCCCAAAACCTTTTTACAGGTACCTGGTGGTCCAGTGGGGGTCCCGGAAGCGATCTACCGTGATCTCCCGCTCCGGGCTGTCCTCCGGCTCCCGGGCCATCGGCTGCCACTAATCAAAATAGCGCCGATGGCCCTTTGCCCTTACCATGTGACAGGGTATCCATGCCATTGGCCGGATCCTGTCACATGGTAGGAGCACTGGATGGCCGGTGCCATCTTGTGCTCCTACCATGTGACAGAGGCTGACCAATGGGACCGGTAGCCCCTGTGACATAGTAAGGGCAAAGGCTATCGGTGCCATTTTGATTACTGGCAGCCAATGGCCCGAGTGCAGGAGATCGCTCCTGGACCCCCACTGCACCACCAGGGGCTTTTGGCAAGTCTTGGGGGACCTTCCTGACCCCAACAAGACTTGCCAAAAGTCCAGTGGGGGTCCAGGAGCGACCTCCTGCACACGGACCGTTGGCTGCCAGTATTCAAAATGGCGCTGATACCCTTTGCCCTTACTATGTCACAGGGGCTACCGGTGCCATTGGTCAGCCCCTGTCACATGGTAGGAGCACAAGATGGCGCCGGCCATCCAGTGCTCCTACCATGTTACAGGATCCGGCCAATGGCACGGATACCCTGTCACATGGTAAGGGCAAAGGGCCATCGGCGCCATTTTGATTAGTGGCAGCCGACGGCCCAGGAGCAGGAGGACGGCCCGGAGCGGGAGATTGCGGGAGATCACTCCCGGGACCCCCACTGGACCACCAGGTACCTGTAAAAAGTTTTTTGGGGGGTCGGGAGGGTGGGGGAAGCTAAGGGGTTACTTTTAAAGGGTCGGGGTGGGTTTTTTGTTTATCGGCTGGGCGCAGCCGATAAACAAAACGCGATCAGGTGCGATGGAAAAAAAACCCACATGTGAATCGGAACCGGAATCCGAACCGATTCTGGTTCCGATTCACATCTCTAGTAACGACAAATTTTACGTACCTATTATCAGTAGATATGTAGAAGACAAGCGATATGAGCGTAATGAATCACTTGGAATCACTATTGATTTGTAACGCCAAATCTGGAATTTTCCTTTAACAAGTGGTTTACACGAGTGTGTGAGAGAGAAATAGCAAATGCTTTTTGCCTGTGACTGAGCAAGACAGCTCAAATTGTAGAGATGGGCAACATAAATGTACCGCTCAATTTATTTAAAGTAAATGGGTGAAAATTTTAAAAACAGCAATTTATATGGCCTTTTCAAAATAAGACTGAAAAATTTGTAAATGTTTGATTGTTATTTCTGCTGTATATACGCCCCCCTGACTGCTGCGCCCTAGGTCATGGCCTAGGTTGGCCTTATGGGAAATCCAACCCTGCTGGGCACTCATCGATGTACATGTGTATACATGCAGATGCTCACCCGTTTGAAAGTTACCATCCAATTTTATAACATGTGTGCACACGCATATGTTATAAAATATCCTTGGTGCGCGTATATGTGTGCCCAATTTTGCAAGTGGGTGCATATAGCCGTGTAAAGTCAGGTGTTTGCTGTGCAAGTAGGGGGATTTTATAACAGGCCGAGTCCACACCATAACCAGGTTCACCAGTTCATCCACTAGTTTACCCAGTCTACAGCTAGGTCCCCTAACCCCCCTGGTTCTTTAGCCTGCACTCACCCTAGACCCTTTAAACCCCTCACAGATGCCTGTTTATTTTGCTTTTTTTACTTAACACTTCCTCAATAGCAGAAATAAAGATAACGCAGCACTAGGACCTTGGCACTTGCCCAGGCACGTACCTACTTGCACACATAACTCCTGGCCCCTCCCCAGAATGCCCATGCCCTGTCCATGCCCCGCCCATTCCCCATGCACACCATGCCCCTTTTTCATTTGAAGTTTCATGCATCAGGACTTGTGCACGCATGTGGGCGGTATTTAAAATCCAATAGATGAATGCATGTCCCAAACGCACACATATCTCATGATTTTGGCGCATGTCTAGCTTTTATAATTCACCTCAAAGAGTGAAAAAGGTGGGCAATTCCAATGTGCACTGATCTTAGCACATGTCAATTCATTCAGAGGCTGTCCTAATATGCATTTTAAAACCTTATTCCATAGCAGGATATTTTTAACTTACAAAAAAGGCCTCTATTGTGCATCGTAAATACTTTTTAGCATAGGCCTTTTTAATCTGTGTTCGCATTATTCATTAAGGTCCACTTTTCTTAATTTTGCAATATCCTCTCATACTGGTAAACATCAAACATTTGTAAAGTTCACAGATTTTATGAGGCAGTTTTCAAAACCCTGGGAAGCTGGCAGAAACGTGGTGTTTTGTACCCACAGACCTGCACGCCCCACAGAGTTTCCCTTTGAAAATTGGACTTGTATCCATTGACTTTGCACCTGCTGTTTGTGTGGGTCAAGTACATGGCAAAGGTTTAGGCACAGAGCTTTGAATATCAAATATCCATGTTAATTTTAACTCAACCCATCTCAAAGGGCAGCTTGGACTATCAGGGCTTCAGGCATACCCCGGTGGGACAGTTGAGCCAATCATGTGATCGTATTGGCCCCAGAGGACTTGAAACTGGAGATGAAAACTCGAAGGACTTGGAACTGGAGACGAAGAGTCAGGAACAGGAGGTGTCCAGCCTCCCAGGGCACTGCACCTCAGTGCTCCCTACACAGTCCCCCATGGGCTGGTCGCAAACCATGCTGTTCCACTGCGCACTCTACAAAACCTGCTACAGGTTGGTCGTGGACCATGTGGAGAGCAGGACAGGCTCAGTACTGAGATTCAGAAAAGGACAGGAGTCAGGAGAACACTTGGAACAAGGAATAAGACTTGAAACAAGGAAAGGCAATCTGCTGGCTGGACAAGCTCCACGAGCCTGGAACTAGGAATATGAACAGGACCTCGACTTGACTTGGAACTTGGAACTCTAAAATAAGGAAGAACTCCGAGGACTTAATCCAGTGAAGGCAGACTTAGAAACAGGCCCTGTGCCAGGAAGTGCCCTACACACCCACCCATGGCTGGTCACGGACCACGACACTGGCACATCTGGAGGAAAGACGAGAATCCTGAAGGCTAATCTTAGAACAAGGACTGGAACATCAGGAGCTTGATTGAAGAGTCGGATAAGACGAAGATTCTGAAGATTAAACGAGGAACCAGCAAGAGACCAGGAACACAGAACATGCAACATGATAGAGTTCTGAAGGGAAGTAGAAGACAGGAACCAGGACTGGAACAGGAACAAGAGGAACAGGAACATCCAACGATAAACATGAAAACCATCCAAACAGAGTGGAGACCACAGGAGACCTCGAAGGGAAACACACCATGGATGACCATGAACTTCTTTGCAAAGGCTCCGAGGAAGTGGAAGGAGAGTCCTTTTATAGGGCTGTAAGAGCGACGAGGGAGGTGGTGGAATACAGCAGCGGCACTCCATGCTGCAGAGAGCAGCGACGGCAGCAGTTCCCTAGCCGCGGGGAGAGCAGGGCCAGCGTCCAGCCAGCAAGCAGCAGTGACAGCAGCTCCCCAACCACGATGGGAGGTCTCGACCGTGGCTCCCAGCCACAGAGGAAGGCCTGGGGCAATGGAGGAGCAGAACTCAGCTGTGCAGGAGCGGTGATGGTGGCACGTCCATGCCGCAAAGAAGGGACAAGGCCTGTGATGGAGTCGGGCCGGAGGTGAGAGGCTGCTCTCGGAATGGGCCCCACGAGCAGCAACGCAACCATGTGCGTGAGCATGACAGGGAGTATGTAACTGAGACCATGTGTATTAGGGATGTGCAGAGCAAAATTTTATGTTCATATTTTTTATGTCCGAAAGGGGGTCCCACTTGCGGCCAATATGGACATAAAAAAAATCCAATGAGTTGGGTATATGTACATATGTGCAAAAAAAAAATTTAAACCCCCTCACCCTCCTTAATCCCCCCCCCAGACTTACCACAACTCCCTGGTGATCGAGCGAGGAGTGAGGACGTCATTTCTGCAATCCTTGGCGAGAAGCATGTGACGTCGGTGGCACGTCGAGTGACGCGGCGTCACGTGATTCCCGGCTCGTTCGCGCCGGACGGCTCGTTCGGCCCAAAAAGAACTTTTGGCCAGCTTGGGGGGGCCTGTAAGAGCGACGAGGGAGGTGGTGATCGAGCGAGGAGTGAGGACGTCATTTCTGCAATCCTTGGCGAGAAGCATGTGACGTCGGTGGCACGTCGAGTGACGCGGCGTCACGTGATTCCCGGCTCGTTCGCGCCGGACGGCTCGTTCGGCCCAAAAAGAACTTTTGGCCAGCTTGAGGGGGTCAGGAGGCCCCCCCAAGCTGGCCAAAAGTTCTTTTTGGGCCGAACGAGCCGTCCGGCGCGAACTTACCGGGAATCACGTGACGTCGCGTCTGAGTGACGCGGCACCACGTGATTCCCGGCTCGTTCGCGCCGGACGGCTCGTTCGGCCCAAAAAGAACTTTTGGCCAGCTTGGGGGGGTCAGGAGGCCCCCCCAAGCTGGCCAAAAGTTCTTTTTGGGCCGAACGAGCCGTCCGGCGCGAACGAGCAGGGAATCACGTGACGCCGGCGGCACTCGACGTGCCGCCGACGTCACATGCTTCTCGCCAAGGATTGCAGAAATGGCGTCCTCACTCCTCGCTCCATCACCAGGGAGTTGTGGTAAGTCGGGGGGGGGGGGATTAGGAGGGTGAGGGGGTTTATATTTTTATTTTGGCTCAACAATCGCGATTTCCCACATATCGAACATATCTATGTTCGATATGTGGGAAATCCGATCATTTATGTCGAATCAATTTTTTAAGTAAAAAAAAAATATGAGTTGCGTTTTACTAATGCGGTCAATCCGAATGCACACCCCTAATGTGTATATGTTAGGGAGCATGTATGTGAGCATGACTGAGATAGTAAGAGTGTGTTGGGGATTGTGTGTGAGGATTACTGACCGTAAGACTGTGTCAGGGAGCTTGTGTGTGAGAATGACTGAGACTGTGTATGTGCATTGGGAGCTTTTGTTTGAGAGGATAACTGAGACTGTGTGTGTGAGTACATTGAGGAGGGTGTGTGCTGTGTGTGTGTGTGTGCATGACAGACTGTGTGAATGCATTGAGGAATGTGTGTATGAGTGTGACTGAGAGAGTATGAGTGCATTAGGGAGCATTTGTGTGGGTATAATTGAGAACATGAGTGTGTTGGTAAGTGTGTGTGTGAGCTTGACTGAGACCATGTGAGTGCATTGGGGAGCATGTGTGTGAGTGTGACAGTCCAAGTGAGTGCATCAGGAAGCTCATGTATGACACAGCATGAGAGTGTGTCAAGGAGTGTGTGTGCAAGAGTGACTGAGACTGTGTGACTGTGTTGGGGAGCGTGTGTATAAATGTCACTGAGAACATTAAAGTGTGTCAGGGAGCACGTGTGTAAAGTAGTATCCTGTGAGATAGGAACACATACAAGCCATTTCTTAGATCAGAAGTTAGAAGCAAAAGCAGGAAACTGAAGGGGTCAGTAAGATGAATATGAGGTTAACTGCTTTAGAGATGACAGGAAAATATATGATAGCAGAATTTAGTTTGCCAGCATGAAGCAGACAGAGACTTCAGACCTGTACAAGAGTGGATGATGGTCAAACAAGTAATTGTAGATATAAAACACTACAAAATACAGTGGATCTTTTATTAAATAGATCATGATTACCAATTAAAGTATGACAATAACAGCCTTGCAATCCAATCAGATCTGAAATGAACTCTAGCCAACTTGCTGACATTGCAGAGAGGCTCAGTCATACATAATGAGATATCTGGAAGGCCAAAATTTCAGATGTCTATGAACCCAAAAAGCCAACTCTTATCAGTTTTGACACGTTTCTCCCCATGCTTAAGCTGTATCCAAGTTTTTCTCTCCCCCTGTTCTATGTAAGACAACTTTGTCACTGTTTTTTCTGGTTGCAATGTAAACCGGAGTGATAATTAACTCTGTTATTTGAACTTCGGTATAGAAAAGTTATAAATAAATAAATAAATAAATAACTGTCTAACCAATGAAAGAAGCCTAGCACCAGATATCAGCTACTTATGTGCCAGATACAAGCTAAACTCTGCCTATGATGACTGCATGAAAAACCATCAGCACAGAAGTTTAAACCAAGAAGATCGCAATGGACAACAAGAAGTGCTGGAAGCACAAGACATTGCAGAGAATCCTGGCAGCATGTAACTGGAAGGGGGCCTAAGGCCGCAGTGAAGATCCAGGTCACAAGGTGACCTCTGACGGAGTTAGGGAGGCCTTCACAGGTAGTAGCTGATGGGTAGAACCTGAGGCATATTGTTGAGACAGAAGGTAGAGGCATGGTCAGAGAAGCTTAGTTCGGGACCGGCAGCATTTATACATAGGTGTCAGTTGGGCTGAGGTCAGGGCAGGTAAGCGTTCATAACAGGTGAGAATCAGTCCAAGGTTAAAGCAGGCTGAGAGTCAGTCCGAGGTCAGGATAGGCAGAAAGCAGCACTAGGCCAGGAATAAGGCTGGGTCACAAGGAGTAGTCAGAAGCAGGAACAGTGAAGAAACTCAAGAACAGAAAGCAAGACCTGTTGCTAAGGTACCCGTTGAGTGGAATGGACTTCTATTGTATATATATATATATATATATATACAAGAATAGTGCTGACATCATCAGTCAGCACCAAAGGAAGTTCAGGAAGTCAGGCCTATAAAAACCTGGAAGTAATTGAGCCCCTAGATAAAGCGGGATGCAGAACAGAAGCCAGATACTGGGATCCATGCTGGAGGACCTCAACAGGCCGCAGGATGCAACAGTGGGACCTTGCACCAACCCTGGCTGCACTGGCTCAACGTGGGAAAACTTGTTTCCATCTGGAGCTCAGCTGCTATAGGTCAGTGGTTCTCCCCAAGCTTGGCTGAGGCTTACAGATGAGTTTTCAAAGGAGTCACCCATGTAAATAAAATATACTATCACAGCAATTTTCAAAAGCTGTTTACACCAATAAAGTTCATTTACACATGTAAAATCCATTGTCAAGAGTGCAAAATCTTTTGAAAATCATGTCCATAATTTCCTTTTTTAAGCCTCACAGGAACAGCCAGAATCACTTTTAGTACCCCTCCTCCTGGAGTACATAGGCAAAGCAGATCCTGAGGTACTATAATTGCAGCATTCCAAAACAATGGGCTAAACTTAGCCCATCGTTTTGCTCCAGTTTTAGCACACATTGGGCCAGATTTTAGTAGCTACATGCGGGCGTAGATTTGTGCGCGCAACCCGGCACGCACAAATCTATGCCCGATTTTATAACATGCACGTGCAGCCGGGTGCATGTTATAAAATCCGGGGTTGGCATGCGCAAGGGGGTGCACACTTGTTCACCTTGCGCGCGCCGAGCCCTAGGGGAGCCCCGATGGCTTTCCCTCTTCTCTCCGAGGCTGAAATCAGAGCAACCTCGGAGGGAACTTTCCTTCTGCCCCTCCGCACCTTCCCCTCCCTTCCTCTAACTAACCCGCCCCCCCAGCCCTACCTAAACCCCACCCATATCTTTGTTTTTCAAGTTGTGCCTGCCCATGGGCAGGCGTAGGTTGCCGGCGCGCGATCCCCCGGCCTAGAGACCCTAAGGAGGCCTCTGGCCACGCCACCCGCCCTGCCCCGGACCGCCCACGCCCCGTCCCTTTTTTCAAACCCCGGGACATATGCGTGTCCTGGGACTTGCGAGCGTCACTGGGCTATGCAAAATAGGCTCCGCATACGTAAACCCCCTGTGCGCGTAAATCCAGCTGGATTTACGCACGCAGGGCTTTTAAATTCTGCCCCTTTTTGTCTTAGTGTGCTTTTTAAAATTCCTAATGTATTTGCAAACCATTTCCTTACTGCATTGGCTGATAACTCATTTTTGTTTAACAAGTGAGTAAAAAATCTATGCACAAAATTTTAGTACACATTTTTTTACTCATTTTTTATTGCATCAGCTTGCAATTGTTTTAAGTTTCTTCAGTACCTCTACACAATCTAAAAGCTTAGACACTGTTGTAGAAGCTACAAAAATCCCTAATTCTCAGAAAACTACTGTACTGTAATAATCTGAATAGGAAAATGCAGCACAGTTCTTTTTCATGTTTCTTAATTATTAATGGCATTGATATCAGATTCATCCATAGTTGATTCAAAGTACACAAGAGAGCTCATTTGCTCTCAGGAAATGTAGGTCTTTGTTTTCAGGGTAGCAAATTACAGAAATAATCTTAATGATGAAACAAGAGAACATTTCAGAAGTTCTGAAATTTGATGTTGTATACTAGTTTTTATTTCCCAGACACCAAATGATATCTGTGTGTGTGTGTGTGTGTGTGTGTGAGAGTGTGTGTGTGTGTGTGTGCTTATTACACACCCATATAGAAATTGATGGCAAATTAAGATTTTCAGGCACCTAGGCCCATCTAGTCCACCCACTTTAATTATTTGCCACAATGTAGCTGATTCTACTTGGTTTCTTGCTTTACCTTCATTCTGCCACCATTAATGATTCTGTTCCAATGCCTTCATCAATTCCATTACCAAGTCTTACTCCACTGCATCCATTGGCAGGATAAAAAAAAAAAAAAAAGAAAAGCTTTAATACACAAGCTTTATATCACAACCTCCTGTTTTAAAAATGTATTTACAGCAAAACATGATTGGTGTTTGATTGCTCCCATTTTTGTGACTAGGAACCATCTTTGCTCTTCTCTGGTCTTCTCTGCCTCCTGCAAACAATGCGCAGTGTTACAGGATGTCAGTACCTCTCTCTCTAGAGATCCCTCCGTGCATAAAATGAATTCGCCTAATCCCAATGTCTCATGCCCTTTCAGTTTTGATAATTCCATTTGGCTTCTCTTTCTGTAAGTCTGCTTCTCACATCGGTTTGTGCTTTCCCTCCATCACCATTTTCCTTTTGTAATGCCCTAAAGCATTCAATATTTTAACTGTTTCCCTTTCCCCCTCCCCATATTAATCTCCTTTCATTTGCTTCACATTTGCAACCCTTGTACTTTTTCCTTTTGCTAACATATCTAAAAAACATTGTCCTGTTTTACTGCATTTGCTTTCTTTTGTTCAGTTTGCATCTTTGTTTTACTGATTTTATTTTTGCCCTTTGTGATCTCTCATAATTTAGAAATGCAATTTTTTTGAATTTATCTTTTAAGATAGACGTTGGGGTTTTCAAGACATCCACAATGAATATGCCTGAGATATTTTGCATATCATGGAGACTTAATATATGCAAATTCATCTCATGCATATTCATTGTGGATGTCCTGAAAACCCCTTTAGCTGTGGGGTCATCAGGACAGGTTTGGGAAGCCCTGGTTTAGATCCTTTCCACATATTGACACCCCCTTATTCTCATAAAATATTTTGACATAATACTGATGAAGGATGAATTTTAGTACTGAAGGATCAGTATTTTTTTCTCAGAAAATCAACCAATTTTGCATTTTGTTACTTTCAAACAGGTCTTTCCAGGCTGTCCTGCCATTTTGCATGGAAAATGATTATTTATTGATTTATTGATTTGCTTGAAGACATCTTCAGTAATGTGCTGCAGATCAAGGCTACAATTATATAAGCAAAAGACCTCATTAGAAGGAAAGAAGAAGAAGAAAGTCAATAGCCATTTGAAAAAAAAAGGTGTGCCATAAGGAAAGATTTGACAATTTTGTCACAAGGGCCAGGATTGATAGCAAAGGTACTTGAGACCGTCATAATACTATCAACAATGAACATTAGAAAGAGAAATGTGAGACTGTTACCACAGAAAATACGCTTGAGAATGAAACAGATCTAGTCCCTGCTTCTATAAAGTACTTGTTGAATAAGTTCACAGAGGATCTAAATAAAAAGCAGAGGTTAAAGATATCCTCAAAGAAAGACCTGCATGTCTTATGATTTTAAAGTGAGAATGTTGACACATTTATAAAAACAACCTGTGAAATAGCAAAATTGAAGGAGCAGAAGGCACATGACAGAAGTGAGGATCCTGAAAAATAAAAAAGCTGTATAATTCAAAATGTGTTACAGAGGTTTTAGGGTAACTGCATAACATGAGATAATGAGAACAAGATTCAGCAGTTTAGTAGATAAGATAGGGTTGATCTTTGTTGTGCTACAGCTGAAATTAGCAATTTTTGAAAACAGCAATTTGAATTGGGAAGGATTGATCAAAATATATCATAAAGCAAACTGCAGCATATAGCACAGGGAGAAAGGACAGACTGCCAAGAATGAACTTTGCAGAACCTCATGTGAAAGCAATGAGGCCAATACATTACTGTATGGAAAACTCTACAAATGGGGCTTCATGCACTAAAACCCAAAATAATGCGTATTATTTGCAATAGCCTGCAGTGCTTCAGGTTTTGATGGATATGTGCCTACATAATGTGCAGCTAGGCAGGTTATGGAAAATGATCCTCAGTTGTTTAAAAAGAACTAAATGCAGTTTTGATAAATATAAATAGTAAAATAGGAGCATTGAAGATTTAAGTAGAAACTTAAGCAAATATGGATTACAGCAAGATTGCAAAGTTCCATCATTAGGGAAAAGCTGGACATAATGGATTCATTCAAAACTGGTAAATTCCTAGAAAAGGCAGTGTTCCAGAAGACAGGGCTGCATTTCAGTTCAGCTCAAAAAGAAAATACCTATTTCTTGTAAATTACCTATTTGGCTTCATATAATATTATTATTTACTGAAACGATGATCTCACTGGAATACAAAAGTGATACAATTAAAATGATTTAATGATATGAATGAGAACAGGTGTAAACCAAATTCCTTTTTTCCTCCCTCTCTGTTTTTGTCACAAAAATGTAGAATTTCAATGCCAGAACTGGTTATCAGAGACTTGAAGGTTCTGTCACTAATTTCAAAAGTGTTTTTGCATTTTTAATTTACTGTAGAGAATTCAGACTCCTCAGGCTGCGAGGTTAATTAATGCTTAGGGAGAATTATTTGCAAAGGGACTTTGATGGCTGAAGTAATGCTTTACCTGCAGAAATGGCCTTTTTCAAATTTGTGTGACCAGTACGTGTGTAAAATTATGTGTACACAAACCATATGCATATACTTTTATGAATGCAGGAGAGAGGCATTCCAGGGAGTGGCTTCTGCTCAGGAATGGGACTTTTGCGTATTATTTTTTTATTTTAACTGAGTACATGTACTTTTGCTGGGATAATTTTCAAAGTAGACTAAAGTGCGTTTGCTTTAACAATTGTACATATTTATATATACTTCCTGACCTATGTACAATCATTCAGCAGTTCACAATCAGGGAGTAGAGATGGTCTGTAGAAGCTCTGCTTTACCAGTGTGTGTATACTGAACTTTTCTAAGTTTGTCATGACAAATATTCATGTAAATATTATTAAATCAGAGGCAGTGGAACTGCTTCATGTGCAGAGGCAAAACATTTGTGCCAGTTTGTTTATTCATTTTGTAGGTTGCAATCATTTATTTGGTATTTATTAAATACACATTTTATTTTCATTTATTCATATAGGAGTGAATTTTAAAAGCCCTGTGGGCGCCTTAAGCAGGAGATAATCATACAAGTTGGGTTGGTGCATGCTGAAAGGATTTTATAAGCTGCCCATGGATGCACGTATCTCCCGCTGCGCGCAGAAGTGAAAAGTTTCTAAAAAGAGATGGAATGTAGGCAAGGTCTGGGCAGGATGGGTATGTCAGGGCCTGGCTAAAATATTTGTTTCAGAATGCCTTCAAAATTGCATGTACCAAACACTAATGTCTTCATATACACAAGTTTGAAATTCCCCTCCCATTAATCCTCATGAATACTTTGAAAATACATTCACTAAACTCCTTTTCCCCTGATATTTGAGTGGCTACAAGATGACACCTGGTTATTGTTTTGATATGTTTGATTTAATCATTGATTATTGTTTTTGATATGTTTAGTTTTTTGATAAATTATAAATTTATATTTTATTATTATGAGATTTATGTACATTTTTAGCTATTACTTTATTTTATGATTTATATTTATGAAAACCGTTTTGACTAAACTTTGGAAAAGCGGTAAAAAAAACACTTTAAAATAAATAAATAAATAAATAAATAAATAAATGTGTGCGCAAATACTTATGCGCACAAGCACACACTGGGGTCCCCGGCCGTGTAACTTTACTTCTGCCATGGAGCACATGTAAGTAGTAAAATAAAAGAATTTAGGTCAGGTAGTGGGGTTATAAGGGTCAGGGCTAATAGGGAAGAAGGGACCAGCTGAGGTCTTGAGGCAGGCGGCAGACAGGCAGGCAGGTCAAGGAACAAGCTGAGGTCTTGAGGCAGGCGACAGGCAGGCAGGCAGGTCAAGGAACAAGCTGAGGTCAGTACCAGTTTAGACAGTCCGGAGGTACTACCTGGGGAAACGTACAGACGAAGACAGGAACAAGGCGAGCACGAACTAGGATGCAGGAACAAGGCAGGAACAGGACTGGAACAGAAGGATCCTGGAACAAGACTTGAACAAGACAAGAGCAGGAACAAACGCAGAGGCAATCTAGCCTACAAGCCGACCCAATTGCCAAGGCAAGGAAGCACAGACTGGAACTTCCTTATATCAGGGGATCAATCAGGGCGTGCCACAGAGCTAAGGCCCGCCCTTGGCCCTACAAGAGGTCGGGCGGTCTGTGCGCGCGAACATAGGGGCGTGCCAAACATTGCTGAGGACACCGAGCCTCAGCGTGAGGCCTGGCACACAGTGAAAGACCCAGTGACCGCCGCTGCAGGAAGCCGGGGCCTAGAGGAGCTGGCAACTACCACTAGGGAGGCCGACCCAGGACCTGCCATGGGACTGTGAAGGTGAGCAGGCCTGTGCGCGGGACGGCCGCAGACGGGGCACATAACAGTAAGGGTCTAGAAGTAACTTTGCACTTGTAAAAAAGGGGCATGCCAGGGGCATTCCAGGGCAGGACCAACATTTACACAAGTAGGCTGCTATTATATAAGCAATTTACACATGTAAATTTGGTATCTTACTCACTTATATTTACATCTGCTCTATATCTGGATTAAGTGATAGTAAATGTCTTAAAAGTAAACTACTGGGGAGCAAGATGCTGGCATGACAATAGATGTAGGTACTTCTCTCTGTTACCCTTTGGAATCTTTGACTTTTCCTCAACTATGCCATCTAAGGTAAAGTGTGAGTCTTTTCTCACCTGGACAGCATTTTGCCATCTTTAATCTCTATTTGGGGCCTGTTGTGACTGCGGGTGAAGGAGCATCCATTTTGCTTGGAGAGATCACTTCAAGCCCCACAGATCCTCAGCTCCTGTCAGCACAGAGACTCACTTCCACTTTCAGACTGTGGCTTTGCCGGTTGACGTGCTGTTGGCATCTGCAGAGGGGGAGTGCATGAAGCCTCCGCATCAGAATTGCCACTGCCTTCATTGCTGACCAAGGATGCATGGAGAGCCAGTTTTCCTGTTTGCTTGTCTTCCTTGCCCCCCATTGAGATTCAGGGGAAGTCAGTGGACTCTTTGGCGCAGACGTTATCTGGTGCTCCAGGTTCTGTGCCTTTTGGGCCCCTTAGTGAGTCTCCTTTTCCATCAAAACCAGTGTGGTTACCCTAGATGCAATCTGGGATTTGATGGTAGGTTTTGGCTGTTCTTTGAAGGATTGCAATACAAACAATTATCTCTCCAATAACTTGGATGCTGTGGGGAACAATTATGATACTCAGGTTTCTGAAATACAAAAACAATTTCTGCCACTGAGACTGCTATTGGGAATATTAAGATCTTTAATGCCACAGTGGTTAAGGATCGAAATAATCTCTCTCATAGGCTTGAATCTCTGGAGAATCATATAAGGCATTTACATTTACATTTTTTGAACTTCCCCAAGGTAGTGGGTGACAATTCCTGTCAGACCCTGAGGAAATATTTCCTTGATAATCTTCAGTTTGACTCTGAAAATGCTTCCTCTATAAAGGTGTGGTGGTGCGGGCATACGTGGGCGCTGCTGATGACCTGGCACCGTGCCTGGAGCGAGTTCAGGGAGTGAAGGACATGGCCTCTCTCAGTTTGCCAGCGGCATCTTCAGACATGCAGCATAAGTGCGGGCCAATGATGCTGCCGGTGCGCCGAAGTAGCCCCCCCACTGGTGCGGACATGCATGGTTCAAGCTATGCGGTCCATGGGCTAAGGGCGGTGGGAAGCGGGGTAAGCTCCAGTGGGGACTCACAGTCGAGGGCATATCCGGCAACGCGGGATGGCTCATTGGGTGATTAGAAGCCCTGGGCCAACCCAAGGGGCGGGGCAACTGCACAGAAAAACTCCTGGCTGGCGCACCGTGCCTCTTGCCCCTTTGTTCCCTGCTCCCCATGTGGTTGCCTCACTGGGGGAAAAGAGAAAAAAAGCCACCCACTGGCTCAGAGACAAAACTCTTTCTGTTCACCCCAGCAGACCACTTGTTTGAAATCGTCTCAGGCTGTCAGCTAACACTGGGTCAAGCAGTAGGCCGGGAGTGATCTTTGAGATACTGGGCCAGGTAGCTCTATATCAGAGGACCCTGGGACAAACGAAATTCCTCAAGTGGCCGTGAGCTGCTGCGAAGATGCAGCCAGTCCTGCTGCCAGATCCTCGAGACAAGGTACGTCCCTTGGGGGATAGTGGGCTGAGTGGTGCATATCCAGCTCTCTCCGGGTGTCTGGAAGGGTTTTTGTACCTTCATTGCAGCCATGCCATGCAGTCACGATCACAATGCTAGAGCTTTGATTCACCATCCAGTCCCACAGAGGGGTCCAGAGAGTGCAGTACTACCCGGGGAGGAATTGCTGAGTGCTCTGCTGGTCGGTAACCCCTGGGGAGGCTCAGGGTCAGGAGGCCGCAAGGCATCCTGGGGAAGAGTCAGACAGAGACCTCAGTTTCCTCCTAGAGACCCGGCAGCCAACCTCATCGACCCAGCGAGTGGCAGTGCAGCTCAGGGGATGGGAACTGGGCAATTAGGGAAAAGAACAGAGTTAAGTTGTACCTAACTTCCCTGAATGAGCACTACTGGCTATAATTACAATTTCTGCAGACAGTTTTGAAAAAAATATAGCCCCTAAAGCTGCCCTTGTTTATGGGTGAAACTCGGCCTGAGTCGGGCACTCTGTCACATGATCAATAAAAATGTCTTCCCTTGACACCGATTCACTTCTATTTTGTTTGTATTTCTGCCACATTGGATAGGCTTTCATGCTGTTTTTTTGGGACCATCACTAATAGGAAGCCTGACCTTTGCTTGCCAGGTCATCCCGATGGGGTAGGCATTCCTACTCTGATTGATTAATGCTTCCTTGACAGTAACAAAGAAGTACCACCACTTGCGAGTCACCCGCACTATATGGGAGGACATCACAGTATGGGAGATATTCCTGACCGAATTCAGGAGGGTGGGGGTTTGTTTAAATTTGCTCTTTTAGACGGCTGAATAATTCGGCGAAGATTCATTGTATTCATGGGGAATCGCGATATGTTTCGCTTCCCCACGAATACAATGAATATGGCCCTATACATTCCAGAATACCCCTACATAGGAAACGAATGCACACCCCTAGTATCAGGATACGGAGATCTAAGACTGATCAGCTTGGCTGGGGGCAATCGGTTACATTAGCCCAAGTACCAGGCCTGCCTACATCCTCGGTTGCTAACACTGCACGTTATAAGGCACTCAGGCCCTCTGCAAGTTAACTCACTCCCGCTGAGCAAATACCAGTTTAATGCCATTCTCACACATACCCTGGACATGGCCAGGCTAAAGTCGGAGCAGTTCGGGACTCACTCTTTTCGAATTGGGGCGGCCTCTAGCACAGTAGCATCTGGTTTGCCAGGCACCACCATCCAGCATATCAGCAGATGACGCTCCCCAGCGTACCTATCCTATATTAGGCAGGTGAACAAATTCCCTTGTCCCATTGGACTGTAGACATTAGCAGTATTTTTGGGATCACACTAGCAGTTTTCCCCTTTATCCCCTGTGACAATGCTGTTAACACCTTTTGTCTTTCAGGCCCTCGCCAGCATCGAGTGATTATGGATCATGGGACATTCTTTTGTATTTTGGGTGGAGCGGCATGCAAAGAAAATACCTTCGGCTGACATCTGGGGTGGCACAATATGATGGCTGGGTCAGAGGGGCATCTGTACATCTCGAAGGCAATGATCTGGGAATCACACCTGGACACCGGCTCCTGGATAATATGAGAAATTACATCACAGTCATCCTATCCTTGATGCCTAGCACCACACTCATTAGGTAGGAGATCATCCCTCACCATCAGTTCCTCAACTTGCCACTCTGGATGCTTTGGATGGAGAAATTAAACAAGTAAATTGGTACCTTTGTTGCATGCCAAGGTGGCGGACACATAAGATACCACGTCTGGATGTGCAAGGATTGCTCGGTACTGTTTTGTAATGATGGGGTGCATCTGTCAGATATGGGAAAGGACCTGTTCTTGATCAATTTGAAATGGGCCATACACAGAGTCCTGGTAGGTTCCAGTCCTTGGCCTTAAGGGTGCCTAGTCAATGGCCTCAGCTGGGTGGAGAAGGTCCCGGATAAGCCATCTGGCTATATGGGCCCTATGGCGGGAAGACCGAAGCTGGGGGGGGGGTTGCCAGTTGGAGACAGTGCACAGCACGTGATATAACTGACTTCAATGTGAGGGGGGGCTGTCTGCCACCAGGGCCCACTGGCCCCGATGCGGTGGCAGACCAGATGCCTACACCCTGTGATGGGGCAGTTACCTTGCTTGGACATGGCGGGTGACCGGAACGCCCTATGATTCCCCCCCCCCCCCCCCCCCAAGAAGGCAGGGCCTTGCTTGTTTCCAGCAGCTCCAGAGCCGGAAGTGACGTGCCTATACAGAGGAGAACACTTGGACAGCTTATCTATGTAATGAGTCGGGTACAAAGTTTGCTGTATACTGTTTTATTGTAATAAAGCTGCAGTCAATTTATTCCACGTCTGGTCTCTATAGTATTTATTATACATGGGTGTGTATTACTGTGTGTATCCCCCCCCTCCCAACCTTCCCGGTGACAGACAATCGCGACTGCCCGGGTTAATAAGATGTATTTTATTCCTTTTGCTAACAAAGGGAATTCTCAGCAGTCCCAGTCTGAATGTCTACTTTATGTTATTGAAAATCTGCCCGATTTCCTTGAAGATTGCAGTGCTGAGATTATTAAGCGGTCCAAGTTACTTATTTCCTTTATTTCCAAACAGGATGTGAGCAAGGAGATGAAAAAATATTTTAGGAATATTTCTTCCTTATTTCATGGACAAACAATTCGTATTTTTCCTGATTTTGCTCGCTCTACACAAGTCAGAAGGAGAGATTTTCTTGCTCTTAGGTCTGAGGCTATTTCTTTAGGGTGTTCTTTTGTTCGCAGATATCCCTGCAAATATGTTATTAGATACCATAATGATTGTTTTGTGGGGTTTTTTCTTCCTGAACAACTTAAGCCCTTCATCAATTCCAGAAATGCTTTATCTCCTTTTGGAAATAATCAGGTCCCTTTGAATTTATTACTGCTTGAGTCATGTTTGGCCAGTTTCTTAAATAATTATTTTCCTTTTAACTCCTACATTTTCTCCCCCTCCCTCCCCTTTTATCATTACCTTAGCTGATGAATGGTGTATATAATAAGTATTTCATGCACGTTTGTTTTTTGTATTGTTTCCTTTATGCATTGTATAAGCATTTATCTTTTTATTACAAGTAAGGTGTATTCCTTCTTATAATTTTGAAATTAATAGACATAAAGTGAAAAAAAAGTGAAATACTAACTGGGTGGGGAAACTGGGTGAAATGAGAGTAGTTGAGACTGAAAGGCTAGGAGGGTCTCAATGACCTGCATATGGACTGGGCAAACGGTAAAACTGGTAATTTCATTGCCGCACTTATGTTAGAAAATCTCCTTATTTGCACACATGAAACCTGACTTTCTGGGGGTAAAATACATGTACATTTTGTAGATAAAATATCTATGTATATATTTTTAAAGTTAGATGTAAAAATACATGAGTATAGCAGTTGTGCCTTACTTTTATGGATAAATTCCAGCTTTGCTACTACTTAGCCAGATAAATCTGAACTTATCAGGATAAGTGCCACTGCTTGGCTGGTAGGCCAGAATTTATCTGGATAAGTGCAATATTTACTCACATATTTTTTTACATGTGCTTGTTGCATGGTACATTTGTGCATGTTTTCTGTTTTCTGCATTGAACTAATTGTTAGAAATTTGTAGATTATAAGAACAATTAAAAATTTGTAAAAATAAATAAAAAAAATAAAATAAAATATATATATATATATATATATATATATATAAAACCTGTGCATATATGATATGAGTAGGTTATAAAATACAGGTGTAGATTTTTGCATCCATATACATACATAAATGGGCATGAGTGCAGCTGTTGAAAGTTATCCTTCCTGCTGTGAACTGGATACTAAGGCAGCATGTGGGCTTAGCTGTGGGTCGAAGCTAGCCTATGCTAATTCAACTCCCCACTGAGGCTTGTTAACATGACTAGCTATCTCTCTTGGTAAGTATGGATGGCATAGCTAGGGAATCCTGTATTTTTCTTCGAGTCTCTATCACTTTGAATGCATTGTCTCTTGGATGTTCTCCCTAGCTGTTTTTTAACTATAAAATATCTACACTAGTCATGCTATTCGTCTGAGGCTGTACTAAGAATGCACTTAGAGTAGTCTACACTACAATGACTTCTTGTACTTACCTTAACTAGATGTGACAAAAGAATAAATAATTGAGAGAGCCCCATTCTTTCTTCCACAGAGGGGATGAATGAAACATAATATTATATATGAGAACTGTTCAATTCCACTGTCTGATGTTTCTAAAGTTGTCTTAATTGAATTGCTGTTGGTGTAAATAGTGGCTCACTATACAACCCCCCCAGGCTTTTCTGCTATTTGTCTGATTTTTCTGAGCCATAATGTTAGGGCCTGGGCTAATATTTTCACTTATTTAATCTTTTTTAGTGAATACGTTGTTTTACAGTGGTATTTTATTTTCCCTGTCCAAAATTTAATACTAAACACTTTAATCCTAATTTTGATCTAATGCTGACATTAATTGGATATAAATACTTTTTTGGCACTTATTTTTCTAATATGCTGTCTGCTGTGCACTTATTTCACTGAACTTTTATATACATGCAGATCAGGGATGTTTTGCACGATGTCCTCTCTGCATCCTTGGGGGCTAATGCTGGCACTGGAATAGAGTTGAAGATGCACTGTGTACTGCCTGCTCTTCCTGGGGTTCTCTTTCATCACCACCATTTCTCTCTTCCATCACCACACTGGAGGCTAAGGCACTACTGACTAGACTTGGGGACACAATTTCATCCCCACTCAGGTTTGTGAGCCTGCACTGTTACTAATAAGGGGAGAACTCTAAACTTGGAGCCTCTGTTTGGTTTCTAGTTGCACAAGATATTCTGGGTGGGGAAGACCCGGAAATTGTCATGATTGACCTGTTGGGGAATGTGTTGGATGTTTGACCTTGTAATAGTAATAAATGATCACTGGATGGCATTTTGGGAGAGGTGAATATTATAACATAATGTGTTAATGTGGTTTGGGTTTTAGATGATGGTATGTGTGTCCCCTTAAGAACTTGGGTTTATGTGGATGGGAGAAGATAGTTTAGTGGGAGCTATAGGTTTGGGAGGATTTCATAGGACTTTGCCCTTTCTCAGGTTTTGAGTTTGTGTGAGAGGGACTTTCAGGGATGTAGTGGCCTAGAGTTGCTAGCCTACAGGCTTGTGGGCCTGGGGACCACACCAGTATGGAATGGAGCTCTGTAGGGACTTTTCCCCTTAAGGGAGGAGGAATGAGGCAGTGAAAGGAACAGAGTTTCATCCCCTAGTGGAAAAAACTACAAAGGTCTAGATGGACACATGGTGGTTCCTCCCCTTGAAGAAAATAGCTGGAAGGAAGGAGTAAGGGAATTGTTTGAAATGAGGAATGACCTAAGAAAGTACCAGGGCATTTAGGATACTGGGAATATATGTACAGGTCTGGATTGAAGAAATAGGAATGGTGAAGGTCAAGTGCCAACCGAGTCGTAAGTAAAGTCTAAAGGTGTGAACTTCATTCACTGCAGTTGTAAAACTGGGGTTAAATTTGAAGAGGAATCTGGGGGTATTGTGTCTATTGCTTGTGGTATGAGGTGTGTGAAATATGGAAGAAGGATGAGTATATATAGAAACATAGAAATGATAACAGAAAATGACCAAATAGTCCATTCAGTCTGCCCATCAAACTTATGGTAGTATCTACTGTGCATGTAGGTTACTCCCCATGCTTACCAGTTTCTCAGACCGTAAAAGTCAAGGCTCTCATTGGATGCTGTTTGAATCTAATTCCCCGTATGCCTTGCTATTGAAGCAGAGAGCAATGTTGGAATTACATTAAACTATCAGGATTATTGGTTAAGAGTAGTAACTGCTGCATCAGCAAGTTACCACCATAATTATTTGTTTCCCTGGACCGTAAAATGTGGTGCTCTTATTGGTAGCTGTTCGAATCCAATTCCCCTTTCCCCCCTGCCATTGAAGCAGAAAACCATGAGGGAGTTGCATCAAGAATATGGATGCTTATTGGTTAAGGGTAGTAACCACTGCACCAGCTTCCTCCATGCATTCTTTTCTTCATTTCCATCCTCTAGCCTTTAGGGATCCACAGTGTTTACCCATGCCCCTTTTAATTCTTTCACTGTTTTCATCTTTGCCACCTCCTCTCAAAGGGCATTCCAGGCATCCACCACCCTCTCCATGAAGAAATATCTCCTGATGTTGGTTCTGAGTCGTCCTCCCTGAAGTTTCATTTTGTGACCCCTAGTTCTTCTGATTTCTTTCCATTGAAAAAGGTTTGTTGAATGTGCAGGTATCTGAAGGTCTGTATCATATCTCTCCTGCACCTCCTCTCTTCCAAAGTATACATATTTGGATACTTCAGCCTCTCATCATAGGTCTTCTCATAAAGACCCCACACTATTTTGGTGACTCTTCTCTGGACAGCCTCCATCCTAACTTTGTCCCTTTTGAGATATGGACTCCAGAATTGAACACAGTATTCCAAGTGGGGCCTCACCAAGAACCTGTAGAAGGGCATATCACCTCCTTTTTCTTACTGGTTTTTCCTCTCTCTATGCAGCCCAGAATTCTTCTGGCTTTAGCTATCACCATGTCATATTACTTTACCATTTTCAGATCTCTAGACACTGTTACCCCAAGATCCCTCTCCCAGTCCATGCACATCAATTTTTCACCGTCATCACATACAGCTCTTTTGGATTACCACATCCTAGATGCCATGACTCTGCACGTTTTGGCATTGAATCCCAGCTGCCAAATCTTCGACCACTCTTCCAGCTTTCTTAAATCTCTTTTCATTTTCTCTAATCCTTTGGGTATGTCCACTCTATTTCAGATCTTAGTATCATCCACAAACAGACATACTTTACCTTCTATCCCTTCCTTAATGTCGCTCACAAAGATATTGAACAGAAGCAGTCCCAAAACTGAACCCAGTGGCAGTCCACTTAACATGGTTTTCTCTTCAGAGTAGGTTCCATTTACCATTACACACTGTCTCCTATCAGTCAACCAGTTTGTAATCCATGCCACCACATTGGCACTCACTCCCAAGCTTCTCATTTTATTCACAAGCCTCCTATGCAGGACTGTATCAAAAGCTTTGCTGAAATCCAGGTAGATCACATTGAGCACTCTTCCTTGATCCAATTCTCTAGTCATCCAATCAAAAAAATCATGATTTGTCTGATAGGACCTTCCCCTGGTGAATCTATGCTACCTTGGATCAAATCTCCCACCAGATTGTTGATAGCTCAGTAGCCTTTCCTTCAACAGTCTCAATTAATTTTCCCACCACTGAGGTGAGGCTAACTGCTCTGTAGATTCCAGCCTCCTTTCTGCTACCTCTCTTGTGAAGCTGGACCACTACCGCTCTTCTCCAAACCCATGGTACCACTCCCATTTCTAGGGATCTATTGAACAGATCCCGCAGCGGACCTGCCAGCAAATCTCTGAGCTGTCTGTATCCTGGGGTGTATCTCATCTGGCCCCATGGCCTGTCCACTTTCAGTTTGCCTAGCCCCTCCCATACATTCTCTTCCATAAATGGAATTTTGTCTACTCCATCCCTATTTGCGGTATTATTATTCAGCAACAGAGCTTCTCCAGGGTCTTCTTTAGTGAATACCAAACTGAAGTATTTGTTTAATATTTCTGCCATTTCTTTGTCACTGTTCACATTGCTCCCTGTTACCTTTCAATTTCAGTCTATGACTTCTGACCTCCCTTCTTTCACTGCTATATCTGAAAAATATTTGTCTCCATGCTTTACCTCTTTGGCCATCCTTTCTTCTGCTTGACTTTTTCTTTCCTTATTTCTTTCTTTGTTTCCCTCAGTTTTAACATATATTCCTCCTTGTGTTCTTCTTTTTGGGATCCTTTATACTTCTTGAATGCTATTCTTTTTGCCTTTATTTTTTCAGCCACCTCCTTAGAGACCAGATTGGTTTCTTTTTTCTTTTACTCATTTACTTTTCAAACCTATAGATTTGTTGCCTTTGTAGGAGCTCCTTTTAACTTGGTCCACTGTTATTCTACCTCATCCATTTTCTCCCAGTTTTCCAGTTCTTCCTCCAGGTAAGACCACATTTTACAAAGTCCATATTTTTGAAATTCAAAACTTGGGGTTTCATGTGACTACATAGTGTGGAATGTAATATGTATGTTTCCTTATTACAATGAGGGGAGATTGAGAGATTTAATTGATGTTCATGTGAAAGCTGAGATACAGTTTGCTCATGCCAGTATATTGTGAGATGCTTCATCTGACTATGTATCCCATGGTTTCTGGTTATTTAGAATGTATTGACCCTTTGGGTTCATTACCAGTAAGGCCCTAGTTAACTCCTTGAACTATGAGAGGCAGTGCTAGTAAGAAAGGGGAGTCTCCATTCAGTATTGCCCTTCCTTTTGAGGATGCTGGGATGGTCATCCCCTTGTGGTATAAAAAGCAGCTGTCTCTTTCTGAGAGAGTGGGGCAGTGCAGTTTGAGTTTGGATTTAGAGGAAGCAGGAGATGTAGCCTCAGTGTCACAAGTGCTGGGGGGTCAGAAAATATCCTTTTAGGAGCAGAGCAGGATGACAGGACAGGAGCTGGATGTGTCTTCTACCTAGCTAGCCCCCCTCCCCCAAAGGTTGAGCCCTTGGATTCTGGAGGTCAGTAGGACTTGGATAGTCGATGAACATCATGGGTGAAAGGTGGGCTGGTCTTCTGCTTGGCCAGCCCCTTCTGTGCAGCTTGATCCCTTGGGTTTTGTGTGCTAGTAGGACTTAGGTGGACAGGGTGTATAAGCTGGTCAAGACATAGGCTGGAGGTTGTGGGCAGACACAAACTGGAATAGGCAATGAGTTCAGTTTAAGACTGGATACTGAAACAGGTGAGAAGCTGTGGACTGGATACTGGAACAAGCAAGGAACTGTGGACTGGGTACTGGAACAGACTGTATATTGTGAACTGAACTCAGCAGGGCATAACAAAACCAGACAAGGACAGGACTAAACAAGGCAGACTAGGGCAGGACTTAGATACGGCAGACAAGGGTAGGAGCAGGCAAGGACAAAACAGAACAGAAAACACAGAAACACGAAGGCAGCAAAGCTGGAGATCCGAAGGCAACTAAGCAAGGTAAGGCCTGATAGGCTACATAGCAAGGTTCAAGGAGGCAGAAGATCTGGAGACCACAAGACAAGATAAGACTTAGATAAGATGCAAGGCAAAGAGCGAGACACAAGAAGGCCCAGAGGCCACAAGGCATAGAGCAAAGTATGAAATGCAAAGTCAGAGAGCTAAGAGTGACTCCATGAAACAGTGTCTAAGTTCTGGCAAGACAAATGAGCTTGGATGTCATGTAGGCAGTAAGGATGAGCTTGGCAAGGCTGGAGATGAAGTTAGCTGAGGACTCCTGGTGGAGAAGAGGCTGCACCAAGGCTGAGTCAGGTGACCAGTGAGTAGATGGCTCAGGTAGCTCAGAACAGTGCTCACTGAAGACCTTTGCTGGTGGTGAGGTGTCACAGCAGACTGGATCAGGGCATGGTGAGGCTGCATGGCAGGCAAAACCTTGACATTCAGATGGATTTTTGGGCCTACCCTTGGGACTAGGGTAATCCAGCCTGGTGTCCCTGGGACCAGGTTGGAAAATTACTTTTCCAGTCCACTTCCTGGCTGGTTGGGTTTACTATCCAGGTTGGTTTTAGGGATTTTTCTAATTTAGTCATAGGAAACCTTGTGAAACTCCTGTTTTTTTAGCCTTGAGAGAGATTACAAGGGGGCCAAGATAGGGAATACTCTGCCCCTTTATCCAAAGTTCAAGGGTGATAGCCTTGTGGTGACCTTCTGAAAGAGGATTCTGGTGTTTGGACTCAGTTTCTGGGGAAAGAGGACTATTTTCTACCCCCTTCCTGCCCAGAAGGAAGAGCATCAGGAGAGTTGTTTGTTCCTGGTTGGATCCCTTTTCAAGCAAAGAGAGACAGAGACATTCTGCAGAAATGTGAGCAAGACCATTTTAAGATTTTCTGAAGAACCCCCATCGGGAACCTTCATGTTAGGGAAGAGAGATTTTTAGACTCTGTGCACAGATTGAACTTTACCATTTTTTTTCACCATTTGAAGGGTGTTTTCTGCCGAAACAAAGATAGCCTTGGCCACTTGGGAGTCTCACTTTTCCACAAACTGGAGGTTGAGTGTTTCCTTTGCCCTGGTAGAGGAAGTGACCATTGCACAGATAGAGGAAAGACTGAGAACTGTAAATGCCATCTGTGATGCTAAAAACTGATGTGAACTGTGCCATGTACTTATCAAAGAACACTTTCAGTAAAGGGTATTTTTGGACACTCAAACAGAATCTCCTGAGTTGTTTATTGTCACTCACATCACAAAAGGGAAAAGGAGCACATACCTTTCACAGGTTATAGAGAATGTTTCACCCCTATTACCTGGGCTTTGGAGGAGAAATTCTCTCCCCCCCCCCCTCCCACACACACACACACACACACACACACACACACACACACACACATACCAGTGGTAAAAGAACATGGCTCTAGGGTCAAAGAGACTAAGTGAGAAAAACTGGAGTTTGTATTTTGGCTCCGAGAACCCTGTAATATGCTCCTGCATCTATGCAAACTACAAGCAGGGTTACAAGTATACCCCATGCTATACTTGGCTTCAGAACCTGAAAATAAACTTAAGAGTTTGATTATTTGAAAGTAGAGTATCTCCTATTGTGCTTTATTTGTGCCAGCTCTAAAGAGGTAGTACTGGGTCAGAGTTCATTGAGAGGAGAAGGATGGTGTGCTCCCTGTTCAATCAATAGAAGAGTTTTGAACTACCCCCTGCTGTTTCCATTCAGGTCCACTTCAACATCTGCATGATCTAATTTTTGAGCTCACTAAATAAATTTGGGAGAAGGACCCTTCCACACATAGGGAACAAACATCCTATCATTTTAAGTATTCTAGGTTGGGGTTTCAATGATATTTGGATAAATTCAACCTGCAATATTTTTCTCATGGTCCACAAAACGTTTTCAGACACCCTCAGGGACTATATAGCTCTGTCCTGCAGAGGTTTAATCCTGTGCCTAATGTTTTGCTCATTTCCAATATTGTAGAATGAAGGGCAGGTAAATGGTGGTAATTCTAATAACTAAATAAATGACAAAAATAACAAAGTTTCCCAGTATTACCCCATGAACCATGATTTTCCATGTATTGATTTGTTTTGTACATTTGCAGTTAAAGTAATATTAAATATTGAAGAACCTAAAGCTGAAACAAATAGAGCTCTTGTTGGAGAGACAGCTTTATAAATATGTGATAAATAAAAAAAAATGTTCTAAAATATAATCCAGATGTACAACAAAAACCAATAATTTAATTGTTATTTTTTTTATTTCTCTATCTACTGGACTTTTCGGGTTCAGTAAGAAGGCTAAGATAATCAGTGGTGCAGCCAAACATGGGCTTTGGGGGACAGAGCTCCCTCATTTTTGGCTCAGATACCCACCCTTAGCAGCAGGGTCATAATCTACCCAGGCCTGACACCAGGACCAGACCTGGAGGCCGGGTCCTGGTTCCTGGACCTTGGTTTAGGTCAGAGCCCAAGCCCAGACCCGATGCTTGGACCTGACCTGGAAGTTGGGTCCCTATATCTAGGCCTCGGCCTAGGCCAGAGTCAAAGCCCTGGCCCAACGCTGCAACCCAACCAGGAGGCAGGGTCCTGGTGCTGGGACCTTGGCCTGGACCTTGGCCCCATGCCGTGACCCGAATCCGAGGCCAGATCCTGACACCGGGATCTCAGCCCAAACCCAAGCATGACACCGTGACCTGACCCAGAGACCGGGTCCCGATGCCTGAGCCTCAGTGAAGCCAGGAGCTCGAGCCCAGGCCCGATGCTGTGACCTGACCCAGAGGCCAGTTCCAAGTCAAACTCAGGCCCAACACTATGAACAGACCCAGAGACCAGGCCGTGATGCCTGGACCTTAACCCAGACCTGATGCCACAACCCAACCTAGAGGCTGGGACCCGTGATGGGGTCTCAGACTGGACCCAGGCCCAACACTGCAACCCAACCCATAGGCCTCAGCCCAGACCCAGGCCCAATGCCCTGACCTAAGCCAGAAGATGGGTCCCAACACCTGGTCCTCGGCCCAGGGTCAGGCCCAGGACTCAGAGCCCAGGCCTTGGAGCTCCTGTTTAGGTCCTCTTCTTTCTTTGGCTCTTCAATGCCAAATGATGGCATCTGCTGGAGTCATGCCAGAGTTAACTAACTAATTAACTATAACTCTAATGCAACCCCAGCGGATGCCGTCATTTGGCATTGAAGAGCCGAAGAAAGAAGAGGACCTAAACAGGCGCTCCTAGGCCTGGGCTCTGAGACCTGGTTATGACCCTGAGCCAAGGCCCAGGCATCAGGATCCAGCCTTCAGATTGGGTCATGGCATTGGGGCTGAGGCTGGGCCAATGCTCCAGCACTGGGACCCAGGTTCCGGGTCGGGTCATGGCATCAGTCCTTGGCTCAGGCACTGGAGTGGGCTGAGGCCCCTGCATCAGCACACAGCCTCTATGTTGGGTTGCAGCATCAGGCCTGGGTGTGGGCCGAGGTCCCAGTGCTTAGTACTTGGTCTAGGTCTCAGCACCAGCATCAGGTCTCAAGGTTGGGCCCCAGTGCCAGACCTAGGTTTTGGCACTGGCAACAGGCTTCTGGGCCATGTCTTGTTGCCAGGACCAGGCCTAGGCTTGTAGCCCAGTTTAGGCTTAGGCCTCAGTGCCAGGACCAGGCCTCAGTACTGGGCCTCTTGACCAAACATTTGTGCCTGCCCCAAGACTAGGTTTAGGTATCAGGATCAGGCCTTATGGCTGGATCTCAGCATTGTGACCAGGCTTCAGGGTCAGACTTGGCACTAGGACTTGGTCTTAGGGATGGACCTCTGATCCAGTGCTGGTCCATTTTGGCCCAGGATGGCTGAGCCAGGGCCACTGAAGGCCCAAGTATTATTTTTTTTAAATGGATGGTTTTTTTCCTACTTTAATTTCTTTTCAGTTTGGCAAATGAACCAAACTGAAAAATAATTAAACAGATTAAAAAGAACCCCCGTCTGAAATGAGAAATCAAAACAAACCCCAAATTTTGGAGCTGCACATCTCTAATGTCTGTTCAGATAAGCTTATTTTGATCTTGTCTCAAAACTTAGCATATTTAGATTCTTTACATGCCTCTAGTCGAAGGGTATTGCAAGGAATAAGTCCTTGGTAGCTAAAGACTAAATGACCAGTACTTTTACTCTTATCTTTACCAAGGATGACATTCTCAACAGATCCTGGTTCAATGAATGAAGATCCCCGCTTGAATTATATGAAGTTAACAAAGTGGTTAAGTATTTAGGCTGTCCTCTGTAAAGCAATTTAAAATCTTGAATCTCATCCTGCTTGCTATAGGCTGCCAATGTAAGTATATTAAAAATGGTGTTGTATAATTATATTTCTTCTGCCCAAAAATCAGTTTTGTTGCCATATTCTGTACTATCTGCAGTTTATTTTTTTTAAAGGGACAATGGAAGACCCTATAATAGACTGCTAATCTAATAGAGAGGATCAATGAATGTGTCAGAAGGTACAAATCCTGCATTTCTAAAATGGTTGTAAACAACAAATATATCTTAGGTAGTAAAATGAAATGTGAATCGAGGTCTTGGCATACTCTGTCATTGATAAATTTACATCTAACATTATTCCCCAAATCCTCAGCTTTTCCTTTACCAGTATCTCAATCCCTTTTATTAACAGTTGCTTCCTTAAAAGTTCTTTCTTCCTGCTGATCCAAAGTGCTTTAGATTTTAAAGGTTAACTTAAATCTATGCTCTCATAACCAAGCTGCAATGTGATCTAGACATTGATTAAATGTAATCAATTATTTTGATTTCTTGCCATCCAAAATATACTATTACTTGTGTATCATTCATAGGAAGCAGCTATAACCCATCCAATAACTATAATAACAGTATTTTGTTATCTCTTGTTGCCACTATTTTAACTCTAAAAGCTGTCCTTTCCACTTAACCTGGAAAAAGGTGGCTGGAAGATCAGAGGCAGGCTCTTGCGGTCCCCGGCCCTTCACGCTCATTCCCCCCTCCAAGCGCCTACCTCCTCATGGTTATTCTCATCCATCCCTCTTGCTCTGCCAAGAGGATTCTGGGTGGAGGATGTTCAGTGGCAGTACATGGGTTGGCCCTGGCCTAGGATGAAGCCAAAGCATCGGGTTCGGCTTGGCATGACACATGGCACCGCACTGCACTGTGCACAATTTGTTTAACATGGCAGGGCTAGGATGGCATGAGGATCAGTGTCGGGCAGCTCAGCAGTCACTGCTACCGGTGAGGTGGGAGCAATCATGGTATGATGGCCCCAATGGTCCTGTGCCTGCGGAGCCGCTGCGACCAACACCAGCCCCTCGGTAGCCTTTTTTTCCTGCGCAGCAACAGCAGCAGCCTGTTCCCACTGCTCCTCTCTCACCTGCCCTATCTCTGCCTCAGAGTGCCGATGGGAGGCAGCGCAGGGTCCTTCCACCTCTGCTTCACTGCTGCTCTCAGCTGCCAGCTCCTCTGATGCAGGGCCTGCAGCAAAATATAATTTAAAAAAAACCCATCATCAGGGCCTTTCATCAGCTTCTGACGCCAAGGGACAACACCTTCGGGTCAGGAGGCAGGCCGGGACAGCGCCATTAGACGCTGTCCCGGGAAAGCATGTGCTGGCATCCGGCTGGCATGCGGAGATTACTTCTGCTCCAGAGGAGCAGTAAGTACAAAAATAAAAAAAAAATGGGGATAGGTAGGTTTAGTTTAGGGGTCGAGGAGGAGAGGGGAAGAGGGAAGAAGGAAAAGGTTAGGGGGTAAGGAAGTTCCCTCCCAGTCCGCTCCTTTATTGGAGCAGATTGGGAGGGAACTGGGGAAGACTTACGTCCCTGCTCATATTATTCTAAAATTTCCCCGCCCCCTGCACATGGAGCAGGCCACCCACCCACAAATGCGCATGCAGTCATGAAAATCCGGTGCGCGTGTGCGTGTGGGAAACGTATTTTATAGCATACGCGTGCCGGGGGGGGGGGGGGGGGGCCCTCTTTTCCTTGCAGTCAGACTTCCTGATCCTTTGGCCCTGAAGAGCAAGGATGTCTGTGAGTGTGTGTGTGTGTGTGTGTGTGTGTGTGTGTTGTGCGCGCACGTATGTGTGTGTGTGTGTGGGGGGGGCAACATTAGCGATTTTCGCAAAGGGCACCATTTACCCTAGAGCGGGCCCTCAATGTGAGACTGGAACATGTGGGTTCTATAGGGAATGAGACTCTCATCCCCCATGTCCCTGTCCCCAGCAGTCTCTCAAGTCCCTCCCCTTATTCTCCCCACTAGGAACTCTCTACTCCTCTTATCATGGTGAGGGGGAGGCATTGATAGAGAGTCTCCTAGGGACAGATGTTGAGACTTGAGAGATCATGATTCACGAAATTCGATTGTATTGCAATTTGTACATCCAAGGTCAAAGTAATATACAAAAAGGTGAAATTTAAAAGCCCGACGCGAGCATTAATTAGGGGATGCGTCAATATGTTGGGCTCGTGCACGGCATGTGGATTTTAACAGCAGCCAAGATACGCTCGTATCTCCCAGAGTGCACACATTGCGAAAGTTTTTAAAAGGGGTGGGTTGTGGATGTGATATGGGAGGGGCATGGGCATTTTGGGACATGAAGCTAAGATGTGTACGCAAAGACTTATGTGATCTGGCATGCCGAGAGACACCCTGCTGCGTAACTTTACTTCTGCTATGGATACGGTGTAAGTTAACATTTAAAGAAAAATAGAAAGATCTGCGGGAGTTTAAAGGTTGTGGCTCACTGGGGGGGGTGAAGGATATTAAATTAGGGGTTTCCCTCTTCACTGGGAAAACTGGGGATGAACTGATAAAACTGGGAATAATGGTGTTTGCCCCTTTTAAAATCTCCCAATTTAAGCGGCAAAAGAGGGATTTGCGTACCCACTTAAAATCTGGCATACACACGTGTGCAAGTTATAAAATAGCCACGTCCCTGGGCATGTGCCGACGTATGTGCGCCCACGCGCTGGCTTGAAAGTTACTGTCAAAGTGTTTAAAATTATAGGAATATGTGTGAAAAGAATTCCATAAATTAGTGATAAGAGTATAGGGCGGATTTTAAAAGGGTTACGTGAGGAACCGGGTCTACTTTCAAAAGGCCCGGCGAAGCGCGTAAAACCCCCAGGACGCGTGCAAGTCCCGGGGCTTTACTAAAGAGACGGGGAAGTGGGCAGGGTTAGAGGATCCAGACACAGTGGCCATTTGCTGCTGTGCTTGAGATCGCGTGCCGGAAGTTGCCGGTGCGCGCAACCTGCGCCTGTCCAGAGGCAGGCGCAAAAGGTAAATTAAAAATTTTAGGGGAGGTTAGAGTACGGCTAGGGGAAGGAAAGGTTAGGGGTGGGAAGGTCAGGTTATGGGGGAAGGGAATGGGGGAAGGGAATGGGGGAAGACAGCATGGCTTGGCGCTCGCAAGATGCACAATTGTGGCTACATGGATGTATTAGAGGAATGGCGTGCAAATAAGATACGTGCAAAAAATCCCATGCAAGAGCAAATACCCATGCAGATATCCATATTAAAGTCCCAATGCAGAAAGCTGCAGGAAAAACAGGCACTAAAATAGGCACTAATGTAGCAGAGTTCCTTTATTTAAAATATGTTTTGGATTTTCATTCTTGGCAACTATATTTGCAAATGCATTTCCCATCAGAAAACAAGGAAATCCGATATAGGTGCTGTGTATGCACATAAATATTCAGCAGAATCAGTCACGTTTGGCATGGCAAATAGGTGCTTTAACTTTTATTCCTACTCTGACCCAGGCGCTAAATAAACCAAAGAAAAAAACATACATTAACAGTTCTCCCTACTAGCGTGGTTCTCTGCATTGCCTGAAAATATATAATAGCCTCCTTTATATGCTATTTTCATGGGCCTGTACTAAACCAGCTGCGTATTTTTGCATGGATTTTTTCAGCATTAAACACTTTACTGCATACACATATAAGATTAGCTTGTGAAACCTACACAATAACGCGCTCAAAAGCCCATAGATGATTTACATTGGCTTATTGCATTGGCACCTGTATCTATAGAAGTAATTTTTGATAACTTGAAGAACTTTATTTATTTAGATTTTTGTTCTGTGATTTTGTACTTGGGATTTATTGTTTTTTTTTGCTTCCTTGAACTTTTAAATTCTGAGTAAAGCTTAAGTGATTAATTTTGTCAAGTGTGAAATTCCTAGGCATATATGCCATATATACCAGGGTGCCACCCACAATCTGCCAGTATTACGTAATGTCAAAGCAGAATGATGCCCAAACAAGCTAACTATATACAGGAATCGAAACCTGACAATGGATCACTGACCCCAACAATAAACCAGACCCGAGAAAAGAGGGTAAAAATGGAAGAAAACCACAGATCAGAGGAAAAAAAATGCAGAAGCAAGTGTTACAGCTTCTTCAGGACAATCATTTATACGCGAAGTTGGAGAAGTGCATGTTCGAACGGGAGTCATTGCCGTTTTTGGGATACATCATCTCAGCAACTGGCTTTCATATGGACCCGGAGAAGGTATCAGCCATCAGGAAGTGGCCTCGCCCTAAGGGGCTGAGGCCCTACAATGTTTCTTGGGGTTCGCAAACTTCTATAGACATTTCATACCCCAGTACTCACGCTTGGTAGCGCCACTAACTGCCCTGACCAAGAAGGGAGCAGATGCCCGTGTTTGGTGCAATGAGGCTTGTCAAGCCTTTGAAAATCTTAAGGAGGCCTTCTTGTTGGACACATGTTTACACCATCCAGACCCACTTTGACCCTTTTTCCTGGAGGTCGATGCCTCAAATATTGCAGTAGGAGCCGTTCTATGCCAGAGCTACAGAACTGGGCGACTTCTACCCTGCTCTTACTTTTCTAAGAAATGTACCCCCATGGAGTGCAACTACAGTAAAGGTGATAAGGAGTTATTAGCCATCAAGTTGGCTTTCGAAGAGTGGAGACAGTGACTGGAGGGAGCCAAACACCCCATCACAGTGTTTACCGACCATAAGAACTTGGAGTTTTTATGCCAGGCTCAGCGATTGAATCCCAGGCAGGTCCGCTGGTCCCTCTTCTTTAATTGGTTTGATTTTGTTCTCTGGTATCATCCAGCCTCTAAAAATGTCCGAGCAGATGCACTGTCCCGCAACTCCGTGTTGGAGGAGAATGATGATCCCCCACAATACATCATAGACCCCGCCAGGATTAATCTGTCTGGCACCACGGTGTCCGCACTCGGAAGGACTGTCGTACCGCATCGGGATCGCAAAAGGGTCTTAAATTGGGCCCATGACTCTCTCACAGGTGGTCATGCAGGCCGGGAGAGAACCCTTGATCTCCTTAACTGCTACTACTGGTGGCCGAACCTGCGACGAGATGTTCAGCTTACGTAGACTCCTGTCCTACTTGTGCCAGGCAGAAACCCTTGAATGGATGACCCTGGGGACTCTTACAGCCCTTGCCAGTACCCACGGAACCCTGGACGCATATAGCTACCGACTTTGTGGTAGACCTGCCTGCCTCCGAGGGAAACACGGTTATCTGGGTCACTGTGGACCGCTTTTCGAAGATGGTTCATCTGGTTCCACTACCAAAGCTCCCTTCTGCACCCGAACTGGCCCTACTCCTCGCCCAACACATCTTTCGTGCTCACAGCCTCCCTCAGAGCATAGTATCCGATCGCGGGCCCCAGTTCACTGCAAGATATTGGAGGGCTTTGTGCAAAAAGTTTGGGGTGCAATTAGACCTATCAACAGCTTTCCACCCACAGAGCAACGGGAAAACGGAACGGATGAATCGGTCACTAAAGACTTTCCTCCGCAGTTTTGTCACTGAAAGGCAAGACAACTGGACTGCGCTACTCCCCTGGGCCGAATTCTCGTACAATAATCATACACATTCTGCTACTGGGAAATCCCCCTTTCAGATAGTCTTTGGACGACACCTCCAGCCTCCGGTTCCTCTCCCTATGTCTATCCCCTCTCCAGCAGCTCAACTGTCGGCCATGCAGCTACATAATCTCTGGACCTCTGTACAACGAAGAGTCACCAAGGCGGCCAGTCTGGCACGAAGAAATGCCGACCGTCACCGGCGCCCGGCGCCAGTTTTCTCCCCCGGTGACAAGGTTTGGTTGTGCGCTAAGAACCTGCACCTCCGGGTACCTTCCCGGAAATTGGCACCCAGGTATTGTGGCCCATTTCGCATCGCAGGCTTCGTCTTCCTACCACACTACGTGTGCACAACGTGTTCCACGTATCCTTATTGAAGCCTGAGGTACTCTCCAGATTCCATCGTCCTTCACCAGACCCTGCTTCCACGCCGGTACAGAGTGATCCGACTTATCAAATTTGTGAGGTACTCGACATTTGCTTTTACCATCGTCGCTGGGAGTACCTTTTAGCCTGGGAGGGCTGTGATCCGGAGGAGAACTCCTGGGAACCTGCTCGAAATATTCTGGACAAGTCCCTGCTACTTCAGTTTCATCAGGACCATCCTGACAAACTGGGTCCATTAAAGAGAAGGGGGGTACTGTTGCAGTTCCGGCCACAAACCCGTGGCCGGCCCCTTACCTCTCTGCCCGGGGGGGAACGCCGCCGAAAGCCGCCGATCCTTCAGGCCTACTCAGGCCTACATCGTGGCATCTCCTCGAGGGAGACGCCATCGTACGTGGTCTGGGCCCCTCCCCTTAGGCTTGCGCGCACGCGCAGAGCCCCTTTTTAAAGGGTCTCTGGTGCGAAACTCAGGACAGCCCCTTATGGTGAAGTCAGATGCCGGCGGGGATTTAAACCCGGTGTCTGACCCCGATTCTCTGCCTTGCAACGTGGTCGACTCGTCAGAGTGGAGAGTTGCTGTCCTGATCCTGCCTGCCTGCCTGATCCTGTCTGCCTGCCTGCCTGATCCTGTCTACCTGGTCCTGCCTGCCTGTTCAGCCTTCCCGTTCCAGTCCTTGGTTTGGAACCAATCTTCAGAGTGTCTTCTGGTCCTGATCCTGGTCTGTTCTCTCGTCTACGTCTTCAGCTCCCTGCCCTGAACCTGGTCTGTTCTCTCGTCTACATCTACAGCTGCCTGCCCTTAACCTGGTCTGTTCTCTCGTTCACGTCTCTAGCCGCTCTCCTATGTCCCAGCGGCCTGGGTCCCTATGGGCTCCTCCTGGGGGGACCGCGGGCTTCCAGGGTGAAGCCACCTAAGTCCCAGCGGTCTGGGCCTCCACAGGACTCTCCTGGAGGGGTCACGGACTTCCAGGGTGAAGATCGTCTGCCTTCAGCGGTGGCACCGCCTTCCGACCTATTCCATCAGCGGAGAACTACTCCTTCCCTTCTTCGCCGGTCGGACCAAGGATCCACCTTCTAATTCATATCAATATATGACATTACAAATTATACGTTCAGAAAGGCAACTATATATATAGTCTAGCCGGGGTTGCTAAAGGGAAGGAAGGGTTTAAGGACAGGGAAGGGGGTATATAAGGGGTATAAAAGGGGGTATATAAGGAGGTGCAGAGATATGAGAGACAAATCGGAGTACAATTAAAGGAATAAAGGCGGAAGGCAATAAGTAAGGTCATCACAGGGCTCTCTCTCTGAAGCAGTAGAGGGAGCACGGGGACTACGTAGGATCCGCTTTAGGGTAGGCCATTTTAAAGAGCCATGTTTTAACCCCTGTTTTGAATTTCCGAATGCATGGTTCTAGTCGGAGCTCAAGTGGCATAGTGTTCCAGAGGAAGGGGCCTGCAATGGATAGGGCTCTTTCTCTGGTTGAAGTGTGGTGAGAACATTTAAGGGGAGGGTGTAGTGGGTTCCTGAGAGTGCGATTCTAGTAGGACAATTGGAGGAGTGGAATCGAAGAGCATCCTCAAGCCAGGAGTGATTGTGGTTGTGCAGGGAGTTGTGAATAATGGTGAGGGTTTTGTATCTGATACGGGAGGAGATGGGAAGCCAATGGAGTTCCTTAAGAATAGGGGTGATGTGGTTGGCTTTACATGTATTTGCAAGGATTCTTGCCATAGCATTCTGTAATCTGTAACATTTGCAGCGGTCTAATAGTAGAGTAGGGGAGGCCTAGACGTAAGGAATTGCAGTAATCCATTTTCTTCGTCGTAATGCCATAGCTACTCACTACTTTTTTTTTTAAACAACTTAAATAACCAACCTAAGTCCTGTCTACTTCTATATTCCTTTTCTTTTTTTTTTAAAGAATCAGTTCAGACTGTGAGTGTTGCAGCTGTGCCATCTGCTAGAGACAGAGTAAAACTGGCAGACTGTGGATGGCACCCTGGTATATATGGCAGAGCCAGTCAAATCTTGCTCTGTCTCCATCTGCTGGTGTGGAGACAAAACCCAGGAGTCTGGACTGATCCGGTACATACAGGGAACTGGCTCTTCTAGGTTAGAGATTAGTAATGTTGGTGGTAATGACGATTCTAGGATTCTAATTCAGCTAATAAAAAGGTGGCTGCTCTGTTAGAAATGTATGCTCAAGATAACAATGGACTTTGTGGGTCTGTTAATTTTAAGGATTCCCAATTTCTAGGGCAAAAGATCTCAGTCTTCCCTGAGGTAGCTATAGAGAAACACAATCCCATAGGAGATTGTTCTTGACTAAAAAATAGAGGGTTTTGGCCCTTGGGGCCATGTTTCTGTTAAAATTTCCTTGCAAATGTATTGTTAAATTTCAGGGTGCTAGCTACATCTTTTTCAATCCCATTCAGCATGAACATCTCTTGCAAAATAACGGGGTTATTTTCCAATGTGCTAAAGGCCGTTATCACATGCTTTAGGGCCTTATCACGATGGTAGCATTCAAATTAGGTGTAGGGGAGGAGTCGGAGAGGAGTTAGGGAGGGGATTAGGGAAACAGGCCGGCAGCACCACTGCCGGCGATAATGTTTAGAACATTATTGCCGGCAGTAGCACGGGAAATAGCACCACCTTTTATGGTGGCGCAATGCCCAGGATAGTGTGCAGCACGGCCACACTGCGGCAGGCGAAACCACACCGGCATGGTGTGGCCGGCTATCGCCCAACTACCTCCTTCTTCACCCACCCGGCCCCATTTACCGAAGCGTTCATCATTCTGCAAAGAATGATGAATCCTGGCCTAAGTCTGTACCAGTTGATATGAATGCTGTTACATAAATCCGGGTAGTGGCTTTTTAGATTGGTCTTTTTTGTTTGTTTTTTAAATTTTTCTTTGTTATCTCCACCTCATAATGTGGTCTGAAGCTCAGTAATTTCACTTTGTATTTTTTTTCTTTTTGGACTTATGTCTTGTCTGTATTTATGAGGATTATTGTTGTTTTTTTAATAAAGATTCTATTAAATATAATATTTGAATTTAATAAAGATAAAGTTAAAAAAAAGAAAAAAATGAAGCTTGGGCTGGCAGCCCTTTCCCACCACCTCTCAAGCCCTTCATATTCTTAAAAAAAACCCAAAAACAACTTGATGAGACAAAAGGCCCGAGGAGGTGGCCCAGCCCTTCCCTTGGCGATTCCAGTTTTGCAGAAATGTGCCACTGTCTCTTCTCTCAGCCCCCTAGGCTAACTTTCAGATAGGGGTTATATTCAGCAATGTACCCACACCACTGAATCGGGCTAACTTTCCTAGCCAACCAGCAACTGAATATGGATGTGCTGGTTTACAATCTTTTTGGTTATATCAGAAAAAATTCTATGCAGCAAATATGTCCCAATATTCACCCACAAATGCATCTGGCAGAAGCCAGTCCAAAATGGAATTCAGAAAATGCACAATTTAGCTCATTCTATATTTGCCCCTAAGGGTCAGAAATAAAGCAAATACAACCACTAATAAAAACAATCAGAATTCTTTTGTACTGTTTGGGTAATATTTCCTGGGATGAAAGGCTTATACATGCAAATCATTATTCATTGTTATGGTTCTTTGAAATCTTCAGAACAGCATTGTTTAGAGGATATTGGATCCCTTTCTAATCTGAAACTGTCATTAGTAACAATAAAATGTGATAATGCCAGATTAACTAATCAAGTACTGAAGCAACTGCATGGGCAGTACCTTTTATGCCTTTCCCACATTCTTTCCAGAACAATCAGACTTGCTTGGTTGATTCACTGAGACCAGGGAGTAAAACTGTACATAATTATTATGACTGCTATACACATTCTATCCAGAAATGCTAGGAATTAAATTACATTTTCTCCAGAGGTACAAGATCAACCAGTTTGCCTCTCAGCTTGTTATATCTTTTTTTTTTATGATTTTTGCAAAGATCAATGCAAAGGCAAGTTTAAGCATCCTTTAGCAGAGCATAAAAGCTTTGGAGATTGTCAAATCTGAGGGGGAGGGGGTTATGTAGAAAGGAAGCTTTTTTTTTTCCTAAATGAAAGAGTTTAATGAAGAATAAAACACTTGAGGTGCCTGTTATTCTTATCTGCAATTAGCAGCATACCATGAAAGCTGTTCTTAAAACACTGACATTTCCTACATTAACAGTGTTCTCTGAGCAAATTGAAGCAATTATTGCTTATTGGTATCTATTTCATAGTAAATTCTGACTGCCCTTGTAAAATGTAAATCAGAATAGAGTCAAGCTTTAGGCTTCTTATGATACTTGTTTGCTGACTGGTCTACTGCAGTTCAGTACTGATAGTGCATGGAAGTGCTCAGCTGCCACACCATTTTCCTTATTTATCACTAAACACAATCACTGTTTTGTTTTAAGGGGAATTCGTTCAGAGGACTTACAAATGTTCTTTCTTTTTGCATGCAGTGAAGTGATAGGAATGTGCCATAAATGATGTTCTGCAAATCAAGCACATTACATGCAATCATTTAAAGTGGAATAAAGCTATGTGATCCAATGTTTAAATGGTATTCGTTTTGCTATAAAGCTATAAAGCAGCTAAACTAAGAATATCTCCACACTAATGAGAACATGAAAGAAATTATTTCACTTTTGATTAATCTGTGCCTAAAATGCCCAAAGCATTAAGCCACTGTAGTTCTTGCTATTTAATGCTGCATGCTGTTTATTCTTCAGTTTCAGTATCTACTTCTTTCACAAAACATTTAGTTAACTCCCTGAGCATGACTCCTCTTGTTTGCTGTGTTGCATCCACCATGAATCATTGCCATCTCCTCCCCATCAGTTCTTATCACCATCCCTTTGAAGCTTGTTTGCCACTATTGACTTCGTTAGGGCCTCATTTAAGAAGTATTTTCTCCAAAGACATTTTTTTAGCTGGAGGTTGAATCCTTCTGCTATGGTATTGGTGACTCCATGATCATGTACCCTGTAGGGTAGAATAGGGGGGAATTAACCCAAATATTTAACATCATTAAATAGCCAAAAGGCCAACAAGGTACTTCCCTCAGCTCATAGCACAAAACCCCATGTTTGACACTATACTTTCAAGAGATCAACTGGAGTCTACAGATTTCCAACAAGAAGAAAGCTGGGTGGATTTTCTTTTATAATGCATTTGACTAACATTTTTAATATTTATAGAATGTTATTATACGCATGTATTCTAATTTTTTGCCAGTTTAATTTTTAGGATACATTATTGCTGTTTTATTTGTAAAGATGCAATTACAAGTTAAATCTTCATTTGCGACATGTCGTAGATTTAATGCTGGCCCCAGTAGCAGAGGAAACCTATGGCCTAATTTTGAAAGGGAGAGATTTGTCCCTATTACACAGTTCCTGTTATTCCCCAAAGCTATGTGCTCTGTGGAAAGGGATATTCCCAGAAGCTGAACTGCCCAGCTTGCTCCCTCATGAAAAGGGGGTACAATGCCAGTTCATGGAATGTCCCTGTTCTGGATACTTTCCAGCCTTGCGGCAGAACACCATGTCTAGATGCATTAAGGGAGTCAAAGATCTTTGCTACTCATGTCAGATGTCAGTAGAATACATTGTTACATACCAGTATGGAGATCACATTTACAACTACAGTGCACATTCAACTTTGCAATCTTATTTCTATGTATAGATTGAGGATGTAAAGAAGAAGGCCCTGGAGCTATGACAGAAGTGACAGAGGTGACTGGAACAGCTGAGAACCAGGTGGGATGCGGCTGGAGGTAAGTTTATAATATGACCATTAGGGAGATTTTCACAAGGTTTGCCTATATCCATCATTAGTCACACTATAGGCTTACTGCTCAGCAAGACCCTGTCTCTGCCTTGAGCTTAAACAAACTCTCATGCAAACATACTTACACCTTGGCATTTCTCTGGGTCATGAGAAGCACTGCCATGAAGCTTTATTTGGAAAGCACTCTCAGGCCTACCTGGAAACACTTTAGGGTGTACTCACTAGAGATGTGAATCGTGTCCTTGATCGTCTTAACGATCGATTTCGGCTGGGAGGGGGAGGGAATCGTATCGTTGCCGTTTGGGTGTTTAAACTATCGTGAAAATCATTAAAATTGTGAGCCGGCACACTAAAACCCCCTAAAACTCACCCCGACCCTTTAAATTAAATCCCCCACCCTCCCGAACCCCCCAAAATGCCTTAAATTACCTGGGGGTCCAGCGGGGGTCTGGAACAGCCTCCTGAAATCGAATCGTGTTGTCTTCAGCCGGCGCCATTTTGTGCCGCCATTTTGCAAAATGGCGGCGCAAAATGGCGCCGGCCATAGACCAACACAATTCGACTGCAGGAGGTCGTTCCGGACCCCGCTGGATTTTTGGCAAGTCTTGTGGGGGTCAGGAGGCCCCCACAAGCTGGCCAAAAGTCCCTGGGGGTCCAGCGGGGGTCCGGGAGCGATCTCCTGCCGCGAATCGTTTTTCCGTACGGAAAATGGTGCCGGCCATATGGCGCCGGCTGAAGACAACACGATTCGATTTCAGGAGGCCGTTCCGGACCATTTTCTATCAACGCGCCCGACGCCCGAGAGTGGAAGATCACAATGGGACCCCCCCACTGGACCCCAGGTAATTTAAGACATTTTTTGGGGGGGGTTCGGGAGGGTGGGGGATTTATTTTAAAGGGTCGGGGTGGGTTTTAGGGATGTTTTAGTGTGCTGGTTTTCCCACCCTCCCCCGATTTACACGATATTTAAAAACACAAAACCGTGACAATACGATTCCCTCCCCCCCCCAGCCGAAATCGATCGTTAAGACGATCGATCACACGATACACATCTCTAATGAGCAGTTCACAGGACAAGGTTAGAGCAATCCTTCTGGGCCAAATCTGACTGCCCTTCTAAAATTTAAATCAGAATAGTGTCAAGCTTTAGGCTTCTTATTGTAACTCCTAATTGAGGTGGTAACTATATACCACAGGGGCATAAAATGCCTTGTAGTTCTTTTGGGGCTGGATCTATACACTAGCTCTCACACAAAACTCTTTTCCCCAGGGCCTGAGTCCTTTGTTGGTTGGGGGAAATAATTCCTCCTTCGAGATCTGGAGTGACAAGGGTGTCTTTACAGCTCTTTTCCCTGGGACTGGTATAACCCTTTTACTGCTGTGATTGCAGTCAGTGCCAATAACACATGGAGACTCTGAGTGTCCAAAAGAAATACTTTACTGAAGGTGAATCAGATGAAGTGATGGCACAGTTCAACAGTTCTTAACCTCACAACAAGTCTTTTTTCTGTTTACAGTCTATCCTCTATCTGTGTAAGGATCGCTTTCTACCAGGGCAGGGGAAACATTCACCCTCCAAGGCATGGACAAATGAGGTTCCCATGTGGACAGGGTATCCTCGTGTGAGCAGGAAAATCCTCTCCAAAGCTGGCAAAAATTGATAACACAGTCTCTGTACAGAGAATCCCAATTTCCTCTCTCCCCGGGGTAAAGACTCAAAATGGGGGTCCTCAATAAGGGGTAGATTTTATAATTTTGCGCGAGCGCGTACTTTTGTTCGTGCACCAGGTGTGAACAAAAGTACGCTGGATTTTATAAGATACGCGCGTAGCCGTGTATCTTATAAAATCCGAGGTCGACGCGCGCAAGGGGGTGCACATTTATGCAAACTGCGCGCGCAGAGCCCAGCGTGCGCTGCCTGTTCCCTCCGAGGCCGCTCCGATTTCGGAGCGGCCTCGGAGGGAACTTTCCTTCGCCCTTCCCCCACCTTCCCCTCCCTTCCTCTACCTAACCCACCCTCCCGCCCCTATCTAAATCCCCCCCTTACCTTTGTTGGCAGATTTACGCCTGCTGAAAGCAGCTCGCTGGCGCGCCATCACCCAACCCAGGGGCTGGTCTGGAGGCCTCGACCACGCCCCCGGGCCGGTGCCACGCCCCGGGCCCACCCCCGAAACACCGCATCACGCCCCCGAAATGCCACATCATTCCCAGAATGCCCCCGACACGCCCCTTTTACGAAGCCCCGGGACTTACACGCGTCCTGGGGCTCTGCGCGCGCCAGCGGCCTATCCAAAATAGACACGCCGGTGCGCGAGGGCCCTGCGTGCGTAAATCCGGCTGGATTTACGCACGCAGGACATTTAAAATCCGGCCCTAAGTCTCAGAATGGTCTTACTCACAGTTTTCCAATTTGTCCCTCAATCTCTCTCTCTCATGAATCCCACAATGGAAGGGATCACACTGGAACATACAGCTCTCAATGTCCTTTCTCCAGTTCAATACTAGTAGTGCCTGGATATGAGGGAGTCAGTAAGAAGAGGTTAGTTGATGTATGGTGGGAATGATAAATATATTGCTACCAAGTAGCCAGCCCCCGGTGATGCGGCTTTCCTGGAAGCAGTCATGAATTCCTGACTGCGAGAGGATGTAGGCATGGTTTATGGATCCTAGAAACCTGGGCATGATGTCCAGAATGATGCCCTTGGCCTCAAAGACCACTTGCATATTGAGGGAGTAGAAACCCTTGCAGTTGTGGTAGGTGGCCTTGTCTATGGTGCCCTTATAGAAACTAGAGATGATCTTCGGTTTTCTGGCTCGGGTCAGGTTTCAGTTTGGGCGCTTTGTGGAAAAACTTGTTTTCCCATGGATTGGTTTTTGCCAAAAACGAAACTGGAACCCGAACCTGAAACTGGAAAAACGAATAAAAAAAAAAACACGAATCGGGAAAAATAACACAAATCGAAAAAAACCCCCACCCCAACCCTTAAATTTTACTTTCTTACACCCCCCCACCATCCCGATCCCTCCCCAAGACTTACTAAAAGTCCCTGGTGGTCCAGTGAGGTCCCGTGAGTGATCTCTCCCTCCATGCTGTTGGGCCTGCTATGACTCAAAATGGCACCGATAGCCTTGCCCTTACGATGTCACAGGGGCTACCGGTGCCATTGGTCAGCCCCTGTCACATGGTAGGAGCACTGTTAACCCGCAATTGGACACGCGTTTTCGATGCGCCAGCTTTACCCCTTATTCAGTAAGGGGTAATAGCGCGTCGAAAACGCACGTCCAACCCTCCTGAACCTAATAGCGCCCGCAACATGCAAATGCATGTTGATGGCCTTATTAGGTATTCCCGCGCGATTCAGTAAGTAAAATGTGCAGCCAAGCCGCACATTTTACTTTAAGAATTTAGCGCCTACCAAAGGTAGGTGTTAATTTCTCTTGGCACTGGGGAAGTGCATAGAAAAGCAGTAAAAACTGCTTTTCTGTGCACCCTCCGACTTAATATCATGGCGATATTAAGTTGGAGGTCCCGAAAGTTAAAAAAAGTAAAAAAAAAAAAGAAAAAAAATGTTGAAATAGGCCTGCGGCTCACGGGTTGAAAACCGGATGCTCAATTTTGCTGGCGTCCGATTTTCGAACCCATGGCTGTCAGCGGGCTCGAGAACCGATGCCAGCAAAATTTAGTGTCGGCTGTCAAACCCGCTGACAGCCACCGCTCCTGTCCGAAAAGAGGCGCTAGGGACGTTCGCCTGCTCTCCTGCAATTTTTACTGTATCGGCCCATGTGTAAATAAAAACTAAGGCAGAGAGACAATGCAGCAGCTAAGCTTAAAATCCAGAGTCATGGACCAGCCAAGGGAGTCCAGAGGTCAGAAAGAACCCCCACCCTTGGAAGAAGGGGGGCAGTCTAAGACGGAGAAAAAACACTGACTCTGATACAGCTTGGCATACAGATGCGACAGTACTCCCCCTGAAAAAATGGGAAGGAGGAAAAAGACCTGCAACATGGCAGGCCCCCTCTTTAAGAAATGGGGAGGGGGAAAAAGACCTGCAATGCAACAAAGACCCTCCACCTACCACGTGGTTTTGTATGAGCTTATACATATTTATCAGCTGGAAATTATAAGATGAGGGGTGGGGTGAAACCAGAAGAAGGACCCTGTGTTGCGTCCGTTGGACGCAGATCGCTGCAACCGCTCTGCCTCACCTCTCTTCTACCCTTTTCCTCCTCCCGGTGAAGGATGGCTGCCTTCAGTGCTGATTACCGAAACCCTCGGCGTCTCTGACACAGCATAGGCATCTCCATTCACCATGCTTTTTCCTGAGGCCTCCAAGGTGTGCGCACACAAGCAACCTATGCTTTTGAATACGTCATGGCGAGAACCTCGGGGGTGTCCCTACTGCATGATGTCAGCACCTCCAGGTATTTAAAACTCCGCTCCTCTATAGCCCAACGAGTTAGCAAGGACTTTGGTTTTGCTACTCTGACTGCTTCTAAGCTGCTCGCTTGGATTCTTTCTACCCTCCGGGGTAACTTGCTCCTCCAGAAGCTCTGGGTACCCGCTCCTCGAGGGCCTCTCACTTCTAGCTGCCCTTCGTGGTTCAACTACCTAACCTAGGACACCCGCTCCTCAGGAGTCCTATCTACTTTCTTCCAGGATCCTTCAGCGCTCCTAGGTACTCGCTCCTCGAGGGCCTATCCTGCTCAGGATATCCTGCACCACGGACCTCGGGTCCCTCTCTCCATTCTTCTACCAAGGAAGTTACCAGCATTGCCTGTGAGTATCGCTACGCTCCAGCTCTCCTTGTTTCACCCTGCAGGTTCGGCTTATCCCGCGCTGCGGAACACTACCCAACCTTGCTACATCCAGGTGAGACCATCATCTATAGAGACTGTCTGAGCTTACTGTGATATCACTGGCCTTCAGTACTACCCCTTCCCTGAAGCAAGATTCAACTTACATCAGCAGTACAATAAAGCTTTCTTCCCTCAGTGTCTGCTTACTAGAGTCTAGCCTATCGCTGTGGTTCTCCACGGGGTCCCTCCCCGTGGGAGGAGTCATCGCCACTTCGACCAAGAGTCCACAATATGCCACAAACCCAACACCCTGAAAGTAACCCCTGATAGAAAAAGAACCAGAAGAGTGAAAGGGAAGTCCGAAGCAGAGGAGCACCTCCTGTTATCAAGGAGGGAGAAGACAAGGTGTGGTCAGGAGACTGGGGCAGGAGACCGGAGAGAGGAGATACCCTGCTCAGTTTCGGAGAGTGACAGGGGGTCTGAGACAGTGAAGGATGACAACAAGTCCCAGATAGTCCGACAAGTACCAGAGCCAGAAGCAAGTCTCTTTCCTGGACTGCTGCCAGCTCTGCCAGTACCAAACCCAGGAAGAAAGTTTCCATCCCTACACAGATTCTCCAGACCTCCAACCAGCAGCCTTTTTAGAGGTGAATAGAGGGATATCATCTGAAGTTGGGACCAGGGATAAGTAAGTTAGCCATAAGTATTAACATATTAAGCAGGCAAATGGTTTATGGTTTATGGCAAATGGCAAATGGTTTATGGTTTATGGTACAGAACTTCCTTGGAAAACTGGTGCTTAGTGGCCAGGTTGTTAGAGACAGGAATTGTTGTTATTTTCTAAATGCTAAGTCCTGCCAAATATAAGTCTGTTTCTGAGGAGAACACATTGTCTTTTTCCTGAGCTTAGGATTGTGAAGTGGGGTGGTGAACTGGAACTGTTCTGTAGCAGAAGGGTCCCTGCACCCTTAAACCTGCTTACAAGGAAAAACCATAAATCAATTGGGGTCAGTAACAATGCATCATGAGTAAAATTAGACAGATCAGATGGAGCTAATGGACTTTATTTGCAGTCATATTCTATGATAATGGTAGGAACAGAGCTGGGACCAGGCAGACAACCCACATTTCACTCCTTTAAGTGCAGAAGCAAAGACAGAAAGCATCTGGGCTAGCTTTAGGACAAATGGTGCCCTTAGCAAACATTTTTGAAGGCGACCCCCAACTCTCCTCAACCCATGGCAAATTATTCTACTGGTGTACCTAGAGAGTGTTTCTTGAACTCCAGATACTCTCTCACCCACATACCCTTCCCTCCCTTCAGGCATTCTTTCTTCCTTCCTTTCAGGCATTTTCACCCTCCTCCCACCTCTCTTCCCTCCCTCCGAGTATTGTCTCCTCCTTCTTGCCCTCCATTCATTCTCTGGCACTCCTAGCACTCTTTTGGATAGGGATGTAGTTTTGCAAGCTTCCTACAATCTCCATATCTCTCCCTCCTACCTCTGCTTAGTGATTCCTCCTATTTTCCCCTTCTCAGGTGTGTGCAATCCATGACTCTTCTCCTGCCTACCCAAGCCTGGCTACCCCATTACTCCTCACTCATGGCAGATACTTCTTCTGTCCTGGCTCAGGCACTGTTGGTGTTATTTCTCTTGCTCTGGTGCTCCTGCTCCATGCTCACAGCTAGTGCTCTTCCTGGTGTTGCTGAGGAGTGGCATGTTTGCTCCATGTTTGCTCTCTTAAAGGCACAGGGATGCATAAGCAAGTGGAGATTGTAGTGCTGCCAGCATGGGGACAAGGAGCAAACTCTCTGCCGCTAGATTGCTTTGCATTAGTTGCTTCTCCTGCCAGGTCCACAACCAGCCAGTACAACTGCTGCTGACTACCCCACTGGCTGACTAGTGAAACAGGCAATATTAGCAGTGCCTATGATATACCTTATCTCATGGTACCCAGGAGAACCACCTTGCTTGCCATTCCCAAAAACTGGCACTAGAGGTGATGAAGATTTAAAAAAGGTGGAGAAAGGAATCAAGACCTAGTGATATTGCAAGCCATGGGGTAGATCTTACCAGCAACTTACAATGTCCTATAACTTGAGCAGGTCAGTGCTGGGCCTGCAGGTAAGTTGGCAGTGGATAGGTATTGCTCAGTAGGGATGAGCATTCATTTTATTTAAATGGATAAAACAGGATGAATGAGGCTGTATGACATGTTGCCAGGCACATTTGAGAGAGAGGCACTGAAGTAACATCATTTTGGGGCCGCTCAGGAGGGCTGGTACCACTATTGTGAAAGAGCACCAGACAGGGCAGAAGCAACTGGCCTCCAACTTTCCCTCTAAGCTGTGCGATTGTGTGGCTGTGCAAAAGAAAATCTCATGCTGTGCAAACGACTTAACATACTGCGCAAAAAAATCACTTATATATATTTTTATTTTGTTCATGTAACAAATCTTTATAAGGTCTGCATTCAGACTATAATACCTTGATGATAGTGCTATGAAAGCTATACAAGTTTCTTTTACCACTTCACCAGTTTGCACATGTCACCTATCGACTTCCGTTTCTGTTCTTTTCATGGTGATTTGCAAAGTGAGGCAAATCAATCAAAATTTTTTTCTGTAAAGTGATACCTTCTGCTAGTAAAATATTGAAACGTGGTTTTGAAGAAAGTAACAATGATAGATGGTTGAAGAAGGTCTGCTTAAGATTTAAGAAAGAGTGGCTAGAGGAATATGTACAAGCGGACATGCCAGATTCATCCGGTAAGCAGCACACAATTATGGGCAATATTTTTCATGCACATAAAAAAGAGTAACAATGATTATAGCATTGTTACTCTTTTTTACGTGCATGAACATTTTTTTGAAAAAAATACAATGTTTCTGAAAAAAAAGAGACTTTCACAGTACTCAAATGATGTAGCAGACCGGGTGGCCTGTTTAAATAGGGGCACACTGACAGGCTTGCTGATGCATGTATTATAGTAGGCGCTAACCATCTGGTACATTAGGATCTAATTTGATATTTGCTATTGTATGATTTTGCCTTTTTTAGTGTTTGGGTCATTGTTCTTGGCAATTTTCTTGGCTCTTTCTTTGTGTTTTGGCAATATTTTTAAATACAATCCTGAGAACCGTGAAATTGTCTGCGCTGTGTTGCACGCCCGGCCCGCACATGGGCCTGCTCACCTCGCTAGCTCTTCAGTAGGTCATGGGTTGGCCTCCCCAGTGGCAGCCCTGAGCTCCTCCAGGCTTCGGCGTCTAGCGGTGGTGGTCACTGGGCCTTCCACTACACACCAGGCCTCATGCCAGAGTTCAGCGTCCTCAGTGGCGTTGTCCACGCCCCTATGCGTGCGCGCGTGGGCCACCCAGCCTCCTGTAGGGCCAGGGTCGGGTCCTAGCTCTGCAGCGTGCCCTGATTGAACGTACGAAATAAGGAAGTCCCTGCCTGCACTTCCTTGCCTTGGCAATCGGGTCGGCACTGTAAGTGCCTCCACATTCACAGGCTTCTCCAGTCTTGTTCCAGCGTCCTACTGTTCCAGCCTTGTCCAGCATCCTTCTGTTCCAGCATCTGTCCGTCCTGTCTCCCCAGGCAGTACCCTTGGACGTCCTCTCTGGTACTGACCTCAGCCTGCTCGTTGACCGTTCTGTTCACTTCCTGGATCCTGACCTCTGCCTGCCTTGTGACCTCGTCTGACCTCTGGAACCTGACCCCTGCTTTGTTGACTACTCCTCGGACTGATCCTCAGATTTTGTCCCCGGCTGCCATTGACCACATCTTCTGATTCTGTCTTTGTCCCTTGCCTAGACATCGCCTACGCTGTACTGGCCTTCTTTGCTTCTCCAGACCTACAGCCTAGTGACCAACCACACTCCCTTGCTGCTCGTGGGTACGACTCTCTACTACCTCTCCGGGAGACCTGTGGGGCCCACCTAAGTCCAAGCGGCCCGGGTCCCTATGGGCTCCACCCGGGGGGACCGCGGGCTTCCAGTGGTGAAGCTCATCCTAGCCTCGGTCTCCTCCTGTGCTCTGCCCCCTGGGAGCAGTTCTCCATTGCTCCAGGACAAGGGTACACCTCCAAGCGCAACATGCTGTTTGCAAGCGAGCAAATGCCCAGTGTGATTTGGCTTTTGGAAAGCAATGGGATGAATGGAAACTGGACTATTTAAAATGTCATTTGCTTCAGAAAGTTCACGTAAAATCTGTGGATAGGTTATGCAGTCAGTGTCGGTGAACAATTTGGACCTTGTTAAGTGAAACTCATGAAGACAGAGAGAACAGAATTGAATTGTATGAAAGAAAATCAGCCGACGGTGATGAAGTAAAAAATTCTAATCAATAACGTCCTTCATGCCATAAAATTAAATTCCTTGATGCTCTCAGTTCAGGAGATCCATAATCACATTGCAAAATATGTTAAGATTCTGGAAACTTGGAGAAGCAAAAATTATGCTTTTGATTTTCTGGAATGCATAAATTCTGTGATACAAAAGAAAAAAGACTGGTGCAGAACATCTTTCCATACTTTCGTAATTGATGAAAGTACAGACATTTCCATGAGCAAAATGTTAAATCTTTATATCAAATTTAGAAAAGCAGCGAAGACATCTTACTGTACTATGTTTGCTGGGATTCTGAAGCTGCCAGAATGTACCAGTATAGCTATTGTAGCAGCCATTACACAATTCTACCAAGAAAACAAACTTGACTTGGGCAAAATGGTAATGTTTACATAAGCGGGGCTTCTGTAATACTTGGAAAATATAATAGTGTCACTGCCATACTTCGATGATCTATTCCACATTTGCTTGAGCAGCACTGTGTGGCACATAAAGAGGATTTAGGATTGAATGATTCATGGAAACATGTCTCTTTAAGGAAAGACACTGAAACCCTAATATGAACATTCTATACTATTCTCAGTCGGTCTTCTGTGAAGAAATCAAAGTTTGAGGAACTTTGCAAGGCAGCAGAACATGAGGCACTTTCATGCAGGCCATTAAATGAAGTCAAATGACTTTCTAGAGATTTTGCCTCGAGAGCCTTAGGGGTCGATTTTAAAACCCATGGTCACGTGTCTATGTGCATGCGGTTCCTGGCGCACATAGGGGTAGATTTTCAAAGGGGTATGCGCGTAAGGTATGCGTGTACCCCCCGAAAACCTACCCCAAACCCCCCCTGCGTGCGCCGAGCCTATTTTGCATAGGCTCGGCAGCACTCGCAAGCCCCGGGACGCGCGTAAGTCCCGGGGCTTGCAAAAAGGGGCGGCCGGGGGCATGGCCAGGGGGCGCAGTTTGGGATCGGGGGCGTGTCCGGGGGCATGGCCGAGTGCCCCGACACAGCGGCCTGTGTTAGGGCCTGCCGCGCCGGCACGCGTAAGTTACTACTGCCCGGAGGCAGTAGTAACTTTTCCGATAAAAGTAGGGGGGCGGTCTAGATAGGGCCGGGGGGGGGGGGGGGGGGGGTCAGGTAGGGAAAGGGAAGGGAATGTCCAGGGGGATAGAAAGAAAGTTCCCTCCGAGGCCGCTTCGATTTCGGAGCGGCCTCGGAGGGAACGGGCAGCGCGCGCAGGGCTCGGCACGCACAAGTTGTACAAATGTGCACCCCCTTGCGCGCGTCAACCCCGGATTTTATAAGATACGCGTGGCTACATGCATATCTTATAAAATCCGGTGCGCGTATGTTTTTAAAATCTACCTCTTAGTTTTGAAAATACAAATCTATGCACATTGTTGCCTCTCTGAACCTGACACCCATCGTAGGAATGCCTTTGCAAAAACAAAGGTAAAAGTAGGCATATTATACATCAATGTGCATACTCTTACCCTGTACAAGATGAGCAATTTTCAAAAAGCCCTCTTACCCCTGTAAATAATCATTTATACAGATAAATAACTTTTGAAATTTCCCTCATCGTGTTTCATCAAAGTCTTTCCCCATAAACTGACAGCCTTAAGAGGTAATGTTCAAAGGAGTTACACGAGCAAATGTACATTCCATCATAGCAATTTTTAAAAGCCATTTATGCACCTAAAGTGAACTTACAAATGAATATCCAACAGATATATTGTAGCAATTTTCAAAAGCCCACGTACACAAGTAAAATGCATTTACATGTGTAAGACCCAATTTTAAGTATGTAAATCCTGTTTAAAATCAGGCCCAAAATGAATTAAACCTTAAATGACCCAAAATATCATACATAGACACCTAAGACTTCTGTGATATATTTCCATGCAAAATATTGTTACTACAAAATGGCCAATGAATGCTCAAGGAAGAAAAAGCCTTGAAAAATGGTTTAATGTTTGAAATATGTTAGAGTGAGTATTTATGGAAAATAGAAAAAAGAATGTTCAGGAAACATAATTTACTCCAAAATTCTAGAGAAAGATGAGGATGAAGAACTCATTAAGCAGGCAAGTATTTATCTATGCTGCAATTTCACAAGTGCAAACTATATAGATAAATTTTACTTTCCGTACAGCTTAATGTAATTATAATCAAAGAAAAAGAAACTGGTACATTGGCTACCTAATTTCTTATAATAAATGAATAGCTAGTGAGTATTTTTTTAATGAGGAAAATGAGCATAAATATGTGACTATAGAGGTAATTTTCAAAAGAATTTATACACTTAAAACTGGGTTTTACAAATGTAAATGCACTTTATACCTGTAAATGGGCTTTTTAAAATTTCTACAATATATGCCATTGAATTGTCAATAGGTTTTATATGTGCTAATGCACTTTAAAAAGTGAATTTGAAAAGAGATGTGCATGCACAAAATAACAGATACATGTGCAAATAGGGGAGGATTTTAAAAGGCTCTTCAGGATTTACGCACGTAACCGCTCCTGCACACGCCGAGCCTATTTTGCATAAGCCCGGTGACGCGTGCAAGCCCCAGGACACGCATATGTCTCGGGACTTTGTGAAAGGGGCAGGGCTGGGTGGGTGCGGGACCAGAGACAGGCATAAATAACAAAATAAAGGTAGGGGGGATTTAGGTAGGGCTGGGGGGCAGGTTAGGTAGGGGAGGGAGGGGAAGGAGGGGGGGGTGGAAGGAAAGTTCCCTCTGAGGCTGCTCCGATTTTGGAGCGGCCTCAGTGGGAATGGGGAAAGCCATCGGGACTCCCATAGGGCTCGGCGTGCGCAAGGTGCACTAGTGTGCACCCCCTTGCGCGCGCCGACCCCTGATTTTATAACATGCCCGTGGTTGCGTGCACATGTTATAAAATCGGGCGTACATTTGTGCGCGCAGGGTAGCACGCACAAATGTACCCCGTGCGCGCAGGTTTTAAAATCCAGCCCATAGCGCTTATTCATGCTAGAGCTATTTTATAAACATCACACATACACACGCAAGTACCGGTGTACGAATAACGTTGCTTATGTATAAAAAGAGCGGATTAGGTGTGGATGAGGGCATTATGGTTCAGGGCCAACATTTTCCACATAAATTGTGATTTTATAGCCTGTGAATGCAGCACATATATGGCTGTTAACTGCACATATTTACTTCAGCTATTTATCTAGTGTAAGTCAGAATAAAACTCTTTATAGACAAATAATTACTGGATGAAGGGTCAGGATAAACTGGTGGAAGTGGGGGCTGAATAACCAGAGGGGTCTTGGTGATCTGGAGACAGACTGGACAAGCTGGTGGACTAATTGGTAAAACTGGTAATTTCATTCACACACACACGTTATAAAATGTGCTAACTTGCACATTTAAAAGCCGACAAATTCTAAGGAAAATGCATGAATGACATTTCCTCATGTAAATGCGTAAAATTAGGAGCTCACGTTCATGCAAATAGGTGTATTTTATATAATGCACATGCACTTCTGCAGATGATATAAAATTAATGTGTACATGGGGTACGCATGTATATAGAAACATAGAAACATAGAAATGACGGCAGAAGAAGACCAAACGGCCCATCCAGTCTGCCCAGCAAGCTTCACACATTTTTTTCTCATACTTATCTGTTTCTCTTAGCTCTTTGGTTCTATTTCCCTTCCACCCCCACCATTAATGTAGAGAGCAGTGATTGAGCTGCATCCAAGTGAAATATCAAGCTTGATTAGTTAGGGGTAGAATGGGAAGTAACCGCCGCAATAAGCAAGCTACACCCATGCTTATTTGTTTTACGCAGACTATGTTATTCAGCCCTTATTGGTTGTTTTTCTTCTCCCCTGCCGTTGAAGCAGGGAGCTATGCTGGATATGTGTGTAGTATCAGTTTTTCTTCTCCCCTGCCGTTGAAGCAGAGAGCTATGCTGGATATGCGTGAAGTATCAGTTTTTCTTCTCCCCTGCCGTTGAAGCAGAGAGCTATGCTGGATATGCATTGAAAGTGAAGTATCAGGCTTATTTGGTTTGGGGTAGTAACCGCCGTAACAAGCCAGCTACTCCCTACTTTGTGAGTGCGAATCCTTTTTTCTTCTCCCCTGCCGTTGAAGCAGAGAGCTATGCTGGATATGCGTGAAGTATCAGTTTTTCTTCTCCCCTGCCGTTGAAGCAGGGAGCTATGCTGGATATGCGTGAAGTATCAGTTTTTCTTCTCCCCTGCCGTTGAAGCAGGGAGCTATGCTGGATATGCGTGAAGTATCAGTTTTTCTTCTCCCCTGCCGTTGAAGCAGGGAGCTATGCTGGATATGCGTGAAGTATCAGTTTTTCTTCTCCCCTGCCGTTGAAGCAGGGAGCTATGCTGGATATGCGTGAAGTATCAGTTTTTCTTCTCCCCTGCCGTTGAAGCAGAGAGCTATGCTGGATATGCGTGAAGTATCAGTTTTTCTTCTCCCCTGCCGTTGAAGCAGAACATAAGAACATAAGAACATAAGATAATGCCATACTGGGTCAGACCAAGGGTCCATCAAGCCCAGCATCCTGTTTCCAACAGTGGCCTATCCAGGCCATAAGAACCTGGCAAGTACCCAAAAACTAAGTCTATTCCATGTTAACATTGCTAATGGCACTGGCTATTCTCTACGGGGTAGATTTTAAAACCCCTGTGCACGTAAATCCTCCTGGATTTACGCGCGCAGGGCACTCGTGCACCGGTGCGCCTATTTTGCATAGGCCGCTGGCACGCACAAAGCCCCGGGACGCACGTAAGTCCCGGGGCTTCATAAAAGGGGCGGGGGGCAAGTCCGGGGGCAGGGGGCGGTCCGGGGTGGGTCCGGGGGCATGGTGACGGTTCGGGGGCGGGCCTGGAGGGCGGTCCCGAGTCCCCCAGCACTGCGGCCTGTGCCGGGGGATGCCGGGGCGGCAGGCGTAACTTGCCCAACAAAGGTGGGGGGGGATTTAGGTAGGCTGGGGTTGGGGTACATAGGGGAAGGGAGGGGAAGTTGGGGGGATGCGGAAAGAAAGTTCCCTCCGAGGCCAGAGCGGCCTCGGAGGGAACGGAGGCAGGCTGCGCGCGCAGGCTGCCGATTTTGCGCAGCCTTGCGTGCGCCGACCCCGAATTTTATAAGATACGCGCGGCTACGTGTATGTTTTGAAGATCTACCTCTAAGTGAACTTAATAGCAGGTAATGGACTTCTCTTCCAAGAACTTATCCAATCCTTTTTTAAACACAGCTATACTAACTGCACTAACCACATCCTCTGGCAACATGCGTGCTTGTTTTAAAGTTACCATTTAAGGTCCTGATTTTCAAAAGCATTTACACACAAAAATGGGTTTTACATGTGTAAATGCACTTTACCAATGTAAGTGGGCATTTGAAAATTGCTACAATAAATGCCATTGAATTGGCTATAGGGAGGTTAATATTCAGCCATGGAGCTGCTAGTTAAGGGGGTCAATTTTGCGTGCAATCTCTAAATGGGGGCAGAGTCGGCTCAGGAAGAGGAGGAATCGGGGCAGAATTGGGGCCAACGCTGTGGACACATCGCTGGCGGCGAAAGGTAAGGACCATTATCGCCGCTAGTTTCACGCTGAATAACTACACCTTACCCTATCTTTCCTCCCTCTTCCCCTCTTCCCCTCACTGAATAACTACACCTTACCCTATCTTTCCTCCCTCTTCCCCTCTTCCCCTCACTGAATAACTACACCTTACCCTATCTTTCCTCCCTCTTCCCCTCTTCCCCTCACAGAATAACTACACCTTACCCTATCTTTCCTCCCTCTTCCCCTCTTCCCGTCTCCTCCCTGACCCCTAAACCTATCTTAGCTATCTCCAAATTGTTTGTTTTTCTACTTACTGCTCCTCCAGAGCAGACGTAAATACTGTGCACCGGCAGCCGGCTGGTATGTGCTTTCCTGGGACAGCGTCTAATGGCACTGTCCCGGCACGCCCCCACCCTGCCCCTCCCGGCCCAGATCCTGCCTCCCCAGCCCGTTCCTTTCTTCAGGCCTGGCACTTCTGCGCGTTGCCGGGCCCTTTTGAAAATGCGCACGATGCACGCAGTGCCCGGCCACATGCGTAACCCCCAAATTTTATGCACGCCGGGCTTTTAAAATTTGGGCTTTAATTCCAAATATCGGAGTTAGCTATATTACTTATGCGGTTAAATCTGGCCCACTCGGAAATGCCTCCCACCTGCCCCAGAACACCCCTGACTTATGTGGCTAAATCCTAGCCATATAAGTCATTATGCTTTTATAATTTATCTGTATTCGGCTTTAAATATAGACAGCTAGCCATTTAGACGGCTAACTTTTTAGTTATCTGTCTAAATGGCTTTTGAATATCGACATCCATATTTACTCACGTATGTGCACTTTACGTGCGGAAATGGCTTTTCAAAATTACTACGATAGTATGTTATATTTACAGATGTAACTCCTTTGAAAATTACTCTAGTAAAGTGTATTTACATGTATAAAATCCAATTTTAAGCATGTAAATGCTTTTTAAAATCAGGCCCTATATTCTTTATATTTTTTTACCTACATAATGGGCTTAAGGAAACCTTAACTGAAAAGGAAATCTGTGATTGTGAATGCCTGTAACTAAAATGTGTTTATCAAACACATTGATAGCTTGACTGTTGAGAGTAGATTAAAACAAAATGTGAGAAAAGCCCTTTCCATATAATGAGATACAGAAACTTGCCTCAGTTGTGCTTATTCAAAATAATTTATTATTTGCACCATCCCAGGCCACTAAGCAAGATACAAAACAATTAAAAATGAACAATAATAACGCCAAACTGATCCACCGATGGCCGCAAGGCCATTCCAATACTCAGGAAGCAAAGCCAATTAAATTCTAAAGCTTCTTTATATAATTCAATTTTCAAATTCTTCTTAAAGGAACATGAATCTGGGTCCTTCCATATCTCCTCAGGAAGCAAATTCCTCATTTGTGGTCCAGCAATATATGTCTCATCTAATGAAAACATTTCAGGGAGGGAATGTCAAGCAAGTTACAACTTAGGGATCTCAAAGTTTGAGATGGACTTACTGATAAATGCAGGAGCATTTTGACTTAATACCTTGTGAATTAAAAGTAATACTTTAAGGACTTCCAGCCAAGATGTGCAGCTGAAAAGTCACATGGGAGGAGACCTCTGTTAAGGCTTGCAGTGTTTATTCAAATATATACTTTTCCATCGGGTAAATTCTTAATTAATTTTAAAACAATACTCGCAGTATTGATTCCATTCCTGTTTGATTGCTGTGGAAGATGAATGTCACACATACTACAAGAGATAAGAATAAGCTAAAAGAAACCAAGATGGCAGATCCTCTGGATCTTTCCTTTGTGGAGATTAAAGAAGAGAAATTTCTTGAGAATATTTCAGCTGCACTCAAAGACAGATTAAGCAAGCTATAATCATCTTTAGATGAGATCAGATATGGTACGGGAAAGCAGGCTGAATGAATTACTGATTTGATCCATAGGATTTCAGCACAAGATCAATTTACTATTCAGTTAGCGGAGCTGAAACAGAAATGCTGAATTGCTGGACCAAGTTGAGAATCAAGAAAACAGGGCTCGTAGAAATAATATTCAAATAATTGGTCTGTCAGAGTGAGTGAAAAACCATGAGCTTCTTCAATTTGTGCAGGTGTGGCTCCTGGAGGTGCTGGCTTTTCACTCTTAACTGAGCCTTTTACAGCCCTCTAAAAAGTGATGGCTTGAGACAATTAATGCATGTGTACAAGAAGAAAAAAGTTTTAGAATATGATGGGAAAAAGTTGCTTCTTTTTAAAGATTTATCCAATAAAGTTTCAGAAACATGTAGAAAGTTGACTCCAATTTGTTCAGCACTATTTCAAAAAGGAGTGAAATAGTGACAGACCAATTATGTGATGCAGGCACAGTGCTATCTAGAATCCTAGCGAGTGCCTGTCTTTATATGTGTGGTGTTTTGATCTCTTCATCTGAAATCCTCCTTCAATATATCTTGGGAATGAATGTGTATGTGATTACATTTTGCCAGGAAAGACTGTTAACACTGTTCTCATGAAGATATGTTATACATTTTTGTCTCAAAAGCATATTTTAGCTTTTTATACCATTTTTTAATGTGATGAGTGGCATGGAAGTGAGCCTTTGGTGCTGTGGTATAGTTGACGCAGCCTTGAAGGTGAACCTACAAGAACTATTGCGGAGGCATTCCTGCCACGTCGGAAGGGCACTGAAGGTGCTGGGCTAAACTGGAGAGAGCGGCTAGTCATGCGCCTACCCGTCAGCCAGCCAAACGTTACATTTAAATATAGAAATATCACACAAAGACAAAATGGTGTCTATTTTTTGGCAGTGGGATGAGTGGCAGTGAAATAGACTTAGTGGATGTAGCATTGTGTTTCCCGCTTTATGTATATTTTCAATGATCCGAATTGAAGATATATCAGAGACAAAGTTTTTCATATTGTGGAATTCCAATGTTGTCTTTTCTTTCCCACATACCGCACATGTTATGACTATTTTTCAAGTAATGTTTAGTCTTTTTGTATTTTGTTCATAAATGGAGTGTTTGCAAAATGGTGGCTATTCTGTATTAATGGTGAATGATAAAGTGACAGATTCTGCTGATAATGCACTGTGCTTTGCACTACGAAGACACTTTTTGTAGCCTAAAGATGAGAACAATGTGATTAAAGGCTCATTTAAGAGCTTACCTATCCTTTTGGTGAATCATTTTGGAACTTAGTATAGAAATTATGCAACAGCAATTTTTATTTTTCTCTTTTTTTTTGAAAGATTAATCTTGAAGATTATTGTTGCTTTATGCAAATGAAACTGAGCATTTCTTTCCAGTTGTTTAAAATGCATGATATTTCTTATTGTCATTTGTGCTGTGATTATCTCCATCACTTTAAATTAGTTGAAACTTAATTTATATTTAATGTTTTCTTAAAACAGCAGCTTCCACCCATTCAAGAAAAAATAGAAAACATATTATACAAAAAACAACTTATTGAATGGGTGGAAGTTGCTGTTTTTTTAAAATATATATATTTTGTATGGAATGAATGTGTAGATTGGGTATGTAGTGTTATTGGTTGAATGATGGTTTGTTGTGGTGAATACGCTGTGTGGTCAATGTGACATTTTAGCCTTAATATCATTACATGTAAAAAAAATTGTAAGTCTATAATATAATAACATATAATATAATAATATAATGCAATAACAATAAAACCTCTACAGATGGTACAGAATACCGCAGCGAGACTACTTACTAATTCAAATAAAAGAGATCATATCTCTCCCATACTGCAGTCCCTACACTGGTTACCTATCAAAGCCAGGATTTCGTTCAAAGTACTTATGATGATACATAAAGATATTCATAAAACTGCCCCTCTCAATCTGTGCCATCAATTCCGTGCTCATTCCTCTGAAACACCTATCAGAAGAGCTTATTTGGGCTCTCTACATGTTCCCCCTACTAAATCATTACTAAGTAAAAGAGCATTATCTACTTCTGGGCCGAAGCTTTGGAACACTCTCCCACCTGACCTCCGTCAAGAACAGTGTCTCCTAACCTTCAAGAAGGACTTAAAAACTTGGCTGTTTAATCAAACTTTCCCTGAAAACCTTGGTTCTCCTAGATGCAGATCCTAAAACATGAATACAAGACATGACTAATCATTTAGTTGGCTTATTGAACTCTCTCTTCACAGCCCTTTAAGGTCATAATCTTATCTTAATAATGTACTATATGTTTTTTTCGCTTCATTCTTTTATTTATTTTATTTTATCTCATTTATTTTATTTTTTAATTTATGATTGATTCACAATTTATATATTGTGGCTCTAGGCCGGCTGTTGTTCCTTAATTCCAATTGTTTCAAAATGTTCAATGGTTTATATGCACTGTTTATTGTATCGCCTCCTAGCGAAAGTTTAGTTCTTTGTAAACCGGTGTGATCTATATCCTTTATAGGAATATCGGTATATAAAAAATTCAAATAAATAAATAAATAAATAATACTGTATATGTTATATTAGATAATAAATATTAAAGGCCAGATTTTAAAACCCCAGCGCGTGTAAATCCTGGGGTTTATGCGCGTGGCCGGGCCTTAGGCATGCCGGGCCAATTTTCAAACCAGTCCGGCCACGTGTGTAAACCATGGGATGCATGTAAGTGCTGGGGCCTCAAAAGGGGGCCCCAGCACTTACACTAAATTTTAAAAAGGGAAACTTTGATAAAATGAGGAAAATAGTTAGAAAAAAACTGAAAGGTACAGCTGCAAAGGTTAAAAGTGTTCAACAGGCTTGGACATTTTTTAAAAATACAATCTTAAAAGCCATTTCTCGCTGTCCCGGAGCCTCGCGCGCTGGCCAACTGCCGGCCATGCAAGTTACTTCGGGTCAGGCCCTGAATTCACTTGCAAAATAAAAGGTACAACAGTTTTAAAATGGGTTTTAGAGGGTGGGAGGAGAGGGGAAGGGGAAGGGAGGTTAAGGTAAGGGGTAGGAAAGTTCCCTCCCAATCCATTCTAAATTGGAGCGCATGTTATAAAATTGTGTGTCCATGTGTTTAGTAAAAATCTAGCCCTAAGAGTTTTTGTGAAAATATTTGATGTACTTTTGCACCATATTTTTCCGATTTGGGATTTATCTCCTATGTGTTATCGGTATATGGATACCTCATAATTATTTCTATCTAATGTTTTCAACTTATTTTAAACTGAACTGAATTTTGCATTAATGGTTTTGGTATTTTTGGAATGCTGACAGAGGGCAGAAGAAAGAAGACAATGAAGATGCAGTCATTGGCTATTAAATTGAGGACATATTCTGATATCCAGGAATTTCACTTCCAATATTTTCTGCAACTTTACAAGATTGGCATGGTGATTTCCCATTTAGATGGATGCCTTTTCATCTAAAATATTTCGGGTTATACATTTCTTCTCAATTAGAAAATTTTGACTTATTAAATTGATGTCCAGTATTAGATTTCTTTCAACAACAATTGCAGGCTTGGTTGGAACTTCCTTTGTCCTTGTTTGGTGGATGTGCAGTGTGTCATGATCAGACAAGCTGGGATTGGAGACTACCCCCCCACAGGAGCAAGGTCAGACTCTGGGGCAAGGCCAGACTGGGGCTTCTGTCTATACCAGCAACCTCCGCCACAGGTTGTGCCCTTGGGTAATGGTGTCCAACAGGACTTAGCTGGAACACAGCACAGGCTGGGACTTGGAACACTGCATGGCTGGTACTGAGGGCAGGCAGGAGCCGGATACAGGCAGGGCTGGAGGAAAGGCTAGAACTGAGGGCAAGCAGGAACTGGATATAGGCATGGCTGAAAACATGGACTGGAACCAAGGGAAAGATGGGGGCTGAAGGCAAGGCCTGGAACAGGAGACAATGCTGGGACTGAAAAGAGACAAACAAGGGCTTGAAGTGAGGGCAAGGCCTGGACTGGAAACGGGGACTGGACTGGACAGGACCAAGCAGGGCAGGACAGGACCGGACAGAGCAAGATAAAATAAGACTAAACAGGGACTGGACAATGACAAGTCTAGATCAAGCAACAATAAACAAGAAGGCTCAAACAAGGCACAAGCCTGGGCTAGGTATACCTAGAAGGCCTGAAGGCTGCAAGGCAGGAAAGGGAGACCCAGGAGGCCACTGAGTGTGGTAGGTAGGCCAAGAAGGCCACAAGGCAAGGCAGAAGGCCAAAGTAAGCCACAAGGCAAAGCAGGAGGCCAAGGTAGGCCACAAGGCAAAGTAGGAGGCTGAGATGGCCACAAGACAGGACAGCACAGCAAGGATGTCCAGGGTCATGGAGCAGAATTGACTCAATGAAGAGGCAAAGAGGGAATGGAAAAGCTGAGTTAAGTAGGGCTGGAGACATCATCTCATGGGATCTGTGAGAAGATGGGAAGAGCGACTGTGAGGGAGATTCACCGATGAACCCTGCTGGCGAAGTGACTATGTAACATGCAGAATCACGACCCTGTGTTTGAAATGATATTACCTCTTTGAAGAATAACTTTAAAACCTGTGCCTGCATGCCCATATTTGCATGTATATGGGTGTGCAAAAATCTGCTCCTGTATTTAATAACTTGCATGTATATGACATATGCAGGATATAAAATACTTGTCTACAGCATGCATGCACATGTACAAATTACATATTGTAGTTATCCACATTCCGATTTATCAGGCTATGTATCATGAATTAGCCAGATAAGTCTTAAAGCATCATTTATCTGGCTAGGTCAGATAACCAGGTAAATCTAAAAAGTGCTACTTATCTGGCTATCTGACTTAGGGCTGGATTCACTAATGCCGCAAGGCAAAGTGAATCCTGCAATAACGGGGGCAGTGGAGGGGGGCAGTTCTGCGCTAGCCGGCAGCGATTGCATCTCCACGGTGCGATTGCTGCTGGCGTCACGCCAAATAACTACACCATAAAAGGTATAGTTATTCGGCACGAAACTGACAGCAAAAAGGCTCCTTACCTTTTCGCTGTCCGCGCCGTTGATGCAGAGTCGGCCTCAGTGACGCCCTGACTCCTCCTCTTCCGGGGCCGACTCCACCCCGATGTAGCTAGCGCACATGTGTGCTAAGGTTTCTAGCTATTGCACGCTTGTGCTGGTAGCGCAAGCGTGCGATAGCTTTAGAGAATAACCCCCTTAGCTGGATAAGTCAGGACTTGTTGGGATAAGTGTCACTTTCAAAATTTAGTCAGATAAATCAGAATTTATCTGGTTAATTAGCATACAAATGGTATATTTTATTTATTTAAAAGACATACCTCGCCTATAATAACAAGTCATGAAGAAAAACTTAAAAATTCATAATGAAAATACATAAACTGTAAACAAACATACACACTTCCACTTCCTAAACTGCTTCTTAACAGATCAGGTAAAACTTCTCAAATAAAATATATTTAAGCTGTTTCCTAAAAAGTTTAAAATCTGTCACATTTCAAGTCTTAACAGGAGTATTATTACATGGTATGGGACCAATGATAGCTATTACATACATGTTTCCTAGTCTCCTGCAAATCTGCCTCTTTAACATTGGGAACGTCAAAGAAATGGCTGTTACTGGAACATAATGATCTTCTAGGGGCATACATTATAAACAAGTCAGACAAATAAGTGGGAACAGCATTTTGCAAAGCCTTGTAGAGAATAACCAATATCTTGAATTTTATACGTTGTTTCATGGGCAACAAATGTAATTGAAACAACAATGGGGTGACATGCCTCCTAATGGAAGTGCCCAAAATCAACTGGGCTGCTGAATTCTGCATGAGCTGTAAAACAAATACTGGATTTAGGCAAAACAGTATACAGGGAATTGCAATAATCTATCATAGCTAAAACAAATATTTGTATGATCGTATGAAAATCCATCTGATCAATTAGAGATCTTAGATGTTGTATAAAATAAATAAATAAATAAATAAATAAATACATATTTTAATTTGAAATACCCTGATAACAGGGTACATTTAAGCTGATGATTGTACTTTAGGCTTCAATCAAAATTAAAGCCCAAATTTTGAACATTCTCGGAAAAATTAACTGCAATCCCATTAATGTTTACTGATATGAAATCATCTAGTCTAGATCTCCTACCAATTCATAAAGCTTCTGTTATGGCAGTATTCAAAATTAAAGCATTAATTGTCAATCAATTGTTCACAGCTGATAAACAAGGTTGAAAGAAAAGATCATGTGATGTGGTGGGCCCGGTGAGCTGAACAAGGATCGAGCTCCGGTCACCACCCGCCCTGACTATCTGCTTTTCGCCCTCCCGCTGACCAGAGCATAGTACCACGAAGTGTCCGAATCCACCAAGAAACCCCATGTGAGGGAAGAAGTGGAATTGCGGCTCACATGACTTCCCGAATTGTAAGAAAAGATAAAGAAAAAGCCAAAGGCCCAGAAACTAAAATGGCTGCTGCACCACCTGACATGCAACCTCAACCCGAGGAATCCCTGGAAGAAATCTTTCATGCAGTGATTAATGCCCTTGATATTTGACTGTACCAAATCTCCGATCAAATTGCAGAGGTAAGGACATTGCTTACTGACTTCTATACCAGGGTCAAGCGAGTTGAAGGCCGTGTAGCATTGGTGGAGGATGACATTGGAGCCTTGGAGAGGCGCATGGCGAAACTGGAAAAGACCAAACAAATTAGAGACGAAAAGCTGGATGATTTAGAAAACCGCTTCAGACATAACAATTTGCGTTTTGTCAGTTTCTCTGAAAGTATCGCCGAATCTGATCTTATACATGTCCTGGAAACCTGGCGGGCGGCCATTGCCCCGACGTTAGTAGGCTCGAATGTGTTCCTCATTGAGCGGGTGCACAGGATGGGCCAAAAACCAAAGGGATCAGTGGAGCAGAGGCCCAGTGTGGTCAAGTCATTGCTCGCTTTGTTAACTTTGCCCACAAATTTCTCATCCTGCAACATTATCGAAAGGCCAGAGAATTTCTCTACGATAATAAAAATATTTTGATATTTCAAGACTTTTCGACGCGGGTTTCCCCCCAGCACAAAGAATTTACCGCAGTGTGCTCAGACCTGGTGGCGAAGAAGATCCGCTTTGCTCTGATGTACCCGGCAAAACTGAGGATCACCTATCAAGGCAAAATCCGGCTGTTCGATTTTCCAGTGCCGCAAAGGATTTTGTCAAGGATCTAGTGGCGAGTGAGCAGAGTGATTCCACCTGAATTGTCGGACTCTGACTCCTACCATGTCTCTAATGAACCCACGAGTCAGTTTTTCTACCATCCGTCTCAGAAGAGCAGTGCTACTTCAAAGATTAGATCTCACAGCCGGTTTGATACACAGTATGGCACTGACTGATTGATTATATTGGTTTTTCATGTTTAGTGTTTTGGGGGGCTAACGTTCTATTCCAACATCGGAGGTGAGGCGGTGGCTGAGCACATTGACCACCGACGTGATCCATGTGCCTTAACCGGGGATATTTAACCTTTGATGAGACTGGGGTTATGGACCCTGTGTTCATGCTTTGCTGGTTTGCAATTTATGTGGCCTGGAGTGTGTTGCAGGGAGGGGGTAATCAGGTGGGTGGAAGGGGGGGGGATAAGGGCGGGAAGTCTCAAAGAGGTATCAAGTTTTTACCTTGTCTTGAGCCTGTCCTTAAGTTTAAAAATCGGACAGTACATAAAAGCCTGCTTAAACCTTGACAATGCCGTTTGGGATGCCATAAATCTCCTGATTCACAATTTTTCTGATACCTTCTCATGGCTCTCAAGATAGTAACGTGGAATGTTTCAGGCTTGGGTACGCCCGTGAAAAGGGAAAAAGTGTTATCCAGTAGGGATGTGAATCGTTTTAGGACGATTAAAATTATCGTCCGATAATTTTAATATCGTCTTAAACCGTTATGGAACACAATACAATACAGATTCTAACGATTTATCGTTATAAATCGTTAGAATCGTGAGCCGGCACACTAAAACCCCCTAAAACCCACCCCCGACCCTTTAAATTAAATCCCCCACCCTCCCGAACCCCCCCCCAATAACTTAAATAACCTGCGGGTCCAGCGGCGGTCCGGAACGGCAGCGGTCCGGAACGGGCTCCTGCTCCTGAATCTTGTCGTCTTCAGCCGGCGCCATTTTCCAAAATGGCGCCGAAAAATGGCGGCGGCCATAGACGAAAAAGATTGGACGGCAGGAGGTCCTTCCGGACCCCCGCTGGACTTTTGGCAAGTCTCGTGGGGGTCAGGAGGCCCCCCACAAGCTGGCCAAAAGTTCCTGGAGGTCCAGCGGGGGTCAGGGAGCGATTTCCCGCCGCGAATCGTTTTCGTACGGAAAATGGCGCCGGCAGGAGATCGACTGCAGGAGGTCGTTCAGCGAGGGTTCCGGCGCCTTGCTGAACGACCTCCTGCAGTCAATCTCCTGCCGGCGCCATTTTCTGTACGGAAAATGGCGCCGGCCATACGTGTATGGCCGGCGCCATTTTCCGTACGAAAACGATTCGCGGCGGGAAATCGCTCCCTGACCCCCGCTGGATCTCCAGGAACTTTTGGCCAGCTTGTGGGGGCCTCCTGACCCCCACGAGACTTGCCAAAAGTCCAGCGGGGGTCCGGAAGGACCTCCTGCCGTCCAATCTTTTTCGTCTATGGCCGCCGCCATTTTTCGGCGCCATTTTGGAAAATGGCGCCGGCTGAAGACGACAAGATTCAGGAGCAGGAGCCCGTTCCGGACCGCTGCCGTTCCGGACCGCCGCTGGACCCGCAGGTTATTTAAGTTATTTGGGGGGGGTTCGGGAGGGTGGGGGGTGGGTTTTAGGGGGTTTTAATGTGCCGGTTTTTCGATTTTTCGATTTTTAACGACCCGCAGGTTATTTAAGTTATTTGGGGGGGGGGTTCGGGAGGGTGGGGGATTTAATTTAAAGGGTCGGGGGTGGGTTTTAGGGGGTTTTAATGTGCCGGTTTTTCGATTTTTCGATTTTTCGATTTTTAACGATTTTTAACGATTTTTCACGATATTTTACCCCCCCAAACGGCAACAATACGATTCCCTCCCCCTCCCAGCCGAAATCGATCGTTAAGACGATCGAGGACACGATTCACATCCCTATTATCCAGATTAAATAAACTCCATCTTAAAAAATGGCACGGGCCATCTGTTGCTCCTACCATGTGACAGGGGCCGGCCAATGGCACTGAAAGCCCCTGTCACATGGCAAGGGCAAAGGGCCATTCGTGCCATTTTGATTAGTGGCAGCTGATGACCTGAGAGCGGGAGATCACTCCTGGGACCCCCGTTGGACCACCAGGTACTTTAAAAAAGTTTTGGGGAGGTCGGGAGGGTGGGGGATTCAAAATAATTAGAAATAATTCAATTGAAAGGTCGGGGTGGGTTTGGGGGTTGTTTTTCAGTGTGCCCTTTCTTCCCGCCCCCCCCCCCAAAATGATAAGAAAAGCACACGAAAATGTCATGGGGTTTTCCTATCGGTTTCGGGGACCCCCCCCCCCCCCGAATTTTGACGAGTTTGAAAATATCGCCTGATATTTTCAGTCGTCAGAAAAACAATTCACATCCCTACTATCGACTGACCCAGAATTTCATGAGGTGGAAATGGCATGATTATTTGGAATTTATCGCGCAACATAACAACCAGCCTATCCTCTTGTGGGAAACAGCAAAAACTGTACAGAGGGGAGACATTATCAGTTATGTGAGTTATAAAAAGAAAAAGTTGGAAGCAGAAATTATCTCCCTAGAAAAGCAGATGAGAAGTTTAAAATGCAAAATAAGTTTAACCAGTGTTGGTGCTTATGGGATTCAGTTTAAAGTGGCACAGCCGGCTCTCAACATCCTCCTACATAACAGGGCATCCTGTTTTTTAAGATACCGACAATTTAATCTGTGCCAGTTTGTGAATAAAGCAGGGGCGGTTACTTGCCAATCTGTTAAAAACCCAGGAACATTCCAAATTTATTTCAAATCTCAAAACCCCTCAGGGGACAGTAAAATCAGCCTCATAGGATATTGCGTTCATTTTTTTAGAATATTACCATCAACTATACTCTGCGGACCTTGTAGAGGAAGGGGATATTGACACATTTTTAGAGAATCTATCTCTGCCCGACCTCCCGACTGAAATACGAGCTGAACTTAACCAAGAGATTCAGGTGAAAGAGATCTCGGATGCTATTCACTGTTTCTCCGATAATAAAGCACCAGGACTGGATGGTCTTACTGCCATATTTTACAAGTCACTCTTGCCTGAGATCGCCCCCATATTGCGTTCTCTCTTCAAAACTATGACCTTGGAAGGGTCCATGCCCCCTACTATGAGAGCTGCTACCATAGTGGTCTTGCCAAAGCCAGGAAGAGATCCTTTGCAACCTTCATCATATAAGCCCATTTCCCTGCTCAATTTAGATATCAAGATGTATGCAAAAGTTTAGCAAATAGATTAAAACAAATCATGCCTTTACTAGTTTCTCCTGATCAAGTGGGCTTTGTCCATGGGAGAAGGTCCACTGTAAACATTCATAAGGTCCAAGCAGCCCTAGAAACGTGTTACATGTTATCTCTTCCTTAACTATTGTTGGTAACGTGTGACTCGGAAAAGGCCTTTGACAGAGTGCAATGGCCCTTCCTCAGAAAGGTACTACTAAGGATGGGATTTATCGGAAAATATATGTCTATATCACTCTTTTATATTCCAACCCCACAGCAAGATTGTTGGTTAATTGTATACTCTCAGATGAGTTTAGGCTAGGTAGGGGAACCAGCAAGGTTGTCCCTTATCCCCCTTGCTATTTATTTTAACAGTGGAACCGCTGGTACACAGGTTGAGAGGGGCTTCAGCGATCATGGGTATACCTGTGGGGAATCAGCATTACAAAACTTCTTTTCACTGATGATATCCTTTTACTTCTCACAAATGCCCGTAGCACTCTCCCATTAACCTTACATATTTTTTCAGAATATCAAACTGTGTTAGGGTTCAAGTTAAACCTTGATAGAACAGAGGCACTTGATCTCATGGGAACCCTTCAAAACTCTTGGCCAGGCTTTCCCATAAAATTAGCTACTTCTACTATTAAATATTTAGGTATCTTTATACACAAGAATCCTCGGCAGTGGTACTCTTTAAATATTTCTCCAATAATAGAGAAAATAAAGCAGAGATTAGCTGACAAACACTTCCTTTACCCTTACAAGGACGAATAGCAGTTGTGAAGATGGTAATTGCTCCGAAACTAATATATTTGTTCCTTATGCTGCCTTGCCTTTTCCAGGCAAAAGATCGACTCCACTTGCAATAGGTTTTGCGGAATTTCTTATGGAGAGGGAAGAAAACCCGTCTCTCTTACAATACAATACTAATTCACAAGGGGGATTTGGATTGCCTGATTTTGAATTATACTCTTGGTGGCTAATCTCCATTTTTGGGGGGATTGGTTCTATAAAACTTCAGAATATGCATATGCTAACTTAGTGGCTGCTATTTGTGTCCCTTTGGACCCTAATTTTGTTCTTCATGCAGCTCCACATGATTTACAAGTTCAACAAATGCAATACAGTTTGGTCACTGTCCTTAGGCACATTTGAGTGGTGACACGTACATTGCTTAAATTACCCACACAGATTTTCCTACAAGAGGCCCCTCAAAGGATCCCTTACTGATTCTTCCTAAACAGCATACTTTCAATGTCTCGTCTAATTGGCTGTTTAAAGATTTACTTGACCCTGCTACTGGGATGTTATATTCCTTTGTACAGTGTCAGGAAAAGCTGGGCTTTCAATCTCACCATTTTCTATTATATGGTTATCTGAGGGCATCATGCCAAGCATTACTGAAAGGAGTGGGAGGTGGATTGACAATTTACTGGATTATTTAGATTTTTTGGTGCCAAAATGGGCTCCTTATATATCAATTTTACACTTCTGCTAACTCCTATTCGGTGTATACGAATCTGCTCGTGAAATGGCAACAAGATTGTAAGGAAGATATTGACATACCCATGCTTAAAAATTGTTATCTATCCATACCAAAGATAACGAACAATGTGGGCCTCAGAGAATTACAACAAATAATTGTTCATAGAATCATTTTTTCTCCTGTGAGGGCGTACAAAATGTACATAGTTTCATTGGATAGATGTCTTAAATATGGATCTATACAGGCTTCACTTATTCATTGTTTATGGGCCTATGTGACAATCCAGACTTTTTGGGAAAATGTGCGTAGTCAACTTTCGGTTCTCTTTGGTATGGATGTTCTATGGTCTTGCTCATTTTGTATTTTGACAATGATGTGGCGGAGGGAAGTGTGAATCTTGATAATGTATGGTTTCTCTCTAAGGCATGTCTAATAGCAAAGAAATACATTCTATCCCACTGTATAGAGACAACTTCCTCTACTGGAGAAATGTGGAAAGCCTTAATGATGGAGTTATGTTAATTGGAATATGGCTCCCTTTACTACTGGTTCTCTCCCAAGAAAAAGCATTTCTTCAAAAAGATCTGGTCCATTTTTTATGACTCTTTGCCTGACTCTGTCCAAAAGATAGCTCCTCTGGATTCGGGCTGAGACCATGCTTTTCATCAAGGATTTCGATTGCCCTTTTCCTGTTTACTGCAGGGGATGTGAGTTCATTCTAATATTGTATTGACAATGTTTGTATGATGCAGCTTTGTTGTCTTGGGGGGAGGGGGTTGTGGGGAGGGAGCTTTATAAACAAGAAAAGGGGTTCTGATAAACATTGGATATGTAACATGGTTGCTTGTTTTGTATGATTGCAGTCAGCCATAATAAAGACAATTTGAAAAAAAAAAAACAAGGTTGAAATTTAAGATGACACCAAGTGAACATCAGAATAAACTAGAAAATATAGCTGCATATCATCTGCATATATCTTAAAATGTAGTTCTACTGACTCTAAAAGAGCACATAAAGGATTCATATAAATATTAAAAAGAACTGGAGACAGGGTAGACCTCTGAGGGACTCCTTCCTTAGGAGAATACTAATCAGAATACAATGTTTCAACCTTAACTTGTTGTTTTCTAGCAGACAAGGAGTTAAACCATTGATAAACTCCTCCTTCAATACTTATTCCACTCAATCTTGACAACAAAATGCAGAGATTTACTGAACTGAACATCAAAGTAATATCTCGAAAAAACTATACTCTCTTATTTTAATGTCTAACTTTAAAAATATATACACGGAGATTTTAACTGCATACTTTAAATGCATTTACCACCCATAAGTCAGCTTATTTGCGTGTAAATTGGGGAATTTTCATACATTCACACAGCAATAACGGGCAGATTTTAAATGCCCGGCGCAAGTAAATCCCAGGATTTATGGACGTGGCTGGGCCTTACGCGCGCCAGGCAAATTTTCAAATGGATCCGGCCATGCACGTAAACCTCGGTATGCGAATAAGGGCCGGGCCCAGATAAAGTGGCGTCTGGGGGGCGGGGAGGGGCGGGACTGGAGGCAGCTGGTAGAGCGGCTATTTGCTGCTGTGTTGGGGAAGACCGAGCCAGCAGTCAGCCGGCGCATGCAAGTTGCTTCTGCTCCAATGGAGCGATAAGCAACATAAAAAAGGGAACGGGAGGAAAAAGTGTTTAGGGGATGGGAAGGACAGGGGAAGAGGGAGGGAGTATGGACAGGGGGGTAGGGAAGTTCCCTCCCAATCCGCTCCTTAATTGGAGCGGACTGGGAGGGAACTGGGAGAGGCCCGATCTCATCGCCGTGTGTACCTTTATAAATTTAGGCCCCCCCTGCATGCTCCGCCCACACATGTGCATCCATATGTGCCTGCCAGGCAGCGTGCGCACATGGACGCACACACGCATCTTTTAAAATCTACCCCTAAATTATCAGTTTTACAAATTAGTCTACCAGTTTGCCCAGTCCACCTGCAGGTCATCAAGACCCCCCTGGCTCATGAGCGTGAGCCATTACCAGTTTTACTAGTTCATTCCCAGTTTGCCCAGGTAGTAGCCTCCCTTCTCTCCTCTTAGCCCTGACCCTTAAAACCCCGCTGACCTGTCTATTTGTCTTTATTTCATTACTTGCATGTCATCCATAGCAGGAGTAAAGTTATGTGGCAGGGGACCCCTGTGCAAACCTATGCGCATAAATATTTATGCACAGATTTCATTACGAAATCCTGGAATTCCCACGCCCCACCAAGACCATGCTCCTTTTTTGGAACATTTCATTTGTGTTCATAGTGGAAAATATGCATGTACACAAGCAGCTTTTAAAATTTGCTCGGCGTGTGCTGGCCCGACGTGTGCACATATTTCCCGGTTTTGGCATATGCTGGGCTTTTAAAATTCACCTTTTAAGTTAATTTGATTAATAGCAGTTTATGGGCTTTCGCCCCACAAACATATCCAAACCTTTTTAAAACCCAACTATTCTGATTGCCTTAACATATCCTACAGCAATGAATTCCAGAGCTTAATTGTATACGGAGGGGCAGATTTTCAAAGGCTACGCACGTAACCCGAGAAATTTTGCCCCTGCGTGCACCGAGCCTATTTCGCATAGGCTCAGCGACGTGCACAAGCCCAGGGATGCATGTATGTCCCGGGGCTTGTAAAAAGGGGTGTGGCCAGGGCGTGGCCAGGGTGTGACAGCGGACTGGGGATGGCCCGGGGGCATGGCGGCGGTCTGGGGGCGGTCCGGGGGCATGGCAGCGGTCCAGGGGTGGTCTGGGGGTGGGTTCGAGTGCTCAGGTACAACGGCCTGTGCTGGGGCATGGCATGCCGGTGTGCGCAAGTTACGCCTGCCTTGGGCAGGCGTAACTTTTTCAACAAAGGTAGGGGGGGATTTAGTTAGGGCTAGTTTTGGAGCAGCCTTGGAGGGAACAGGGAAAGCCATTGGGGCTCCCCTTAGGCTCAGCGCGTGCAAGGTGCCCATGTGTGCACCCCCTTGCACGTGCCGACCCCAGCTTTTATAACATGCACGCAGCACCACGTGCATGTTATAAAATCAGGCATAGATTTGTTCGTGCTGGGTTGCGCGAACAAATCTACGCCCGTGCATAAGTTTTAAAAGCTGGCCCTGAGTGAATAAGAATGTTCTCTGATTTGTTTTAATTGTGCTACTTGCTAACTTCATGGATTTACCCCTAGTCCTTGCATTATCTGAAAGAGTAAATAGCCAATTCACATTACTTGTTTAAGTCCTTTCATGATTTTAAAGACCTCTATCATATCCCCCTCAGCTGTTTCTTTTCCAAGCTAAAAAGCCTTAACCTCTCTAGCCTTTCTTGATGGGGAAGCCTTTCCATGGCATTTATCATTTTGGTCACCCTTCTCTGAACCTTCTCCACTGCAACTATATCTTTTTTGAGAATTTGACACATTATGACATTCTCCATTTTATTCATTTTTCCCTTCCAATAATTCCTAACATTACTTTTTTGACCACAGTGGCTCATTGAGCCAATTATTTCAATGTATCCACTATGAAGCCCGGATATTTATTCTGGGCGGTCACTGCTAATATAGAACATGAAATCAGCTAACTACAGCCTGGGCTATTTTTCCCTATATGCATCACCTTGCACTTTTCCACATTAAATTTAATTTGCCATTTGGATGCCCAGGCAACTAATAAATAAATAAGGATTACCAGTAAGGTTGGGATTTGTTTTATAAAATTGTACCTTTATGTTATAATAAATGTTGGTGTAGAGTAGAACAATTGTTTAAGTATGTTGTACTTAAATGTGGATGAGGTGTGAATGGTTGGTTTGTCTATGTCTATGATGCTGTAGAAATTTAATATAATATGAAAAAAGGATGTTCCCCATGTATAGGGAGTTTATGAATTGGTTCACATTAATTGTACTTTGGTGGCATCAATTAAATATTTTTTTAAAGTAAATGTAATTCTCTATATAACTTATAGGCAATGCAGCATATTTAAAATTGGAGTAATGTGTTTATTATGCCGGATGTTAGAACATGTGCTGTGACACTGAGAAGACTTAGGCAATCTAATATAAACTCAGTTACAGTAATCAAGGCTGATCAAGCCAATAGCCTGTAAGACAGTTCAAAAATTGGAAAACTTCAATATGGGCTTCAAATTACAAAATAAGTGGATTACAAAAAATAATCGTTTCATTACTGTCTTAATTTGAGGATGGAAAAAGAGGTTCTGACCTAATATTACATCAAGATATTTTATTTGGGTCGAAATAGGAAAGGAGAGACTCCAGAAATTCATATCTACTGAGGAGCATTATTTCTGTTTTTTGAAAATTTAAGGCAAGCTTATTTTTATCCATCCAATTTGTGATCATTATTAAATATAAGGCTTAGGATAGAATAGCCAATACAGATGAAATAACTGAAATAAAAAATTGAATATCATCGGCATAGCTTCTCTAAATGTTGTTTAAATTGGCTAGGACTCTGCAGATTTGATTTGACTGTTAGGTTAACCTCGTCTACTCCAGAACCTCAGGTTTAGAGGTGATATTTAGATATGATAATAACTCTGTGACCAGCATGTTGTATTGAAATTTATTTTCTTTGTGATTTGTCTCTTGCCCTCCATCCTTTGTTTGGGGCTTGTTGTATGAGTTTAATTGTTTGATTTTTTTATGAATCTGGAGTTAAATTCTTAATTTCTGTCAAGCTTTTTTGCTTGTTTATTGTACAATTACAAATTATATATGAAACCTTGGTTCACTCCTGAATTAAAAACCAAATTATAACCAAATTAACCAAATTATAACCAAATTAACCAAATTATAACCAAATTAAAAACAAATTATATATGAAACCTTGGTTCACTCCTGAATTAAAAACCAAGAAGTGCGATCTTAGAAAAATGGAACAGACCTGGCGCAAAAATCCTTTGCCTTCAAACCTGCAAACCTTTAAATCTCTCAAGCACCAATACAGAATTGTCACCCTGCAAGCTAAAAGAGACTTTTATTCTCAGAAAATTCACCATTTCATCTTTGACTCTAAAGCCCTTTTCTCCTTGGTATCATCCCTTACCAAACCACCGACATCAGAAATTCCAGATGACAAAGCATCTTACAAAGCCACGGAGCTGGCTACTTTTTTCATGAACAAAATACCCAACTTACTTGCCTCCCGCATAGATAACAATGTTACAAGCCAACCACATCCGGTCTCCACCTCTCAGTCTCCCATCCCCAACCACACACAACTACCCAGTGTCCTACCTCCACGGGCAGACATCTTAGAGAATTTTGAATCCACATCAGCCTTAGAAATCGAATCCATATTAAAAAAACTAAAGCCATCCGCTCACCCACTGGACTCGATTCCAGTCAACCTACTGATAGCTTCTGCCAAAAACTTCGCTAAGCCCTTTGCCCAGATCATTAATGCCTCCTTATCCCAGGGTCACGTCCATGACCCTCTCAAACTTGCCATCTTGAAACCTCTACTAAAAAAACCCAACCTCTCCACAGACAACCCAGCTAATTTTCGCCCCATTGCAAATCTCCCTATCATTGCGAAGATCCTCGAAAGAATAGTCAACAAACAGCTCTCAGAATTCCTTGAAATCAACAACATCCTATCCCCAGCACAACTTGGTTTCCGAAAATCCCGAAACACAGAATCTCTGCTATTATCACTGTCAGACAACATCCTCATGAACCTTGAAAAAAAACAGCCCTGCCTGCTCATCCTTCTGGACTTAACCGCCGCATTCGACACAGTTAACCATGACTGTCTCATTGACAGATTAACCGACATCGGCATCAAAAACACAGCCTTAAACTGGTTTAAATCCTTCCTCCAGAACAGATATTACAGAGTCAAGATCAACAGCAAAGAATCTTTTCCATTCAGTTCCACCCTCAGAGTCCCTCAAGGCTCGTCGTTATCACCAACATTATTTAACATCTATCTACTCCCGCTTTGTAAACTCCTCTCCGAGCTCAAATTAACACATTACGTGTATGCAGACGACGTCCAAATCCTCCTACCGATAATAGATTCTCTGGACAGTACTTTACGTCATTGGAACACCTATCTATGCTCCATTAATAACCTCCTTTCAAATCTTAACCTGATTCTCAACACAAACAAGACCGAATTCCTCTTAATCACACAGGATGGTAACTTTTCTCCAAACAACCTACCCCCTACAACGCTCCCAACCATCTCTCCCAAAGTCAGAAACCTAGGGGTAGTCATGGACACTCAATTGAGCTTCACAGGCTTCATTAACAACACAATAAAGGAATGCTACTTCAAACTTCAAGTATTAAAAAGACTAAGACCCCTCCTTCATTTTCAAGATTTCAGGTCTGTCTTACAAGTGATCATTTTTTCAAAAACCGATTACTGCAATGCTCTTCTTCAAGGCCTTCCCGACAACTCCATTAAACCTCTCCAGTTGCTTCAGAATGCAACTGCAAGGATACTCACAAAGTCTAACAAAAGGGACCACATAACTCCGATCCTTAAGAAGCTCCATTGGCTCCCAGTCAAATTCAGAATCCTCTACAAGCTTTTAGTAATCACCCACAAAGCCATTCTTAACATCTCTCCACTGGACCTATCGACCCCCCTGCAACTTCATACTTCAACCCGTCCTCTGAGATTAGCGCAAAGAGGGACTCTTAGAACACCTACATTCAAAACCTCCTTTAGTAAAAGAGCCTTTTCCACCGCAGGCCCCAAACAGTGGAACCTGCTCCCACCGGACCTTAGGCTGGAACAATGCCCAATTACATTCAAGAAGAGACTTAAGACGCTACTATTCAGACAAGCCTTCCCATAACACTCATCCTTGCCTCATCCTCCACGGACCTTCTCTTCCTAAGCTCAGATGCCTAAGCACTTTTTCTTCCGCTGCCTAAGCTATTTAATATATGTTTATTAGTTTCATTAAATCTATGGTAACCCTTCGTTACCCTCCCCCCCACCTTCCAACCCCCCTTCCAACCCCCTTACAATCCCTCATTCCTACCCCCTCCCTCGGAATACCTTGTTACCCCAAAAAGCCAACTCTTATCAGTTCTTACCAGTTTTGACACGTTACTCCCCATGCTTAAGCTGTATCCAAGTTTTTCTCTCCCCCTGTTCTATGTAAGACAACTTTGTCACTGTTTTTATGGTTGCAATGTAAACCGGAGTGATAATTAACTCTGTTATTTGAACTTCGGTATAGAAAAGTTAGAAATAAATAAATATATATATAAAGAGTATAAATTACCTCTGGGTGACTCTAATGTAGCAATGCCTGTAGACTGCTAATTTTAGGTGACTATTTAAAGTTATGCATTTAAGATACCTAGACATAGAAATGGGGATGTTTAAATATGTGTCAGATTTTTAGTTTATATTGATACCGTAGGTACTACCTAAATAAATATTTTACACATCTAACCTCTATACAACTTTTTCTATACATATCATAATCATGTTGCTTTTGTTTAACTTCCTGTGGCCCCTCATTAAAGATAAAGAGGGAAAAAAAGATGCCATTGAACATGTTTGTTCCTGAAAATGTTTTCTGTTATACACATTAAGGTGAATTTTAAAAGCCCGGTAGCACGCGCCAAAACCGGGAGATATGCATGCAAGTCAGGCTGGCATGCACCAAGCAGATTTGAAAACCCGCTTAGATTCACGCGTACTTGCCACTACGCGCACAAATGAAAAGTTCAAAAAAATGGGATGGTGCATGGGAGTGGTCTGGGCGGGACATGGGCAGTCCTGGGATTTTAATTTGAAATTAGCTTGTAAATTCTTACATGCCACGTAACTTTATTTCTGCTATGGATAGCATGTAAGTTTTAAAACAAAAATAAATCTAGGCAAGTCAATGAGGGTTTTAAACGTCAGGGCTACCAGAAGGGGAAGAGAGGATATTAAACTAGAGGGGTTTGGAAGCCTATCCCTAAACTGGGTGAACTGGGAACGAACTGGGAAAACCAGCAATGGTGTCTGTACGCGTCCCTTGAAATTTTCCCCACTTACGAGGTAGAAGAGGGATTTGCGCACACCTGCCAGATTGAACTTTGTTATGTTTGCCAAGGAATGTAACAAAAACGGTTTGAATATAAAATTGAGAGCACATGTATGCGCATCCAAGCTATTTTATAACATGCACACATATATGCAATGTACATTATAAAATGACCGTCTCCCTGGGCGCGGGCTGAACGAACGCATGTGTGTGCGCCCACGCACACACAATTAAAAGTTACCATCATTGAATAGAAAGATAGTCTAAGCTTCTGACACTCCATTATTCTTGAATTATTAACATTAACAGCAAAGACAAACACTGCACAATTCCCTTAAAAGATGTTTTATAGTTTTATTCTTCAGTCTAGAATCCATATCTTATGTAATAAACCTAGATCCCAGTCCAAACTAAGCTGTGAAATTTGCATGTTAGCCAAGGTGCCAGGTTCTACACGTTGACTTCTCCAAGCCCCACATAATGCAGCTGCTTGCTTTTGGTATCAACTTCCTCACTACGCCTACTCCTCCCCTCTGCTCAGGCATCTTTACTGGCTTTGTGTCAAACAGTTCATCTGTTCCAGTCTTCTGATTCTTACTTTCAAGGCTGTCCAAGTCATTGCTTCACACTACTTTCATTTCATATTCTCCTCTACATATATATCTCTATATTTCATTCAAATTGCAGAATAAACTTCTTGTTACTTCAAGGACATACTTAGCTTTCTCAAGTCGGTGTTTCTTTCTATCACTGATCCCCTAAACTAGGATTAATTTCCACCTCTTTTTTAAACTAATTTTTAGACTGGGTTTTCCCTTAATTTTCTATTTAGACATATCCTGCCTTATCAAACCTGATGAGAAAACCCAAAGCAAATTAAAAACATTAAAAATACAATATCACATATACTATTTTGCCCTGTAGCCCAGCTCTGGAACCAGAATCTGTTTTGGACCTGGTACAAGTACTGCAATTAATATATATGTGAAGGCAGAAATCTAACTCGGACTGTCTACCATGAGGTCCATACTCGAAAGCATTTAGCCGGCTAACTCAGAGTTAGCCAGCTAAATTAATATTTGGGCACTTATCTGGGTAGATTCTAGCTGGTTAATAAGATAACTGACTAGAATTTAACTGGCTAAGTACCTGACTCACTTAAAAGTAGATTTTAAGACCAGGGTGTGGGCATCCATGTGCGCACGGTTGCTGGCACGTGCAAATGGATGCACTGATTTTATAACATGCGCTCATGATTTTACATCAACGTGCACATGTGCGCACAAATCCCATCTCTTTCGCGTAAGGGAGGGATTTTAGTTGGTACACATGCAACACAATAGGCCCAATTCCCACTTCTCTCCCAGTTTGCCCCTGTAAAGCAGAGAGCTTCCTAAACCCCATACCTAACCTGCCTCCCTTTTACCCTACCATCTCCTACCCCTAAACCCTGTTGACTATCCTAATTTTTTTTGTTTTAATTCTTACCCGCGGTCTGTAGCAGCAGCAGGCTACACAGCCATTGGATCCATAAGAACATAAGAACATAAGAAATTGCCATACTGGGTCAGACCAAGGGTCCATCAAGCCCAGCATCCTGTTTCCAACAGAGGCCAATCCAGGCAATAAGAACCTGGCAAGTACCCAAACACTAAGAAGAACCTATGCTACTGATGCAGTTAATAGCAGTGGCTATTGCCTAAGTATAATTGATTAATAGCCATTAATGGACTTCTCCTCCAAGAACTTATCCAAACCTTTTTTGAACCCAGCTACACTAACTGCACTAACCACATCCTCTGGCAACAAATTCCAGAGCTTTATTGTGCGTTGAGTGAAAAAGAATTTTCTCCGATTAGTCTTAAATGTGCTACTTGCTAACTTCATGGAATGCCCCCTAGTCCTTCTATTATTCGAAAGTGTAAATAACAGACTCACATCTACTTGTTCAAGACCTCTCATGATCTTAAAGACCTCTATCATATCCCCCCTCAGCCATCTCTTCTCCAAGCTGAACAGCCCTAACCTCTTCAGCCTTTCCTCATAGGGGAGCTGTTCCATCCCCTTTATCATGCGTGCGCTTGTGCGGGACTGTGCCTTAATGGTGCTGTATCAGACTGCCCATGCCCATGGTTCACCCTTGGCCCATCCCCGGCTCGCCCCTTTTTCATCTTACCTTGTTCATTCGTATACTGGGAGATATGCGCGTGGCTGCGGGCCTCTGAAGATACATGTGTACCTCCCCCATTCAGTACACCCAGGCCTTTGAAAATTGGCCTCTAAGGGTTTTTCCCATAGACACAAAATGGGAGAAAAGCCTTAATGAATATGGCCCTATGTTAGGGGCATTCCAGGGGTGTAACTGGGAGGAGTGGAGTTAGCCGGATTTCTTAGCCAGTTAACTCTGGTTGGGCCAAAGAGCTGTCCTAAAGTTAGGCAGCTATAGCTAGTTAACCTTAAGATAGCCAGCTATATTCAATAGTGCAGTTTCATTTTTACAGTAATAGCACAGGGCCTAGAACCTAAAGGCTACTCCAAGCACCACTAGGTCACCAGGGATTGAATAGTACAGCAAGGATTGAGTCAGGGGAAGGGCTAGGAGTGGGGTGACCTAGGAGAAATTTTAGAAAAAGAGACAGGGTGTGGGATTGAGGAGAGGAGAGAGGCCTTCACCACAGCAGTTTATGTCTTTTATAACATTTTCTCCAATGAGGCTGACTAAAGGGGCACCGGGATAGGAAGGGAGGGGGAGATCTCAAAAGACTCCTGGCAGTTTTGTCACACTTTGTACTCCTGAGCTCTTTAATAAGACAGAGGTCATGCATGGGCTGTGGGGCTGCCATTGCACAGAATTTTTGTAGAGCTATTAACTTGTGGTATTTTTCCACCAGGGGAAAATACTGCAGGGTTTACGTAGCTGTGGTACTTACATAAAAAACAGAATTGCTATACTGGGTCAGACCAGTGTCCATCAGTCCCCAGTATCCTGATTCCAACAGTGGCCAAACCAGGTCACAAGTACTTGGCAAGATCCCAAACAGGAAGTAAATCCCATGCTGCTATCGCACAGTGATAAGTAGTAGCTATTGGTTACTAACAGTTTATAGACTTCTCCTCCAGGAACTTGTCCGAACCTTTTTTAAACCCAGCTATGTTAACTACCTTAACCACATCCTCTTGCAATGAATTACAGAGTTTAATTGTGAATTAAGTGAAAAATAATTTTTTCAGATTTATTTTGAATGTGCTACTTATTAACTTCATAGAGTGTCCCCTAGTCCTTGTATTATCTGAAAGATTAAATAACTGAGTTATTTTACCCATCCTATTCCAGTCATGAATTTATAGGCCTCTATTATAACATTTCTGGGGCCTAGGGCCCCCCATCCTTCCTGAAAAGGTACTGAGAGCCAGAAACCACCCCGGCTCCCACTTACCTTATCTGGGGGGGTGGGGGGGGGTACTGTGCAGTAAAAGAGGCAGGATGGATGCCCACTCACCTCCTGTTTCTGGGTTTTCCCCCTTCAAATGGCACCGGTGAGTCCTGATACTGGCGCCATAGTAACATCAAATGTGGCTGCTAAAAGAGCCAGCCAGCGCCATTTTCTTGTACAGCTGGCAAGGTAAACTTCCTTGCATAGGCCACATAATTTAGTTGTAGAAGACAATGGCACTAGGCTGGCCCTGAGACCGGTGCCATTTGACATCACTGTGGTGTAGGTCTCAGGGTTGACTGGTGCTATTTGAAAGAGGATGACCCAGAGGCCAGAAGGTGAGTGGGCATCCTTCCTTTCCCTTATGCTACACAGGATTTTAACGGATGAGTTGTGTGAAAGTTGGGATGGTTGTTCACTCCGGCACAATTTTGGGGCAGGAGGGAAGGGATTATGGGAGGGGGGGGGGGGTCCAGAACAGAAATGAAATAAACATTAAAAGAAACAATAGAAAAAAAAAGAAAGAAACAAACTGAACATGTGGAGGTTTCACACCTCTAAAATCCAGTTTTATTCCTGTAAATTCTTCTTACAAAATAGACTGGAGCTGTTATGTGAACTGCAGCAAGGCATTCCTGGGATGGAGTTGGGGCAGAGTTGGAATGTATGTACATATTTTGTGGTTGCACTAACTGCACAGGGGTTACACCTTTTGATTGGACTAATTTAAAATATCTATAGCTTCTTTTTGATGGATGTATGAGATTAATCCAATAAAAGATACTTATCATAACTTGATGGTGGCATGAATAAACCCCTGAAGCAGATGCTATCAAAACATGGATCTGTGTCAGGGAACTTTGAAAATTATGTTATTAATTGATTTTTGGCTGCAACAAGAGTATGCTTACATATGAGAGATCCTTCAAGTTATGATGAGCATTGTGACAATTTTTAGTGCATGTAAAATACAAATATTTTTAAAAAATGGACTAGGGGTGACCAATGATTGATTATATTGCAGGCACTAGTGTTGTATATACAGTGAACATTAGCCTAGTATGAAGTTCCCCATTCACAACTACAGTAATTAATATCTATGGATCACACAGTAATTTAATATGTATAAGGAGGTCCATATTCAAACACAGTCTGGCTAGCAAAATTTATCCGGCTGATTTGGAGGTATATTCAATAGTGAGACCAATATTTTGCTTATGCCCCTGTCACGTGATAGGAACATCAGTACAAAACCAGCTGGCAACAGTTTTACAGTGATAACTCAGGGCCTAGAGCCCAGGGAGCACTCCAGACCCCACTAAGCCATCAGGGGTGGAATGGTACAGTAAGCATTGAATGGGTGAGAAGAGTCAAAAGCCTGATTGGGGGGAGGGGGGATCTTTTTTAAAAGGACAGAATTTGGGAGGGAGAGGAGGAACCTTTATGGTGTGTTAAAAAATGTCCTTCCCTGAGGCTGCCTCAAGGGGTGGCAGGGAGGGGGACAGGAGGGGTTTTAGAAGCCCCCCAGGGCTTTGTCATACTTTGGGGGTGTGCTCAAGTCCTTTAACTCACTGTCCCAGGAGCATCAGGACACCTATTATTGTCTTCATACTTCCAGAGAAAGAGAGCTACAAATCAGAGTTGCAGCTAACTCTCTTGAAACTAACATGGCTACTTTGCATGCATGTGATGGGACAATTACTAAGAGGCACCATTTTGGAAAATGGCTGCTGCTTGGCTCTGAGCCCCCACTAGACCACCAAGGCAACTATTCCAAATAAAGGGGGGTACGGGGAGGGGTCACTAGACCACAGGGATGACATTTGTTTGTAAGGGGGGTTTGGAGAGTCTACTACATCAGGGATCATTTTGTGCACGTGGGGATGGGGGACCCAGCTTCCAGGAGCTGACTTTTTTATTTTTGTGAAAGGAAGTGGTTGGTTATGGCTGGGCTTGTGCCAGTCTTTAAAAATTCATATTTTTTCTTTTGCTACAACAGCTGCCTCCAAGGGCAGTGGTATTGGATGGAACAGGGAGTCTATGCAGACCCCTAAGATGTATGATGACCTTCTGGAGGGTGGTGAGGGACACTTACTGGGACCATCATCCCCTTTAAGATAAGGCCCTGGACTTGTGAAATTTTCAGCAAGCCATGTTATTTGATTTGTATCATTAAGGGTATTTATGACCTCATTATCTGATTTAAATCTGCACAGAGCCAGGGATCAAATCACATGAGATATTTTAAATAGCTCACGTTATCCCTGCATTAAGACATTTATGGCATGAAAAACATCAGTAAAAAGCCCATTGCAGCTGAGTGAAAGACTTCCTTTGATTGTAAGCCCTGTGGGAATAGGGTCATAACTTCAGTACCTATATGATGTCCCTTTGTTTGCATATGTGGGCTCACAAATTTTTATCAGGGCTTTAGTTGGCATAATAAACTTTCTTGCATAGGCCACCTAATATGGTTGTACTAAATAGAATTGTGAAATATATACATAGTTGACAAGACTCATTTTAATGTGGGTGACTGCTATGAGGATTCTACAAGTACATAATTTCCATTCTGTTTTGAAGTGTCTCAAAGGCAGAATAGAAATCAAATAAATAAAAAAATCTCTTCAGAGGTCCATATTGACTAAGCCAGAGAGAAGAAAAGTTATCTGAGTAAAGTTATTCAGCAGAACTTAACCAAAGACGTATTCCCTTGAATATATAGGGTAAAGTACTCCAGGTAAAGTTACTCAGTTAACTTTACTGAGATAGTTAACTGGGAAAAGTTATCTGAAGTTATCCAAATAAAATTAACTGGGTACCTTTATTCAGATAACTTAACCCAGATAGGTTATCTGGGTAAAGGTATCTGCATATCTTCAGGACAGGTATTGATCCAACCAGACTTGTGTGGCTAACTTTGTCCAGGCAACACTGATATTTCTCACTTCAGGAAAATTGAAACCATGTCCCAGGAACATTTCCAGCATTGCCTCTTTCTACCGAGATACATTTTATGAGGGCAGCAAACTGCTTGTACAAAATTTAGCCAGGGAATGCGGCTGGGGGGGGGGGGGGGGGTGGTTAGAGGAATATTCAGATCTCGGGTTTTGCTAAGCTAACTCCTAAAATTAAGTCTTTGAATATCAATTTCTCAGTTATAGAAGTTACTAAGGAGTATACCTGCTTCGTCATGGTCATTAAGCCATTTTATTGAGAAATAGGAACATTTTGAACATAAGTCAATGAAAAATAAAATACAAATGAAAAGAGAAGATAAAGAATGCCAGACAAATCAGAGTAAATATTTTTAAAAGCCAAGCAAATAAACAATTGCATGGAACACCACACAGGAATCTGCAAGATATTTGTTGGAATGGGAAACAGTGGGATGAAAATAATTTAGGTTTTCTCAGAAAGGTAAGATTTTGTGGAGACAAAACTGTAATTTGTTTACATTAAGATACTGCAGACGTGAAAAAATATCTAGCTATGTGTCCCATTTGCCATACAAAATAGAATACATAAACAAGAACTTTGATGCCTTAGGTCACTCAGAGCCAGAGATGCTACCGAGGCAAAGCTGAAACACTGAGGGCAAGGAGTCCCAGCCATCACTTATGAGGGACTTTTTGCTGACCAGATTCAGAGTGCACACATTCAAATGCATTCAAGTGGATTAATGCAGCAGCCAAACTACTTTATCCCAGATTCACGGTGCATACGTGCAGTGAAGGGAGCTGCAGTTTGTGGCCCTTAGGCTGATGAGGTCTGTTGCTGTGATGGCTGGGGGGAAGGGAGAAGTCCTTAGTACTTTTGAATAAGGCCTGATAGCACTATAGTATCAGTAGGGTCCCGTTTTGATTGAACTGGCAGCACGAAGACAAAAGAAAAAACTGCTGGGCCAACTCATAAGAATGCAAGGAGCAGAAAAATTGAACATCTAAATAAAGGGGAAAAAAATGTATTTTGATTCTTCTGTACTATTGTTTCTTCATACTTTAAATAATAAAATCCAAATTATTACTATATATGTGTGCACTATTTGACAGCTCATCATTCTGTTTTACTTAAACACTGCAGCTGCCTGCTCATTCTGTTTTTCTCGCCCATGCTATATTTGCAAGCATAGTTTTGATTGTGCAGGTACAGTAATTAATGTAAACAATTCAGATTGCCTGCATAATTTTAAAACAACACATCCAGTTGAATGCACAGACAATTATTTTTCACATGCAAATAAGGAAGTGTTTTGGAATCTGAGCTGAGCCCGCATCGGATGTAGTAGGATGTACATAAGATTTACTCAGGACCAGCTTTATTTTTTTTTTTTTCTTGAGCATGTCAGGCAAATAGTTTGAATGAGTAGAAGACTGTAGGGTTGGGACCTAGGCAAACCCATGAATCTTAACAATTGTAATCCTAAAAAGTAGTTGTTACTACTACTATTACTTATCTCTAAAGGGCAAATAGATGTACACAGTACAGATACAGTTGTGTTCATAAGTTTACATACCCCTGGCAGAATTTGTAAGATGTGCAGCATAAAATAGTTTAATTTGAAACACATTAAAAATAGAAATATTTTGTCTGATCACTCATGTTTTCTTAAAATGCTACTCATCTCACAAATTCTGCCAGGGGTATGTAAACTTATGAGCACAACTGTACTTATAAGAAACAGTCCCTGCTCCATAGAACTGTAGACAGCCTTGGGCACCAAACTATTTCAGGCACTGTCATGTGGGTAGCCAGATGGTAAAGCTATTGGGGGCTTCTGTCTTAAAAGATATTATGGAAATAGTTTTAACATCCAGAGTATCTTCACCAGTAAATAAATCCAAATAGAAAAATGATTTCAGAGGCACTTCTATAATCAAATTAAAGAATTTTATTTTGCTGGCAAATGGATTATTTTTCAGGTTTTTCACTTCTAGACACAAGTGTAATTATTGAACAGAATAAACATTTCAATAATGTCAATAATTTTGTTGAGAATATTTTGCTTCTGATACACAAAACAATTCTGTATATTTGACTCTCAATCTAATTTGTAAACACAGTGTTTGAATAGAAACTGGTTCCTATACAAGGATTACTTTTCACCAAGATACTATCAGATATTTCTCTTATTCAATACTTCTTAATGAGAACAATTGTTAAATTCTTAAATTTAATTCAAGAAATCTGATTCCTTTTCAGGTAATTCTGGAATCCTCCATGTTTCCTTTAGGTAAGTATGAACAGTTTTACTCTGTAACCTGGTTTAACTTAGGGATTAAATATGACCTTTTGTCTGTCCTTGTGTGCTTTTTCACTAACGTAATTTACCAAAATTGTGTCACACTTCGTTGGTGTGCACTTAAGCCCAAATTATAAAAGCGCTGCGTGCAGTAAAATGGGGGCCACACATGTAACCCCCAATACGTGCAGAAGAGTCAGGCCTGTTAAAAGGGGTGGGCCAGTGGGTGGGGTCTAGGCGGGGAGGGGCGGGGAAGAGGGGGCGGGGCGGGACAGTGCCATTAGATGCTGTCCTGGGGAAGCACGCGCCGGCAGCCGGCCAGTATGCAGAGTTTACCTCTGCTCTGGAGGAGCTGTAAGTATTAAAAAACAAATTGGGGATAGAGAAGTTTAGTTAAGGGGTTGGGGAGGAGAGGGGAAGAGGGAGGAAGGATAGGGTTAGAGTTGGGGAAGTTCCCTTCCAGTCTGCTCCATTATTGGAACGGACTGGGAGGGAACTGGGCAAAGGCCCGATTGTGTCACCACATGATTCTTTTAAAATCTGCCCCCCCCCCCTGCATGTGGAGGAGGCCACCCACCCATACATGCATGCGTGGACATTAAAATCTGGTGCGCATGTGCGTGCAGGACTCGCATTTTGTAACATGTCTGTGCCGACGTGCTCATGTTATAAAATAGCCGCATGTATGTGTGTGTGTGCTGGGAACCGCACACACATGGACGTATGCATGGGCCTATTAAAATTGACCCTTTATCTTTGATTGATTTCTGGGTAATACATTTTGAGAGCGCTGCTTGTGAACACTGGATAGAGAGTGCTGATCCTGGAATAATGTGAAGCTTTGGTGGCTTGTGATTGAAGAATAGTTTAGGCTGCTTGATGGTGCAGACTGGACCTGGATTACCACTCTTGACCATGAAGTCTCAGGATACAGTGGTTCACCTGCAATGCCATCTCAAACCAAATCAATAATAAAGACTGACTTCCTCACACTGCCAATCTTTTGCAGTCTATAATGTTGCTAGCATGTGGCAACTAATTGAGTCTGGAGTTCTTGCTAATGGAAATCAAAAGATAAGAGAGATAATCAACTCTGTCTAAGGATGCTGGCTTTGAGAGAACTCACAAAGTAGGAAAAATATTTAATCACTCTCTTGCTCACATTCCACACTTATTTTCCAATAAAGACAGGAACAATTTATAAGATTTTTATATTCAAAATATTTCAAAGATTTTTTTCCTGTACGGAAAAAAGACACAGAGATACCTTTATCTGCAGGTCCTGTGATCAACATTATGACACCTTTCTGGGACTTTCTGACTCAGAATCAGACGATCAATCATGCACTTTTCTCACATCCATCTATCAAAGCTGGCAAAATACCATGGGCCAGCTATAGAAGTAATCTTAATTTTAATTAATTCCTTACCTCAGAAAGGCTTAGAATTACAAGAAGCACCACTTTCACACATTGTCACACACAATACTATATGTTTCCTAGGGTACTTTCCACTCAGTCTAGGTTTCTGTGACAGGAACCTGCAACTTGGACTTTCCTCTTCAGTCTGGAGCACTGCTATCTAATCTATGCAGTCTCCAGCTTAGCTCTCTGCTCAGTTTCTCAATGGGCTTTCTGAAAATCCTCAGCCCAGATCTTTACTCCTCTGAGGGCTTTTCAAGAAATAGTTGTCATCTACTAAAAAAAAAAACCCCTTCTTATTTACCAAGGAGACCCTTAAGAACTCCTTGACTAAGGAAACCAGTTTGCAAAAGAATTGTTAGTACATTCAAAATATTAAAGGTAAATTACTTCTCAAATCTTTCTGAGCTTTGCCTCAATTTTGTGTTTACACAATCCTGATCACCTAACTGCTTTGCATAGACACTGAGCTGGGCTGGCATTACTATGGCATTGCAGCAAAACTGGGAAAATGGGTGGGATATATCTATTAAAATTAACTTCTGACGCCCAAACTACAGATGTGGTCAGGTTATAGGTACCCCTAAATTATATAAACATTTGCAAAATATTCATTTTCATTTAATTGGAAAAGTTTATTAAACTTATTGGAGGTAATTTTCAAAAGGAGTTACATGCGTAAATGTAGCTACTATTGTAGCAATTTTCAAAAGCCATTTACTCAAGTAAAGTGCACTTATGTGAGTAAATCCTATAGATAAGTCAATGGCATATATTGTAGCAATTTTCAAAAACCCACTTACTCAAGTAAAGTGAATTTACTCCAGTAAACCTGGTTTTTACTCGAGTAAATGCTTTTTAAAATCAGGCCCATTGTCACCAGGCCTGCCAGGGTGCTTCCCAGGGACTGACACTAAAGTGGGAGTCTCTCTAATGGCTCCCCACCAAAATCACCACCTTTTTACACTTTTAAGAACATTATTTTACATTTTCTTTATTTTATAACTTTTAAATTTTGCCTCAGGCACTTGCTAGGGACAGCTTCTCGCTGATGTCACTCATTCCCAACATCACCTGGCCTGCATTGTAATCATGCCAGGTGCCGGGGCTTTGCTTACAGCCCCAATGCTGTCTGTCTTTTGATTTCACAGTGGCAGCATTCCCAGTGCTGCCACTGAAGTCTGACATCAGCTGCACTCAGCAACTTTTGTTTTATTAAAAAAAAAAAAACATCACGGCATTCGGAGCTCTTTCTTCAGGCCACCGGGTGCTCCCCAGGTTCCCGCAGCCCCTTTGCCCGCCTCGCGGCTGACTGCCGCTTTAATTTTCAAATCACAGCTGTAGCTGCATTGGGGAGGGAGGAATCCCTGGAGCGATGCCAGCCTCTCCTTAATCCCTAGGGAGCTTCCCAAACCCCCGGGGCATCTCTCTACTATCGCGGCTGTCACGCGCCTTCATTTTATCATGGCCTAGAGCCGCTGGCAGCCAAGATCACATTGCTCCTCCCGGCGCCACACCTAAAAAAAAAAAAAAAAAGAAATCGGGGCAGTTCTTCTACAGCCTTCCTAGCCCCACCAGGCATCACCTCTTGGGATTTCCTAAGCCCATAACTGCTGGATAGGTAAATAATTATTTATTTTAATTTTACCCTCTATTTACAGAGCTTTAAACTAGTTAAGACAAAAATTAATGACAAACAAGAATCTACAGGAAATGTATTTATAATGAAGTAGTTAAGATGTACAAGCAGCTTCAAAAAAGGTGAGTTTTTAGACTGGATTTGAATATAGCTAGAGGGGAAGCATGAAGTCTGTTCCAGGCATATAGCAGAAGAAAGTGGAAAATGCGGAATTAGGAGTTGCCAACCACCCCACTAATAGTCTGGTCTGGATCTTATTTCTTTTCTTTTCTTTTTTAGCATTGCAGGCCTGACTTTTTGGTTCACTGCCTTCACTGCCAGAAAAATTCCTTCTTACAGTCCTGCCGATGTTTTGGGGCCATTTCCATTCCCCCTGTTTACATTATCAGGAAAAGCCCAAACAGTCTATATTTTAGGATGTGGAAGGAAGCAAGGGGCATGCCAGCACGCCAGTAATAAAGCATGGCTTTCCCCTGGGTGCCATTATTTGGGGTGCCGCAGGGATTGGCTTCATTTATCACCATTATTAATTTACTTTTAACCTCCTTGTAAATTATAAGAAATCGGGATGTATAATGTCAAATATATGAGGTATACTGTAGGCATGGCAAAAATTGAGGAGAAGGTCTAGAGAGATTGCCTGCCTTTACGTTATGTGATCTATCACTGAGCAAGGACACAAACCATTTCAATATGTTTCATTCTATACCAAGGATCCTAAGTTGATCAAGATGTCATGGTCCATGGTATCAAAATCAGATGACAAATCAAAAAGGACCACCAGAGAATCTGTACCATTAACCAAAATTCCTCTGCAAATTAAGTTAACCCCAAACAGAGCAGTTTCTGTCCTGCAACTCTCCCAAAAGCCAGGATGACTAGGATCTAGATAGTTTTGATCATAAAGGATTTAAATTAATTGGCAGGCAGCAATAGTAAATATAATGGCAGTAGGCTGCACTACTTAAAAAGTGAACAATTAGGAAAAGGCTTACAGCATTTTAAAAAGAGCTGCAATCCTGGACACTTTCTAGATAGCTAGTGTCTGGGCCTTCAAGGTAATATGAACACCAGGAGGCATATAATATGGGGCTCATAGGGACAGGTACTCCCATGATTAGTTTCTAATTTATCATAATAAAAAATTGCTTGGTTAGAGCTGGGCTAGACCCTCACCAATAGAGCAGCAATTTCTTCCGAAGATGTGAGTGCTCGTCATTTCTGTGTTCCTTCATGTGTGCCAAGTGGCACTCAGGGACTGGTTTATGTTGTCTTGGTATCAAGTTCCACTGATGGTGCTTCTCCAAATTACTCTGCAAGAAAGGATTACTGTAATCCAAGGTCAAATAAGGTATGGCGATTTATCACATGGTTGCCTCCCCTATATCAAACATCAATCTTGGCTAGTGCCTGTTAAAATTTGTGTATCAGTTTCAGGTCTTGCCTGCTCCGATATCACTGTTTTCTTGATCAATGCTCAATTTTTTAAACAAAAGAAACCTGTCTTACATGATTTGCTTGCTGTTTATTCCCCTGATTTCCTCTGTTATGAAATCTTAGTTGGCAGATTTGGATTTATTATTATTTAATCTGATCTGCCTTCCAGGCTACTCTGTTGCTTCTCAGCCCCATTCTAAGGGATGAAGGGATGGTCTATTAATTGTATATAGAAGTCAGTGGGATTTTTTCACAGGAAAATTAGAGTGAGGACTTCCCAATGAAATACTAATGTTAGCTTCAAAGAACATTAGAATTTGTTTAGTGTATTCTCCACCTGGACTGGTGCATTATCATTGTGCCCCCATTTTTGAGCAATTGCTATGTTGAAAAGCTAATTTAAAAAATACACTTGTCTTGGAGGTCTTTAATCTTTATATTAATGCCATTCCAATAAGCACCAGTTGCAAACAATTGTTGGATAACATAAAATATTTAGGGGTAGATTTTCAAAGGGTTACGCGTGTAACCCCCGAAAACCTACCCCAACCCCCCCTGCACGTGCTGAGCCTATCTTGCACAGGCTGCCAGCACGTGCAAAGCCCCAGGATACGCGTAAGTCCCGGGGCTTTCCTGGGGGGGGGGGGGGTGTCGAGGGCGTGTCGTGGCCGGCGCATCATCAGGGGCATGTCGGGAGCATGTCGGGGGACGTGTTGTGGCTGGTGCATCACCGGGGGCATTCCGGGGCATGGCCGAGGCCTCCGTCCCAGCCCCCGGACCAGACCATGGCATGCCGGTGGCCGGCCCGGCGCACGCAAGTTACGCCTGCCTCGGGCAGGCGTAACTTGTGCAACAAAGGTAGGGGGGTTTAGATAGGGCTGGGGGGGTGGGTTAGGTAGGGGAAGGGAGGGGAAGGTGTGGTGGGGGGTGGTGGAAGGAAAGTTCCTTCTGAGGCCGCTCCGATTTCGGAGCCGCCTCGGAGGGAACGGAGGCAGGCTGCGCGGCTCGGCGCACATAGGCTGCCGATTTTGGGCAGCCTTGTGCGCGCCGATCCCGGATTTTAACAGATACGCGCGGCTACACCTATTGAAATCCGGCGTACTTTTGTTTGCACCTGGTGCACGAACAAAAGTACGCACGCGCGTAGTTTTATAAAATCTGGCCCTTAGTATTCATGAACTCTTCAATTTTGGTGGTTCATGATCCTAATGTTAGAGTTATCAATGTTCCATGGTTGGGATCATGCCCTCATTTTCTATCAATATTCTTTCCTGGGCACTTTCAACAGAAGGAGTCTTTACCACCGAGGCAGATGAGTCTGGCGTGGATGCATTGATATAGAGACTTGGTGAATTACTTTCTGAGGAGCTTGTGGAAAATGATTTGAATAATGTTGATGCTGCTGTCTTATGTTGGGATATGTCTTTACATAGCATCTTGGATAAATTAGCACCTTTTTATATACTTCATTAGCCTTAGCTCACTCCTGAAATCCGCAGCAGCAGACATGAGCTGCAGAGACAGAAGCAGCTCTGGCATCATATACGTTCCTCTGAAGCCCAGTATTTTTATAAGAGGCTACTGGATGCTTACAAGAATATAATGAACAAATTAAAAAATAATTTTTACACCTCTCAGTTTGAAGCTGCTGAGAACAATCCCAGGGAACTCTTTTGGACTGTGCAGAACTTGACTTGAAATGTAACTCCTGCCCCAGTTTGTATGAATAAGTCTGAAATTGTTAGTTGTGACAACTTTTTGACCTTTTTATTATTGAAATTGTCAAAGATTTCAACTTCTTTTTCAGTTGTTTCACTGTAGTTTAAAGATTTCCCTGACTCTTTTGACACTAAATGGTTTATATTTGATGTTATTTCTGAGTTGGAGATTTCTAATATCTCCTTATTGAATGCTTCTGATTGCCCACTTAATCCTTGCAATGTTGCCAACCTGAAAGCTACAAAGGATATTATTTCACCAGTTATTGCTTCAATGGTCAATCTTTCATACGCCTGCCTTGCTAAAGCAACCCCGTGTTAGGTCATTGAAGAAAAAGCCAACTCCTGACCCTTCTGGTTTGGCCAATATTGGCCAATCTCTTCACTTTCATTTACTGCAAAGATTGTTGAATCTGCTGTATTGAAGCAATTAGTTCACTTTATTGAAGATAATCACATTTTTTATAATTTCCAATTTTTATTTAGAAAATCACTGAATCTATTTATTATTTATTATTTATTTAATGCTTTTATATGCCGAAATTCGTATGGAACATCACATCAGTTTACATAAAACGGATAGAGAGGAGGAAAGGGAAAGGAAGGGAAGAAACAAGTTACATAATAACAAATAACTGATTCAAATTCACAATTAATGAGTAGAAATTAAAGGATAGGGGAGACAGAAAAGGCACAAAGGAGGAGAAGCAATAGAGGCAGGTACATGGAAAAGGGGTAGTAGAGATAACTCGTAGGAGGAATATATACAGGGGAGAGTATATACATTGGAGAAGGGTCGTAAGTTGGCAAGAGGGGGAGGGGAGGAGTTATGTAAAGGCCTGCTTAAAGAGCCAGTTCTTTAATTTCTTTTTTAAGGTCTGGGTGCAGGGTTTGAGATGAATATCGGGGGGCTAGGAGTTCCAGTGATAGGGGCCAGCAGTGGATTGTGTGCAGTCTTTAGTGGATTTGAGGTGCGAGTGTATTTGGCGGGGGGGACAAAGAGGGTGCCGGTGTGAGCAGATCTGGTAAGTCTGGAAGGAGTAGAAGTATAGGGATTTGTTTAGCCATTGCATGTTGGGGTTGTGGAGAGTTTTGTCAATTAAGGTGAGGGTTTTGTATAGGATTCTGAAGGAGATAGGGAGTCAATGGAGATCTTTAAGGATGGGAGTAATATGATCGTGTTTTCGAGAGTTGGTGATAATACGTGCTGTGGCATTTTGGAGCATCTGCATGGGTTTGAGAGAAGCAGCAGGAAGGCCTAACAGAAGTGCATTGCAGTAATCCATTTTGGAGAAGATTATTGTTTGGAGGACCGTATGGAAATCATTTAGGTGGAGAGGTTGGCATTTTTTAAGGACATGGAATTTATAATAGCATTCATTCATAGTGGCACTAATTAATTTTTTGAGTTTGAGACTGCTGTCAAGGGTGACGCCGAGGCTTCTAGCATGGAGGAGTAATTGGGGAGAAATGGGAGTGGGGGAGAGAGGAGAAGGAGGATTGGGGGGTCGGGGGTGTGTGAAGAAGAGGAGTTCAGTTTTGGAGGAGTTCAGTGCAAGGTTTAGATTTGAAAGGATGAGATTAATAAAGGAAAGGCAGTTACGCCAGGTTGAAGAGAAGAGTCAATGGAGTCGGTGATGGGGATGAAGATTTGGACATCGTCAGCATAGATGTAGTGGGAGAAGCCAAAGTCAGAGAGAAGACGGCAGGGAGCAACATGTATAGGTGGAAGAGAGTGGATGACAAAGAGGAGCCTTGGGGGACACCACGGGAAAGTTTTATAGGGTGGGATTCATTGTTGCCAATTTTTACTTTGTACGTTCTGTTATCAAGATAAGATTTGAACCAGTTGAGAGCTGACCCAGAAAAACCAATTTCAGATAGTCTGTTTAAAAGGGGTTTGTGGCTAATGGTGTCGAATGCAGAGGAAATGTCAAGTAAAACGAGGATGTATGATTGACCACAGTCAAGACCCTTCATGATGGTGTCAGACAGGGAGAGGAGGAGGGTTTCCGTGTTAAAGATTTTACGAAAACCAAATTGTGAGGGAGAGAGGATGCTGTAATTCTTGATGAATTCAGAAAGCTGGGTGTTCACAACCTTTTCTAGGAGTTTAGCAAGGAAAGGGAGGTTAGAGATGGGTCCAGGGGTGGCTTGGCCTATCGGGGGATCGGACATCCCCAGGTGGGCCGATCGCTCCAGTCACGTGATCTGCCGTGCACGGCTGTGACAGAGCCGCGCTCGGTAGACCACATTACGTGTCCTGAGCCGGCCTGGGCGGCGAATACCCGGGCCGGTCTGACATCGTGAGTCCGCCGCTGGATGGGTCTGAAGTTGGCTGGTTCTGTAGGATCAAGATTGGTTTTTTTTAGAATGGGTTTGACAATTGCTTGTTTCAGGATGACTGGGACCATTCCGTGAGTAAGGGAGGGGTTTATGATGTCGGCTAAGGATTTGGATAATGTGGTGGAGATTGACTTGAGGATATTGGGTGGGATGTGGTCGGTGAGATGAGCAGCGGGTTTTATTTTCTTAATGAGGGTTTCAGTTTCGGAGGCAGAGATGGAGTCAAAGGAGTTAAAGGTGGAGTGGAGATTCAGGGGGGGATGTTAAAGTTAGGGTTGGGTGGGGGAAGGGTCATCATGAGGTTAGAGACTTTGTCGTGGAAGTAATTGGCAAGGGTGTGCATTTAGTTTTGGATTCAGTGTCAGGTAGGGGGTGGCAGGTTTAGTGAGTTGGGAGACATAGGCGAAGAGAACTTTGGGGTTAGCATGGGGCACAATTAAAACTAATCGGAGAAAGTTCTTTTTTACTCAACGCACAATTAAACTCTGGAATTTGTTGCCAGAGGATGTGGTTAGTGCAGTTAGCAGTGTTTAAAAAAGGATTGGATAAGTTCTTGGAGGAGAAGTCCATTACCTGCTATTAAGTTCACTTAGAGAATAGCCACTGCCATTAGCAATGGTAACATGGAATAGACTTAGTTTTTGGGTACTTGCCAGGTTCTTATGGCCTGGATTGGCCACTGTTGGAAACAGGATGCTGGGCTTGATGGACCCTTGGTCTGACCCAGTATGGCATTTTCTTATGTTCTTATGTTCTTATGGTCAAATAGGAAGTTGTGAATTTTACGAGAGTAAAAGTCACATTTGGATTTCTGAATGGCTTTTCTATATTTATGGAGAGTGGATTTGTAGGTGGCAAGGAGGGATGGAGAAGGGTTTTTTCTCCATTTCCTTTTGTCATTCCTTAGAGTGTGTTTTGAGATTGGGAGAGTACCAGGGGTTTTTTCTAATGTGATTTAGGGTTTATTGGTTGGAAATGAGTGGGCATAGTTTGTTTGCGATGTTGGAGGTGATTGTATCCCAGGTAGCAAGGGCCCGGTCAGGGTTAGAGCAGTCTAGATCATCTAGGGCCGAGGTGAATGAGGTAATGAGGTCTTCTTGGTTGCATGGTTTTCTGAAATGAATGAAGGAGATGTGGTTAGGGGAGAAGGGAGTTTTGTTTACTGAGAGGGTAGATTTAATAATGCAGTGATCTGACAAGGGGACTCTGGAGCAGGAGGGGGGTTTCAGGAGGTGGAAGTGGGAGTGTATGAAGATAAGATCGAGAGTGTGGCCAGCTTTATGGGTGGGGGTGTTGATAATTTGTTTGAAATCCATGGCTTCTACGGAGTTTAGGATGGCTTCGCAGTTAGGAGAGAGAGGGAGAGCGTCGACAGCGAGATTAAAGTCACTGAGGATGATGGCAGGGGAATCACAGTCTAAGTTTTTAGTGATGAATTTGATGAGGGGGGAGGGGTTGTTTTCGAGGAGGCTGGGGGGGGGGGAGGAGACCAGACATATTTGGAGACTGCGCGATTTGAATAGGCCAAATTCAATTTTGGAGTCGGCATTGGAGGGTAGTAGGCGAAGGTTCAGGGTTTATTGGGAAGCAAGAAGGAGGCCGCCTCCACGCTTCTTTTTTCTTGGTATGGAGAATATGTCATAGAGGTGGGTGGGGAGTTGGTTGACAAGGACAAGGTCAGTGTGTTTAAACCATGTTTAAGTGATAGTGCAGATGTCTGAATTAAGGTCAAGTAGCATGTCATTTAGGATGGGATTTTTTTTGACAAGGGATTGAGAGTTGAATAGTAAGATGGAGAAGGCCATGAGGCTAAGGAGTTGGAGGGGATATCAGTATGGGAATGAGAGATCTTGGGTGAGTGAAGGAGGGGATTTTGGGTGGTGTTCTGCTGAATGGGAGAGATACTGAGATCCTATTACTCTGAATGGTTTATGCCATACTAAGAGATCTTGATAGTGGACATGCCAAGTGTTTGTCACACTCGACATTTCCATGGCCTTCAGATTTTCTATTGGTTGAGAGAATTTGGAATTGCTGGTACAGTTCTCAGATGGTTTTGATCTTTTTTTGACAGCAGGAGGTAGCAATCAAGAATTGGGAAAAACAAGTCCAATTGGTATCCAATGCAAATAGAAGTTCCTCAGGGTTCAGCCCTTTTGGCAACACTTTAATATATATCTGTTGCTGATTTGCAAATTATTGAGATACAATACTATATCCCTCTCAGGACCTTGTGGCCAGACACTTTAGATATGCTATCTTTTCTCTTTGTAATTGGAAAATGGCTGACTCAAAACAAATTACCAGTGAATTTGTCTAAAACAGAAATTTTGGTGATTCATCATAATAGTTTTTTTTAAGAATTCCATCAGAATTTATGATTGAAAGTGTCAGGCTTCAAATTGTTTCATGTATAAGGAGTTTATGGGTGTTAAACAACCCTAATATGTCATTTGTTCATTAGATTAAGTATATTATCAAGTCCAGTTTTTATAAGTTGAGACTATTACGTGTTCTTAAGCCATTGCTACAATCAGCAAACTGTCGTTCCATGGTTCAGGTACTGGTTCTGCCTTTGGCTATTTTAGTTTGATTTATATTGGCTTAACTGTGTCAACAGAGAGCCCACAGTGTCAACAGAAAGCCCTCCATTTGTGGCAGAATGTAGTCATACATCTAACCTGTTGACATAGTATGAAAGAGCACATTATACTGGTGTTGTTTGACCTTCACTAGTTACCTGTAAAGTCAAGAATACAATATAGAGTCGCAAACTGGTATATAATCTCTTGGCTTTTGATTCTTCTCCTTAGCTAATGCTAAGTTATTTCTCCCTGTTCCAAGTTATTTCTCCCTGTGCATTGTAACTTTGCCTCTTTTTTTCTGAGTTATATTATCCCAGTTCCATGTAAACCGATGTGATATGTTATATGAATGTCGGTATAGAAAAGTTCTAAATAATTAAATAAATAAATCTTTATTGCCTCAAAAGGGTATACAGACAAGATGCCCATGCCCATTTTTCAGCCACTGACCTCTGCACACCAGCAATCCTCAGTGATAAGAGTAGAGATCAAAGGAATTAGACAGTGGTATTCTGCAAACTGCAAAAGTTACATTAGGCGGCATTTCATATAATAGCACTACTAAAGTTTGGTTATTAGGGGAGTTTTTCCAGATTAGTTATCAAGCAAAGGAACTGCATGGATCTGTGGTCAATCAACTTGTTTTATAGTCAAAAGAAAGAGCTTTGGAGAAGAAACAGAGAGAGTACCTGGGTGTGATAACTAGAGGACTAAGACCATAAGTTGCCATACTGAGTCAGACCGAGGTACCATCAAGCCCAGTATCTGTTTCCAACAGTGGCCAATCTAGGATACAAGTACCTGATAAATACCCAAACAGTACATAAATCCCATGCTACTAATGCCAGTAATAAGCACTGACTTTTACCTAAGTCAATTGGATTAATATCAGTTTATGGATTTCTCCTCCAGGAACTTGGCCAAATGTTTTTTAAACCCACCTACAGTATCTGCCTTAACTACATCCTCTGGAAACAAATTAAAAAGCGTAATTGTGCATTGAGTGAAAAAGATATGTGTGCTCCTATCTAACTTCATGGAGTGGCCCCCTAGTCTTTGTATTATCTGAAAGAGTAGGTAACCAATTCACATTTACCCTTTCTAGTCGTATAATATCCCCCTCCCCCCCCCTGAAATCTGATAATCTCTTGTAAATGACATGTAAATTTCATGTATATATTTGTATATGTTTCCCCTCATACCCAGTAAACCATCCCTGTATCCAGTATCCTGTTGATACTTTATGATAAGTGTTCTCTGTGAAGCTTCTTGCTATTTTTAGTTATCTGTAAACCGAGATGATGTTCCCAACGTATTTCGGTATATAAAATGCTTAAAATAAATAAAATAATAAATAAATCTTTTCTCCAAGCTGATCAGCTCTAATCTCTTTAGCCTTTTCTCATAGAGGATCCTTTCCATCCCCTTTCTCATTTTGGTCACTCTTTTCTGAATCTTTTCCAGTGCAACTATATCTTTTTTGAGATGCGGTGACCAGAATTGCATACAGTACTCATGGTGCAGTCTCACCATGGAGCAATACATGGACCTTCTCCATTTTACTCACTATTCCTTTCCGAAAATTACTAACATTCTATTTGCTTTATTGACCACTGCAGCACACTGAGCCAAGGCTGTTAATGTATTGTCCACTATGACACCCAGACTTTTTTCCTGGGTAGTAACTCCTAATATGGAACCTAACATCATGTAACTACAATATGGGCTATTTTTCCTTATCTGCATTGATTCTTTCTTGCCCACATTAAATTTCATCTGCCATTGGATAACCCAGTCTTCCAGTCTTGCAACTTCCTCCTGCAAAATATCACAATTCATTTGTGATTCTACTACTCTGAATAATTTTGTGTCTTCTACAAATTTGATCACTTTACTCATCATTCCCCTTTTCATTTATAAATATATTAAAAAGCAGTTTTAGAAGTGCAGATCCCTGATGAACTCTACTGTTTACCTTTCTCTACTAAGAAAATGGATCACTTAATCTTGCTCTCTCTGATCTTTTAGCCAGTTTGCAATCCTTAAAAGGATATTGCCTCTTATCCCATGACTTTTTAATTTTCCTAGAAGTCTTTTATGGGGGACATTGTCAAACACCTTCTGAAAATCCAAATATACTAAATCTACTAGTACATCTTTATCCACATGTTTACTAACATCTTAAAAATATAAATGTAGCAGGTTTGTGAGACAAGAATTCCCTTGAATAAATTCATGTTAGATGTGTCCCATTAAATTTTGTCTATCTGTATGTTCTGTGATTTTGTTATTTAGAATAGTTTCTACAATTTTTTCCCGGCACTGAAGTTAGACTCACTGGTCTATAGTTTCCCATATCACTTCTGGAACCCTTTCTAAATATCAGGGTTGCATTGGCTAATGGCTACCCTCCAATTTTCAGGTAAAATGGATGATTTTAATGATAGGTTACAAGTTACTAATGATAGATAGGAAATATATTTTTTGAGTTATTTTAAAACCCTGGTCCATGAGATTTACTGCTCCACAGTTTGTCAATCTGGCCTACTACATCTTCCAAGTTCAACGTGACTTTTTTCAAGTCATCTGAATCATCACTCTTGAAAACTGTTTCCGGAATGGGCATCTTCCCAAAATTCTCATTAGTAAACACTGAAGAAAGAATTTGTTTAGTCTTTCCACAATGGCTTTATTTCCCTAAGTGTTCCTTTAACCCCTTAATCTCTAATGGTCCAACAGATTCTGTCACACACTTCCTGCTTCAGATATATTTTAAAAAGGTTTTATTATTTTGCTTCTACAGACAGATTCTAATTTCTCTTAGCCTGTCTTATCAATGTTTTACGTTTAACTTGCCAATACTATGCTTTTTCTTGGTTTCTTCAGATGGATATTTCTTCCAGTTTTGGAAGGAAGTTCTTTTGGCTGAAATAGCCTCTTTCACCTCACCTTTTAATCATGTTGGTAATTGTTTGGCTTAACTTCCACCTTTATTTTAACAGTGAGGAATACATCTGGATTGAACTTCTAAAATAATATTTTTAAACAAAGCCCTTACTTGTAGAACACTCAACTGTTTCAGCTGCACCTTTCAGTGTTTTCTAACTATTTTCCTCATTTTATCAAAGTTTCTCTTTTGAAAGTTTAGTTCTAGACCTGTAGATTTACTTATTGTACCCCCTTCCATTGATTAAATTGAATGTGATCATGTTATGATCACAATTGTCAAGTGGCTCAACCACCATTACCTCTCACACCAAATCCTGCGCTCCACTGAGAATTAGATCTAAAATGGCTCGCTCTCTTGTTGGTTCTTGAACCAATTGCTCCATGCAGAAGTCATTTATTCTATCCAGGAATTTTACCTCTCTATCATGTTCTGAAGTTACATTTATCCAGTCAATATTGGGTAACTGAAATTTCCCATTATTACTGTTCTGCAAAGTTTGCTAGCTTTCCTAATTTCTCTTAGCATTTCATCATACATCTTATCACTTTGGCCAGGTGGACAGTAGAATTCCCCTATTGCTATGCTCTTCCCCAACACACATGGTATTTCTATCCATAAATATTCTACTTTTCATTTAGTCTCCTGCAAGATAGTAGGGATGTGCAGAGCAAAATTTTATGTTCATATTTTTTATGTCCGAAAGGGGGTCCCACTTGCGGCCAATATGGACATAAAAAAAATCCAATGAGTTGGGTATATGTACATATGTGCAAAAAAAAAATTTAAACCCCCTCACCCTCCTTAATCCCCCCCCCCAGACTTACCACAACTCCCTGGTGATCGAGCGAGGAGTGAGGACGTCATTTCTGCAATCCTTGGCGAGAAGCATGTGACGTCGGTGGCACGTCGAGTGACGCGGCGTCACGTGATTCCCGGCTCGTTCGCGCCGGACGGCTCGTTCGGCCCAAAAAGAACTTTTGGCCAGCTTGGGGGGGCCTCCTGACCCCCCCAAGCTGGCCAAAAGTTCTTTTTGGGCCGAACGAGCCGTCCGGCGCGAACTTGCCGGGAATCACGTGACGCCGACGTCACGTGATTCCCGGCAAGTTCGCGCCGGACGGCTCGTTCGGCCCAAAAAGAACTTTTGGCCAGCTTGGGGGGGCCTCCTGACCCCCCCAAGCTGGCCAAAAGTTCTTTTTGGGCCGAACGAGCCGTCCGGCGCGAACGAGCCAGGAATCACGTGACGCCGGCGTCACTCGACGTGCCGCCGATGTCACATGCTTCTCGCCAAGGATTGCAGAAATGGCGTCCTCACTCCTCGCTCCATCACCAGGGTGTTGTGGTAAGTCGGGGGGGGGGGATTAAGGAGGGTGAGGGGGTTTATATTTTTATTTTGGCTCAACAATCGCGATTTCCCACATATCGAACATATCTATGTTCGATATGTGGGAAATCCGATCGTTTATGTCGAATCAATTTTTTAAGTAAAAAAAAAATATGAGTTGCGTTTTACTAATGCGGTCAATCCGAATGCACACCCCTACAAGATAGTTATCCTGTTGGACTCTATGAGTCCCGAACATAAAGTGCCACCCCCCAACAAGTTGATCCACCCTATCACTGCAATATAATTTGTACAATAAGAATCCATTGTGTAAGAATCCTGGAGGTGACATGAGGCAAGCTACTCCTTATTTTACTCTGTGCAAAACAGCTGGTTTTTGCAGGCGTGGGCACTGGGATCGAGGTGGAGTTGATGCAACCTGCAGGTAGAAGCCCTATAGGTCCCCACCATTGACTGGCAGAACTGGCTGTGGCAGAGGCCCAACTGGAGCTTCATATATACCAGCCCTTGTTCCCCATAGGTTGAGCCCTCGGGTGCGGGGGGCTGACAGACCAGTGGCGTATCTCTGGGTGGGCCGAGGTGGGCCATGGCTCACCCACGTTTTACTCAAGTCCACCCAATTATTTTCAAGTTAAAGGAAAGTTTTTCTTTAGGGCAAATAGTAACCAGCAAGCAGCCACCCAGGAAGGAGCCAGGGAGTAGCCACTGTCATCATGCAGTGTCATGGCAGGACCAACTGCAGTCAGTTTCTTGCTGCATTTCACAGAGAAAGATATGACTGAATCTGCTGCAGTGGGGAGTATTTCAGCAGCAGCAGGACTCCTGAAGAATAAGAGTCCACAGAGGTGGGCAGTAAAGGTCAGCTTTGGCCAGAATTTTCAACAGGAAACAAGATCAGCAGTAGCTGCCAAGACTTTGGTTGCAATTACTGGACCCCCCCCCCCCCCCCCCACCAATATGCCTTGTTTAGAAATTTAGAAATTGACCCATTCATCAATTAGGAGAGAGGCAGAAATGCATACAAAATTAATAAAAGCCATTAACAGCAAAAAGAAATGGCAGGGAGAGGAAATCAGAGGCCCAGAAATGGCCAGAGCCCAAACAGCATCGCTGCCACCACATTTAATCACTGGCTGCAGCTTACACTGCCCTTCCTTATGAATGTGAGACTGCTGGAGATAAGGGAGGAGAGGGTGAGTGTGAGTGTGAGATTGCTGGGAATGAAGTGGGGGGAGGGTGACTGTGAGACTGTTGCGGATGAAGAAGGGTTCGTGGGTGAGCAAGTATGAATGTGAGATTGCTTGGGATGAAGGGGAATGGTGAGTGAGCCTGCTGGGGATGAAAGTGTGAAACTGCTGGGGATAAAGTGGGGGAAGAGTGAGTGTGAGACTGCTGGGGATAAAGGAGGAGAGTGTGAGTGTGAAATTGCTGGGGATGAAGTGGGAGAACGGTGAATGTGAGACTGCTGTGGATGTAGGAGGGGAGGTGAGTATGAGGCTGCTAGGGTTGAAGAGGTGTTCCTGTGGAGCAAGTGTGAATATGAGACTGCTGAGGATGAAGGGGAAATGGTGAGTGAGACTGCTGAGAATGAGGGAGAAGAGAGGGTGAAACTGCTGGGGATGAAGTAGAGGAAGAGTGAATGTGAGACTGCTGGTGCTGATATAGGGGAAGGGTGAGTGTGAGACAACTGGTGATAAAGTGGGGGAAGGGTGAGTGTGAGACTGCTGGAGATGAGAAGGGTGAGCTAAATTGCTGGGGATGGGGAGAAGAGAGTGTGAAACTGCTGGTGATGAAGTGAGGGAAGGGTGAGTGTGAGACTGCTGGGAATGAGGGGGAAGGGTGAGTAAGATTACTGGGGATGAAATGGGACAGAATGGCGAATGAGACTGCTGGGGATGGGGGGGAGAAAAGAGTGTGAAACTGCTGGGGATGAAATGGGAGAAGGGTGAGAGTGAGCCTGCTAGGGATGAAGTGGAGAAGGATGAGAGTGGGTCTGCTGGGGATAAATGGGAAAGGTGAGTATGAGACTTCTGGAAATAAAGAGAGGAAGGGGAGGAAGAGTGGTCTGGGAGAAAATAATGAGATTGCTGAATATGAAGGAGAGTCTGGGGTGGGGAAGTGTGAAACTACTGGGGACAGAGATGGGGGCTGGGGGGAAATGTGAAACCGATGGGGAAGAGAGGGGGTTTGGAGATTGGGGGTTGAGAGTGAGACTGGATAGTTTATGCTTATTGTTGCAAACTGCCTTGGGTCTCATTTGGCATTAGGAAGTAAATATTATGCTCTTCCAGGAGTATATCTTGCTCATTCTTCTGTGGGAAGTTTTTCATTTTTCTGTTAGTTTTGGGAAATGTGGTATTTTGCACAATACAGGAGGAAGTGCATTTTTATTTATTTATTTTATTGGGGTTTTTTTATATACCATCGTTTGGCATAGCCATCACAACGGTTGACAAATGCAGTGCGTGAATCAGAATACATTTGTAAATTAAATAATAAATAAAGAAGTAAAACAATTAAATATTAAAAATTGCACTTCAGAATGAAGAATACAGTATAAATTTAAAATACAAGTACACATGTTATTTATAATAAGACCACATATGTAAAATTACTAGAAATAAATATCAGATAAAAGGCAGTATTAAAAGTAAGGAATGTAGGGACAGCTAGGACATATTTAAAAGTAGAGGGAGTAGTATGTTAGATATGTTGATAAGCTGTTGAGAAGAGCCAGGTTTTCAAGTCTTTTAAAAAAGTTTTAAGATTCATTTGTAATCTAAGATCAGAGAGAAGTGCGTTCCAAAGTTTGGGGCTTGCGAGTGATATTGCGTGCTCATGCCTTGTAAGAGTTGAACCGATCGGACAGAGGGGATTGTCAGTAAACCTTTATTCACAGAGCGGAGATTTCATTGTGGAATGTGAAGTCTAATTGCTGCATTCAGCCAGTCTGTTCTTCATAGGTAATTTTGTGTATTAAAGTAAGAATCTTGTATTCTATTTGTGATTTTATTGGGAGCCAATGCAGTGATATTAAAATAGGTGTACTGCAGGCAGTCTTGCTTCTTGAGATTTCCAGTTCAGTTTTTGTTTATATATTAATAGTTGTGGTCATTTATTCTCTGTTTAACGATCTGTCTGTGTTTTGCATGTGCACCCGAAGTGTTTCTGTGTAGCAGTCCAGTCTGCACCTGCCAATAGGATGGTGTGTTTTCTAGGGAAAAGGTTCTCAACCTTTCATAATTATTAAACCCCTTTCAAGAATTTTAGATATTTTGTATACCCCTAGGGGCACAAACAGGTAAAATTCACAGGAAATATTATAGCCCTTATTCAGAAAGTGCATTAAATGTTAACATGTTCTTTTTAGTAGGGATGTGCTATCGTTCAGGACGAATTAGGCAATTTCAACAAAATTGTCTAATTCGTCCTGGTTCAGGGACCCAGAAACCCGAACAAATTTTTCCTGAAATTTCAGGAAAAATTTATTTTCGGGTTAGTGCACGCTAACCCGAAATTCGTGTCCCCCTGAATTACAAAAGCCTGAACCACGGGAAATACGATATTTCCTGCGGGGGGGGGGGGGGGGGTTGGGGCGAAAATGAAGCCCGAACTTGTTCAGGCTTTGCACATCCCTACTATTTAGTGCAGGCCTCATTAGTTTCAGTGAGACCTATTCACTAATAATATGTTTTGGCATGTTAACACTTAACATACTTTTTGAATAGAGGTCTATATTTACATAACAGTGTGATGTCTGGGATTATTTTTCAAATGACAGTTAACTGCAAACGTACGCACATACATACGTACATACACACAATCCTAAATGCTGTTGCTGCTGAATTGAAATCAACCCTAGGATGACGTGATGAGACATTGAGTTTAAAATATTAAAAGTACTACAGATCTAGCAGACTAGAGTTCGCCTGACAACAGATTACATTTACATTTATTAAGATTTATAGACCGCCTAACACTAAAAGGCCTAGGCAGTGAACAAAACATATACAATTTGAATTGAAAAACAAGAAATAAAACATACAATTAAAATTATAATTAAAAGAAAAGATTAAGATATATTACCATGGTGCAAAAAAAAAAAAAAAAGTTAAAATAGTTGATAAACACAAGAGTTAAATGATAAAAACAAACGTATGCATAAGCTAAATTAAATAAAAAGGTCTTAATAAATTTTCTAAATTGGTTGAGTGAATCACATTGATTTCTATTAGAAATGAATTCCATAAGGATGGTGCTGCGACAGAGAAAGCGCACTCATGAGTAATGTGAAGTTTGTCTAGTTTTGGTGATGGGATTTTCAGTAAGCTTCTTTGCGAAGAGTGGAGAAGTCTAGTTGGTCAATAAAATTTTAAAATTGCATTCACCCAGTGACAGTTTTGATAGTTAAGAAGGTTGTGTACAAGCATTCCAAGTTTATATTTGATGCATTCATTGATTGAGAACCAGTGTAATTCCACTAGGATGGGAGCAATATGTTCAATAAAAGTATAACTACATGGCTCATATCTAAATGCCTAGTGGCTATGCCACTGACTTAGGTGTGGGCCTCTGCAGTAAAGGTGAACATCCATCGAAGTCCTCAAATCACTGAAGACAGGCAGAGCCAGAGACAAGCTGTGGCCAGAACAGGTAGCAGGGGGCATTCAGCAGAGTCTCTTTCCAGGCGATGGTCAGTGGCATGCAGAAATCAATCAAGGTCAAGGTCCAGGCAGTGGTTAGTGGCAGGTGGAGCTCTATCAAGTTCAAGAGGCAAGCCAAATTCAAAACCAGAGGTCCAACCAATAGGAACAGGGCAGGAGAGGTAGGCAGGAGACAAGGAACTCAGAAGATGGAAGGCTGAGGAACAGAACTGATGACTGACCAGGAAGAGGAAACAAGGACCAGAGACAAGGAATTGAAGACTGACCACATAGAAATGAAAACAGACCAGGGACAAGGCAACAAAAAACAAACCAGGAAAGCAGGAACAGGACTGGAGACTCAGGAACACAGGAACACACTGAAACAACTAGCTTTATCAGGAGATAGTCGACCTATTTCCGAGGCCCCAGATCAAGAGCTGGAGTGGTCTTATATACTCAGGGTTGTGATGTCATCAAGAACGCCACTGGGTAGATTTCTACCATAGGCCCTTTAAGTGGAATCAGGACAGGTGCCCTTGCATCTAGGGGGTGAAATGGGAGGCAGTGGCATTGGAGTCAGATAGTGAGTGGCAGCCTGCCACTTGGCGGGAAGCAAGGCTGTGTTATCATCAGCCAGAGTGGCTGGGTTTGGCGGAACATGGCAGCCATCCACACACACACACACATCCAGGGGCCTACCCCACCGCCTATGGGTAACATGCCAGGCTCGAGGTTGGAGGTAAGGATGGCGCTCCGGGGGCCTGCCTTGCAGAGCGCCGGATGCAACAATGGCAATACTGCCAAGTGTCATTATCATTATCAAAATTAACAAAGATTTGATTCAGCAAAAATTGGCATTCAACAAAGTAGTGATTGTTTGTCCAACGTCATTTTCAAGAGTTTGGAGAAATGCAGATAACAGCAAAGACAAAGAGGCTGATGCAAAACAGTGTGCTCAGCTGAGCACACTGTTTAACCTGTGGTTGGACGCATGTTTTGGAAGCGGGTCTACAATCCCTTATATTATTAGGGGATTAGTGCATCCAAAATGTGCATCCAACCCCCGTGAAACTAATAGTGTTCAACACATGCAAAATGATTCAGGCAGAGCACGGGGAGAATGCCCTGCCTAAGTTACTCAGGAGATGCCCGTGTTTAACTTTTAGCCACTATCCTCTACACACTTGCAGACCCCATTAATAAGAACAGAGGTCATCAAGAAGCATAAATGTTCTTTGTGTACTTTCAGATTTTAGATCTTTGAGATCCTACGATTTAAATGTTAGGTAATTCTGAGGTCAATTCACTAAAGGTGCTAATAGCATGCATACTAAATCATTTTAACATATGCAATAAATAGGATCATATCCACTGAGGTGGTAATTTTTAAACTACATGGGTAGTTTTCAGATCCACTTTTCAGATCCAGAGCTACTTAGAATACATATGTTGCATTTCAAAAGAAACTCAGTATAGAGTTTCCTTTTAAAAATTTGGATTCCGCAAGACCACAGGTACAAAGTCCAGACAGAGATCTGAAAATGAAATCTGTATGTATCTTTTCCCTTCCCTGTTCTTTTTGCCTATGGCTAAAAGTTTGCATACTATGTACACATGCACATATGTTTACCTGCTGGTGGGAAGGTAATTACTTAGTTATCCAGGTAAAATCCTTTGAAACTTGTATTCTAAACTCTTAGCATGCATGCTAAGGCACCCATTAATACTATAGTATGTGAATGATAAAGTGTAGCCTCTAGGTACATGCTAATGAGTAGAGGGGTATAAAAATAAATGCAGAAATAAATGTGCTACAGTTATTATCTAGTCACTAAACCACACATTATTTAACGACGGCACGCTGATATAAAAAATGTATCACTCATTCTGGAGTAGACGTTAAGCACTGATTGCATACACTATATAAGTCATCTATTGGCTGGAGGCATTTTGTGGAGAAAAATGGAGGATTTTTGCTTCAGTAACAGGAAATGCTGGCATAAGGATTTCAGAAAGAGAGAGAGAGGAGAAGGAGGAGGAGGACAAAAGGAACATTGAGAGCAGCAGAAGATTTTGTTGGTGACCCAAAATGAGAGAGTATTGCTTAGCTGAGTAATTATGGAACTTAACTTTTGGGGGAGAGTGATATATTGGGGTAAATTAATCTTTAGTTTGTGTGCTTAACTAAAATGGTAGTTAAAATCTAAGTTTGTGTGCCTGACAAAAAGAAAGTTAAGGCAGTTAAACTATAAGCGTGTGTGATTTACAAAAATAAATGAAAGGTAGGTAATTTTAAGCTTGTTTGCCTGATAAAAGGAAAGGAAAGGCAGGTAATTTTAAATGTGTCTTTCCTTCCTTCCCATCCACCCCAATATCCACCCATCCCTATGGATAACAAAGAGACATTTTCACACCAAAAATCAATTTGAGATTTATCTAAATCAAGCGAGTGATCTAGTCCTTATCAATAGATTAATTGTTGTCCCCTTGCAGGTCATTGCCAAATTAACATAAATTTAAAAGACTTTAATTTCCGCATCACTACTTCATTAGCAACCTGAGGGCCAAATTTTAAAAGTGTTGCTCAATCTTAAAGGCCCATATATGCAAGTTAAACAAAAGAGGGTGAAAAAAGGGCAGGGCATGGGTGCAGCAATGGGCATAAAGCTGTATTTTAAAACCGCCCACCGCAGCGAGTGGTGGTCTGTTAGCCAGATATATTTGCTGCTGCTCCTGATGAGGTGTAAGTCTGCAGAAAACTGTTTAGGCTTAGATCAACTTGGCCAGGGATCTGTATCGATGGAGGAGGGGGGGGGGGAGGGGGTGATTTATCTTGAATTATTAAAGCTTGAGAAAAAACACTAAGAAAAATCATAAGATGAAATCAGCTTTCAAAGATAATTAATATAAACGTTCTTGTGTGTTCTCTTTATTTCAGTATTGCACATGATATGATGCAATAAAACATATCTCTATGTACAAAGAACTCTTAAGTCCGCATCTAGGAATATTAGAAAGACATTTATACCATATCTTGTCAAGTTAATACATGAAAAATAAGAGGTGTTGAAAACTCAGGGGAGTGGAACAGATAAGGAAGCCTGTGGAAAGCATAAAATATATCTTCTGTCAACTATCACTTGCTTGTACTACAGATCAACTACTCTTCAACATTGTTCTAGCCAATCCATCTGGGACCTTCTGTCTGCAGCTGGAAATGTTCACCTCATATGTGGTAGATGTACTGAAAGACAACCTCACATGTAAAAAATGAGTTGTATTGGGGTTCCTGGGATGCAGGGGGCCCTCAGGCCCGGGGCCTTCACATACACCATATACATTATTGCAACGAAGCTGCCGCTGAGCAAACATTAATGCTTGCCCAGGTATTATAATGGTCGCTAAAGGGACCATAGCAGGAAAATCTAGGAGTCACAGGAACACGACACAGCTAAGCCACTCACCAAGTGGTGCCCCTGGTCATATATAAGACAAAGGGAGTGAAGGTATGTAAGCCAAGCTGATTACTGGAATGACTGTAATCTGCAGCTGGGCAATGAGATGCAGCTTTCATCAGGCTATTGTGTCCACATTAGAAAGTTCTTGTCTGTATTAGCAACATATTTGTTATAGGTATGCACAAACTACATCTTTATAGAGGGCGCCTTCTATGGTACAGGGCTTTCCCACAGAATATTTGAGAGGACACATATTTACAAACTTTAGCTAATGTTGGCTGAGCCTTTCAAGACCTTTAATTTTAGGAGCTCATTGCAGTGTCAGGTTGTATCTTGAGGTACTCTGGTTTCTCCTAGAAGGCTTTTTCAGCACTTGGTGATGCAGCCCCATGAGCCCTATGCTGCCTGATACCACCCAGCATGGCTGTTTAAATGGAAGAGTTATTGTTAGTTATGCTCTGGATGTGCAGATATGCCTCAGTCTGTCCCTGATGATATGGATCCATCAGCCACTGTACAGCTGGGTCCTACAAAGGGCATGCTGCATGTATAACTTTAAAAGCCTACATACATATCTCTTGAGACCACCGACACAGGGTTTCATAGGATTGATAACTTTCTAAACAAGCTTTAAATGCCACTTGGATACATACTTTATCTTTGGCATCAATTCCAAGACAACCTGTCTGCTGTTCAATGTTCAAGTGGCTGTGTGCACAATTCCTGCAAAATGAGCACCACAACCTCCAAGCCCGATAGCAAACACAGCATCCAAAGGGCCACACCTAATGACAGTTAGTCTGCAGCTAGCAAATGGGCCACATAGACTGCAGTGAAGAGCTACTTTGTGGGCATAATTTAAACCACGAAGTCCATGGATTGTATGTACTACACTCCAAAGTCTGAATGCCATCCATGGCACACAATGTGCAAGGCACTCTTTTTCTGAAGAGCTAGGTGCATGGTCTGTAAAGAGAATGAAAAGTAGGCTATGACTGAATCAGCAGTGTGCAATGGCTTTCCAACCATTTGCTTTCTAAATTACATTTTTTGTGGGTCCATAACCAATACAGATTTAGAGGTGGGTGAGGGGGGGGGGGGGGAGGGAAGATTCAAATGCACTGCAGCCCTGTTGCATGTAGCCTCAAAGAGTGTCGCCATAGCAATATCAGAGGTCTATATTCCAATTCTTTCAACCCTTCCTTTCCTCTTTGTGGCCGAAATATATTCAATCATGGCAATCAGCTGTGTTCTGTGTTCTGAACTGGTGGCTTCAGTTAGCAAGTTCCTTCTCAATTTTGAATCCACCAGTCATCATGTAGGTTATAACATTGGCTCCTCTGCAAATCTAACTATCCCGCCTGAAAGTAAGAAAGGACAACTCATAATATCAACATATAACTATGTCCTGTTGTAATGGTTTGGCGCCTTTCATTGTAATTTACTTGTCGGTGACGGTGATAGTATTATAATGAGTTAGCTGGTAGTGTGCACTTCTCTTAGAGAGTGCCTATATAGTGTGATAGAACTGCTCCTCTGGCAGTACATTTGATTTGAAGTTCTGTCCAGAGAATTTTCAATTATAAATGGTTATATTTCTTAATCATCTAAAACAGCTGTAGCCATTACAGACCAATTGCCATTTTGATTTATTAGCTGGCTAAACTTTATCCAGTTAATTGGCAAGTATTTAAGCAGTTGTGTGCACATCACAGTATAAGATAAACGGTTATATTTAAGTGTTATGCAGCTAAAATTACAGCTTTCTGTATGAGCTTGGCACAATGGCAGCTAGCTTGAGGAAAGCCAGTTTCAGCCACCCAGAAAGTGAGATGCTGGTGAGGTTTATAAGACAGAACGAAGGCAGCTTTCTTGGAGGCAATACAGAGTTACTAAAATGCAAACTGGCACAGCATTTGCCACAGAATTAATGCTGTATACCACCACAGCCAGGAGGAAGAAGAACTAAAACATGCTGGAGGCTGCTACGCAGGGAAGCAAAGAAAAAACATGCAGCCAATCTACTCTTCCCTGCCCCATAAAGGATACCCCTGATTCCAACCAAGGAGGATGTTTTGAGTGACATAAATGAAGCCACCATCACTGGTGGAGGTGGTGTGGATAGTTTATGGCCTGGCATATCATAAAGTAAGTATTCCTGTACAGTTGCCAGCTGAGGGTCTGATCTGTGATTATGCACATATATGACTTGATAAACACAGGGAGGTTGGAGGCTGGGGCACACAGGACTTAGCCTTCATGACCTGGCATATCTGTACTCCCAAGTATGATTAGATTCTAAATTACACATGAATGTCTATAACCAAGGCTAGGGCCACCTATTTACGGGCATTCTTAACTGTACTGTGATATAGACTTTAGAGATGTGAATCGGAACCGGAATTGGTTTTTTTTTTTGTGTGCAGCCCGATCGCGGTTTTGTTTATCGGCTGCGCCCGATTCGATAAACAAAAAAACCCACCCGACCCTTTAAAACTGTTCCCTTAGCTTTCCCCACCCTCCCGAACCCCCAAAAAACGTTTTACAAGTACCTGGTGGTCCAGTGGAAGCCCCGGGAGCGATCTCCCGCTCTCGGGGCCATCGGCTACCACTAATAAAAATGGTGCCGATGGCCCTTTGCCCTTACCATGTGACAGGGTATCCGTGCCATTGGCCAGGCCCTGTCACATGGTAGGAGTAATGGATGGCCGGTGCCTTCTTTAAAAATGGCGCGGGCCATCCAGTGCTCCTACCATGTGACAGGGGCCGGCCAATGGCACAGATACCCCTGTCACATGGTAAGGGCAAAGGGCCATCGGCACCACTTTGATTAGTGGCAGCCGACGGCCCGAGAGTGGGAGATGGCTCCCGGGACCCCCACTGGACCACCAGATACTTGTAAAAAGTTTTGGGGGGTTCGGGAGGGTGGGGGAAGCTAAGGGAACAGTTTTAAAGGGTCGGGTGGGTTTAGGGATTGTTTCGGTGTGCCGATTTTCCCGCCCTTCCCCAAAACGATAAGAGAACCCCAGGAACAAAATTGTGGGGTTCTCTTATCGGGAGCCCCCGATTTCTGACGATTTTGAAAATATCATCTGATATTTTCAATCGTCCAAAGCCTGATTCACCTCCCTAATAGACTTGTATAGTATGCAGAATGTATAAAGGGCTAGTAACATCTTGTAGGAGATAGATATTAGGATTGTATGACTTTATCAATGCTGAGCCTAAGCTAACACATCCAAGAAAGAAATCCTGTGCATTACCTTTTCTAGCAAGCACCCTACCACATATTGTTTTGTGCACTCTCTCAATGTTACCTATCCCTAAAAGTTCTGGGAAGGAGAAAAAGGCAATGAGAGCCTAACATTAATGCCACTTCTCTTATTCTTACCCTATATTTGCATTAGCTAGATACTCTTGTCCTTTTTATGTGGATAACATAGCCACATTAATCTTTTATAGAACCAAAAATGCACATGTTTAAGGAGGCCAAGATACTTAGTAGATGTAAACAGGATGTTAGGTGTATTCAATGTATCTGTTACTTGTAGCAAAGGGCCATATTTTTATGTTTCCCTTGCGAGCACATGACATGTGGTAAGGCTAAGACCTTTCCATTAACCTATGTTTTCTGTACTATTCAACATCATTAGATCACCCCAGTCATCAGATTATGCACCTCGATGATGAGCTACTAGGTTGCTCATGTGAAAGGACACATCACCAGCAGCAGATAAAAGAGCAGGAGATTAATAACTGTTACCACTGTGAATCAGGCCTACCCTTTCTCGGCGAACCCCCGAAGCAGCACCAAGCAACTGTAGCGTCACAGCCGCATGACGCTGCCCAACCCGCGTGGCATTTTGGCTCCGCCCCCCCCCCCCCCCTGCACGTCAGCATGCCTCCCGACAGTCCCCGCGGTAGCGTGGGAAACTCAGGCTATATCTACCCAGTGTTCCAGCACAAGCCTTGCCTCGGCACAGGCTTGTGCTGGTGCTGTTTCTCTGCTGATTCTGCCTTTGTATTGACCCAGATTGCCTTGGATTCTTCTTGTCTGCTGCCTGCCCGTGACCTGGACTGGACTTTGGATTTCTCTTGCTTGTCTGCCTGCCCGTGACCTGGATTGGATTTTGGATTCTTCTTGCCTGCCCTTGACCTGGACTGGATTTGGATCTGCTACCCCCTACTGGTCTCTGACTTGGACTGGGATTCTGTGGAGACAGAGGCTCTGACTCCAACTCAGGTTGGACCTGCATCCTTCTATTCCCCATTTGCATCTGACCTTGGCCTGGGCTCAGATAAGGCTGTCTTTCTCTCATTGGGTCCACATAACAAAACAATAACAGAGGAGAAGCCTTGCAAGTGTCCCCTAGTATAAGCCAGCATGATGAAGGTGATGATAATACTGAGGATATGTCACCACAACTGCAGCTAGGAGGAGAAGAGGAAAGAGAGAGGCAGAGGAACTGCAGATGTCTGATCAACAAAGCTGGCGTATACATGCCATATATTGGAGGCATTGGCGGCAATGTGGGCTACATAGGTGCATCAGACAGCAGCACTGCAGCATCAGACCACTGTACTGGAGAGCCAAGCAGCCCATCTTTCAAACATTGCCTCTTTCCTCCAGCAGCTGACCCAGCATCTGGCTCCAAGAGCTGCTGTAGCTGCTAGCCATGTTCAGACTCATTCTGCCACTCTCACAACCCCAGATTCACCCATAGCATATAGGGCCCCAGCGGAGGTTCCTATCCTAGTACCATCTGAAGCTGACACTGATGCAGATGATCTCCATGAAGGCAGCAGCACCTCTGACTCCGCCTCATTAAGAAGGATTACAAGGGTGATAAAATGAAGGGAATGGGATTTTGAGAATGGGAGGCATGGAAAAAGTAAGAAAAATTCATGTAAACTTGAATTCATACCTATGCACTTAGCATATTCCTTGCATTATAAATAAATCATGTCACCGGGAAAAAATGTGTCAAATTATTCTACTTCTCTGATCCAAGGCAGCAGCTGGTGTGCATACCTGTCCAATGGGTAGATCTGACTCTGAGTCTGATTCTGCATTACTCTCCTCTCTGTTGTCCTCTGGTGCAGGGTTCTTCTTATGGTAGCTATGTTATAGAGAATACAGCAGACTGTGAAAATGTGACAGACCTTGTCCGCTGCATATAATAACATCCCACCACTAAGCATCTAAAGCGGCGCTTCAGAACACTAAAGGTAAGCTCAATGACCGATCTGATTTGATGTTGAGCCTTGTTATATTTCTCTTCTGTTGGTGTTGCTGGATGCCTAATAGGTGTTAATAGCCATGTTTCCAATGGGTATGCTCTTTTACCTGTGGGAAGAGGAGAAGGGGAGGTAAGACACAGAAGAATTTTACTTAGCAAGTTAAAAGGCTGGGATATCAGTGTTACACAAATTAGAGCCCTAACTGGCTTGTGACTTTCTGCTACATTTCCTAGTTTATCCTTCCGTGTTGAAGAGCAATTATGTGATATGAATACCTTACATATGTGACCCCTCAGGCTGAGGCCATGCCATCATGTTTACACCTTGCACATAACAGCATCAAAGTCAGAAGGAGTGCATTAGCTATACAGTTAGACAACATAACATCTTGTTAGTCATGTAAAGAAGAAGAGAGAGTGATTTTACTTACCCAGAAACCAATCATTGCCCACTTGGCCACACTCAAAATGCTCTGCCAGTCCAGACTGGGAGAGAATGTAATCATTATAACAGGACCAGGGTATGAGGCTAGGACATCTGTGATTATGCACCTGGCATTGCAGTCTACCTGCATGTTCATTAAGGGGCAGATTTTCTAACCTGTGCACGCGGAGTACATTTGTGTGCGCTACCCGGCGTGCACAAATGTACACCCAATTTTATAACATGCGCACTCCGCCTCGCACATGTTATAAAATTTGGGGTCGGCACGCGCAAGGGGGTGCACACTTGTACACTTGAGCCCTAGGGGAGCCCTGATGGGTTTCCCCGTTCCCTCTGAGGCCGCTCCGAAATCGGAGCGGCCTCAGAGGGAACTTTTCTTCCGCTCCCCCCCACCTTCCCCTCCCTTGCCCTATCTAACCCACCCCCCAGCCCTACCTAAATCCCCCCCACCTTATTTCAAGTATTTACGCCTGCCTCTGGCAGGCGTATCTTGCGTACACCGGCCGGCTGCAGGCGCGCCATCCCCTGGCACAGCTGCTGTGCCGGAGGCCTCGATCCCGTCCCCGGACCAGCACCACGCCCACACCCCCGCCCCCTTCCCACCCCTTTTTCAAAGCCCCGGGACAAACGCACATCTCAGCGCTCGCAGGAGCAGGTTTCGGGGTTACGCGCGTAAGTTACACGCGTAACCCTTTGAAAATCTACCCCTAAGTGACATATTTTCCTGTTCCTGTAATTCTTTTCAGGCAGAGATGGTGGTCTGAATGTCACATGTTTGCCATCTATAGCTCCTAGAAGTGAGGGAAAGCAAGCTATGGCATAAAAGTCACTCATAGTTTGCTCTTGTTGCTCTCTGGAAAGAGGAAATGATATGTAGTCCTTCAGTCTGTGCAGAAGAGCCCTCAAAAATGTTTGTATAATGCAATGCAGCTGACTAGGTAATTTCTATCGTTTTCTCCTAGCGTAGTCTGGAAATTGCCTATGGTCAAAAACCGTGAAGTCTGTGGTGACTTTGATGTGGACAGGCATAGCATGGCTTCTGTTTGTTTAGAATCTCCAGATCTTCTTTGAGTAGGTCACCTATATCCAAGACGGTTTGTTTGTTGAACTAAGTGATTACTAAGTGATTACTTAGTTGACTTATATAATAACCACCGCTATTATTAGCAACGGTAACATGGAATAGACTTAGTTTTTGGGTTCTTGCCAGGTTCTTATGGCCTGGATTGGCCACTGTTGGAAACAGGATGCTCGGCTTGATGGACCCTTGGTCTGACCCAGTATGGCATGTTCTTATGTTCCTGTTCATCTCTCTATACCCTGAATACTCTGACAGGTGTCTCCTTTTACTCTGTTGCCACCCATCTCTCTCTCGTTGGCAACGGTGCAGAATCAACCAAAAAGGTAGCATAGAGACTCTTCTCCAGGCACCTACCAGCTGTAGTGCAGAAAAAGCAGCATTAAACACTGGGAAAAGTTATCTGCCTATTTTGAAAGGCCAGCAACCTCCAACTGGCTAAAAAGCAGATGTAAGAATAGATGGATATATGTCATCTGTTGTACATTGCCACATCAATGAAAATGTTACCTAACCAGCTAGGTCTTGGCCATGACACTGAAATACCCTTTTTTTTTTTAATCCAGCTACTTGACAGCGTTCATTAGCTATATTCGTCTGTCTCCAGCACTGAAAATTTTAGATACCCAGCTATGAACTACTTAGCTGGCTATATGACATTTTTAGCCAGATAACTGACATCTAAGCCTTTGAATATCTACCCCTACATCCTCAATATTTTCTAGAGATACCTTGATATATGCCACACTAGGAAACAAATCTAAGGAGACCTGCCTAGAAAGAGTCACCCCATTACAAGGACCGCTAGTTATCATCAACACTCATTAAGCAAGGGGAATAAGAATAACTGTAACACCTACAATGCTAACAGTCACATCAGCTGCACATGAACTCAGACTGGCTAAAGCTAGTCTCCATGACTGCATTATACTATTTTCTCTTCTTAGGTGACACAAGATATGGATGTTGACTCTGGCCCTTCCCTCCCATACCTTTCTCCATATGTCTGGCAGAAAAGAGGCATAAAGAGACGCATGCATCTATTCACCCAGACATCACGTGCACATTTAGAGTGTTACAAATATCTGAAGTGATTTTTTTAATCACTTTTTTATACAGATGGTCTGATAAATTTGAGATATTAACAGATTTAAGATAATATTTTAATATTTTGCATTTTAATGTGTTTTATGTTATATTTCTGGTTTATGATTTTATTTTGTAAGTCACATCGGTCAAATGATTTAGATTTGCAGGATATAAAAATATGTAATTAAATAAATGGGGGTTTACAGTACGCCTCTTAGGAAGTGGATATGATTGCAATTGTCTACTAGATGGTTTACGTTTTGCTCTTAGGTATGCTAGATGGAGGGAAAATACATTGAAGTCAGGTCAGAAGCAAGAAGGTTCTGGATTACTGCAGCTATAAGTGTAATTAGATCCACATTTCAGTACTAACCTACTAGGCTGGAAATAATACTTGCAATATTCTTTTCATGGGATAGTTTTGTTTTACAGAGCACAGAAGCCCTAAAATATGGATGTGTATTTGCTTTGATTTTTGGAACAAAAAAGTCTATTTTAAGGAGAGAGATCCAAGATGGCATTTGCTTGAGTGGACGTATCAAGTTAGTCTAACAAGTTCTGTCTGAGATTTTGATTTTTCTTGCATTCTTTTTCTACATTCACTTTGCCATGATCAAGCATAAGGGTAAACTGAGAGGGGTGCCACCTTCCTACTTCAGCATATCAATCCCTTGGCAGGTGAAGATGGAAACTTAACTGAATTCATCAATGACAGAGTTTCAGCCTAGGGTAGTGTCATTGGCTGTGTTGAGGATTTACAGCATTATTATATTTCTTCATTTTATTCTTTTTTTGTGCCTGTATTTCTATAACAAGTTTAAGCTTGTGCTGTGTTGTGAAAATGATAAATAAAACATTTTTTAAAAAATCTATTTTCAGTATGTTCTGAAGGGAAACAAGCAAAAATAAACGTATCTGAAAATATCTGAAAATGAACACCTGTTTAACTATACAAATTCTTTTGATTGATGCCTCCTTAACTCTTGGTCCTAGGTAATGAGCACAAACGTTATTATGCAGGCTGCTTAGTTATTGAATATATGCAGGGATTAAGGGTTAGCCTACATATTTACCCTTAATCTGACCAATATGGATTTCAAAAAGAAAAAAAAAAAAATTCACACTTGCTCCAATAGGCCATGCACATACTAAAGGATCATTCCAGTGATCTTCCAGTACTCATCACATTTTCAGAGTATAGTAGACATAGACATCATCACCACTGCAAGTGATTTTTTTCACCAGCTATTTATCCACTAGTTGATAGTTGGTTTTGTGCTATTTCCTGGTGTTTTAGTATTTTGTGTGTTTCTGTAATGAGTTCTACTCAGAAGATAGAATAGACTCTCTGATTTTTATGTGGAGAGGGAGAGGGTTTCTGGCATTCTGAAAAAGTGTTTTATTTAGTTTCACAACTATGGATTTCTGCAGCTCTGCCTTAATAATGGTTAATTGACTTTTCCTCCAGGAACTTGTCCAATCCTTTTTTAAATGCAGCTACACTAAGGGCTAGATTTTAAAAGCCCTGTGCGTGTAAATCCTCGCAGATTTACACGCGCAGGGCACTCGTGTGCTGGTGTGCCTATTTTGCATAGGCCGCTGGTGGGCAAAACCCCGGGACGCGCGTATGTCCCGGGGCGGGTCCGGGGGCATGGTGACGGTTTGGGGGCGGGCCGGGAGGGCAGTCCCGAGTCCCCCGGCACTGCGGCCTGTGCCAAGGGATGTGAGGCGGCGCGCACAAGTTATGCCTGTTTCAAGCAGACGTAACTTGCCCAACAAAGGTAGGGGGGGATTTAGGTAGGGCCGGGGAGTGGGTTAGGTAGGGGAAGGGAGGAGAAGGGAGGGGAAGGTTGGGGGACGCGGAAGGAAAGTTCCCTCGGAGGCCGCTCCAATTTTGGGCCGGCGTGTGGCACATGTTATAAAATGGCTGTATCTTATATCTTATAAAATCCGGGGTCAGCGCACGCAAGGCTGTGCAAAATCGGCAGCCTGCGCGCGCTGAGCTGCGCAGCCTGCCTCCGTTCCCTCCGAGGCTGCTCCAATTTTGGAGCGGCCAATTATGGGAGCAGCCATTTTATAACATGCGCCACACACCGGCCCAAAAGTCATGCGTATTTCCCTGATTTGGTCTGTGTAGGGCTTTTAAAATCTACCCCTAATAGCTTTCACCACATCTTCTGGCATTGAATTCCTGAGCTTAATTATGCGTTGGGAAAAAAAATTATCTTATTAGTTTTAAATGTATTACCTAGTAACTTCATTGTGTGTCCCCTGGTCTTTGTACTTTTCAAAAGAGTAAACAACTGATTAATGTTTACTCGTTCCATTCCATTCATTATTTCATAGAGCTCTATCTTATCTCCCCTCAGCCATCTCTTCTCCAAGTTGAAGAGTCCTAACCTCTTTAGCTTTTCTTCATGGGGGAATTGTTTCATCCCCTTATCGATTTGTCGCCCTTCTCTGTACCTTTTCTAATTCTGCTATATCATTTTTGAGATTTGGTTACTATCTTGGGGTTCTTGCAACCATTCAGCTTTTCTGCCATACTCCAGTCTCTACACATTAGGAGTCAGGATTCCACCTTGCCTTTCTTCTATGCCCCTTATGCTATACTTGGGATCTTGCTGCCACTCTGCATTGCTGCTATACACCTTATGCTACTCCTTGGGGATCTTGCTGCCACTCTTCCTAGTTGCCATGCCCTTTATGCTACACCTTGAGAGATTGCTGCCTCTCTGCCATACTGCTCTGTTCCTGATGCTACACTTTAGGGATGTGAATCGTTTTTCTAATGAATTGAAATATTCTATGATATTTCTAAATTCGTCAATATATCTGGTAAAAAAAGAAACAATCACTTTCCCCCAAAATTTTCATAAAAATTGTTTTACTCATGTTAGTGTGCGCCAACTCATGTTAGTGCACTCTAACAAAAAATGTTTATTTTTGTTATTTTTGTTATTTTTAGTTACTTTTTGCTATTTTTGTTAGTGCGCGCGAACATGAGTTGGCGCGCACTAACCCGAAAAAAGATTTTTCACAAAAAAAAAAACGGGCATCCACAGGAAAATGAGATTTTCTCGCAGCCAGACGAACCCGAAAGCGGGAACAATCGGGCACCTGATTCACATCCCTACTACACTTTGGGGGTCTTGTTGCCACTTTGACTTGCTGCCCTCTTTCTGACACTACACTTTGAGGGACTTGCAGCCACTCTGCTTGGCTACCACTCTTCCTTGATGATATACCACTTATGCTACACTTGGTGGTCTTTCCAACACTCAATCTTTCTGCCACATCACAGACTTTGCACATTGGGGATCTTTATGCCACTCTGACATGCTGCCATTCACCAGAATCTATACCTTGGGGTGTTTTTGCCATTCCACCCCACCTTGTGGGTGGCTGATTTTTACCTCTCATGGTGCTTTGGGGTGCTCATACCACTCTATACTGCTTTATCCAACTATCAGTGCCTTTGTTTTTTTCTTTGATGCTTTGTTCCCCCATCATGGAACTTAGAATGTTCATGCCATTCTTGGTTCCACTTCACCCCTTTTGTGCTGCCTTTGGAGATTCATGCAACTGTTATTGGTGCCATTTTGCCTCAGCCTTTGTGCCTTGGAGTCTCTTTCCCCCTTCTGATGTTGTCTAAACACAAGTTTAATTAGAATTCATTAGAAAACCCCAATTTTGAAAGTCAAAATAGGCTGCGTTACTTACTCCATTGACTTTAATGGAAACATTTGAAACTAATGAAATGAATAGAGGGGACTTCTGAAACAAGTGGCCAAACCAAAAGAAAAAAAAGTTTGCCTTTGCACATCCCTATTAAAAATTAATATTGGATGTTCATTGGGTTACTCCTCCATTAAAGATGCTATTGCTGTAACAGAGAAGGGGGTTCACCATAAAAAGAAATACTGAGAGGTCAATATTGAAAGCATTTATGAGGGAAACTTTTTGAGTTACATGCACAAAAAGCAAGCTTTTAATATTATTGAATATTGACACTGTACCTGCCTTCTTCACTTCCAATAGGAGGCCATTCCATGTGTCCACCACCATCTCTGTAAAGAAATATTTCCTTATGTTACTTTTGATTTTATACCCTTTCACCCTCATTCCATGACACCTTGCTCTAGAGACTCCTTTCTATTGATAGAGACTTGCATGCTGTGAATGTAATTCTTGAAGGTATTTAAATGTTATCCTGTCTCCTCTTTCCCTCCTTTCTTCCAGTGTATAACTGTTTAGATTTTTAAGTTTGTTCCCATATGCTTCATAATGAAGTTGTTACGAGCGCGCGCGGGCGCGGTCGTCTCGGGCGGGTGGTGAGCCCTTGGGCCACGGCAGGACCCCAGGAGGAGCCCAAGGCCACACCGTGGGAGGTGAGCTGAGCAGGCATGGTGAGCCAGGCAGGCAGGAACAGAAGCAGGGAGTCCGACCCTCAGCCGGACCTGCACGCCCATGGTAGCCAACACGGGGAAGTTGACTAATGAACGGTCCTCCGACTGTTACCGACCCTGCCGCAGGGAACGGCAATGGGCAGCAGGCCGGACAGAGGCGAGGGCAGACAGAGTCCTTAAACAGAAGACATCAGACGGGGCAGAAGCAGGCTGAAGCAAGACGGAGACATCAGGACAAGGGCTGAAGCGAGACACAGGAAAGGTCCAGGCGAGCAGGAACTCCGATGCTGGGATACTCACATCCGAAGCCCCCTCGGCTGGCAGAAGCTCAAGAGCCCGTGGGACGAATCCCTCCAGTTGGCCACTCCAGGGCCCAACAGGACAGAAGGCTCAGGAACCAGACGAGGACGTAGGTCAAGGCAGAGACAGGAAGACATCCGGGCAAGGGCTGAAGCAGACACTGTAGACAAGGCTAGACAGGAACATTGCACTGTCCATCAGGGCGCCCTACTCAGCCCACCCGTGGGACTGAATCGCGGACCACCCTGTCCCAGACGCGCCCTACACAGCCCAGGAAGGCTGGTCGCGGATCACGCTGAGAAGGAGGGTGCGGGGAAGACCCAGGCGAACAGGAACTCCGATGCTGGGATACTCACATCCGAAGTCCTTACGGCTGGCAGGCACAGGAACAAACAACTAGGCACACGTCAAGGCAGACATCAGGAAACACGTCTAGGCAGACATCAGGAAACATGGATGACCTGGACCGGCAAGGTTACAGACAACTGTAATGCACAATCGAAGGCCCGGTGCAAGTGAACAGACAGTCCTTAAATACTGGAGGTAGAAGGCAACTCCCTGGGAGGAGCTTGCCAGGACCGCCCACCGCTGGTCCTATAAGTCAGGTGGAGAGCTGCGGGCCAGCCCCTAGGAGAAGGGCGTCGCCAAACAGGAAGTCCAAACGCTGAGGCATGCAAGCCACAGGCACAGCTAGGCCTCTCAGGCCCTGGAGCAAGTCCCGGATGGAACACAGGCGAGGCCCTGGCTTCAGAGCGGCCTCTGGAGGAAGGTAAGAGACCTCCTGTAGCGCAGCAGCAGGGGGGATCGCAACAGAAGTCCTTTGATCATTAGGGATGTGCAGAAGACAAAAATTTGTTTTGGTTCATTCATTTGTTTCACTGGGGCACAAATTAGTTTCATTAGTTTCAATATGAAAACAAAAATTGTGTTTATTTGTTTCATTAGTTTATTTGATTGCCATTAAAAGCTATGGGAGAAGAACTGCAGTCTATTCTAGGCTCCACTAAAATGATTTTCTTATCAATTCTAATGAAGCTTGTGAAAAGAAATCATTAGAAGGGAGAAAGAGTTGCAAAGTACTTAGAATGTGGCAAAGTGGCATAAAAAATGTGGCATAAAGTAGCCTAAGGCTCCGCAAAGGGACAAAGGGTTACCAGGCTCCATCCGGCATTGGCAAGAGTTCTCCAAAATACCGTGAGAGGACCAAAGAAGCAGTCAGAGGAGGAACAACATCCGAAGGTGGAAAATGAGGACGCCAGCAATTGTTACGCTCCTGCCCACAAGAAGCATGGGCAGGCTCTTACCTTCCACAGACAGCCAGTTGGGCTGCTTCTTTCTCCCTGAATCAGCTGGGGCTGTTCCCACAGCTGTTGCCATGCGGTCTGCTTCTCTGCTACTGTTCCTGCCTTCCCCCGACGTGCTGCTACAGCCCGGGTCCTTGCCTGGCTGGGAAGCCGTCCCTGCCAGTGCCTGCAGCCTGCTTCAGCTCTCTGCTCTGCCTGCTGTCTTCACGGCATGGAGCCGTTCCTGCAGTCAGCCCTTCCCCCGCTTCCTCTGCAGCCAGCCTTACCTCTCTCTGCTTCTTCCTGCTTCTGTCCTTGCAGCTGGGAGCTGCTCCAGTGACCTGCCTTCACCCAGCTCCAGTCCAGGGCTGCTCTGCAGCTTCCTTGGGCCCTCCACGGGGCTGAGGACGCCACCAGCTTCCAGCTCTTCTCTCCAGCTCCCTAGGGCGCGGGTGCGCGTCTCCCTGCTCCTCTTCAAGGGCCAGCCAGGTGTGGCCCCCTGCTGACCCCTCCCTGGGCGTTGTCCACCTAAGCCCTACTAAAAGGCTCAGATTTCACTCTGTCTTTGCCTTCGCAAGGAGTTGGTCACTCCTGAGATCCTTCGCTCCAGGAAGTCGTCCGTGTTCCAGCACTTCTGCAAGGTCCTGTGTTTCGTGTTACCTGTCGGAGCTCCTCGTCCAGTCCTGATGTCTGCCTGCCGTTCCAGTCCCAAAGTCTGTCTCTTGATCCAGTCCTGATGTTCCTGCTGTTCCTGATGTCCATGTTCCAGCCCTGAGGTGTGTCTCCTGTTCCAGTATCTGTGTTCCAGTCCTGATGTTCCTGCTGTTCCAGATATCCTAGTTCCTGATCCTGATGCTTTAACCTGCCTAGTGCTGCCAGGAGAACAGCGTATCCCTGCCTAGTGCTGCCAGGAGAGCAGCATATCCTTGCTTAGTGCTGCCAGGAGAGCAGCGTATCCTTGCCTTGTGCTGCCAGGAGAGCAGCGTATTCTTGCCTTGTGCTGCCAGGAGTGCAGTGAACCTGCTTCCTCTTTCCTGTGCTCTCCCGCTCTCTGCGTGGTCCGCGACCAGCCTTCCAGGGCTGAGTAGGGCGCGCATGAGGTAGGGTGGTCCGCGACTCAGTCCCGCGGGTGGTCTGAGTAGGGCGTCCTGAGGGACGGTGCCCATGTCTTCCTTCAGCCCTCATTCCTGACTCCACCTCTGTGCATCCAGTACCTCGTCCTGAGTCCACGTCTGTGCCTGTCCACGTCTATGCATCCTACACCTCATTCCTGAGTCCACGTCTTTGCCTGAGTCCACGTCTAAGGATCCTGCTTCTATGCCTGAGTCCACGTCTATGGATCCTGCACCTCGTCCTGAGTCCACGTCTATGCCTGAGTCTACGTCGTTCCTGAGTCTCGTCTGAATCCATGTTCCAGTCATCGCTGTCCTGGCCTCCATCCGGCCTGCCGCTTCGTGCCGTACCCTGCGGCAGGTCCGAAAGGGCTGGGAACGGTCGGAGGACTGTTCACAAGTCCAACATTGCGTTGTTGGGTCTTCCGAAGCGTGCAGGTCCGGAGGAGGGCCTGTCTTCCATGTCACTCCAGCCCTGCTCCCGTCCAGCCCATGCTTGGGCATGCCACGCCTCCCGCGGCACCTCTTCAGAGCCCTCTGGGGTCGAGCCGTGGCCCAAGGACACACATCACCCAGGAGTGGGATCGCTCTTCTAGCGCTCCACAACAGCAATAGTGACATGAATGCTTGATGGCATCACAAGATGCACTGAAAGTGGCATCAGCACACTAAGGCACTCTAAAGATGGAATGAAACAGAAAATATGTCAGGAAACATCCCAAGGTACAGAGAAAGGGACCAAGAAGAATAAGAATGAGTGGTGTCAAGATTTCAAAAGCATAGAAGAGGTGCACAGCAGCACCCCAGATTGGCAAGAAGAGACCTTAAAGTGTAAGAGCCGGAGTATGCTAGGAAGTTACAGTGGCAGAAAGAAGTTGAGAATCCCAAGGTGTAAAATCTGTGCATGGCAGCAAGGCTGAGTGGCACTAGAAGCCCAAAGTGTAGGATGAGGGGCATATCATTAAGGTAGAGTAGCATGGAAGATGCCAGTCATTTGGTTCAAGTATAGAGACATACAGAGAGGGGGATGCCGCTCCTGGTTGAAGAAGGGCTGCACCTGGTTGATCCAGCAGTCCAGTAGCATATGTTTGTGTCATAAAGTAAGCCAAGCCATGCATGTCATAAGTACCCATGTGTGCAGTACAGTGGATTTGAAAATGGGCCACAAAATTAGTTTCAATTCATGCAGTGGTGCTGCAAGTGTGCAGAACAATGAATAGCTATGGCAAGAGCAAGAGATGACAAGAAAGTGAGTACCATAGAGGAAGAATGGTATGAAAAGCCTGAGGATGTTTCTGGAAGTTTGCAAAGCAATGAATTGCCAGTGCAAGACAAAAAGTGGGCAAATAATGGGCAAGGGGGTTTGGCAAGAACGTTGAACATAACTGGACCAGTGAAAGAAGCAGTCTAAGATACCAAGACTGGCTTGGAATGTCAGTGGCAGCAGTGGCATTGCTATATCTTAAGAACTGGAATGATAGGAGCAGAGCAACACAGTGAGAAGGGTAGCCATACCACCCCCAGAGGCATTTGCCAGTTCTTACACATAACAGAAGAGTGGAGTGAGCGGGCACCATAATTTGGCAAAATTGGCTAGGGGCAGTGGCAAAAGACGTGGTCTTGGTTAATAATTTTTAAAAACTGGAATGTCAGGAGCAGAGCAACGCAGTGAGAAGTGTAGCAGTAACACCTCCAAAGCTGTGGTGCTGTCAATGTCAGGTCCATGGAGCATTTATAAAATACCTATGGAGGTAGAAAATGTAGCATTCTTAGGGACTGCAAAGTTTATTGGAAAATATTATGGATCCTGAGCTTCAAGATAATTTTGATATGGTGATTGGAGCATGGCATCCTGCAGCTGGCAGTGTCAAGCCACAGTGGTTATGGTTTTAGCATTGCATTCTGAAGCTGGATATGTAAGGGCAGCCACAGTGGATATGGTTGTAGCATGGAAGTTTGAAGTTTCAGGTCACAGTGGTTATGGTTGGAGCAAGACAAACCTATGCAGGGTACGTTAGACTTTAGTGGATATGGTGGAGAATGGCATGCTACAGCTGGAAGTGTCAGACCACTGTAGTTATGGCTGGAGATGGCATTCTGTACCAGGAAATGTCAGGCCAGAGTGGTATGGTTGGAGCAAAACTGGCTTATGCAGGATATGTTAGGCTTCAATGGATTTGGTGGAGCAAACACACCACCACTGAGGCATGACTCCTCTCACTTCCCCTGTCTGCTTTGCTCCATAAAGTTCTTGAGTAGAGTCATGCCTTGGTGGTGGCTTTTGGGGAAAAGGAGGCAGAGGAACTCAGTGGAATCATGCCTCTGTGGTGGTGATTAGGGAAAAGCATGCAGAGGAACTCAGCAGTCATGGATCTGTGGTAGTGAATGGGGAAAAGCAGGCAGAGGAACTCAGTGGAGTCATCACTCTGTGGTGGTGCTTGGAACATGGCAGCCAGAGAAACTCAATGGAGTCATCACTCTGTGGTGGTGTTTGAGCTAAGTAGGCAGGGGAACTCAAAAGAGTCATGACCCTGTGGTGGTGCTTGGAACATGGCAGACAGAATAACGATGGATCATACCCCCGTGGTTTTATGAGTTGTATGGCAGTATAAGGCTGCTGCTGGAAGTGTTGCCAGACCTCTGTGCTGTTGGTGATGGGGTATGACAATGTAAGGCTGCTGCTAGATATGCTGTCACACACATGTGCGGTTGGTGTTGAGGTATGGTAGTGTATGGCCGCTGCTGCTGGATGGCTGTCAGATGCCTGTAGTGTCAGGCTTCATTGTTACTGTTTGGAACATGTCAAGAGGAAGTAGGATGTGACAGACTCCAGTGTTGTTGATGGGGACAAGTTGAGAGGGAGGAGTGAAGCCCCAGTGTTGTTGTTGGGGGTGTCAGGAGGTAGCAGGGTGTGACAGGCCCAAGTGTTGTTGATAAGGACATGTTAAAAGATAGGAGAAGGAGTGAAGCCCTAGTGTTGATGAGGACATGACAGGAGGACATAAGCTGAGTCCAACCCCAGTATTGTTGAGGTGTCAGGAGGCAGCAGGATGTGACAGACAAAGTTTGTTGATGGGCACATGTCAGGAGATAGGAGAAAGCGTGAAGTCCCAGTGTTGATGGGGATGTGTCAGGAGGTAGCAGGATTGGTGAGACCCCAGTGGTGGTATATAAGGCAAGGCAGGCAGAAGGTGTCAGTGCATGTTGGCCCCCGTGGTGTATTTGGAGACATGGCAGGAGGAAGCAGGATGTGTGTGATCCAACTGGTGGTATTGATGACACAGCAGGACTCACCATAGGTGTATTGAAGCCCTCAGAATAGCTTCTCAGGCCTGGGAGGCATCAGCAGTGTGTTTCTGGAGTTTTAGTCCCACTGCTGGTGTTGTGGGCACAGTAGGACTCGGAATTAGTGTGCTGAGGCCATTGGAATGACTTCTCAGGCCTGTGAGGCAGCAGCAGTGCATTTCTGGAAGTGTGGCCCAACTAGCAGTGTTGGAGACACAGCAGGCAAATGCTGTCAGTCACTGGATGTTGTAGATTGTTGGATGTAGGCCTAGGCCCCATTGCTGTTATTGAAGCATGGCAGACAGACAAGCAAAGGAGCTACAGGACCTTCAAATTCATTTCATTTATCTTGCCATTTGTACAGAAAATCCAGAAACCTAAGCAAGGCAGATTGATTTTGAGGAACATTAGCTTTTCCATCAAGTGTGGTGACAGCCTGGCATGATGAGGGCTTACATTTTCCCCTGTCATCACAAACACTCTTTTGCTGGGCAAATTGGTTGGGGGACAAGAAAAATAGCACAGAGCCATTCTCACTAGGTCTGGCCAGATATACCAGCACATCTGTGTCCATGTCCTCGATGGTCTCTGTGAGTTAGTGTATCACTGCCATCTCCTTTGCTTTTGTTGCACATATGTCTTTCTTCCTAACTGCCTTTGTGATTGCCTGGGTCAGAAGGGAGGAATCTTTCTGTTTTTCAGTGGAGGAAGGAGTACTAGATGTCGATGACATGGTGCTGCTCTGACTTGCACTACTGTCTGACTTGACCAATAATAGTGTTTCTTCCTGTGCTAAAGCCCTCCTCTGTCTTAACCTCTAGCACTCTACTTGATAGACCCCCTCTGTCAGCATGCTCTTCATATGTGTCAGATTGCTGGCCTGCAGTGTGAGTCTCCCTTTCACTCGTGGATCACATAATGTAGTGAGCATGTATGTGGGGTTTCTGTTCAGAGCTCCTATTTTTTTTTCTCTGTTACCTGCTTTTCCAAGGATGCCAGGCAGCACTGCACCTCAGTTCTCATTTCCTCTTCCTATTGAAAGCTTTCCAACTTTTCTAACAGGATGTTTATTATGGGGGAATGACATCTCCCAAGTTGGTGCTTGTGGCACTCAGCTCCTCTGTGGCATCCTTAAAGTGCATCAGGATTTCACATGCTGTCTCATGACTGACTAATCATGAAGCCCTATGGGATCCTGACCTGCACACCTATCTCCATTTCCTGAGATAGATCATGCAGGGGTGTCTGCTGTTCCACTAGCCTCTGTAGCATCATGTAAGTAGAATTCCTGCTGGTGCCCACATCTTGAATTAGACGCATGAGGTTTTTTACTTCACACTTCACACTTCAGTGGAAGAACGCAGCTATTTCCCTATATCTCTAGTAAAACATACAGGTAAATATGCTCTGGGTCCTGGGCCCCAGTCCCAGATCTCCCTCACTGGTAGGTGCAGGGTGTGAGCAAAGCATCATATACCCTGATATTCCTCATCAGGTACTGCCTTTATTATATAGAGCCATTGTTGGTGACAAAGAACCCTGCATTTAGACTTCTGATTCTCTCATCCATCTGCCAGCCTTCCAACATTTCTCTAATGGCTCCTAAAATATTGGCAGAGGTATGGGCACCATCCGCCAGGTGAGTATGCAGCAAAGCCCACCTGAGCCCTGTTGCTCTGTCAGCTGTGGAGCTGCTATCTGCTCCTATCTCAGACAGGTCCCAAGAGTGTGCTGTCAAAGAAAGGAAGGAGTGTGAAACATTTGTTGATAAGAACATAAGAACATGCCATACAGGGTCAGACCAAGCCCAGCATCCTGTTTCCAACAGTGGCCAATCCAGGCCATAAGAACCTGGCAAGTACCCAAAAACTAAGTCTATTACATGTTACCGTTGCTAGTAATAGCAGTGGCTATTTTTTAAGTCAACTTCGTTAATAGCAGGTAATGGACTTCTCCTCCAAGAACTTATCCAATCTTTTTTTAAACACCGCTATACTAACTGCACTAACCACATCCTCTGGCAACAAATTCCAGAGTTTAATTGTGCGTTGAGTGAAAAAGAACTTTCTCCGATGTCCAGATGTTGCTTGTAAAATGCACTCTGCTCCCTTGTGCCTTCGCCAGCAGTGTCTGGATTCAACCACAGCAATGATTGTACAAACTGGGGATGACCTTTCTACTGAAAGTGATCCTGGAGGGCACTTTATACTTTGGCTCTAAAGCTGCAGCAAATGCCCAAATCCCACATTCTCAACTCCCTGCATTGGCTTATCATCTAAAGTGATCATCTTGCCAATGATCCAGGTCACCACTTTTCAAATAATGTTCTCTGGCTTGTAGAAGTGGTACTGCTACTATGATCTCCTACTATGCAAATTGAAGGGCCTGATGCTTCTTCATGTGATGCTTCATGTGATGCTCCATCCCAGAGTTACTTAAATGGCCCAGTTGCTTCCCTTGACTGATCTCCTTCACACAAGAGTTATAATGAGCAAAGCATGGGTCCTTCCTCATTTGTAAAATGGCTCCAGATCACAGATTTCTTTTGTGATCCCTTACCTCTGTCTGCATCTTTGGGGGTGGATGATACTGGCACTGAAGTAGCGGTGGAGACAGATGGACCCTGAGAAACTGTGGCAGAGGATTCACTCATCCTCTGTTCCTGCAATGTTAGTGTGGCTTCTCTCCCTCACCAACATTAGTTCCTGCCTATGTGTTCTCCATCACTGAAGTGGAGGCTAACAAACTACTAATTCTCCTAATATAAGGTCTTCAGCTAACACCACTCCCATTTCTGCTTCAGGATGTCATTTCAAGGGATATTCTCTCTGATTCAGAGGAGGAAGATGACAAAACTGTTTTTACAGCCTGCATTCACTAAGCACTGCTGGTGCTTTAGATTTTACCACCTGCACATCTATTTCCAAAGGCACTGGTGGATGTACTCTGTGGCTGCTATTAGTGCCTGCCCTTTCCCTCTCCTCTTACACAACAGGGTCTGTTTGAGACACAGCTGGTGCTGGCATATTCTTCCCAAATCTCAATTTCTTACGGCGTAACATAAGTGCCTCTCATGTTGTAGATTTGAAAAAATTCCCTCTTTATTTTGGTTTGGGGACTCACTGTTGTGTTGTAAAAAAAATCCATTATCAACTGTGGGCTTGCTACAGCTTTTAGTACCTTTGCCTAACATGATGGGATTTTATCATGTGCAGAGCCTTCTTATTAGGATTTAAATGATGGACAGTATATGTTTTTATCTTTATTATTTTCAATGAAGTGGATGTGTGTATGACACTGTCTAAAGTGATCATTGTGCGTAAAGTTGAAAAACATAGAGAATGCTCTACAGTACTACTTTAGTATTTTTCTGTTCAGACTAGTGCACTGCAAGTACAGTTGCACACATACACACAAAGCTCAGAATGAAACAAAATGCTCCAATATGTGTGTGGCATGAATAGCACATCCAATCACTAGTATGCAGTAACAAAATTAATCCACAAAGTTGCTGGCTGTACCTGTGACTAGTGAGTGGCTCTGCCTGCTTCTTTGTAGATGCAATTACTCTGGTGCACAGACCCAGATAGAGTAAAAAATGCCTCACTGTATCTTGGGTACTGTGGCACAGCTAGCTTGCATAACGCTAGCACTAGCTGGCACTGCTGCTAGTTCATTATAACAAGCTTAAATTTAAATCACTGCAGCCCTCTGCCACAAAAGGGGAGAGGGGATTTGAAAACATATGCCTTCCTCTTGGTCAGTGGCAGTGATAGTGATATTTTAAATTAAATACAAATTAAAAACCTCTAAAGATAAACACAGCAACCAAAAGAATTGGAATTTAATGTTTCTGATGTTGAACAAGAGTATGCTGTTGATTCAGAACACTGTGAATTATGAAACAACACAGAGCCCACCGAACTGTAAAAGCAATGTCTCTTTCTTGAAAGAAAGATTCAAATGCACTGTAAGAAGAATACACAGAGTAGTGATTCGCTGATTTAGAAAAATACTTTACTCTGATATGTTCCCTTAAATTGTCATTCTGGTTCCCTTGACAACACACCTCGGTTATTCTCTGACCTCACACATGAGTCATAAGCATTAGGACTAGTTGCTATGGAAACTCCCATATGACCAGCCTGAACCTCAGACAGGCAAGCTATATTCTTACAATGCAGCCAATGATTTGCTATGGGAAACATAAACAAATGAAAATAATGACATATGTTTCATTTATGTGAAGGGCTCGTTCATTTATTGGGGCCTACAAATGAAACAAAAGGTGCATATTTGTTGCAGATTTGTTTTAAACAAATGCACATCACTATTGCTCATTTTACCAGCTGCCTTCTGGACCAGCTCCATTCTATTTATATCCTTTTGGATGCACTGGTCTCCAGAATTTTACACAGTACTTCCAATGAGTTCTCACCAAAGACTTCTACAAAAGAAATATCACCTTTTTTCTGTTGGATATTCCTCTTCCTATGCACTTGAGCATCCTTCTGGCTTTTCTCAGCAACATATTTACTTATTTAGCTCCTTAATATCACCATATATGACTACCCCCAGATTCTCTCTTGTTTTGTACTTCGAACTTCACCTCCTATACTATATCATTCCTTTGGGTTTTAATAACCCCTGAACCTAGCCTTTAATTTTTTAATATTAAATCTTAGCTAACAAACTCTAGACCATTTCTCGGCCTTTACTAGATCCCTCCTCATATTCTTCATAGTTTGCGGGGTGTCTACCCTGTTTTAGATTTTGGTATAATCTGCAAAAGGCTAACTTTATGCAACAGCGGTTCCACAATATTGTTTATGAAAATATTGAATAGAACTGAATCAGAAACCAATCCTTGCAACACACCACTTGAAACTTCCCTTTCCTTGAACTGAAATCTACTTACTACTACCCTATGTTTCCTCCCACTCAATCAATTTCTAACCTAGTCAATCATTTTAGGACCCATACTAAATGTTCTCAGTTTGTTTATAAGTTGCCTATGTAGAACTGTGTCAAAGACCCAAGTACACTATATCCAGCTCTCTTTCCTTTTCTTACTATCGAGTGACCAAGTCAAAGAAATTGACTAGATTCATCTGACAAGACCTACATGTGGCAAAAATCATGCCGACTTGGATCCTGTAAACCATTCAATGCAGGAAACTACACTATACTCTGTTCTGGCAGAGAATCCATTAATTTATTCACCGCTGAGGTCAGATTAACCAGTCTGTAGTTCCAGCCTCCTTCTTACTTCCACTTTTGTGGAAAAGATACATCTGCCTGTCTCCAATCCTTGGGAACTACTCCCAACTCTAAAGGATTGAAAAAGTCAGACTGCAGAGCTTCTCTGAGTTTCCTTAATACCCGCAGATGTTTCCAGTCTGTCCCCATTACTTTATCTACTTTTAGTTTTGGTAGCTCCTCTCACAGTCCTCTGAAAATTGTTTGAGGTCTACCTTCATAGTGGCTTATCTGGCTAATGGAAAGGTCAGGGGCAGGAAATGGGTGAATAGGGAAGGAGTTGAGTTGGCAAGATAATTTATCGGCTAACTCGATATTCAGAATTAGCTGGCTAATTTATCTGGCCAACTCTGATCAAGCCAAAGGGCTGTCCTAAAGTTACTCAGTTATACATAACTGATTAATTTTAAGACAGCCAAACATATTTAGTGGTGCGACTATGCCGCTGAATATACAGCACTACTTAGCCAGTCAGGTGTAGCTGGCTAGCTAGCAGAGCTATACGGTAGATGAATATGGACCTCATAGTGTTACTCCACCCCCTTTCTTCCTACCTTATCCTTCCTGAATAGACTATAGCCTAGTATAACCACATCCCAGTCATGATTCTCTATATACCATATCTTCATGGATGCTGCTATATTCAACCCAGCCACTTCCATGACTGGCTCCAGATCTGGGACTTTATTTCTAATACTGTACATAGTATTCCAGATGTTGGCATTTCTTCCCATTTATCTACAAGTATTAATGTTTTACTTACCCGAGGCTTCTGAAAATGTCCACTATGCATGCTGTTATACTCCCCTAACATAAACACGCCCATTAGAATACTTTTGTTTTAGCCTAGCTAAAAGTACATGCACTATAAAGGCCTAACTTACATTTATAATAGCTGGGCAGAAGAGGGTAATTTTGAGCCAAGCAATTTTATCCAGGCTAATAGCATGAGTGATGCCATTGGTCAGCCCCTGTCACATGGTAGGAGCACAAGATGGCGCCAGCCATTCAGTGCTCCTACCATGTGACAGGGTCCAGCCAATGGCCAATGGCACGGATACCCTGTCACATGGTAAGGGCAAAGGGCCATCGGCGCCATTTTGATTAGTGGCAGCCGACGGCCCGGGAGCGAGAGATCACTCCAGGGACCCCCACTGGATCACCAGGTACCTGTAAAAAGTTTTTTGGGGGGTCGGGAGGGTGGAGGAAGCTAAGGGATTAGTTTTAAAGGGTCGGGGTGGGTTTAGGGGTTATTTTTGTGTGCTGTTTTTCCCACCCACCCCCAAAATGATAAGAGAACCCCCACGATCAATACCGTGGGGTTTTCCTATCGTTTTGGGGGAGCCCCCGATTTCTGAAGATTTAGAAAATATCGTCCGATATTTTCAATCGTCCGAAGCCCGATTCACCTCCCTAATTTGAAGAAATAGTACAAGACGGCATGAAACTGTTAAAGAAAACATTGTAAGGTCTGTATAAAGCATTGGATTGTCATAGCAAAACCTATAATCAGCAAATTCCAAAAGGGAATTTGAAAAGAACCTCAAAGACAGCCAGAGCAGAGGCAAAATCAAAAGAGACATCAAACAGCAGCAGCACTGGTGATTAAAATCATAAATGGTAAGTGCAGAGCAACACAGCAAAAAGAATGATGTCAATGAGCTGAGGCACAGATAAGAAGAATAGCATCAATAGCCCAAGATACCAAACAAGGGGCAAGGTAATACTAAGAGTGGCATGAAGAGCACAAGCATCCATGAGTGGTGCAAGACATGTGCAAAAACATCAGATTGTCATGGCAAGATCAAGGATTGGCAAGTACTATAAGGGAATTTGAAAAGAAACTTGAAGACAGCTAAAGCAGAGGTGGAACCACCCAAGAGAGGCTTGGAGCAGCAGAAGCACTGTTGATTAAAATCACAAATGATAGGTTTAGTGCAATGCAGCAAGAAGAATGGCATCAAGGGGCTGAGGTGGAAAGAAGATTAGCATCAGAAGCCCAAGGCACCAAGAGGAACAAAGTGGTACCAGAAGTGGCATGAACATAGCCCAAGGGTCTATGAATAGAGCAATAAGTGGGCAAAGTATTGGACTCATATGGCAAGACTAAGAGTCAGCAAGTACCATAATGGAAGGGAATTTGAAAAGAACCGCTAAGAAAGTCAGAGATAGGAGGAATCACTCAAAGATATGAATAGTGAGTGGGAGCAGCATCAGTGCTGATTTTCTTTGTCCCCATTATAAACCAATCTCTTTTTATGGTTCTTTACCTTTCAAATTTGAAGTTTATCTCTAGGATACCAGCCTATTTTTCCCACCCTACTTCCTTCTTGGTTATAGTGGGGGCTGTTGTCCCCAAAAACCCTTCGTCAGAAGAAAGACATACAGGCACAAGGGAAAATATGCACAGGAGAGACTTTTTACATGTTTAAAAAGTGATAAAGGTTTTAGTAGGAAGAGAGAACTAATGCAACACCAAACAATTAACAAAGGCAGGAGTGTGTTCAATTACAGAATATGGAAAAAGCTTTCTTAATAAAACATACGTAACAAATTACCAGAACAGTCATATTGATGATAAGGTTTCGCCTGCTGTGCAGCCTCACCATGCTGTGTGTGATCCAGTTTACTGTGACACCTCCCCACCAGCAGAGGCCTCCAGTGAGCTCTTTTCTGAGCTATCCAAGCCACCTCCTCCTTGGCCACCTGACTCAGCTTGTGGTGCAACCTCTTCTCCACCAGGGGTCTTAAGTGAGCTTCATCTCCAGCATTGCCAAGATCTCCCTTGCTGCTGACACACCACACCCAAGCTCCATCCCCATTTAACCCTGCCTTGCCAGAACCTAGATATGATTTCATGGAATCACCCTTTGCTCTTTGACCTAGCCGCTCTTGCCTTGTTCTATACCTTGTGGCCTCTGGGCCTTTTTGTATCTTGCTCCTTGCCTTCTGGCCTACTCAGGCCTTAACTTGCCTTGTCTCCTTAGGACTTGCTCTGTGGCTTACTCAAGTCTTTCCTTGCTCGGTGGCCTCTGGGCCTTCTGTGTTGCTGCCTTTTGGCTTCAGTGTTCTCTGTTCTGTGTTGCCCTTGTCTGCCTTTTCTAAGTCCTACCCATCCTTGTCCATTCTTCTCATGACCTGCCCAGCCCAGTCCCTGCTCACTATCCTAGCCTGTGTGTCTATCCAGTCTAGCCCTTTTTCAGTATTCTGTCACCCCCCTTCCCAGTGTCCAGTCCTCAGCTCCTTCCCTGTCTCAGTGTCCACTCCTCAGCTCCTTGCCTGTTCCTATCCAGTCCTTAGCTTCTTCCCTGTATTAATACCAAGATCTCTGCTCCCACTCTATCTCTGCTTACAACATCCAGCCTGTCTGACCTTATCCAGCCTGTCTTGTTAAGCCTACTGGCCCCAAAACTCAAGGGTTGAACCTGCAGGGGAAGGGGCTAGCTAGGCAGGGGACTATTCCAGTTTTTTTTTTTAATTTTGAAGATTTTTACATTATTTTTCAAGATAAACACTTGAATTGAATACAGAAGAGCCTGATATATTTATCTTCAAAAACATACAAATTAAAAAGAAAAAAAAAGAAAAAGTAAGTTTTAGCTATTCAAGTCAAACAAATACATTTCAAATTCCTCTCTTCAGCCTAAGTCCTCAATAAGGGGATCCAATTAACAACCCCAAGAAAATCTTTGTAGGCAACTCTAGGCTACCAGTGACCAATATATTTTTGCTACAGGAATCAGAGCAAGCTATCTATTCCCTTCATAGGTAATTGGAGAAGAAGAAGCCCTATTAGGATCAGATGAAATCTTTCAGCAAGAAAAGCCGCTAATTGTGTGGGCAGGAAAAAAATATAAGATACTTTATGATATTTAAGAATGTATTTAAGAATGCACTTACATGGATATTTTAAGAGAAAGAAAGCATCTATTTCCAAGGCTCTAGGACTTGATAAAAGAAATTGCTTCCTTTTCTTTTGAGTATATTTTACTAAATAAGGAAATATGCTGACTTTAAGATCCAAGAAAAGCTCTCCACGATGTTGAAAGAAAGATCTCAGAACCCAGTCACGGTCAGATTCGAGCAAAAAAGATACAATTAATGTTGCTGGTGATATTAAGTCTTTTTGGGTAGACTCTAACAGATTCAAAATATCCAGTTGTGGAATATCCATAGGTGTTATAATTTGGAATCCATCTTGATCCGAAGAAGTCTTCTTGAATGGTGGTATATAGTATACTCTCGAAGCCAGGTGTAGAGTCTGCTCTGGGAGTTTTAATACTTCTAATAGGTATCTTTTCCACATGTCCTTAGGTGACATTGTTGGATCCTTAGGAAAATTTATAATGTGTAGGTTTTTCCCCCTGATCTTCTTTTCCATTTGTTCCATTCTGTTATGAATCATCTGATTTTCTTTAGTCATTAATTGGTGAGTTGCTGCCATACTTCTAACTTCTGTATTAACTTCCTCCAAAGAACTTTTATTTAGAGACACATCCTTCTCAATTACATCGAAACATTTTTCAAAGCCATGCATTTCCAGACAGAAAGGGTTCAATTACTTATATATATTATTGTTCAAGGACTGTATCGCCTCCCAAATGGATTCAAGAGTAATAACATTAGGCCTTACCAACTCAGGCAATATGAATTGTTTGGGCTCTTCCTCCAACTGCCACTGAACGGGTAAGCCTGCTTTGTCCTTAGCGTCCCGCGGGACTCCTTCCGACTCCAAAATCAAAGCAGGGTCAGCCACCACTGCCCGAATGAAGCTACCTCCTTCCCTTCCACCAAAGGAGCTGCTTCCTCTTTCCACATTGCTCTGTTCACCACGGGGTTAGCTGGAACTGACTGTTGCTCCGGGGAAAATGATGTCATCAGTTCAGGGAGGGAGTCGGGTTCTTCTGCCTCCTGGCTTTCCTCCAGTGAGCCTACTCCCGGATTTTGTGATCCTCTTAGCACATGGGAGTCCAATCGGGCCCAATATGTTAGATAAAGCAGAAACAGGTAAGATAGCATGCTCTCTGGCTCGATGTTTTCTGCCAGAGTGCGGCATGTTTAACCCGGCACCTGAACGAGACTCTCAGCCGCATTAGTAGCCGTCGGCCATCTTGCATTCTGTCTTTATTTTCCTATTCCAGTTTAAAGCCATCCATGATGTCCCACCATCATAACCAAGTTTTGCTGACCCTGCGCCACTGGTTCTGCCATCAAACCCCCTAAGCAAGAGGTCAAGCTATCAAGATACTCTGTTCCAGAGGCCTAGTTCAAGTGATGTGCCCAATGCCAGAGTTCCAGTCCCAGTGAGATACCTGGGACCCGGTGCCCAGTTCTTTCAAAGCACCTGATGTCAGAGATCCAGCTCAAGTGAGATGTCATCTGCCACCGGCCCAACGATCCACCCACAACTCTCCTAAATAATAACAGATGGCTAACTCCATGGATCCGGCACAACTCAGTGCTTTGCAGGCCATACCGGGCCTGGCCCAACGCATTGTGGAGCAGCAAGATGCTTTGGAGAACTTACTTCAGCGTTTCATCAACTACACACACAGAAGGTTCAAGGCACAACCTCCAACCAAGAAGGTCAGTCACTGGAGGTAACTTTGAAGACTGCTGTACCACTGGTGGCTCCAATCCGCTTTTCTGGAGAAATCCAGAAGACCTGGGTCTTTTTGAACCAGTGCTGCATGCACTTTGCCTTACAGCCGTCTCTATTTCCTACAGCTCTCTCCAAGACTACCTACATCCTTTCATACCTGGATGGTAGGGCTCTGTCTTGGGTATCCACCTTGTGGGAACACAAGGACTCTATTTTGCAGGGCATAGAAGGATTTATGGACTTGTTTAAATCCATTTTTGATGACCCTGCTCGAACTACTGTTGCCGGTTCTGCTTTAGTAGATTTGAAGCAAGGCAGCAGATCTTTGGCTGAATTTGCCATAGAGTTCAAAACTCTTGCGGCAGAACTTTGCTGGGACCCCAGATGTCTCAAGACTCTCTTCTGCATTCGGGAGAAGAGTCAGGCCAATAGTTTTTCACCGGAAGAGGGCTGGAGCTGAAGCATTGGCCCGAGGAAAGCTCCACAATCACCCACTTAAACACAGACAAGTAGCTGCTTCCCATGAAAATTACTTCCCAGTAGACTCCCTGTCTCCCTGGCTTCATGCATCCTCATGAATACAATGCAGAGATACATTGCAGAATGCAAGAACATGACCATGCTACCAGAAATGGAGAAAGGAGGAGCCTGGATTCACCACAAACAGTAAGGATATAAGAAAAGATGATCTCATTTGTTGCAAATAAATGCACATCCCTAATATCCATTGGGAACTTTACTAAGGAATATGTCCCTGTATGCTACACAGAGTAGGCCAGAGGAATGTACCATTTGTTCATAGCACCTACTAGTCTACTGAGGGACAGGGTCTAGGAGTATTTTTGCGGGTGAGGAGTTTCAATTTTAGTGGCTAGAGGTTGTCTTATGTTTTTGGGGACCTGTTCAGCCCACTCTTGTCTGACTCGGCCTGGAAGACTCAGTTCCAACATAGCAGAAATTGTTTGGAGGAGTAAATCCCAATCCGATGCCATAATGAGAGGAGAAGAAAACCAGAAGAGAAGGTACCCACATGGTACGTAAAGGAAGGGAGGAGTGGAGATAGATTCAAGATCAAGCAGTAGATCTCAAATATCAACAAGGGGAAACCTTTATGTAAGGGAGGAATCTTGTCAGCTACCCTAGGAGCAACCTTAAAATCCAGGAGAGAATGGAATGGACTCCACTTAGAGATCCTAGGGAACACAGATTTTTTTGGAAATCAGTTTTGTATCATAGATGCTAAACAAAAGAAATGTACAGTGTGTTGAAGTGATTCAGTAAAGTATTATGTTGGAACTAATAAGGAGTCTTGACTATTCATATTAAAATGAGAGACACAGGCAATACTATGAGTCCAGAAGATTATTCCTTCCCTGCAACAGAAAATCCACACCAGAGAGCAGGGAGAGTCAGGGTTTCAGCCCCTGCATTGAATATGGACTGTTTATCCAAAAGAATAGCCCAGGATGGAGTTACAGAAGATTTTATCATACATTTCAAATGCATTATTTCTACTTGATATTAAAGAAGCAATTTTGAATAACACTCATTGAGGTGCATTTTAAAAGCATGACATGCACATTAATTAGGAGATGCAAGAAGTTGGGCTTACACACACTGAGCAGATGTGCATATCTCCCACAGCATGCACATCTCGAAAGCTTACAGAAAAGAGTGAGGTGTGAACTTAAAATGCACGCATAAATATTGACATCACCCACTGCTTGCTGAGCCCCCTGCTGCATAACTTTACTTCTGCTATGGATGCCGTGTAAGTTAAAATTTAAAAAAAAAATAGGCAGATCTACAGGGTTTTAAGGGATGGGACTAACTAGGGGGAGTGAAGGCTATCAATCCAGGGGTTTTGGAGGACCTATCTCTTAACTGGGTGAGTTGGGGATGAACTGGTAAAACTGTGAATGGCATCAGCATGCACCTCTTTTAAAATCCCCTGATTTACACAGTAGAAGCACGATTTGCACGTACATGGGCGTGTGGCCAGACAATTTTATAACATGTGCGCATATGAATGTGTATGTTATAAAATGGCTATGTATCTGGACGCGGGCTGATGTATAGAAACAAATGTGTGCACGCACGCCAGTTTGAAAGCCACCCTCATTGTTTACAATGTAGATGGGCAGTTTTAGCTCATGTACTTTGCAGTCTATTTTCAAATGAAAACATTGCATGCCATTTTCCTTGAAAATTAGTAGCCACAAAGTATGCATTCTAAAAACTCCCATGTACTTTGCACCTGACATTTGCAGGAGCAGCCAGCTAGTGGAAAACGTATACGCAGCTGTTTTAATCCCCTGATATAAATAAGTCCCTGAAATGTTTCTTTTTAACCCAGATAAATGTACTATTAAAGCCTATGCACACTTTTAGCTGGGCAAAGGAGAATAATTTTCAGGCAAGCCACATGTAAATAAGTATTTACCCAGATAAATGGTTTTGAAAATTGTTCCAAGATGCTAGTGAGAGGTAGGGTTTGTGGTTCCTCAGGTTACTACTTAGAAATGTTACACTGCTTTTTCTAGCTGTATTAGCTTCTTGTCTTAGAATAATGATATGGAATGTGTATCTAGTGTTCTAATTAAAAGCCATGGCCATTCATCTATCTAATTGCTACAATGTCCTACAGGATAATTTTATCCCAGCTGTACCATCCTTCTTTTGCCTGAGCAAGTGACTTTAAAACCATCTGGATTCCTGCCAAAGCCTGAAGTGAAAAATTTACTGACTGATATCACACCAGAAACAGCATTTACAGAATGCAAACTGAAGAGGTCAAGTTAAGGAGGGAAATTTTATAGGCAGCTTCTAGAGATGCTTCTAATGCCTGAACATTAGCAGTCTTTTTATCTAATTTTCTTCACAAATTAGTGGACATTATCCATTAACAGTGATGCATTTTCGAAAATACTGTGTGACCCTTTGCAGGAGCTGTGCTATTTTATATCAGGCAAAGAAAGCCTTACCAATTAAGTGATCTGTTTGATCAAAAAGAAAAAAAAAATTCCAAGCTATGCTCTTATTTAAATGTAACTATATAGTACTACCATGACCCATATCATAGATTATTGTATTATTTGTATAGTAGTTGTGCTTGAATGAAGCATTCTTCTAGGGAAGTGCAAGGGGAAACCTTTTGTTTCATTTCAAAATTCATCTTGTGGGGACCCCAATTCATTTCTTTAGTTTCAAAATGAAAAACTAAATTTTCCTTTGATGCATTTGCCATTAAAGTAAATGGAGAAACTGTTACAGCCTATATTGAGCTTCAGAATTGGGTTTTTTTAATCACATTATAATTCATGGGAAGGAATCATCAGAATGGGTAAAGAATTCCAAAGTACCTAGAAAGACTGTGAAAAGTTGCACCAAAAGGGGCATGAATAGCCTATAGCTCTATAAAGGGGCAAGGTGGAACCAGCATTGGCAGAAGTTCTCCAAATCACTATGAGAGGAGCAGAAAAGCAGTAAAAGTAGGAATAACACTGCAAAGCTCCAAAGGAGGGCACCAGGAACAGTGACAAGAACTCTTGATGGCATCTCAAGTGGCAAATTAGCACCAAAAGTGTTCTTAGCATCCTAAAGCATTGTGGAGGGGGGAACAAAGCAGAAACAATTACAGAAAACTCCCCAATGCAGCCACTGCTAAAAAGGCCAAGTAACACAAAGAGTGTCTTCAAGACACCAAAGATCATGAGAGGTGAAGAGCAGCCTCTTAGACAGGCAAGAACAACTCAAGGTGTAAGGTCTGATATACAACAGCAAGGCACAGTGGCAAAGAGAAATCCAAGATGTAAGGTCTGGGCAGGGAAACAAGACTGGGTGGCACAAAGACCCCCAAGGTGCCTTGTTCCAAGGTGGAATTTTGAGTTTTTTAAAAATGGGCTTTTCAAATGAAACTGATATCACATTCAGAACATGAAAATTAGATTCACAAATGAGTGAGGTTAGCTTTTATTTTAAGTTGTGAAGTTGTTTGGATATTTTTTTAAGGAACGTTTCCCCATATTTTTCAGCAGAATCTGGCTGTTCCATTTCTTATTTTCTGGCTTTGTATGAGTTCTTTTACTACTCTAGCTGTTATGATATTCAGTAAATTGTTTTTCTTGAACATTTTTTCTCTCAGCCCAGTAAAATCAACCATGAAATAGGGTAGGAGAACCAGGCTGAGATTGTTGATAGATTGGAGAAAAGGGTTGAAGAGGTGCCATGTCATGGTAGTGAAACCTGTGTCTTTTTTTGTTATTTTCAACTTTTATTTCTGGGAGAAAGGGGTTGAAGAGGTACCATGTCATGGTAGTGAAACCTGTGTCTTTTTTTGTTATTTTCAACTTTTATTTCTGGGACAAAACACCCTGGTATAATAAATCGAGAAGAAAGCAAGTATGGGTATAAAGAACATCCCAAGGCTCCAAAAGGGTGCACCAACAAAATTATGGCAGATTGGCATGTGGCAGCAAGTCCCATATGGCAGTATGTTAGTTGGGCAGGAGGATATGAGGCAGAAAGTTCATAGTAGGAGAGGAATTTGTTTCTTTTCTCTCTTTTCACAATTTTTGTTTTGAGAACAAAACACCAGAGAAATCAACAAGCAAACAGGGTGGGAAAACCAGGCTGAGATCATTGTAGAGAGATTAGAACAAAATAGTAACCACAAAATTGGTGGAAAAGAAGGAGAAAGATTTAAACAATGTTTTACTTTTTTTCTAGGGAAAAACAAACACTCCAAGTACAATCAAGAAACAAACAGGAAACTAAAAAACTCCCATGAACATAATTAGGCAATGGCATAGCAGGTAAGTAGAGCAGTAGCAATGGTGCTATTAGAGGTATAAGTAGGCATCAGGCAGCAAGTCCTCTATGGTGGAACTAGAGGTGTGACATGTGTTGTGTCTTCCTGACTGATACATTTAAACCACTCAGAACATGTAAATGGATTCTCTCCTCCATGTTTCCTGTTCTGTCTGTATTTCTTCCTTAAGACTGAAGTTACTTATAGATAAACCACCCCAATTTAATCAACAAACAAATAGGGTGGAAGAAACAGGCTAGGATTATTGCAGAGGGGTTAGAACAAAAGAAAGAATTGTAAAATTGATGGAGGCGAGGAGAATCTTTTTTCTAAATGTGTTACTTATTTTTTCTGGGAAAAACAAATACCAGTACAACAAAGAAACAAGCAACTGCAAACAGAATGGAAATACCAAAACTAAATCCTTTGAAGTAAATAAATTGTGGCGTTCTGCTCCTTGAAGAATCGTTTGAAAGTAGAATACTTCTGTATAGATTCTTTTGGGCATTGCAGATTAAATTGTTTTTCTTTTTTCACAAAGAACTGGATCAACAGTAGACTTCTTGTTAGTGAAACTTAGGTCCAGTTGTGACTCTTGAAATATATATATTGTTTTAATTGCAAGAAAAAAAATTTCAAAAAAGTAATAAGTGAATAGCACTCAGTGGCCAATGACTCCACAGCATAAATTAAGGACATGAGCCAAAAGATCAGTTTTATGCAGTCCTGTGCTATTTTATGAGGGCCACATACTATAAACATCTTCCTTGCACTATAGGAATGCTGGTATCATTCAATAGGAGTAGAATTTTGTATTATATGCATTATTACTTTTTTCACGTTTAAGTTTTTTTTGATCTAGTATTGGTACTAGGGTTATGACAGCTAAACATAAGGCAGAAATCCCCCTATGCTGGCACTAGGGATATGGCAGCTAGACATCAGGCAACAAGTTGTCTATGCTGATAATAGGTGTATCAGTATTTTAAGTAAGCAGAACCCAAAGATGAATATAAAAAACTAATCTGTAGTGATATCAATTCACCATAGAAAAAAAAATGCTCCAACTGAGATAAGCCTTATATGGATGACCCTCAATGGTGAATTGATAACACTAAAGATACTAGGGGTATGGCAGCTAGATATGAGCCAGCATTTCCTTTACATGCTCTGCTTTTATATGATAAATTTACACAAAGGGTATATAAATACAACTCTCTATAATCTTGTCATGAAATACACAAACTGTAGAGAGCCAAAATCTGTATACAAATCATACAAAGTTTATTGCAAACCCTACCCATATATACCTACATAGACATTAAAACTAAGCTAGCACACTCACACATTCACATCCACAAATTAAAAAATATGTATTTTTTTGAGATACAAAAACAGTACAAATATGCATTGCATTGTTATTACATATAGATTTTACAAATGCCCATAATATATCATATTTAATCAATTGCCTATATTATATATTGCCAACATTAAATAGAGTCATTTGTTCAATATGTCCTGTGTCCACAGGACACAGGACACAGGACACAGGACACAGGACACAGGACATATTGAACAAATGACTCTATTTAATGTTGGCAATATATAATATAGGCAATTGATTAAATATGATATATTATGGGCATTTGTAAAATCTATATGTAATAACAATGCAATGCATATTTGTACTGTTTTTGTATCTCAAAAAAATACATATTTTTTAATTTGTGGATGTGAATGTGTGAGTGTGCTAGCTTAGTTTTAATGTCTATGTAGGTATATATGGGTAGGGTTTGCAATAAACTTTGTATGATTTGTATACTGCTTTTATATGAGGCATTTTGTCACTGGGGGTTTGGATATTAAAATGATTTTATGTTTCTCAGTGATACCATAATGGACTGTATTCCCATTGACTATGCCATACCAATGTGTGTATGTGGGGAACCAAACAACACTGCACTGAGTATCACACTGTGTGCATTAGTTTTGGTACTGCTGTGCTTAGTGAAATACTCTATAGCACAGCCTGATATACTTCAGTCTCTGCAGTGTGCTTAGTGATTACCTAGTACCCACTACTCATACTACCCAGGCAGAGACAAAATCAGTAGCAGCCAAAACAAAGACTGACCCAGAGCTTCTGGAACAGTGTCTGACTGACTTTCTCTACTGACTACCACAATGACAGACTAAAATGGTCAGCAGCCAAAAGTTTTTTGAGATAAGTTTACTAGGAACTCAGAGTACAAAAAGCATCCCCCACATATAATACCTTCAGAAGGAATACACACCAATTCTCAGACATGCTCAGTCTTCAAGATCAGTGCCACTGGAGCGAATGTGCAGCAATTGGTTAGATTGGAAAAATGCTTTACTGCAATATGTTGTCTCTGTCTCCTTGACTACATGTATGTCCTATGCTTGTCTACTGGTTGGCTGCTCTATACTTTATCAGTTCCTAACCTTATGCCTTTTGCTCTCCCATTGATTTCTATCAGGCCATTGACTTTAATGGCACATAGAAATCATTAATTTCAAAATGAATGAAATGAATAGGATTTTTTTTAAATTTGGGGTTTCTTTCTATTCATTTTGAGGGCCGTCAAAAGAAACAAATTGGACCAAATTCATTTTGGGATACCCATTTGTTTTAAATGAATGCACATCCATCCCTATGTTGTTCATATCTTGCATATTCTTGAGAATGTCAGTTTCCAGAAGAAGAAAGCAAGCCCTAAACTGATTCAATTCATGAAAATATATTTCCTTTGAGAAAAGTTAAGAACTAGATTTTCTGATTAGATTCAGTGCTAGCAAAAGGAGTCACATATTTCATTATAGTTAGTGAAATGCTAAGAGAAATTAGGGAAGCTAAGCAAATTGGTAGTGTGGTAATAATGGGAGATTTCAATTACCCCAATATTGACTGGGTAAATGTATTATTGGGACATGCTAGAGAGATAAAGTTCCTGGATGGGATAAATGACAGTTTTATGGAGCAATTGGTTCAGGAACCGATGAGAGAGAGAAAGTTTTTAGATCTAATTCTCAGTAGAGCACAGGATTTGGTGAGAGAGGTAATGGTGGTAGGGCCGCTTGGCAATAGTGATCATAATATGATCAACTTTGAATTAATGACTGGAAGGGGGACAGTAAGCAAATCCACGACTCTCATGCTAAACTTTCAAAAGGGAAACTGATAAAATGAGAAAAATAGAAAAAAAAACTGAAAGGAGCAGCTACAAAGGTAAAAAGTGTGCAAGAGGCATGGTCATTGTTAAAAAATACCATCCTAGAAGCACAGACCAGATGTATTCCACACATTAAGAAAGGTGGAAGGAAGGCAAAATGATCACCGGCATGGTTAAAAGGTGAGGTGAAAGAAGCTATTTTAGCCAAAAGATCTTCATTCAAAAATTGGAATATGGATCCAACAGAAGAAAATAGGATAATGCATAAGTGCAAAACATTGTGTAAAACATTGATAAGACAGGCTGAGAGAGAAATTGAAAAGAATTTGGCCATAGAGGCAAAAAATCACAGTAAAAGCTTTTTAAAATATATCGAAAGCAGAAAGCCTGTGAGGGAGTCAGTTGGACTGTTAGATGATTGAGGGGTTAAAGGGGCACTTAGAGAATATAAGGCCATTATGGAAATATTAAACAATTTCTTTGCTTCAGTATTTACTAAAGAGGATATTGGGGAGATACTGGTACCGGAGAAGGTTTTCATGGGTAATGATTCAGATGGACTGAACCAAATCACGGTGAACCTAGATGTTGTAGGCCTGATTGACAAACTGAAGAGTAGTAATTCACCTGGACCAGGTGATATACACTCCAGGGTTCTGAAGGAACTAAAAAATGAAATTTCAGACCTATTAGTAAAAATTTGTAACCTATCATTAAAATCATCCATTGTACCTGAAAACTGGAGGGTGGCTAATGTAATCCCAATATTTAAAAATGGCTCCAGGGGTGATCCGGGAAACTACAGACCAGTTAGTCTGACTTCAGTGCCAGGATAAATAGTGGAAAGTGTTTAAATATCAAAATCACAGAACATATAGAAAGACATGGTTTAATGGAACAAAGTCAGCATGGCTTTACCCAAGGCAAGTCTTGCCTTGGGTAAAGCCTCACAAATCTACTTCACTTTTTTGAAGGAGTTAATAAACATGTAGATAAAGGTGAACCGGTAGATGTAGTGTACTTGGATTTTCAGAAGGTTTTTGACAAAATTCTTCATGAGAGGCTTTTAGGAAAATTAAAAAGTCGTGGGATAGGTGGCGATGTCCTTTCGTTGATTACAAACTGGCCAATAGGAAACAGAGAGTAGGATTAAATGGACAATTTTCTCAGTGGAAGGGAATGGGCAGTGGAGTGCCTCAGAGATTTGTATTGGGACCTGTACTTTTCAATATATTTATAAATGATCTGGAAAGGAATACGATGAGTGAGGTAATCAAATTTGCAGATAATACAAAATTATTCAGAGTAGTTAAATCACAAGTAGATTGTGATAAATTGTAGGAAGTACTTGTGAGACTGGAAAATTGGCCCTCCAAATGGCAGATGAAATTTAATGTGGATAAGTGCAAGGTGATGCTTATAGGGAAAAATAACCCATGTTATAGTTACACAATGTTAGTTTCCATAATAGGAGCTACTAGGGATGTGAATCGTTTTAGGACGATTAAAATTATCGTCCGATAATTTTAATATCGTCTTAAACCGTTATGGAACACAATACAATACAGATTCTAACGATTTATCGTTATAAATCGTTAGAATCGTGAGCCGGCACACTAAAACCCTCTAAAACCCACCCCCGACCCTTTAAATTAAATCCCCCACCCTCCCGAACCCCCCCCCAAATAACTTAAATAACCTGCGGGTCCAGCGGCGGTCCGGAACGGCAGCGGTCCGGAACGGGCTCCTGCTCTGAATCTTGTCGTCTTCAGCCGGCGCCATTTTCCAAAATGGCGCCGAAAAATGGCGGCGGCCATAGATGAAAAAGATTGGACGGCAGGAGGTCCTTCCGGACCCCCGCTGGACTTTTGGCAAGTCTCGTGGGGGTCAGGAGGCCCCCCACAAGCTGGCCAAAAGTTCCTGGAGGTCCAGCGGGGGTCAGGGAGCGATTTCCCGCCGCGAATCGTTTTCGTACGGAAATTGGCGCCGGCCATACGCGTATGGCCGGCGCCATTTTCCGTACGGAAAATGGCGCCGGCAGGAGATCGACTGCAGGAGGTCGTTCAGCGAGGGTTCCGGCGCCTCGCTGAACGACCTCCTGCAGTCGATCTCCTGCCGGCGCCATTTTCCGTATGAAAACGATTCGCGGCGGGAAATCGCTCCCTGACCCCCGCTGGACCTCCAGGAACTTTTGGCCAGCTTGTGGGGGGCCTCCTGACCCCCACGAGACTTGCCAAAAGTCCAGCGGGGGTCCGGAAGGACCTCCTGCCGTCCAATCTTTTTCGTCTATGGCCGCCGCCATTTTTCGGCGCCATTTTGGAAAATGGCGCCGGCTGAAGACGACAAGATTCAGAGCAGGAGCCCGTTCCGGACCGCTGCCGTTCCGGACCGCCGCTGGACCCGCAGGTTATTTAAGTTATTTGGGGGGGGGGGGTTCGGGAGGGTGGGGGATTTAATTTAAAGGGTCGGGGGTGGGTTTTAGGGGGTTTTAATGTGCCGGTTTTTCGATTTTTCGATTTTTCACGATTTTTAACGATTTTTCACGATATTTTACCCCCCCCAAACGGCAACAATACGATTCCCTCCCCCTCCCAGCCGAAATTGATCGTTAAGACGATCGAGGACACGATTCACATCCCTAGGAGCTACCACCCATGAAAGAGATCTAGACATCATAGTGGATAACACATTGAAATCGTCAGTTCAGTGTGCTGCAGCAGTCAAAAAAGCAAACAGAATATTGGGAATTATTAGAAAGGGAATGGTGAATAAAACGGAAAATGTCATATTGCCTCTGTATCGCTCCATGGTGAGATTGTACCTTGAAAACTGTGTACAATTCTGGTTGCCGCATCTCAAAAAAGATATAATTGCGATGGAGAAGGTACAGAGAAGGGCTACCATAATGATAAAGGGGATAGAACAGCTCCCCTATGAGGAAAGACTAAAAAGGTTAGGACTTTTCAGCTTGGAGAAGAGACAGCTGAGGTGGGATATGAATCGTTTTTTGACGATTTAAAATATCGTCCGATATATTTTAAATCGTCAAAAATCATTAGGGCCACGATACAATACCAATTCCCCCAATTTATCGTCAAAAAATCGTAAATCGGGGGAAGGGGGAGGGCAGGAAAACCGGCACACTAAAACACCCTAAAACCCACCCCCGACCCTTTAAATTAAATCCCCCACCCTCCCGAACCCCCCCCCCAAATGCCTTAAATTACCTGGGGGTCCAGCGGCACACTAAAATACGGCACACTAAAACCCCCTAAAACCCACCCTGACCCTTTAAATTAAATCCCCCACCCTCCCGAAACCCCCCCCCCGAGGGTTCCGGACCCCCGCTGAACGACCTCCTGAAGTTGATCTCCTGCTGGCGCCGTTTTCCGTACGGAAAACGATTTGCGACAGGAAATTGCTCCCGGACCCCCGCTGGACCCCCAGGAACTTTTGGCCAGCTTGGGGGGGCCTCCTGACCCCCACAAGACTTGCCAAAATCCAGCGGGGGTCCGGAACGACCTCCTGCATCGAATCGTTTTGGTCTATGGCCGCCGCCATTTTGTGGCGGCCATTTTGCAAAATGGCGCCGGCTGAAGACTACATGATTTAGTGTGCCGCTTTTCCTGCTCTCCCCCTTCCCCCGATTTAGCTACGGACCGCCGCTACGGAGGTAATTTAAGGCTACGGACCCCCAGGTAATTTAAGGCATTTTGGGGAGGGTGGGGGATTTAATTTAAAGGGTCGGGGTGGGTTTTAGGGGGTTTTAGTGTGCCGTGTTTTAGTGTGCCGCTGGACCCCCAGGTAATTTAAGGCATTTGGGGGGGGTTTGGGAGGGTGGGGGATTTAATTTAAAGGGTCGAGGGTGGGTTTTAGGGGGGTTTTAGTGTGCCGGCTCACGATTTTAACGATTTTCACGATACTTTACACACCCAAACGGCAACAATACGATTCCCTCCCCCTCCCAGCCGAAATCGATCGTTAAGACGATCGAGGACACGATTCACATCTCTAACCTGAACTAATACTGCCCTCAAATATAAAAGTCATCTTAAGTAGGTTGAGAGGGTGCAGTATGTCTGGCCTGGATGAAGTCCTGCAGTTGCCCAGGGTCAAATAAAACATATCTTATAGCATTAAATAGCACAATACATTTACATGGGTTTCTCACAACAAATGAGGCACCTAGAGCTAACACCTCAGGACTCATAACAAGCAATTTTTCCTGCACTCTTGAGGAGCTCTAGCTAAATCTGGAAAAATCCAGATTTTCTCCCCCTTAAACATGACTTCTCAATCATGGAAGAACAAACGAAGAATATTGTCACGATCTTATAAAAACACAAAAGAGATCAACAGGGTGTCTTTGTTGTGATATTGTAATGTTGAATTCTCTAAAAAATCAGTTAGATTCAGAGAGACATCTTGCTGTGATCTATCTAAATTCTTCATATTTGATGGCAAATATAAGATTTTTTGAATGGGGAGTGAGCAGATTCTGAATTAGCAAAATGTATTTTATGTATAATTTAAACGTCTCTATGGGAGAGATTAAAGGAGCTTGAGGAAAATTCAAAAGGTGCAGGTTCATATTGTATACCTTTCCTCTAAATCACATCAAATCTTCACTGATGTGTACTGTGCTGTTCGTACCTCTGATTGTGCATGTAAAACTGCCTCCCAAACCCTCGATGAATACCAAAACTGTTGCACTGGAGGTGGACCCTTGGCCTGGTGCAGGATTGGTACGGCCCTCTGGTCGGACCCAGAGAGCGCCTGCCACCAGGAAGTGGAGCACACGAGGAGACAGAGGCTAGCTGGAGCTTCTCCAATAACAGTCCGGGGTTTCCGCAGGTTGAGCCCTTGGGTACCTGGACCTCCTGGACTTAGGTGGGCCTCGGATGGTCTCCCGGAGAGGTAGCGGAGGGGTATGCCCACCACGAGCAAGGGTGCACTGCTGATGCAGAGAGGATGGACTAGACCCGAACTGGAAGCTCCAGAGACCTCAGGGAGGTAACAGTTCAGGAAGGTTCTCTGGGTGAGACAGGTACGCCTGCGGATCTAGTCAGGTGGAAGCCATGGGTAGATTCCAAGCAGGTTGATCTGGTAGTCACAGTAGGCCAGAAGAGAGTATCCGAGTGAAGCGCAAGGGTCAGATCCAGAGTATCAGTCCAGGAGAGGTCAGCCAAAGCAGGGGTCAATACCAAGGTCAGTCTGAGAGTAGTCAAGGCAAGCGAGGGTCAGTTCCAGGCAGCAGATGAAGAATGGTCAGGCAGGCAGAGGTCAGTTCCAGGCAGTAGACAAGAGAATGGTCAGGCAGGCAGGTCAGTACCTGCCTGCCTGCCAGGCAGTACCTGGCCTGCCTGCCAGATAGTACCTGCCTGCCTGCCAGATAGTACCTGCCTGCCTGCCAGATAGTACCTCTTCGGACCGAGAACAGTCCGAAGAGGTACTATCTGAGAAGGACACAGGAACACAGACTCAGGAACAAGGAGATGCTGGAACAAGGAAACTCTAGACAAGGAAAGGCAAACTACTACACCAACGGTGTCAACCCGATTGCCAAGGCGAGGTCCTGGGGAACAGGGCCCCGCTTATATACCGGAGTTAGGTGATGTCATCGACCTGTGCTGCGAAGCTGGTTCCCGCTCTTGGCCCTTTAAATGGCCTAGGGGCGGGGCCGGCATAGGAGCTGACACTGCCCCCAGCGTGGAGCTAGGCCCGAGGTGGAGGGCCTATGGGACATTGCCGTGGGACACCGTGGATGGGTGGTGCTGACAGTGGCAGCGGAAGAGGATAACTCAGGACCCCCTAGTGCAGGAGCAAGGAGAGCAGGGCCGGGCACAGGTCTAGCGCGGATGGGACGCGCAACAAAAAAACCTCACCTCCTAAAGTGGTATAAATATTTTACTTATATGAGAACCTTATAAAGAGTCTCTCTCTCTCTTTCTCTCTCTCTCCACTTTGTATCCTGCAATGTAAAAATATCACAGAGTGTCATAAATATAACATGCGTTGCAGAAAATACCTATGTGAACAATAAAATAGTGCATGTTGCTGTATCTCAAAAATTACTCAAATCACACCCCTTTTTTATTATGGGTGTTATTCATGCAAAATAGCAAAATGATGAATCTAGGTCTAAGACACATTGAAGATTGGATTATGGGGATGAACTTTTACACTCCCCTGGAAATGGAAAAGAGTTTGGTGAGGCCTAAGGTGTTATGGTTCATCCTGCATTGTTCATGCTTGGCTTTACTAAAGTCTCTTCAGCAAAATATCCTCTTAACTCCAACAATTAAAATTTCACAATGGTGTTGTCTGAAGAGGGGGTGCATTCTACTCTATCCAGAGGTGTGCAAGCAGTTTAATATCTCTCTGAGACCTAGTTTTTCCTATCTTCAGTTGAGACACTTCATGCATTCACTACATCTTGAGGCCTTGGAAGGAGACAGTGAGAGGTAATGCTAGAGATTTTTGATCTGGAAGATCCTAGCCATCACTCTATTTCTTTCTGGTATAAAATCTTAGAGAAATTGCAAATGGGACCCAGTTTTGAGAAAATAGCTAGGGATTGGAGTAGAGTATAGAACTGCCTGTGCAATCTCTTTTTAGAGCCTTGGTGGGAGCTAAATCTCTCACACACAGTGCTTCCTTGAGGGAAACTCAATATAAATTTATTTTTTGCTCCCAGATTCAAACATTTAAGAGTAATTTGGTGGCAATGAGTCTGTGCATGAAGTGTGGTCAGGATTCGGGAACATTGGTTCATAGTTTTTAGAATTGTTCCCTGATACAAAAGTATTGGAAAACAGTGCAAAGATATATTTGGGAAGTATTGGGGGTAACATTGGCTCTTGATGCAAGAGTATTGCTGTTTGATGATATGAGAAAATATACCTTTCCATCTAGATATACAAGGTTTTGTGTAGGAAAGTACTACTGTTAGCAAAGAAATGTATTTTACAAAAGAAGACAATGGAGGAGATGACCAGTCTAGGGCAATTAAGGAATATGGTTTTTCAGACATGTCAGCTAGTAAAATATATCTAACAAATGGATATGAATAAGAGATATAAGACCTTTTTGAAAATTTGGGACTTATACTTGCAATTTATATCACCTGATGACAGAAGCTTGATATTAAATGACTTCACTCATTGAGTTTTAGAAATGTTGGCTAAAGTTATTTGGGTATTTTGTTAATTGAGTAACTCTACTTATCCACTTGGGATTGGATGGAGAAGGGGAAGGGTAGAGTGGGTTGGGAAGACTTGAGCCAATTCTGTTTGGGTTGTTATTAAAGTACATTATGTGCTACCTGGACTGAGAAGTATTCACCAGTTCTGGGCTTTCTTTATGTGCATCATTCTACATATGCTCAATACAAATAATTTAAACATAAAAATCCCTCGACTTATGTGGTAGAAGCAGGGTTTGCATGCATGTGTGCAACCACTTAAAATTTGGTGTACATGTGCATGCGGCCAGACTATTTCATAACATGTGTGCATATATGCGCAGAAGTTATAAAATAGCCACATCCCTGGGCATTGGCCAACATATGAGCGCAAATGTGCACCCACATGCCAGTTTGAAAGTTATCAGTTTAGGGTCTGATTTACTAATGGTGTTTTCCATTCTGTGTCTTTGGAAAACAGGATTGGAAAAATATACTCTATTCTGTACACACAATTTCCAAGGCATTCTTCACCTCTAGCAAGTACCAGGCATGAAATACACTTGCCATATAAATACATTGTGGACCATCTTTCTACTAATTTATTTTAAAGGTGGTGGGTGGCTGAACTAAATGGTGTGTGCATTCTCTTGTCTTTCAATTGAACCTCCCCCATTAAAATCTATCCTAATCCTCTACTCACCCCATCCCAATGCAGGCTTCAGTTCCCTCCTTCACCAAACTGCAGTAATTTCCCTCCCCACCCATTCACCACCACTGTTCTCTTTCCTCCAAATACATCCACACTCTTTCATCCACCTGCTAATTCTCCTTTTCTCCCTCCCTGCTTTTCTCACACCCTTTCCAACTACTTCATGTCTCTCACCTCCAGCCCTCTTAATGCTGCTCCTCTACTTACCTCTCCAACCTCTGGCGCTATAACATTGTTTCTATCCTCTGGGTCTCCCATCAGAGCCAAAGACTCTGCCTCCTCCAACATGTCCTGATTGAAGCCAAAGATGCAGCCTCCTCCTCTGATCACCTAGCCCCTGTAATTCTTCTGCTGGTGGGGTCTAAGGAACCTTTCTAACCACTCTGTTCCAGCTGTGTGTAACACATATTTTTGATTAACAGGGTCTGGAGAACCCCACAAATCATGCTGTTCCTGCCCCATTTCCTCCTGTTGCTGGTGTATATATTTCTAAAATTAGGCCCCTGACATTTCCATTATTTTCTTAACTTTCTGATACTAGGAAAGTTAGGCATTTAAGTTTCTGCTTATGCAAAGATGAATGGTCTGTTACATGAGGCATTCTTGATGTACTTACCGTAAAGAATATGAAAAGAGCTTCGTAAAAGGCCCTTAGTATATGAAGTCCTCATGGTGGCACTTCTAGAAAAAAAACTGTAAAAGGTAAATTTCAAAAGATGCGTGTATAAAAGATAGTATGTGTGTAGGGAAAATAGCATATATGCGAGTGTATGCTATTTTACAACCCACAACATACATGTGAAAATCAGTGTCCATGGGCAAATTTGTGTCTATGAAAAAGGGGCAGGGCAGGGGTATTCCAGAGAGGGGCCAACATTTATGAGCATATGTTGCTATTTTGTAGCCTGTCAAAGTGATGCACATAAGACAAGTGGATAGCAGTGAGCTCTGGCAGAAAAAGGCCCGTGATGAAGAGACACCCACTCTCCCCAATGCTACCCCTACATAATGCTTTTTCTGCATTGGAGAATGAAGAAACCTCAGCAATAAATACTGAAGTGATCTCTAAAAGTGAAGTCACCATTTGCACACAGAAGCCCTGCAACAGAATCAAATATCATAAAAGAAAGCTGCTTCTGCTGGGAGACTTGCTCACATCAGGGGAACCAATTTGGGAGCACATTTTGATGATGACACAATAGTTAAATGCATTCCAGGATCCTCAGCTTTAGAATTGCAAACCAGATAGTCGAAGACATTGAAGAAGAAAGTAGGAACTTTGATATCAGTGATATCATCCATCTGGGGACCACTGACCTCAATAGAAATGGTATCCATGAAGTACAAAAATATTTCCTAAATCTAGGAAAGGTGATAAGACACACTGCAAAAACTATTGCCTTTTCAGAAGTATTACCTGTGCATGAAAAAGGAAATGAGAAGCTGTGCCGAATAGATAATTTCAATTCCTGGCTCAAAACCTGGTGTACAGAAAGTGGTTTTGGATACATTGGAGGCTGGGGTCGTGTACGGAGCAGTAAAAGGCTATATGGTAAGGATGGTCTACATCTGTCTGTAGCAGGAAGGAGGATGCTAAATGAGAAATTCATATCATAGACAATTAAACTAAAGAATGGGGGTGGCAGGAGATGGCCAATAAAACTGACATGTTACCCACAAGCAACACAGGACATGGGAGGAGAAAATAACAAAATTAATCAGCTCAAGAAAGCTGAAAAGGTGCCTAGGAAGTACAACAAATCAAGGGATTGGAAAGCTCTTCTCCAATCACTCGACACCAGTCCCATTTCCAGGGATCTATTGAACAAGTCAGGCAGCAGACCCATCAGTACATCTCTGAGCTCCCTCAATATCCTGAGATGGACCTCATCTGGTCCCATAGTCTTGTCCATTTTCAGTTTTCCTAGCTCTTCCCATACATTATGTTCTATAAAAAGAGTTTCTTCTATCTCATCTCCTCCTACGGTCTTGTCAACTAGCAACAGTCCTTCTCCAGGGCCTTCTTTAGTGAACACCAAACTGAAGTCTTTGTTTAATATTTCTGCCATTTCTTCATCTCTCTCCACACAGGGCTCCTTGTCACCTTTCAATTTCACTATACCACTTTGGGCCTCCCTTCTTTCTCTGATATATCTGAAAAATGTTTTGTGGCCTCTATTTACTTTTTGGGCAATTCTTTTTTCCATTTGACTTTTTGCTTTCTTGATTTCTTTCTTCATCTTCCTCAGTTTTAATATATATTCTTCCTTGTGTTATTTTTTTGAGATCCTGTACACTTCTTGAATGCTGTTCTTTCTGCCTTAATTTTTTCAGCTACCTCCTTAGAGAACCAGATCAGTTTCTTTTTCCTCTTACTCTTCTTTACTTTCCTAACATATAGATTTGTTACCTTTGTAATAGCTCCTTTTAATTTGGCCCATTGTTGTTCCACCTCATCCATTTTCTACCAGTCTTCCAGTTCTTCTCCAGGTACGTCCCCATTTTTACAAAGTCTGTATTTGTGGAATTCAAAACACGGGTCTTTGTGTGACTTCTCTGTATCCTATTTGCGATATCGACCCATACTGTCTGATGATCACTACAGCTCAGTGAACCCCTACCTGAACATCAGAGACATTATCCCCATTAGTAAGAACTAGATCAAGTATCATACCCTCCCTCCTGGGTTCCATTACAATTTGTTTGAGCAGAGCACCTTGAAGAGCAACCACTATCTCTCTACCTTTTGTAGATTTTGCAGAAGGGATGCTCTAATCCACATCCAGAAGATTAAAATCTCTGAGTAACACTTCTCCCTTCTTTCCCAATGTTTGGATGTCCTCGATCAGGTCTCTGTCCAGTTCATCCATTTGGATTGGAGGCCTATAGATCACACCAGTAAAAATGGAAGCACCATCTTCTCATTTTAAGATGGTCCATAATAATTCTTCTTTATCCCATGTCCCTTGCAATTCAGTTGCTTGGATATTGTTTTTGACATAAATAGCTACTCCTCCCCCTTTTCTGTCTTCTCTGTCCTTCCTTAACAAGTTATAGCCCAGGATGGCCACATCCCAATCATGATTCTAAGTGAACCAGGTCTCCATAATAGCAATAATGTCCAAATCCACCTCCACCATTAAGGCCTGCAGGTCTGGGATTTTATTGCTCAAACTATAAGCAATTGTAGTCATAGCTTTCCAGCTGCTCTTCCTAGTGATCTTTTCTATTTTTTCTGATTGATTTTTGTTACTTTGTTTTCCCACTTCCTGAATTGCTTGGGGGTGACAGTCCAATTTCACTAGCCACTTCCTGCCACCCCCACTCCCTAGTTGAAATGCCTGATAATTTATGATCTGAATTTTTCCTTAGCATCCTCTTTCCTGCCACAGACAAATGTAGGCCATCCTTACCATATAATCTTTTCTGGCTCCATACCCAGCCCCAGTCTCCAATGTATCTCATTAGGTATAATCCAAAGTACAAAAATCCAAGCCAAAAACAGTTCTTACAATTTCACAGGCAACCAAAAGTGTTAGCACAAATCCTTTTGCTGCTTAAGTACTGTTCTACAACAATAGGATTCTATAGAAGGTCTTCCCAAAAAAACATTTATCTGTTCAGCTCCCCAAAAGAAAAAACTACAGTATCCCCCCCCCCCCCCTCATTCACTACTGTCAGGCTTGAAAAAGTCAGTCATCTCTGCAATTTCTGGGTTAGATTCCTCCTTCATTTCCACCTTTTACCAGTCATACAGGAGAGCACTCTCTGCTGCAGATCCAAAAGATAGAGCCCAGTGCTTTGGCTGCTCTCCTTGAATCTCTTAACACCTCAAACTCTGACTTAACTCAGTGCCGAGTGCTGAGATTCGCAGAGTCTTATACAGCATAAGATCTGCTTATCTGGAAAGTAATTTCTGAAGAGTTTTGAACTTGGTATTCTGTATCTGGACTTTTCTATTTCCACTGCAGACTTTGTTTTGTATTCTGAAACTAGTTATTTTACCAGTAAATGGGGTTTTTTTCTTTTTGGAGCACCAACACATGCAAGGACAATGTTTTTAAGATAACTTCTGCTCAGTTTGTTCTTGCAGGTATATCCTGCCTCCATTCCAAGGGACCCAGAGAACCTTTTCCCCCATCTTGATTGAGGGAAAGTAGTGCTTTCCAGGGCTGGGAAAGTGACCCCTGATAAAGTGGGAAGGGTATTACAAATACACATACATTTATCCAAAGTAATTGAGAAAATGGGCTGTGATATTCTATATGTGATATTTTATGGGCTGAATTAGAGAATTTAAATATTAGTTGGGAAGAGATAATTGTCAGAGTCTAGTATTGTAATCCAATAAACCTCCTAGTTGGGGTCACAACTTTAAGCCAGTATTAATTACAAATATTATTTGAAGATTCTCATTTGTCTTCTATATATGTAATAATTTTAGCTGTTTGTTTATGTACCTGTAGATGCCTGAAAATATAATTGGACATTGTCCTGTTTTCAAAAGCAACTTTTGCAACAATGAATCACAAATTATCATGCACTCACCGTAAGCTGTCTCAGAACTTTCACCTCAACTCACACATAAATAATGTCGTTTTACAGGAATGAATTCCTGCACAATACACTTTAATAATCAAACAATCAAAACATATCCCAATAGAGCATTCCTTTCCAGAAAATATCCACAAGTGCTTGACTAAATTAAATGCAAGTAGCGCTAAATTGTTATCTGTGTGTGGATGCCTTTCTATGCCTATATTCTCCTCTCATAATTTCTTCTCCAAGGTTACTCACTCTCTGACTTTTTCTGACACAACAGACAGGAAGTTTGTATTATACAGATAATGGAAAACCTATAGTTTCCTAAGTGGACATGAACAATAATCATTGTCACATAAGGATAATTGTTATACACCACTGATTATGCACTATAGTATTAATGTGAGTGAAAAGGCCTTGGAAAAGTCAGAGCATAAATCAGGGATTGTTATATAGAAATACCGAAAATGACTACAGATAGAAAAGTTGTAACATAGTCACAGTGAAAGACAAAATGTTGGAACAGAAAAATATGGAAAATGTCTATTTTCACAACATGTTTCATCATAGAATTTAATGGGAAGATTTTTAACAAAGTAGGCAAATTCCCCTTCTTTTATATATTTCTAACCAGCAAAAGGTGAGTATTACATTTTCTAACTTTCATGAAGAAATTATCCTATTAAAGTATAAGGAAAATATTTGTATAAACAAACATTTTGGAGTATATTTATAAAACTATTTTCAAAATGTAAATTTGGAAAGGGAGATTCACAAGAGAAAGGAAATTCCATTCTTCCCTGAACATCTTATTTTCCAATCCCTGGAAAAAGGAAACCCCAGGAGAAAATACCAAGAAACATATACATAAATATTGGGGGTCATTCATCAGATCACTTTAGGGCTTTATCTGTGTCAGGGCCCTAACAACCTCAATAACGCAATAATGCATCCTATAAATAACGCATCGTGAGATGCATATACAAATTTTAAAAACGTAGTCAAAAGGGAGGAGTTTGGGTGGAATTTATGAAAATGAGGGATGTTTAATGTTATGTGCAATAGCATAACACATGCAATTGTGGGATTTAATGCTGGAAATAAATATACCTTTTTTCTTGGTGTAATGCTGTGTCTTATGCCTCAAATGGGATTTATGATAAATATTACAAATCCCATTCTGGGAAGGGAGGGGGGAGAGAGGGAGAAAGCCTCTATCAAGGCACACCTCTCCAACACTGCCACTTCCACTGAAGCTCTCAGTGATGTCTCCAGCAGCTCAGTCTACTGCTGATTAAATCCATAACCTGTGGACTCAGACGAAAGACAGCTAGTTAAAGTGAGTGACCGTGCTAAGATGTTTTATGACGCTCACCATTCTCAAGCGCCTGTCTTCAAACCCGGTGACAAAGTCTGGTTATCTACCAAACATCTCAGACTGAAGTTACCCTCCACTCGTTTTGCTCCTCGTTACCTTGGACTATTTCCAATCCTCCAACGTCTTGGCAACATCAATTACAGTCTGAAGCTACCACCTGGACTAAACATCCACAACGCTTTTCACGTTTCACTCTTGAAACCTCTCATACTCAGTGAATTCTCTTCCAAGACTCAGGAACCACCTGCCATCAATGCAGAAGTTGACCTAGAATTTAAGGTCGAAGAGATTCTTGATGTCCAAAGACGAGGCAAAACACTTGAATACTTTATTTCTTGGGAAGGTTTTGGCCCCGAAGAAAACTCTTGGGAACCTCAGGCTAACATCCTTGATAAAGAGATGCTCCGTCAATTTCACCTCGCACATCCTTTGAAGCCTAAACCTGGTACCCGCAGAGGAGTCTGCCCTTTGAAGGGGGGTGCTGTTATGACTGTCACTGCCCAATGTCTCCACTCCGCCCTCCTTACCTCTTTTGCAACTCCTCCCGTGGTTGATGGATGTCTGGCTGCCACGGCGTCTGGCTGCCGCGGCGTCCTCTCCAGCGTCCCCGGTCCGGCTTGGGCACTGCATCCCGCCATGTTGTTCAGCTACCATAGGGCGCACGAGCCGCATGGCCCTGCTTCTTATGCTTTTTTTGGTGCGAACCACAGGGTTGTCCCCCTGTGATGATGTCACGCATCCCAGATACAAAAGCCTACTCTGTTTGCTAGCTAATAGAGTTAGCAAGGGTTGGGATTCCTTGCGGATGGGACTCACTCTCCGTACCTAGCTACTCTGCCTCTCCTTAATTGGACTTACTCTATCGGGGAACCCGCTCCTCGGGTTCCCCGATAGAGTCGCTGCTTAGAACTGGTACTCGCTCCTCCAGGGCCCATGTTCCTGGACTCGCTGCCAGAGCTCCACTTCTGCTTGGAAGATACCACTGCCTACACCATCAGTGAGTTACCAACTATTCCTCAGAGCTATTCCCTGGAGCTAGGTACTCGCTCTTCGAGGGCCTGCCTCTATTCCAGCTTCTTTGTTACCTTCCGGGAGAAACTGCTGTGTGAGTAATCCACCAACAAGTCTCGATACCAGAACTCTGTGTATGCTCCACTGTACTCACTATCTCAGTTTCTCTCCACTACAGCACAGCTATTGAGGGATTGCTGTTCCAGTGTCCTGAGGGACTACAAGCCCAGACGGGCTTCATCTGTACTCACTACTGCCACCTCTTGTGGCTCCTCAACTCTGTTTAATAAAAGATAATTCTGTGTTGTGTGTCCTGAAGCTGAGCCTGACCTGTGGCCCCTCACGGGAAACCCCCCCTGTGGGCGTGGTCAGCAGCCACAGTGTCCAAGGGCCCACCCAAAGCCTTACAAACAGTAAAAGATATATTGGGCCCTTCACTGTCCTTCGCCGCCTGGGATCCTTAACTTACAGCTTGAAGTTGCCTCCCTCAATGAAAATAAACAACATTTTCCACGTTTCACTCTTTAAACCACTCGTCCTCTCGGAGTTCTCTCACAAGACCCCTGATCCGCAACCTCTTGATACTGAAGAAGATATTGATGTGTTCTGCTATCTGATGGGAGGAGCAATCAGATAGGAGTTAGCAATCTGTTAGGAAAGCTCTGTGTTAGAGCTGGGAGTTAGCAATCTGTAATGAATGTCTGTGAGGAGTTAGCAATCTGATATAGTTGTGGGTGGATCCCTGGGCCAGTTGCAGATGACCACGCCCCTGGGAGGATATCCCAAGAGGGACCATCGGCTAGACTTGAGTATGGAGACAGACACACATTAGTTCTTTTATTAAACAGGTTTTTGAAACCACCAGAGGTGGCACTAGTGAGCTGATATGCCCGGCAGGGCTGTAGTCCCTCAGGTACTGGAACAGCGATCCAGGATGGCTGAGCTGTTGAGAAACTATAGAAAGTGAGTAGGCAGAGTAGGCAGAGTTCATGAACAGAACTAGATGACAAAACTCACATAAGGTCTCAAGGAAGCTCAGGTGCTGGAAAGATTTAGGCCCTTGAGGAGCGAGTACCTGGTTCCAGGGAAAGCTCTGAGAGAGTGATGGTAACTCACAATTGTTTGTAGCAGCGATAGCTTCCAAGCAGTAGAGAATCTTCAGAGTGTCGAGGAACATGGGCCCTTGAGGAGTGAGTACCGGTTCCTATCTGTAATCTGAAAGTAAAGAAAAAGAGCAAGGCTCCCGAGGAGCGGGTACCCCTGGTAAGTCTGAGGAGGCAGAGTAGCTTGGGAGGTGTAGCCAAAGCAATCCCCTTCCCCTTGCTAACTCAGATAGTGAAAATAGAGACCTTTAAATATTGGAAGCAGATGACATCATCTCAGGGGGATGCCCCTGAGGTTCGCGCTCTTGCTGGTACTTCAATCAGAGCACGTGCACACACGTGCCCTAGGTCTTGAGGCAACATGGCGGATCTCAATGTCGAGCCGGTCTGGGGACGCCGGAGGGAGACGGCATGGAGATGCTGCGGCATCCAGCCATCCATCGGACCCAGAGGGAGTCACCACAGAGGTAAAGAGGGCGGAGTGAGGACGTCAAGCAGCGATGGTCGCAACAGATATTGCATACAAAGTGGATGACATCTTGGATGTATGTAAAAGAGGAAAGCAGTGGGAATATCTCATTTCTTGGGAGGGATATGGACCTGAGGAGAACTGCTGGGAACCTGCTGTCAACATATTTGACAAAGACATGATACTTCGGTTCCACCACCCCCATCCTAGAAAGCCAAAACCCCCTGGGAGAGGCCCTAAGAAGGCGGATACTGTTGCATTCGTTGGTCACAGATGGCTGCAACCTTTGCTGCTCACCTCTTTTTGCCCTGCAGCTCCAAGTCTAGGGAGGATGGCCGCCTCGGCTTCTGCATGCCATCCTCCATTGTGTTCCTGGGAAGACACTGGCGTTCCCGGCAGCCATCTTACTTCTGGGTTGACCTAGGGCACGTGCGCGCCTGCCCCCAATTAACCACGTCATTGCGGGAACCTCGGGGGTGTCCCCACCGCATGACATCACTGCCTACATATATATAATCTCATCGGGCCAGCATACCATCAAGTTAGCAAGGATTCCTGTCCTGCTCACTTCTGCCATTCTGGGTCTTCTCTTCACTTTTCCTGTGCTCCTGTCTGAGTGATCTAGGCACCCACGCCTCGGGGGCCTTGCCGCACTCAGGGCTATCTGCTCCTCGGAGGGCCATCTCTACTTGCCTCACTTCTCTAACCCAGTGAGTCTCTTCCTGTTTCCACAGATGACGCTTCAGTGCTCCAGTACCATGGGCCTCCACGGTGCCTACCACTACAGCTGGCTACTCTGTTCAGAGTGAGTACTGGATCTGCTCAACTACTACCTCCTTCTTCTCTGTGTGGATTCTTGGGTTACCTTGCTCTGTGGACACTACCGGATCCACACTGTCTTGGGCAAACATCTACCACCAGTGTCCGGCCTACCCCGCTCTGTGGAGCACTGCCGGAGACAGCCTGCACAAGCTTTATCTAGAGGATGTTTTCTCCGGCTTACCCCACGCTGCAGGCCACTACCAGAGAAACCAGCTTTTTTTGGAGGGGGATTCTTGAGGAGATGGTTTATTTTGGTGGAATTCTTAGTGGAAAATGGGAAAAATAGATTTTTGGAAAGAAAAAATGGAAATGCAGGAGAGTGGGAGAAAATGGATAAATGCTGGGCAGAGGCGGAAAGGTATCAGGATCACCAAAGCATCATTTGTGGAGAGGTCTTATAAGTGGATTGGGACAGAAATGGACAGTGCAAGGACCCAATAGGATCTCCCTACAAATAAATAGGTGCTCGTTTCAATTTGTCCTGCTTCACAGAAGCAGCTAATCATCTCCATACCATCTTCTGTGCACTCATATGCTGTTAAGCCTGTCATTAAAATTTTTATTTAGTTCTCTCAGGTTTAAAACAAACATTATGTGACCCTTGATTTCTCATGAAACTTCACAGTTTCATTGGTAGATAGCTTGTTAAGTTATTTTCAGGTACATTAGGTATTTTCCATGTCCACAAAGAGCTTTCCCATCTAAGATCTAGATTTATCATTTTGCTATAAATATATAAAAAATAATGCCTGCGATACAAAAGGGGGTATCTTTAGGGTAATTTTCAAGACACTGCAGTGCCTTTTTGGGCTATGATAGGGAAAGAGAGAGAGAAACCACTTTGTAAGATAGTTATATAAGTAAACTCTTTATACCACTGTAAGAGGAGCAACTAGTAACTTGGGGTAAAGTTTTGGTGGTGGCCTAGGCTTTAGGGGCAATTTTACATGCATAGTCAGAGATTCGAACAGCCCAGTACACATCAGAGAAGATTTGATGTGATTGGAGTGATGACAAGTACATAAAGATGAGATTTGTAGATTGAACTCTCACCTAGCATGATTGCAGCTAGGTAGAGCGTGCATTAAACTTGGTCGAGAATACATTGTACAAATCTCATCTTTGTGTACCTTTTATCACTCCAAAACATATCAAATCTTCACTGCTGTGTGCTGTTCGTACCTCTGACTGTGCATGTAAAGCTGCCCGTCAAAACCTAGGCCACCACCAAAACCTCACCCTGAATTTCAGGTTGCCCCTCTTAGAGTGGAATGAAACCTTGGATAATATGGGTGCCTCCCTAGATGCTCTCTCTCTTTCTCCTTCCCCCCCAAAATAGGATTTGCAATTTTTATTGCAAATCCCATTTTGGGCATAACACCAGGACAAAAAAGTGTAGTTATTTCCGGCGTTAAATCCAGCGTTATGCTATTGCATGCAACGTTAAACACCCTTCATTTTTTATAAACTCTGGCCTTTTGACTAAATTTTAAATTTGCATATGCATCATTTATCACATACATTAGGGCCCTAACACCCACAATAAGGCCCAAACATGATTTGATAAATGAGCCTGTAAGTTTGTAGGTGATGTGAGGCAATGGTGGGTGAAGTGACTTGCCTAAAGTTACAAGGAGCATCAGGAGAATGTAAACCCTGGCCTCCCTGGTTCTCAGCCCATTGTTCTGACCACTGGCACTAAGATACTTCTAGATCGCAAAAATAGAGGTTCCGAATCTACTCCTGCCAGGTTTCATTTTTCTTATGTTAAAGAGCAAAAAGAATGGAAGGGCTGGTTCTATCCCTAGCAGCATGAAAGTGACAGGGATGAGCCAGCAGAATTCTTGTGCCAGTCTCTTCCTGCTGGCAGTGGGGGAGAGGAGAGGGGTGATCATGCTAGAGAGGTACAATCCTCATGAGGTTATCTGTGATGCTGGACTTGGAGAAAATCTGCATCGGAGGGGATAAATCTGTTTCACAATAGTAGAGTGGTGATTGTAGGTCTGAGAGGAAGAGATGCAAAGTAGATTTTGGGTTGTAGTAGGGCAGATAAGATGAAGAGCCTAGGATCAGAGTGAGGTAAGCAAGAGAACAACAGAAGAGAGAGAGAATGTGATGATGATGGAGAAGAGTTTGTGTATGTCATGTCTTCTGTCCAATCAAGTTCATCCAGCCTACTACTCTTTGAATTTGCTGCAGTAAGAGTTGAAGATTCTCATTAAAATGGAAAGCAAATGAAAAACTGTACCACGATACATCTCAGAACATAAGGAGATTTTTTAAGAAATCCAAAACAGGAGAAGAGAGTGAAATGGTATATTTATGCTGCAAATGGTGTAGCATCAGAATTGGCACCCAGTCTGACTAAATTAAAGAACATTTGGAGAGCAAATGGCATTTACAATTAAAAGAAGATGAGGAAAGTAGAAAAAAGCAAACACTAGAATCTGCATTCATACATGCACGGCAGAAAGAATGAGTTCAACATGATATAATATGATTATAAGCTTTGTGCTGCTTACACTCAAAAGTTTCACAACAAATACGTTCATTGACTGTTCTGTTCAGCAATATGATATCATTTTGGCTGGGACTGTATTAACACATCAAAAGTGTATATATCCTCAACCTTTGGTTTCATTTGAGTTTTGATAGATGAGGATTTACGAAGCAGTATGCTGTGGGTGTAGTTTACCAAGGGAAACAGAAAAAAGCTAGACTGTGTAAGTATCTGGTAATCCTTGAGGCCATAGAGCACATGAAGAAATCATTTCTCCCCTAATGTCAGCAGGGAATTTAAGTGCAAACTGTATAAGTGAACATGCAATGCTGCTGTCTGATCAAACCATTATGTTTTAATTTGCCGTATTTGCACTCTTAGAATAGCTCAAAACAAACTGACAGCATCCAGATTCTTAAAACAAAGCCTAGTTAGATTTTGTACAACTGCCCATTTTTTGCTTATTTGTTATTGTTAAGGTACAGGTTACTTCTTTCACAACAATCACTTGGAAGTGTAGACCCTGTTGTGTCTTAATATCTGGATAGCATAAAGTGCTTAAGTAAAAAGCACTAATTTAATATTTGTTATGTTGATGCCTCTCTCTGCACATTATACCCCATGCTTAAAATAATCTCTTGAAGCCAGGCAGATGATCAAAGCAAATCCCTGCATCCGCTCCTATTAGTTATTGCCACTACATTAATTTCTACTAAGTCATTTTTTTTTTTATTACTCGTAAAAGATATTGTCATCCAGATTTATTGAGAACTATTTCCTCATCTCTTGCAGTTGAACACCCAGCAAAAAACAGTCATGCAGGGCAACTTTCAGTTTGTGCACAGAAGTGTAAAATCCTGGAGGTCTTGTTTACCCACAGACCTTACACCAATTTTCAAAGGAAAAAAAATGTTCCCTTTGAAAACTGAGTCAGAAAAAGTACTCGTGTGGACCTGTACCTGTTATTTGTGCAGGTACTTTTCCAAGAAAATATTTGAGTGTGCTTCTGAAACTTCAAAAGTAGACGTGTTAAGTGCTTACTCCTCCTCAGCCCGGCCCCTGAGAATGCCTCTCCTATTGGGGCAGAAAGTTACAAATTACCCACAGAACTTTGTACCTTCTTTCTGTATGAGAAGATCTTTCTATAGAAAATAATATACATAGACTTGATAGTACAATATATACATGTTATTTTCTGATCCTTCCCAAAACATGTACTAGGAATATCTACCCTAAATACAGTTAAAACTATGCATGTTGTAGAACAATGTGAATACTTGTAGCCATAGAAACATTATAACAGAAAAAGACCATATGGCCCATCCAGTCTGCCCATCTGCCCAATTAATTTAGCAATATAATTCTCATCACTTTCTTTTAGATCCCCTGTATTTATCTCATGCTTTCTTCAATTCAGATATGTTTTTGTCCCCACCATTTCCATTGGGAGACTTCTACACATCCACCCCCCTCTCTGTAAAGGAATATTTCCTAACATTTCTTCTGAGTTTACCCCATTTCAACCTCATCTCATGATCCCTCATTCTAGAGCCTCCTTTCCCTCATTCTAGAGCCTCCTTTCCTGTGCATGGAAACCTCCGAGATATTTGAATGCCTCTATCGTATTTCCCCATCTCGCCTTTCCTCTAGGGTATACAGGTGGGTCTACACCAGGCCCTTCTACAGTGAACTCCCAAGAGAAATATTTCTTAAGCAATTTTGTTTTTCCCTCATCAGCCTCTACATATTCCTCCTCTTCACTTTTGAGACTTACAATGCCACTTTTGCACTTCCTGCTATCACTAACATATCTAAAAAAAAAAAAAAAAAGACTTGTCCCTCTGTTTACCATATTTGCTATTTTTTCTTTTATTTGTATTTTTACATTCTTGACTACTTTCCCAGCTTCTCTTAATTTTACCAGATATTGTCACCTGCTTTCCTCTTTCTGTGATCTCTTGTAGTTTATGAATGCTAGCCTTTTCTCCCTTAACTTTCCAGCTACTTCTTTAGAAAACCATAATGGTCTCTGTAATGTAATGCTTCAATGCTACCCCTAACATCTACTCAGAGTAGTCCTGTGGCCACTCGGAGGGTCCTCCTAAACACTGCCCAGGCCGGCCTGCACCTGCACATGTGCAGCTACACTAGCAAACTCCCACCTGCCAACTGGTTTCCTGCTTGTCTCTGGGCAAGCTCCCCACACACAAGCTATCTCCTGGCGGTTTCTAGGGACACTGAGACCCCTCCCAAACAAGAGTTACACAGCTCTTGAAATAAACTCACATACCAAATATACACACAATACCGGGATTACTAGTCAGTCCAGGACAGGCAGAGCTAACAAGCTAAGTTTATTAACAAAACGTAGGAGCAGTGAATATAAAAGATTTAATATTCAAACAGGAACAGATAAAACAGGATTATATAGTAAAAGGTAACTAAACACCTTACATTTCTTTACTAGTGACTGGGGAGGTGAGGAAAAAGGCTGCTCACAGGAACTGAACAAGGCCTCAGCATAGAACTCTATTCCTTCAGTACTTCCAGACAAGACTGGAAAGTTCCAGATAGAGATGTGAATTAGGGATGTGAATCATTTTTTGACGATTTAAAAAAATCGTCAGATATTTTTTAAATCATCAAAAATCGTTAAGAGTCGCGATACAATAGAATTTCCCCCAATTTATTGTGAAAAATCGTAAATCGGGGGAGGGGGAAGGGTGGGAAAACCGGCACACCAAAACAACCCCTACACCCACCCCGACCCCATAAAACTAATCCCTTACCTTTCCCCACCCTCCCGAACCCCCCCAAAACTTTTTACGAGTACCTGGTGGTCCAGTGGGGGCGCGGGGACCGATCTCCCGCTCTTGGACCATCAGCACCATTTTGGCTGCCACTCAAAAATGGCGCCGATGGCCCGATTAAAAAAAAAACCCCACCCGACCCTTTAAAAATGACCCCTTAGCTTCCCCCACCCTCCCAAGCGCCCCAAAACATTTTAAAATTACCTGGTGGTCTAGTGGTGGTCCCGGGAGTGATCTCCCGTTCTCGGGCCGTCGACTGCCACTCATAAAGATGGGGCCGATGGCCTTTTGTCCTTACCATGTGACAGGGTATCCGAGCCATTGGCCGGCCCCTGTCACATGGTAGGAGCACTGGCTGGCCGGCGCCATCTTTAAAGACCACCACTAGACCACCAGGTAATTTTAAAATGTTTTGGGGGGCTCGGGAGGGTGGGGGAAGCTAAGGGGTCATTTTTAAAGGGTCGGGTGGGGTTTTTTTTTATCGGGCCATCGGCGCCATTTTTGAGTGGCAGCCAAAATGGCGCCGATGGCCCAAGTGCGGGAGATCGGTCCCCGCGCCCCCACTGGACCACCAGGTACTCGTAAAAAGTTTTGGGGGGTTCAGGAGGGTGGGGGAAGGTAAGGGGTCAATTTTAAAGGGTCAGGCCTCACTAAAAAAAAATTAACGATGCGAATCTGAAACGATTCCGATTCACATCACCACCGATCAGATTTTTTTCTCCCTCTAGTCGAACCCAATCGTTAAGATGATCGGGCACACGATTCACATCCCTAATGTGAATCTTTAAAAATGGTGCGGCCATCCAGTGCTTCTACCATGTGACAGGGGCCGGCCAATGGCACGGATACCCTGTCATATGGTAAGCGCAAAGGGCCATCGGCGCCATTTTGATTAGTGGCAGCCGACGGACTGGGAGCGGGAGATCGCTCCCGGGACCCCCACTGGACCACCAGGTACCTGTAAAATGTTTTTGGGGGGGTCGGGAGGGTGGGGAAAGCAAAGGGATTAGTTTTAAAGGGTCGGGGTGGGTTTAGGGGTTATTTTTGTGAGCCGTTTTTCCCGCCCTCCCCCCAAATGATAAGAGAACCCCCACGATCAATATTGTGGGGGTTTCCTATCATTTCGGGGGAGCCCCCGATTTGTGATGATTTTGAAAATATCGACGATATTTTCAATCGTCCGAAGCCCGATTCACATCCCTAGTTCCAGAACCTTCAGGGCTAGCTGTTTGTCTGCATGGCCAATCAGTGCACACAGTACTAACAGGTTTCTGGCCACTGGCACTAAAGGATGTTTCAAACTTATATTTCATCAGGGCTGCTGGGATGTGTATGCTGATCAAAGCACCTTCTGAGTCAAAGCAGCATCCAAAGCCTCTGCTTGAAATACAGTGCAGAAGTCAACACCACCTGCAGGCCAGCACAGAGGAAAATAGCTCTCTAGGGAAAAGTGTCACAGGACAGAACAATAAACTACAAAACATGCAAAACACCTGTTTTACCACAGTCTCTTTTTCCTCTTCCCTTTATTTATATTCCTAACAAAAAGATTAGTTGCCCTTATGATATTTCCTTGATTTTCCCATCCAGAAAATGACACCTTGAGGTATTCCCCCATTTTGAGAAAGTTAGTATTCCTGATAGGGATGTGAATCGTTTTAGGACGATTAAAATTATCGTCCGATAATTTTAATATCGTCTTAAACCGTTATGGAACACAATACAATACAGATTCTAACGATTTATCGTTATAAATTGTTAGAATCGTGAGCCGGCACACTAAAACCCCCTAAAACCCACCCCCGACCCTTTAAATTAAATCCCCCACCCTCCCGAACCCCCCCCCAAATAACTTAAATAACCTGCGGGTCCAGCGGCGGTCTGGAACGGCAGCGGTCCGGAACGGGCTCCTGCTCTGAATCTTGTCGTCTTCAGCCGGCGCCATTTTCCAAAATGGCGCCGAAAAATGGCGGCGGCCATAGACGAAAAAGATTGGACGGCAGGAGGTCCTTCCGGACCCCCGCTGGACTTTTGGCAAGTCTCGTGGGGGTCAGGAGGCCCCCCACAAGCTGGCCAAAAGTTCCTGGAGGTCCAGCGGGGGTCAGGGAGCGATTTCCCGCCGCGAATCGTTTTCGTACGGAAAATGGCGCCGGCAGGAGATCGACTGCAGGAGGGTCGTTCAGCGAGGGTTCCAGCGCCTCGCTGAACGACCTCCTGCAGTCGATCTCCTGCCGGCGCCATTTTCCGTATGAAAACGATTCGCGGCGGGAAATCGCTCCCTGACCCCCGCTGGACCTCCAGGAACTTTTGGCCAGCTTGTGGGGGGCCTCCTGACCCCCACGAGACTTGCCAAAAGTCCAGCGGGGGTCCGGAAGGACCTCCTGCCGTCCAATCTTTTTCGTCTATGGCCGCCGCCATTTTCGGCGCCATTTTGGAAAATGGCGCCGGCTGAAGACGACAAGATTCAGAGCAGGAGCCCGTTCCGGACCGCTGCCGTTCCGGACCGCCGCTGGACCCGCAGGTTATTTAAGTTATTTGGGGGGGGTTCGGGAGGGTGGGGGATTAATTTAAAGGGTCGGGGGTGGGTTTTAGGGGGTTTTAATGTGCCGGTTTTTCGATTTTTCGATTTTTCGATTTTTAACGATTTTTAACGATTTTTCACGATATTTTACCCCCCCAAACGGCAACAATACGATTCCCTCCCCCTCCCAGCCGAAATCGATCGTTAAGACGATCGAGGACACGATTCACATCCCTAATTCCTGAAGTCTAGGACCCTTGCCTTAGAATGCATTCTAATATTAAACCACACCATCCAGTGGTCACTGGTTCACAGATGACCATCCAATACAACATCCCCATTGGTAAGCACCAGGTCTAGTATCCCCCCCTACCTTGTTGATTCCATTACCAGTTGACAGAACAGTTCTCCTTGCAAAGAATCCAGGATCTCCCTGCTTCTAGAAGACACTGTAGTTGGTATGAATCAATCAACACCTGGAAGATTAAAATCCCCTAGCAGCAGCACCTCCCCTTTCACAGCAATCCTGTGAATATTATCCACCATTAAAACTCAACCCATCTCCTCTGTCTGTGATGAAGGTCTGTTTATTACATCACTATAAATAGATGATCCTTTTTCTCTTTCTAGTGCCGCCTCCTTTCCTCGCAAGCCCAGCAATACTGTTGCTTTAATATTCTTTATATATTATGCCACATCTCCTCCTTTCCTTCCTACCAGGTCTTTCCTGAATTATTGAAGCTGGGTACAACTATATCCCACCCAGTTATGGTTTTCTGTGTATCAGATCTTCGTGATAGCTACTATATTTAAATCTGCTTCTTCTGACTGCCTCTAGATCTGGGTCTTTATTCCCCCATACTATGAGCATTAGTGTACATAGTTTTCCAAATATTGCCTTTTCCCCCATGTTTTCCATTTCTATATTAGTATGCAATGTTTTACTTACCTTAGGTTTTGTTCTTCCATCCCCAATGATCCTAGTTTAAAGCCTTCCTCAGTAGATTTACCATTCTGTGTTGAAAAAGGTTGCACCCCTTCTTTGACAAGTGGATCCCATCTCTGCTTAACAATCTTTGAAATATCATCCAATGATCCAGGAAGGCAAAAGGCTCACATCAACACCATCTACACAGCCATATAAAGGGAGGGCAATTTTCAGACAACCAAATCACATGCTCAAATCACTATTAAGCCATGTAAATGACTTTGAATATTCTCCTTAGAATATGGCAGCAAGTAAGAACATAAGATATGCCATATTGGGTCAGACCAAGGTCCATCAAGCCCAGTATCTTGTTTCCAACAGTGGCCAATCCAAGTTATAAGTACCTGGCAAGTACCCAAACATTAGATAGATCACAAGCTACTATTACTTATTAATTACTAGGGATGTGCATTCGTTTTCGATGTATTGGCAATCCGCAACGTATATGTCCCTATTCATTTTATTTGAGGTCACAAAACATATGGCGAACCCCCATGAATACAACGTATCTAACAAATAAACCCCCCCACCCTCCTGACCCCCCCAAGCACTTACCAAAAGTCCCTGGTGGTTCAGTGGGGGTCTTGGCGTGATCTCCTGCAATTGGGCTGTCGGCTGCCGGTATTTCAAAATGGCGCTGATAGCCTTTGCCCTCACTATGTCACAGGGGCTACCGGTGCCAATTGCCAATTGTGCTCCTACCATGTGGCAGGGGCCGACCAATGGCACCGGTAGCCCCTGTGAAATAACTAATGAATAGATCGGAGTCCCCTGAGAACAGATGCAACGGATTTGGCTCCCCACGAATATGAATTCCGAATGGGACAAATCCATCCCTGCTGCACATCCCTATTAATTACTGAAATAGCAGTTATGGATTTTTCCTCTAGGAACTTATCCAAATCTTTTTTTTTAAACCCAGTTACACTAACTGCTGTAACCATATCCTCTGGCAATGAATTCCAGAGCTTAACTATGCACTGAGTGAAAGAGAATTTTCTTCAATTATATGACCAGAAGGTCCATCTCATCTGCCAAATTCACTTTTTGTGAAATGCCAATAAACAGTAAATATCCAGATATCCCTTCAGTTCTTTACAACTAAGAATCCACTGTACTCATCTCAAGCTTTCTTAATTCTGTTTGAGATTGCTTCTATCATATTCACCAGGAGGCTTCTCTGTGCATTATCCACCATTTCTGGTAATAAATATTTTTTAAAAATATCCTGGAATATACCCGCTTTGATCCACTCTTGACTTATTTTTCTAGAACTTCTTTTCCACTGAAAAATATTTGCATTTTGTACATTATTTACACCTATGATGTTTTTGAATGTCTCTATTATAATATCCATCTCCTCTCCTCTTGAATATGCTTATAAGTCTCATCTCATATGGCTTTTGCTGTAGACTCTGCATCATTTTGGTAGCCCTTCACTAGACTGCTGCTATTCTGTCCATATCTTTTTGCACAGAAATAAAGGATGACAAATAAAAACAAATAGCTCTCACTCTCACTACATAAATGTTATATAAATACAAAAACCACAATTAAATGATAAAGCTTATCTTCAATGAGCTTTAATCAAACATAGGAAGGTTTTGTTCCTTTAATAAAAGGTTTTGTAACATTAATATGCCTTTCAGATTATGTTTAAATTTATAGAGTGATACTGTATTTCTTTTTCAAGATTAGACTTCGGGCTGTTATAGGGATGTGAATCGTTTTAGGACGATTAAAATTATCGTCCGATAATTTTAATATCGTCTTAAACCGTTATGGAACACAATACAATAGAGATTCTAACGATTTATCGTTATAAATCGTTAGAATCGTGAGCCGTGAGCCGGCACACTAAAACCCCCTAAAACCCACCCCCGACCCTTTAAATTAAATCCCCCGGAACCCTCGCTGAACGACCTCCTGCAGTCGATCTCCTGCCGGCGCCATTTTCCGTACGAAAACGATTCGCGGCGGGAAATCGCTCCCTGACCCCCGCTGGACCTCCAGGAACTTTTGGCCAGCTTGTGGGGGGCCTCCTGACCCCCACGAGACTTGCCAAAAGTCCAGCGGGGTCCGGAAGGACCTCCTGCCCGTCCAATCGTGTTCGTCTATGGCCGCGCCATTTTCGGCGCCATTTTGGAAAATGGCGCCGGCTGAAGACAACAAGATTCAGGAGCAGGAGCCCGTTCCGGACCGCTGCCGTCCGGACCGCCGCTGGACCCGCAGGTTATTTAAGTCATTTGGGGGGGGTTCGGGGGGGTTCGGGAGGGTGGGGGATTTAATTTAAAGGGTCGGGGGTGGGGTTTAGGGGGTTTTAATGTGCCGGTTTTGCGATTTTTCGATTTTTCGATTTTTCACGATTTTTTCACGATTTTTCCACGATATTTTACCCCCCCAACGGCAACAATACGATTCCCTCCCCCTCCCAGCCGAAATCGATCGTTAAGACGATCGAGGACACGATTCACATCCCTAGGCTGTTATTGAAAGTGAGATAATTTGTTTCACTACCTTAAGGGATACTTTGTTTCATTTTTGTAGAGACTAGATTTTAAATAGCTTTTGTGTAGGGGTGGTGTGCAAGTATATGTATGAGTGCTAGGGTGGGTTGGTTTTAGGTAGGGATGTGCATTCGTTTGCAACGAAACAGGAAATAAAGACGCTATTTCCTATTTCGTTGCATTTCAGGGGTCTGACAAAATGGAAGGAAAACCCATGAAATTTTATGTGGTGTTCCTATTGTTTTGTTTTTTTTGTTTGTTTGTTTTTTTTTCTTGGGGGGGGGAGAAAGAGCACATTAAAAAAAAAACCCAAACCTACCCCAACCCTTCAAATTTAATTAATTACACACCTCCACCATCCCAACTCCCCAAGACTTGCCCGACCCCTTCAAGACTTGCCGAAAGTCCTTGGTGGTCCAGCGGGGGTTCCAGGAGTGATCTCCCCCTCTCCAGCCGTCGGCTGTCAGTAATGAAAATTAACTACAAATTGTTTAACTATAATCCCCCCACCCTCCTGACCCCCCCCCCCAAGACTTACCGAAAGTCCCTGGTGGTCCAGTGAAGATCCCGGGAGCGATCTCCTCCTCTCTGGCCGTCAGCTGCCAATAATCAAAATGGCATCAGTGGCCTTTTGCCCTTACCATGTGACAGGGGCTACTGGTGTCATTGGTCAGCCCCTGTCACATTTGTTAAGATGGCATGGGCCATCCATTTGCTCCTATCATGTGACAGGGGCCAACCAATGTCACTGGTAGCCCCTGTCACATGGTAAGGGCAAAAGGCCACTGGTGCCATTTTCATTACTGGCAGCTGATGGTCAGAGAGGGGGAGATCGCTCCCAGGACCTTAACTGGACAACCAGTGTCTTTCGATAAGTCTTGGGGGGGGGGGGTCGGGAGGGTGTGGGGATTATAATTAAAATAATTTGTAGGGTTGGGGGTGGGGTTTTTTTTTTATTTTCGGGTTTTTCCCGAAATAGAAACAAAAAAAGTTTTTGGGTTTGAGGAGTGGACCGAAATGGCCCACCCCGGACCCAAGAACAAAACACCAATGAAAAATAAATGTGTGCACATCCCTAGTTTTTGGTAGTTGGGATTGCGATAACAATATGCATTGGGGGGTGAAGGGCTGATGTGCACGGAGCAAGAGAGAGACCTTGGGGTGATATTGTCTAATGACATGAAGTCGATGAAGCAGTTTGACAGGTGATAGCCAAAGCCAGAAGAATGCTGGCTGCATAGAGAGAGGAATATCTATCTAGTAAGAAAAGGGATGTGATAATCCCCTTATACAGATCCTTGGTGAGGCCTCACCTGGAGTACTGTGTTCAGTTCTGGAGACCGTATCTCAAAGGAGACAGAGACAGGATGGAGGTGGTCCAGAGAAGGCTGACCAAAATGGTGGGTGGTCTCCATCAAATGACTTATGAGGAGAGGTTAAAGAACCTGAATATGTATATCCTGGAGGAGAGGAGGATCAGGGGTGATATGTTGCAGATCTTCAGATACTTGAAATGTTTTAATGATCCATGGTCGTTGACAAACCTTTTCTATCGGAAACAATTTAGTAGAACTAGGGGTCACGATTTGAAACTTCAGGGAGGAAGACTTAGAACCAATGTCAGAAAATATTTCTTCACTGAGAGGACAGTGGATTCCTGGAATGCCCTTCTGGAGGAAGTGGTGAAGACTAAAACTGTGAAGGATTCAAAGGGGCATGGGATAAACACTGTGGATCCCTAAAAGGCTAGAGGATGGGAATAAATAAAAAAAGCTTAACTGGCACGGAGCGGCAGTTACTACTCTTAAGTGAAACATGGGGGTAACCTGCACGGAGTAGCAGTTACTATCCTTAAGAGATCATGGGGGTAACTTCTGCATGGAGCGGCAGACTAGATGGACCATTTTGGTCTTTTTCTGCTATTACTATGTTACTATGTTACTATATTTTAAGAAATATATGATGTTTGATTAAGCATTTTAAAGAAAAATCTTTTGATTATGGTTTTTGTATTTATATAGCAATTGTGGAGTGAGAGTATTGGAGCTATTGGGGCGGATTTTAAGAGCCCTGCTCGTGTAAATCCGCCCGGATTTACGCGAGCAGGGCCCTGCGCGCCGGTGCGCCTATTTTACATAGGCCTACCGGCGCGCGCAGAGCCCCGGGACTCGCGTAAGTCCCGGGGATCTCCGAGGGGGCGTGTCGGGGGCGGTCCCGGTCGTCGCGGCGTTTTCGGGGCGTGTCGGCAGCGTTTTGGGGGCGGGTACAGGGGCGTGGCTATGGCCCGGGGCAGTCCGGGGGCGTGGCCGCGCCCTCCGTACCCGCCCCCAGGTCGCGGCCCGGCACGCAAGAGGCCCGCTGGCGCGCGGGGATTTACGCCTCCCAGAGGGAGGCGTAAATCCCCCGACAAAGGTAAGGTGGGGGCTTAGACAGGGCCGGGTGGGTGGGTTAGGTAGGGGAAGGGAGGGGAAGGTGAGGGGAGGGCAAAAGGAAGTTCCCTCCGAGGCCGCTCCGATTTCGGAGCGGCCTCGGAGGGAACGGGGGAAGGCTGTGCGGCTCGGCGCGCGCTGGCTATACAAAATTGATAGCCTTGCGCGCGCCGATCCAGGTTTTTAGCAGATATGCGCGGCTCCGCGTGTATCTACTAAAATCCAGCGTACTTTTGTTTGCGCCTGGAGCGCAAACAAAAGTAGGCCTATTCGCGGAGTATGAAAATCCGCCCCATTGTGTATATTTAAATGTCATGGTCCCAGATTTTTGAATATTCAAGGTATTGGCCCGGGTACGGGTTTTTATGTTTTTTTTATATTGCTATATATTAAATAAAAGCTGCAGCCTGTTTATTTCCACTTTCAGTTTTGAGATGTATAGTTATTTCTATTGGGGGGGGTGAGGGTATGAGCTGACTGGCAGGACTCACATCCTGGTCGCGGCTCCCAGTGTCAATGCATGGGCCTACGCCAAATGCTTGGAGCCCACAGATGACCTGGGGCTGAGCTGTGGGTCCTGCCATGCTGCTGCCTCGGTGGGGATAATATCGGGATCGGCCGGTTTCCTGGCTGCTTTCGATGATCTTCACCTTCAGTCAGTGGGGAAGGCCCGAAGCTGACCTCTTTCGGGCAGATTCTCAGTGGAGACATCACCGGCTCCCTGGCCAATCCTGATGACATCATATTCCATTTAAAGGGCACAGTGCAGCCCACAGTTGGCCTCTTTCCTCAATTGCATTCCCTGCCACCCTCCTGTAACTTTAGGCAAAGGGATGGGAAGGCTTTGTAACCCTAAAATACTGTCATGTAATCTTGCAATGAGCCTGATTTGGGTTTATACTTTTGAAGCAGTCCACTACAATAGCTAGTGTTTATTGTTGGAACAAATGCTTCCTGTGAACCATGTGTTGTTATACTTAGAGGATTATGTTAAGCAGCAATGCATTTTCTATGTAATGTTGCAGCTGGAAGTCCTTTTGTGCGGGTGCGGGTGCAGGTACCTGGGCCAATGGGGAGCTATTGAATAGGTTGGAGTTGTCTCATGAAAATAGGTCAACCGTGGGACTGATGGAAAGGGCATGTTGCTGGAAAGGGTGGGTACCATGCCCGGATGTAGGGCCCCCTTGCTTGGAAATGCAGTGTGTGTGTGTGTGTGGGGGGGGGGGGGGGGTCGGTTTTGGTTGTGCCACCCTGCTTGTCTATGGCAGGCAGTTCAGGGAGATGGTCCAGGATTTTCGAGTATTCAAGGTATTGGCCCAGGTATGAGGTTTTATGTTTTTTTCTATTGCTATATATTAAATAAAAGCTGCAGCCTGTTTCCACTTTCAGTATTGTCATGTATAGTTATTTCTAGAGGGAGGTGAGGGTATGAGCTGCCTGGCAGGATTCACACCCTGGTCACAGATCCCAATGTTACAGTTGTGGAGTGAGGGTATTGGGTCTATTGTATATATTTAAATAATTCATTATTGTCCCAGTCCATGGTTTAGAGTGGAATGCCATTGAGATCTTTTTATTGAACTAACTTAATTAATTTCTTGATTAGCTTTCAAGACCTAATACTCTCTTACTCTCTTCTTCAGAATTTAAATGAACAAAAGATGATATTAGCAGAAAAGCTAAAGTAGTGTGACTGCCATAAGTGAATAATTAAAGACTTTCCAATGATAGGGTGAAGGGAATGGGGTAGAGGAACGAGGTGAGGGGGCTGTGATGGATGATCAGAAGATAATTGGCAGTATAATTTTGTAGCTCATAATGTGATAGGAATCCTATGTCTTTGTTGAGTCCTTTTTTGTCAGTTAACTTTTCTTTCTGTACATTCAAGTGCATAAACATGGCAGACAAATTACCAATATCTTTTTTGCAATGAGGTTTTATGAACTTGCATGGAAGCATGATCACCTTCTGTTTTTTTCTCTTGGATATGCCTATTTGTATGCACCCAAACATAATGGTTCTCAAACTTGTTCTGGCTGTCAAGAAATCCACCATGAGTCTGCATCATATTTTCGTATAATGAATGATTTCAAAAACACTTCTCACTAGGGATGTGCTTTTGCTTGAAACAAAACAGGAAATTTCAACAAAATTTTCTGTTTTGTTTCCTTCGTTTTGAAAATTAAGGAAAAATGAACATTGTGTTTGTGTTTCATTTCATTAAAATAAAAGGCATCAGCAGGTTGCCGCAGGCCTCCCCCTCCCCCCTGCAAAATTTGCATTTCTAAATAATAAAATAAAGTTCTACAGGGCCTTATCTCCATCAATCTTATTTGTCAAAATGGTGTTGAAGCCCTAGGGACAGCGAAGATGTCCAATGGGACTTTGTTTCACTTTACAGAATCACAATTTTTGTGGCATTGGAGGGAAGAACTGGGACTGACTGCTATTGCCTTTAAAACAAAATGGAATGAAAACCCTTTGTACACCCCTACATATCTCCCCATTGCCATAAGAATCATTGGGGAAGATGCATACACAGAAAGAAAAATAGAAATACTTCATATGTGTTGAAAAAACACGTCTACAGTTTTTAGAATGTAACAGTGAATGCTGTTGGGATTCCGGATGGCTGCTATGCATATAGAAGGGAAAAGATGTAAATCAATATTTTGCTTTGTCCTTACTGCCTACCTGTAGCACTGTACATTAAGGAGAGTTACCTTCTCAAATATCTCTACTTTTCACAAATCGGATACTTTATTCTGTACTATAATGTTACAGCCCCAGTCGCTTACGCAGCGACCGGGTCCTTACCTTCCCCGCGGGTCTCTTCCAGCGCCGCGAGCCGCGCGATTCCGGGCGGGCCTGGCCGCATGGCAGCGGCGTCCTCCTCGTGGAGACGCCGGCTCAGGCCGATGGTAGCTCCGCCCCCTGCAGGGGAACGCGCACGCGCGAAGACAGGCCTCTTAAAGGCCCCGCACCCAGAAGTCCTGAAATGCCCCTTGCTCTGACGTAAGCCCCGGCGGGGGATTTAAGCTCGTGGCTTCTTTCCTTGCTTTGCCTTGCAACGTGGTCACTCCTTGGAGAGAGTTAGTTGCTGTTCCTGAGTTCCTGATCCTGGTTTGTCTCACGATTCTGCCTGATTGCTGCCTGTCCTGATCCTGGTTTGTCTCACGATTCTGCCTGATTGCTGCCTGTCCTGATCCTGGTTCGTCTCACGGATCCGTTCCTAGCTGCCTGCCCAGACTCCGGTACGCCTCATCGTCTCAGTCTTCTGCTGCCAGTCCAGACCCCAGTCCGCTCCAGGTACCGTCCACACCAGTGACTCTCCTAAGTCCCAGCGGTCCGGGTCCCTACGGGCTCCTCCTGGGGGGACCTCGGGCTTCCAGGGCGAAGATACCTAAGTCCTAGCGACCCGGGCCTTAACAGCTCCTCTGGTAGAGTCACGGGTTTCCAGGTGAAGATCCATCCCTCGCTGAGTGTGTCTGCCTTCCGACCGTCTCTTCTTGCCGGTCGGCCCAAGGATCCACATCCCGACCATAACAGTTTGCAAGGCCATGGATCCGGCAGACCTAGCGGGCCTGCAGGCCATTCCCGGACTGGCTCAGCGCTTGGTACAACAGCAACAGGTACTGGACTCCTTGGCGGCCACCGTGGAACGGTTGGCTACCCGCATGGACGTTGAACCCGCGGCTCCGGTCCCGGTTCCAGTAGCCATACCAGCACCAGTGGTGACGCTTCATACCCCAACTCAGCTTCCGGCTCCCTCGCGTTTTGCTGGGGATTCTAAGGCCTGCTCAGGCTTTCTGAATCAGTGCTTTGTACGGTTCGCCTTGCTGCCCAATCAGTTTCCCTCAGATGGAATCAAGGTGGCTTACATCTTTTCGTTACTTGATGGTCGAGCCTTAAACTGGGCGTCTCCCATGTGGGACAAAAACGATCCCGCCCTGAGTGATTTGAACTTGTTCGTGGAGGAATTCCGAGCAGCCTTCGACGAGCCTGCACGTCTGGCCTCCGCAACCTCTGAGCTACTCCAGCTCCGGCAGGGGACACGAACCCTAGCCGACTATGCTCTGGAGTTTCGCACTCTTGCCCAAGAAGTGGGTTGGGCCGATGACGCCCTTCGTGGGGTTTTCCTGGAGGGTCTGGCGGCTAGGATTAAGGATGAGCTTGCCGCTCGGGATCTCCCAGAGGACCTTAATTCGCTTATTAATGTGGCTGGGCGCATCGACCGACGCCTGCAACAAAGAGCGAAGGAGGGGCGCTCTCCCCGCCGCCTGACTCCCGTACCATCAGCTACCACTAGGTCCTCGAACCCAGGATCTCGTGCCACCGGCACCCCAGCGGAGTCTCCCCTTGAGGAACCCATGCACCTGGGAAGATCCGCTTTGACTCCCAAAGAGAGGCAACGCCGCCGGGACTTGCGCTTATGTTTGTACTGCGGAGGTAAGGGCCATTTCCTGGCCCAATGCAAGGAGCGGCCGGGAAACTCCCGCACCTAGGGGTAAGCGAGGAGGTCTCCCTAGGTTGTTTAAATGCTACTCCTCATTGTACCGTGCCGGTAACCCTCAAGTACCCCGGTGGTTCCTTCAACACACAGGCCCTCATTGATTCCGGGGTAGGAAGGAACTTTATCACTAAGGACTTGGTACGACGCCTTCAGCTCTCCACACAGCTTCAGGAACCACCCTTACGGGTCACCTCCATTCAGGGTACACCGCTCTCTGGCAGCATAACTACCAGTACCACGCCCATCATCCTCCAAACTGGTCTGCTTCACACGGAGAGGATTTCGTTTCTGATTTTGGAGAAATCAGTATACCCCGTGGTTCTTGGGTTACCCTGGCTCCAATTGCATTCTCCGGAGATTTGATGGGACGATTTCCAGATTGTTCGCTGGAGTTCGCAGTGCTCCCGTTCTTGCATCCAGCCCTGGAAGGGTCCGCGAACGCCTCTGGCACTGACAGATGTCAGCTCCCAGCTTCCATCCTTGTACCAGGATTTTGCTGATGTGTTCTCTAAAGAAAAAGCGGAATTACTACCGGAGCATCGTCCTTTTGACTGTGCGATTGAATTGCTTCCTGGCTCCACTCCCCCCCGTGGGAGAGTACATCCACTGTCTCAGCCTGAAACCCGGGCCATGTCGGATTACATTTCTAAGAATCTCAAAAAGGGGTTTATCCGCCCTTCAAAGTCGCCTGCAGGAGCAGGGTTCTTTTTTGTGGCAAAGAAAGATGGGTCTTTGCGGCCCTGTATAGACTATCGTGGACTTAATGCCATAACCAAGAAGAATCGCTACCCACTGCCCTTAATCCCGGAGCTGTTGGACAAACTCCAGGGAGCACAGGTATTCACAAAGCTGGACTTGCGAGGGGCCTACAATTTGGTCCGTATCCGTCCCAGGGACGAATGGAAGACCGCTTTTAACACCCGGGACGGACATTACGAATACTTAGTGATGCCATTCGGCCTATGCAACGCTCCCGCAGTGTTCCAGCACTTAATGAATGAGGTTCTTCGGGACTTCCTACAGTCATGTGTCATTGTATACTTAGATGACGTGCTCATCTACTCCTCGGACCTGGTCTCTCATCGACGACATGTTAGACAGGTATTCCAGATACTTCGGGATCATCGGTTGTTTGCAAAATTGGAGAAGTGTCTTTTTGAGCAGAATTCTTTGCCCTTTTTGGGGTATATTGTTTCTGCAACTGGTTTTCGCATGGATCCCAGCAAGGTATCTGCCATCCGGAACTGGCCACGGCCGGTGGGCTTGAAGGCTTTGCATCGCTTTTTGGGCTTTGCAAATTTCTACCGCCACTTCATTCCACAGTATTCCCAGATGGTGGCGCCACTTACCACCCTGACTAAGAAGGGTGCAGATACTTGAATCTGGCCTTCCGAGGCTTGCAAAGCTTTTGAGGACTTAAAGGAGGCTTTCCTCCAAGACACTTGTTTGCGACATCCGGATCCTACTCAGCCCTTCTTCGTGGAGGTGGATGCCTCTAGCGTTGCGGTAGGGGCGGTCCTCTCGCAAAAGTCCTCTTCTGGCCATTTATTCCCCTGCTCCTATTTCTCCAAGAAATTTACTCCCGCCGAGAACAACTATGGGATCGGGGATAAGGAGCTGTTGGCAATCAAGTTGGCGTTAGAAGAGTGGAGGCAATGGTTGGAGGGAGCTAGTCATCCGATGACGGTCTACACCGACCACAAGAATTTGGAGTTCCTGAACCAAGCCCAGCGACTGAACCCCAGACAGGCGCGGTGGTCGCTGTTTTTTAGTCGGTTTGACTTTATTCTCAAGTACCGACCTGCCGCTAAGAACATCCGGGCAGATGCTCTCTCGAGGAATGATATTCTAGAGGAAAAGGAGGAACTTCCTCAATATATTATCGATCCAGCCAAAGTCCAGTTAGCCAGTACTATCGTATCCTCTGTGGAACGTGTAGTAGTTCCTCGCAGGGACCGCAAGAGAGTTCTTGCTTGGGCTCATGATTCCCTCTCCGGTGGTCACGCCGGCAGGGAGAGAACCCTTGACCTTCTGAATCGATATTACTGGTGGCCCAAGGTGCGCCAGGATGTTCGCCTGTACGTGGATTCTTGCCCTGTTTGCGCCAGGCAGAAGCCTCTAAGCGGTCGCCCGTGGGGCCTCCTGCAACCGCTTCCTATACCCACGGAACCCTGGACTCATATCACCACGGATTTTGTGGTGGACCTACCCCCCTCCGAGGGCAACACGGTAATCTGGGTAACGGTGGACCGTTTCTCCAAAATGGTTCATCTGGTACCATTACCCAAGTTACCTTCGGCGCCCGAGTTGGCCCTTTTGTTCACTCAGCACATCTTCAGGGCCCACGGGCTCCCACAAAGCATCGTTTCAGACCGGGGGCCTCAATTCACAGCCCGGTTTTGGCGGGCCGTCTGCCGAAAATTTGGGGTACAGTTGAATCTATCTACAGCTTTCCACCCACAGAGTAATGGACAGACTGAACGAATGAATAGGTCCTTGAAGACGTTCCTTCGAAGTTTTATCTCTGAAAGGGGAAACAACTGGGTGTCCCTCCTTCCCTGGGCTGAGTTTGCCTACAACAATCACACCCACTCTGTAACGGGACAATCCCCCTTCCAGACGGTATTTGGTCACCACCTGAAACCGCCAGTACCCATTCCAGTTACAGTGCCATCTCCCGGTAGCGCAAACAGTGGCTCATCAGATTCATCGTCTCTGGAAGACGGTTCAACAGCGACTCGCATCTTCTGCAGAAAAGGCACAAAGATGTGCCAATCGTCACCGACGACCAGCGCCCATATTCTTGCCCGGCTCCAAGGTGTGGTTAAGCACCAGGAACCTCCATTTGCCGGGCCGCTCCAGGAAATTAGCATCAAGGTACTGTGGCCCTTTCACTGTAGCAGAACGTATTGGGCTAGTCTCGTATAGACTCCGTCTGCCCTCGTCTTTACGTATTCACAACGTGTTCCACGTCTCTCTACTGAAACGTGTGGTACTCTCCCATTTCCATCATCCCTCTACTGACGCTGTATCATCCTCCCCGAATGAAGAACCTACCTATCAGGTACGAGAAGTACTAGATGTCCCTTTCCAGGCTCGTCGCTGGGAATACCTGTTGGCATGGGAGGGTTGCGGTCCTGAGGAGGACTCTTGGGAGCCAGCTCGAAATATTCTAGACAAATCACTGTTAATCCAGTTCCACCAGGACAATCCTGGGAAGCCAGGTCCCCTGAGGAGGGGGCGTAAGAGGGGGGGTACTGTTACAGCCCCAGTCGCTTACGCAGCGACCGGGTCCTTACCTTCCCCGCGGGTCTCTTCCAGCGCCGCGAGCCGCGCGATTCCGGGCGGGCCTGGCCGCATGGCAGCGGCGTCCTCCTCGTGGAGACGCCGGCTCAGGCCGATGGTAGCTCCGCCCCCTGCAGGGGAACGCGCGCGCGAAGACAGGCCTCTTAAAGGCCCAGCACCCGGAAGTCCTGAAACGCCCCTTGCTCTGACGTAAGCCCCGGCGGGGGATTTAAGCTTGCGGCTTCCTTCCTTGCTTTGCCTTGCAACGTGGTCACTCCTTGGAGAGAGTTAGTTGCTGTTCCTGAGTTCCTGATCCTGGTTTGTCTCACGATTCTGCCTGATTGCTGCCTGTCCTGATCCTGGTTTGTCTCACGATTCTGCCTGATTGCTGCCTGTCCTGATCCTGGTTTGTCTCACGATTCTGCCTGATTGCTGCCTGTCCTGATACTGGTTCGTCTCACGGATCCGTTCCTAGCTGCCTGCCCAGACTCCGGTACGCCTCATCGTCTCAGTCTTCTGCTGCCAGTCCAGACCCCAGTCCGCTCCAGGTACCGTCCACACCAGTGACTCTCCTAAGTCCCAGCGGTCCGGGTCCCTATGGGCTCCTCCTGGGGGGACCTCGGGCTTCCAGGGCGAAGACACCTAAGTCCTAGCGACCCGGGCCTTAACAGCTCCTCTGGTAGGGTCACGGGTTTCCAGGTGAAGATCCATCCCTCGCTGAGTGTGTCTGCCTTCCGACCGTCTCTTCTTGCCGGTCGGCCCAAGGATCCACATCCCGACCATAACATATAACCCTTCCCAGTTCAATATATACTCACATCTATATACAGCAAACAATCCAAACTGGAAAGAGATGCTATGCCTTAAAAGCCCACTGAACTGTACATCAAAGCATCATCACTCTCATATAGAATTAAGAAAATAGGTCAGGTCCAATAGCTCAGTGAGAGTGCTGGGCAGTAGCAAACAGAAAATCTGCTTCAAATCACAAACCCGGTCAGGCCATCTGGGGTTGGAGATGCTGTAGAGACAGAATTCATAGTCATTGGAACAGGGACTATCATTACCATACAATGCTAGCACCTATTGGCCAGACTCAGGATGTAGACATATTAAGTTTCAGGGGGAAACACTATCTTTACCTCCTGATTAAGGACTGTCACTGTGATGATTGGTCTGAACAGGAAGGGGAATCAGTTAAATTGGAGGAAAACCTTGGAGCACTGCAACCCCAGTAGAGGTTGGTTCCAATTGAGCTAGAAACCCAAAAGACCATGAGAAAACTACTCTGCTAAAACATTTTAAAAACTGAGGTATTACAAATACCATAGCAGCACATTGCCATCTCTTCTCTCTCTCTCTCAAGTACAGTGGAAATATACTGAATATAGGTAACATGGCATTCACCTAGGTACATAAAGGTATATTCATGGTAATTGTGCCTCATAGCAACCTTGAATAGGACTTACTTGGAAGGTGCACTCAAAATTGCTTTTTCATGTGTGACATGGCACAAGTCTTCTTAAGTCTCTATAAAAATGGTTATAAAATAGAGAGGAGAAGGTCACTTGCTATGTCATATTAGGTCAAGTGATTAGAAAGTCAGATTACAATGTTATTAGATTTGTAGGGGAATCAGGATTAGTAATGAAACCAAAATACTTCTGAAGTCAAGAAAGTCACCTAAATGGACTAATAGTTTATTATAATTATTATAATTACAATACCAATCAGACAATGGTGTATATTTACAGAGGAATTTATATATATTTTCCATTCACTTTGGATCTTAGAAGAATATATGACAAATAATAATAATATTAAAAAAAAAATATATATATATATATACTATCCCAAACAAATACATTACAGTTTACTTTCCAGGAGCTGAAAGTTGCTTCCTGTAGATCAGAATTGAAAAGTTCTCAGATGTACAGCACCCAGGCTTTCCTTTGCAACATGATGAGGACTCCAAAGCCTTTTTTGTTATTCAGCTTTTATATTTTTAGCTGCTTGCATCCATGTCAATCATGGGTTACACAAACCATAAAGTGCAACAAGGAGAGACACTCACGATGTTCAATTTCACAAGTCAATCCTAAGTAAATGCTTTTGAATTGCTTAAAGTGGTTTTACAAACCTCATACCTATACCCCACACCTAGTACTAGTAAATAAACTTTTTAAAAGTCTGCTATTTTCAGTATAATCATGGATCTGCAAACAATTTGTAAAAAATAGTGACTAGTACTTGTGCTCAAAATAAACATGTGCTTTCATAGCGAATAATGGTACTCAATTTACAAATCTTTTAACACAAAATGGTCTTTTATCTGCAGATGCAGCTTCCAGTCTTAAACTTGACTGTAACTTCGGTCCCAAACTAGGTCTTACACTGCTTTGGCATCAGTTTTATACTTCTACAATGAATTGGTGTTTAAATGTTTTGCTGAAGATTCCTAGGCTGGCTGACCGCTTATAAGATGACCCAATGTTCAGACTTTTCACAAATTCCAAACTCCCAACACTATTTCTAAATAGTTGTCATTATTTTGAATTATGCACATTATTTCTGAGTAGTGCACATTAAAAATGATAGAAGAAAAAACACAGAATTTCATTTTTTTTCTTTTATCTTGTTTTGAAAATGACATGAAATGACATAGATAATATCGTTGAAATTTACATGATATATGCAACTAATTGTAGGATTAGGTTTTTGCATGGAAACATGGGATTTGCATGTGGTTTTGTTAGAGGCAGAAGAAGCAAGATTTGTCATTCAGCCTTTTAACCTAAACAATAACCTTTTACTAGCTGGTTGAAAAATCATAGGATTTTGTTGGTTAGAGTTGTTGCGATCCCCCCTGCTGCTGCGCTGCAGGAGGTCTCTTACCTTCCTCCAGAGGCCACTCTGAAGCCAGGGCCTCGCCTGCGCATCATCCAGGACTTTCTCCAGGGCCTGAGAGGCCTAGCTGCTCCTGAGGCATGCCTGTGGCTTGCGGGCTCAGTGTTTGGACTTCCTGTTGGGCGACGCCCTTCCCTAGGGGCTGGCCCGCAGCTCTCTACCCTAGTTATAGGACCAGCGGTGGGCGGTCCTGGCAGGCTCCTCCCAGGGAGTTGCCTTCTACCTCCAGTATTTAAGGACTTTCTGTTCACTGTGTCTTTGCCTTCGGATTGGGTTACACAGTTGTCTGTGGCCTGTCCTGATTCTCCGTGGCTCTGACTCCTGCTTGTCGTCAGCCTGCCTTGACTCCGGTCCGTGACTTCGACTCCTGCTTGTCTTCAGCCTGCCTTGACTCCGGTCCGTGACTCCGACTCCTGCTTGTCGTCAGCCTGCCTTGACTCCGGTCCGTGACTCCGACTCCTGCTTGTCTTCAGCCTGCCTTGACTCCGGTCCGTGACTCCGACTCCTGCTTGTCTTCAGCCTGCCTTGACTCTGGTCCGTGACTCCGACTCCTGCTTGTCTTCAGCCTGCCTTGACTCCGGTCCGTGACTCTGACTCCTGCTTGTCTTCAGCCTGCCTTGACTCCGGTCCGTGACTCCGACTCCTGCTTGTCTTCGCCTTCGGATTGGGTTACACAGTTGTCTGTGGCCTGTCCCGATCCAGGTCCTCCGTGGCTCTGACTCCTGCTTGTTGTCAGCCTGCCTTGACTCCGGTCCGTGACTCCGACTCCTGCTTGTCTTCAGCCTGCCTTGACTCCGGTCCGTGACTCCGACTCCTGCTTGTCGTCAGCCTGCCTTGACTCCGGTCCGTTGACTCCGACTCCTGCTTGTCTTCAGCCTGCCTTGACTCCGGTCCGTGACTCCGACTCCTGCTTGTCTTCAGCCTGCCTTGACTCCGGTCCGTGACTCCGACTCCTGCTTGTCTTCAGCCTGCCTTGACTCCGGTCCGTGACTCCGACTCCTGCTTGTCTTCAGCCTGCCTTGACTCCGGTCCGTGACTCCGACTCCTGCTTGTCTTCAGCCTGCCTTGACTCCGGTCCGTGACTCCGACTCCTGCTTGTCTTCAGCCTGCCTTGACTCCGGTCCGTGACTCCGACTCCTGCTTGTCTTCACCTTCGGATTGGGTTACACAGTTGTCTGTGGCCTGTCCCGATCCAGGTCCTCCGTGGCTCTGACTCCTGCTTGTCGTCAGCCTGCCTTGACTCCGGTCCGTGACTCCGACTCCTGCTTGTCGTCAGCCTGCCTTGACTCCGGTCCGTGACTCTGACTCCTGCTTGTCGTCAGCCTGCCTTGACTCCGGTCCGTGACTCTGACTCCTGCTTGTCGTCAGCCTGCCTTGACTCCGGTCCGTGACTCTGACTCCTGCTTGTCTTCAGCCTGCCTTGACTCCGGTCCGTGACTCTGACTCCTGCTTGTCTTCAGCCTGCCTTGACTCCGGTCCGTGACTCCGACTCCTGCTTGTCTTCGGCCTGCAGATTGTGCATTACAGTTGTCTGTAACCTTGCCGGTCCAGGTCCTCCATGTTTCCTGATGTCTGCCTTGACGTGTGCCTAGTTGTTTGTTCCTGTGCCTGCCAGCCGTAAGGGCTTCGGATGTGAGTATCCCAGCATCGGAGTTCCTGTTCGCCTGGGTCTTCCCCGCGCCCTCCTTCTCAGCGTGGTCCGTGACCAGCCTTCCTAGGCTGTGTAGGGCGCGTCTGGGACAGGGTGGTCCGTGACTCAGTCCCACGGGTGGGCTGAGTAGGGCGCCCTGATGGACAGTGCAATGTTCCCGTCCAGCCTTGTCTTCAGTGTCTGCTTCAGCCCTTGTCCGGATGTCTACCTGTCTCTGCCTTGACCTGGTTCCTGAGCCTTCTGTCCTGTTGGGCCCTGGAGTGGCCAACAGGAGGGATTCGTCCCACGGGCTCTTGAGCGTCTGCCAGCCGAGGGGGCTTCGGATGTGAGTATCCCAGCATCGGAGTTCCTGCTCGCCTGGACCTTTCCTGTGTCTCGCTTCAGCCCTTGTCCTGATGTCTCCGTCTTGCTTCTGCCCCGTCTGATGTCTTCTGTTTAAGGACTCTGTCTGCCCTCGCCTCTGTCCGGCCTGCTGCCCATTGCCGTTCCCTGCGGCAGGTCCGAAAGGGCCGGGAACAGTCGGAGGACCGTTCATTAGTCAACTTCCCCGTGTTGGCTACCATGGGCATGCAGGTCCGGCTGAGGGCCGGACTCCCTGTTTCTGTTCCTGCCTGCCTGGCTCACCATGCCTGCTCAGCTCACCTCCCACGGTGTGGCCTTGGGCTCCTCCTGGGGTCCTGCCGTGGCCCAAGGGCTCACCACCCGCCCGAGACGACCGTGCCCGCGCGCGCTCGTAACAAGAGTCTTGACACTTTGTCAAATATTCCAATTTCTTCTGTACTTCTGCTTTTACATTTTTTCTGTTACTCATTCATGTCTAGATTAAATCCATCATTGGTCTGAGTTTTATCCTCTGTAGGTTAACGTTTAAGATACCCATTGTGTTTGCTTAGGCAGTGTTTATGCACTATCTTCCTCTCTTTTCTTCTCATCTTTTTCAGGCTCAGAATGATGGGTTGCTCATATGGCTGAAAGAAACTCCATGAGGAGGAGCAGAGGCCCCCATTACTTCTGAGCAATGGCAGTATTCAGACAAGACGAGAAGAATGCAGTCGTACTTCAATTCTATCCCCAACCCATGAGCTGGTACAGAAGAGGCTTCAAGTTTAAATGGGGATGGGGAGAGAAGGAGGATGGTTTCATATTTGTTCTGTAAATAGAATTTAAATTTTTGGAATAAGCTAGTGTATATTATTAATAGTTATTGTTTAATATTGTACAACTATGGTAGTCCCTACATGCCTCAAATGTCTTTTGTCGGGCCACAGCAAATATTTTCTTTTCTCTGATGAATATTTCACAACTGCTAATCAGGATTTTCCCTCTATTTGCTCTCCAGAGGTGAAAAAGAATGTGGCTGAACTGAGACTTATGGCATTTATATATCAACGCTGTCTACACTGTATGGTATTGATATTCAGTGAAGTCAACCATCATAATTTGTGAATGAGGAGGCACTACAACAGATATATGGGTTTGGCTTATAAACCTCAACATTGTAAATGAGATTAATGACTCAATTTGCAATAAATGCTTTGCTAATAAGAAACTTGCTCTATTATACTAATTGTGTCACATGTGGGTCCCAAAGCACCAACTGTGCAAAACTGAATTTCCCTGCGGTGCACAAGATGGCTTGCCCCTATGGTTTTAATAATGTCATTGTTCAGATTTCTTTGCTGGAGTCACTTATTTTGATCTTTTTGCTAACAGTACAGCATAAATGCTAGTATTTGTGAAATTAGTATGTTAATCTCTATTAGCAAAAGGACAAGAGGTGCTTACACATTTCAGCTTTTCAACCTTATTTACTCAATATAATTAATACAATTATCACACTGTTTATTTAGTCAAATAATTTAAAATAAATGAATCATTGCCAGGGCTCTTATTAATTTACTCTCTAATTGAGGCTCTGCTGTATTTGCAATGTTTTCTTTTTAGTAACTGTATTATTTATGTTAATGCTTACATTGTCATCTAACACAATAAAGTGGCACAGAGTTTTCTGTATTAAACTATCCTTCCTCAAGTCTGCAAATCTAATTACTCATTTTCTAATCAACGATTCAATAATGAATGGAAGGTTGCTGTGCCTGATCAAGCATGCTTACAGATTACAACACAAACTCCATAGCAATGTTTTCTATGCAAAAACTAAATAAGGCTCTTTTTCTGCTCACTTTAGTAGGCATATTTGATGCATAGAAAACCAAACATCTTAATTGTCAATTTGGCAGTAAATGTATTTTCATAGCACTGTCTAAATATCTCTCCTGTTATTTGTAAGTGTGCTGTTAATCTCAGAACACCCTATTAAACATTTGTTAAATGCAGAGTTCATCATTTATAATGGATCTATCTATAGCACTTTAATGAGAAATGAATTATTCCAATTTTATTTTGCACATTTCTATAGAAACAGGGAAACACAGAAACTGAGGGCAGATAAAAACTGTCAGACCCATCTGGTTTGCCAATTTCACTACCTACTGCAATAGTACAGTATATGTGATGAAAAAGAAAATGTATATGCATTAGAGATGGACTGATCCAGATTTTATGATCAATGAATAATGATTCATAATTAACTTGGTCAGCAGATCTAGATCATTGTCCATGTTCATGGTAATCATAATCTTGGAGAAGAGGCAACTGAGAGGAGATATGATAAACGTTTATAAAATCATGAGGGTGGTGCAACGGGGGGAGAGAATGCCCTAAGTGCTCAAAGTGCTAAGCCCCAGCCATCTCATCACAGGGATATCCCTCATTGCTTCACTTCCCTCCAGTAGATGGTGTATGTCAAGGTGGTGAGGAATTCTTTCCGAGCCTGGCAAAATCTTGTAGAAATATGAAGAAAAGAGATATCTGCCTTTTCTTTCTCTAAATTTTTGTAAGGTGGGCTTCACTCCTTACTAGATATTTTGCCTTTTTCCATCTGCTGGGTGAGATTTGCATTAATAGATCTTCCCCAGTTGGCTGGCCCATCCACTGCTCTCCTATATAGACTGGGCTATGCATGAGAGAGGTGTGGTTGGATGTAGTTTTTGGTTTGTAGTGAAAGGTGCTGTTCTTGTGAATACCAGTAGGCCCCCTAGTCTGCACCAAAGGGATAAACAAGGAGAGTTGTGAGGAGTGGATTTTAACTTTTGAGAGAGCTGGTTTATTTTTTTGACCTTCTCCCAGTTCAGGAGGGAACACCCCCCCCCCCCCCCCCCCCCCCCCCCCCCCGTCTGAGGGCACAGGATTGAATGATGTTTGCTCTGTTGCCTGGGAAGCTATTTTGTCCAACGTCCAATAAAAGTGGGGATTGTAGTGACCTAGAAGGAGAAAGAGTAAGAACTTAGTTTTTGCAGAAGTTTTTGTGTCATCTTTTGAAGGGGGAATTTGTTTTTCTAACACCATCTCCCTGCCTATAGCATTGAGAAGAGTTTTCTTTCCCATCACTGGAAAGACCTTTGGAGATTGGGACCCCTATTCAGAAGCTGAGCCTGGAGGGAGAGACCTTGCTTGGAGCTTGGAGCTACCATCCTGGGTTTTTTTTTTTTTAACTTTTGACGATTTTACCTTTTTCCTGAAATTCATTTTTTGAGTTGCAGTAAACTAGTTTTTTGTTGAACACCACGCCAAGTTTCAGCCTGTTTTTTCCCACCCCGACAACCAGCCTGCTGAATTGAAGAGATTTGTCTATGTTACAAAAGGGAGAGAGGCTATTTGGCTGTGAGAAACTGTACAAGGTACTTACCCGCAGAGGCTTGTCCTCCTCCTCCTCACTGGTTGAACTCCAGCCCCTTTCATGGCTTTCGGCAGTGTTGCAGATGGTGTGAATGAGAGAGAAGAGTTATCCAGGAGAAAGGAATTCTGTTATGACTCCTGTATTAGAAATCTCTAAACCAAGGGGGGGAGGGGGGTGTTTGATACACTTTTTATTTAAAATAATTTGTATTATAACAAACACGAGAACTTTATGTTAGGAAATGTAGGTTGCCATAGAATACAATATATTCAAATTAGCAATCAGATGTAAGGCAAAAAGAAAGCTTAACATAGCAACCAACCAACATGAGACCCAAAAAAAGAAAAGGGGGGAGGCATTCAATATTATAATATGAGTGATTAAAAAAAAAAGAAAACTTATCAGCCAATAAAACACCAAGTGGGTAACCCTAGACATTACAGTTAGACCTCTCAACTATGTACTCCGGTGTTCTCTCCAGAGTTGGGCCCAGTAATCTTTCTAGCATCATGAAAAAGTCTAAGCTGATCAGGGACAAAGAAAACCTAGTTAGAATCACAATATTTTACAGTACATTTACAGGGATTGTATAAGAAAATTGTAGCCACAAAGAGCAGCAATTTCCTGATGCATTAAAAAAAAAAATTCTCTTTTCTCCAGTGTTGATTTAGCCAGCTCTGAATAGATCCAGATTCTTTCACTAACAAATAAAATTTGGGCTTTACAAAAGTAAAGGTATATAATCATATCTAAATCCTGTTCAAAATAAATGAGGCTAACAGTATTGAGTTGTTTTGTTTTTCCTATAGTGATCTATAGAGCAAAGCAATCAGATCAAGACTGTTATCTGAGCTGCACCCTGTCCATCTCTTTGTCTCCTTCCAAGTAAAAAATCAATCTTATTCACTGGTTGGTAGACATCAGCTGGAATATTTAAAACCTCATCAAAATATTTCTTAACTATGTCTTGTGGTGGCATACTTCTTATCTGAGGAAAGTTTAGAAGGCAGTGATTTAGCTGTTTAGCAGAATTTTCCATCTCCTCCACCTTACAATGGAGCAACACCTTATCTTTTGTCAAAGCTGCATTTGCAGATTTTAATATAATTTTCCAGTGCCTTCAGTCTTCCATCATGTTAGAGCAGGACTCTTGACTGTGAGTTAATACATCCGCAATCTTTACTCAGGAATTTATATTCAAGCGACAGTCCAAACTCACCAAGACCACCCAAATAGCATCAATTGGGATTAGCCCAGCTTTAAGCAGGGGGAGCCTTATCTTAACTGACTGCCAACAGCTCCTGTGATCTCAGTACCGGGATTCAGTTTACCACCAAGCTCTCCATGCCAGCCTTAATCTGTGGCTCTGTGGGCTCAGCAGATAATCCCCTCTCTTTCAGTACCTCTGATGTTTTTTGGGTAGATGCCTGCAAGGCCCTGGCTCCTACTATATTGTTTTTGGCACTGTTATCATTTGATAGTGCTAGATAGTGCCTCATGCTGTGCTATACTGTGTGTGTGGGGGGGGAGGTATATAGTCCAGAGAATTGAGAGAGATGTCATCCCCACGCGGATCTGACGTTCCTCCACTCGTTTCAACAATAAGATTTCTCTCTGAAGTCTCGGTTACCCAATTGACAAAACCGTCTAGCTTCTGCTGGATCATGGCAGAAACAGGAATCCAAAGGCAACAAATATACAAAGGAAAATTAAACCCTCTCAAAATGAATAAAAGATAACCAATGAATGAGGGAAATAAGAATCTAATCAATATTTCAAAAGTAACGTAATATTTAAGCAATACAATACAAAAAGCATATGTACAGAAATAACTGTGCAGTTCTAAACGGATCCTCATCACCCCCTTTCTACAAAGGAACAGTTTAGGTTTGGCATGAATGTTTCTCTTAGAAAAGATGTGTGTTGGGAGAGGGAGATCTCCCTGGGCTGGTTCACTAATTTCTCCTCATGGAATTTTATTTGGTGTGGTGTCTCACAGGTTAAATGGCATGTAGAATTCCTAATCCTTAACCTGTGCAACATTACTTCTGCATTACATATGAGAATAATGGGACTGGTAAGTGGCTCTCTAGTCTAATGCTTCCAATAAGAAACCTTAGTAGATAGAAATAATCCAACAAACAGATTAATTAAGATTTTTGCATAGCTCTTGGTCTTTCACATTGACTCATAACTGGGCTCTGCTTTCAAATGGCCCATAATGAAGGAGGTAGAATTTGATGCCCTAAAAGTTTGTTATTCATTCTTTCATTTATTCATTCAGCAAATTTGATATATCACCTGATATAAAAAATGTCCATGTGGTTTATATTAATAAAAGCAATATAAAATACAATCATATCATCATAACAATAAAACAATAAATATAATAAACATAATCCCCTAGCCCCATACTATCCAACCCTATCACTCAACTCGCCTTAAAAAACCAATTTCTTAAACCCCCAAACCACTGTCAGGACCCCACTATCTCTCACACCATTTATTCTGTGCTAAAAGCATCCACAAATACCCAGGCCACCAAAGGCTTGCAAAACTTCAAATAATTATTAGTTTGCTGTATTTCCAAAGATAACATATTCCATCATTTATTTATTTATTTTTAGATTTTTATATACCGGTGTTCCTATATGAAATAAAGATCACATCGGTTTACATTGAAACAGAACATGAAAATTGCCAAAAGGCATTACATAGAACAAGGTTATGAAACTTGGAACAGAGTACATAAGTTCAAAATTTAACAATAACGTTGTAACATTGATGACCAAAAGATAAAGGAAAGAAAAAGACTTAAACAATTAAGTTGACAGGTCTTATTGAGCATAAAAATTATAACGTATAAGTGAGAAAGTCTCAAGTGTCCTGCAGCAAGAGATTAGATACCGAAGTAGGTAGTGGTATGGAAAATGGGGGTTTGTGAAGAAGATATGCTCTTGCTGGTTGGAGGGGAAAAAATGATGATCATGGTCCTGGAAAAGCTTGGCTAAAGAGCCAGGTTTTAAGTTTTTTTTTGAATGAAGAGTGGCAGAGCTCAAGCCGAATGTCTGGTGGGAGCGCATTCCATTGAATGGGGCCTGCTGTAGATATGGCACGTTTATAATGCGAGGATTTTGTTGAAGGTACATAGAGTGTGCCTTTATATGCTCCTCTGATGGGTCTAGAGGAGGAGTGAGGGCGTAGTTGGTTACATAATTGAAGAGGAGAGATATTGTGAATGGATTTATGAATTACGGTGAGTACTTTATATAGGATCCTTTGCTTTATAGGCAGCCAGTGGAGGAGCTTGAGAATGGGGGTGTTGTGATCTCTTTTATTCGTATTGGTAAGGATTCTGGCTGCAGAGTTCTGTAGCATTTGGAGGGGTTTGATGGATGAATATGGAAGGCCAAAGAGAAGCGAATTGCAATAGTCGACTTTTGATAGAATAATGGCTTGTAGGACCATCCGAAAATCATTGAAATAAAGAAGAGGCTTCAATTTTTTTAAGACTTGTAACTTATAAAAACAGTCTTTGGTGGTTGTGCTTATGAATTTTTTAAAATTGAGCTGATTGTCTAGCATGATACCTAGATCTCGAACATGTGGTGAGTGATTTAATATGGGAGTGGATGAGTTGAGTAGGTCAGCTGGGTTTAGAAGTTTGATGTTGATGTCTTGATTGATGATTAGGATCTCAGTTTTGTTATTGTTAAGAATGAGGCAAAGGCTGGAGAGAAGATGATTGATCTGTTGCAAACAATTGTTCCAGTGAGTCAAGGTTTTTTGTAAGGATTCTGAGATTGGGATGAGTATCTGGATGTCATCCGCGTAGAGATAGTGAGTTAGGTTTAGTTTAGTAAGTAGATGACATAGAGGTAAGAGGTAAATGTTGAAGAGGGTAGGGGAAAGGGAGGAACCCTGAGGGACCCCCCGGTTGGAAGGGATCGGTTGTGATTCTTTGTTGTTAATCTTTACTTTGAATTGTCTATTTGCTAAGAAGGATTTGAACCAGCTGAAGACTGTTCCTTTAATGCCTATATCTGCCAGACATTTTAATAGAGATGAATGATTGACAGTGTCAAAGGCTGCAGAGAGATCTAGTAGTATCAAAAGATGTGGTTGTTTTTTGTCCATATTAGATAGAATAGAATCGGTAAGAGAGATAAGGAGAGATTCAGTGCTTAACGATTTCCGAAAGCCATACTGGGAAGATACAAGAATGTTGTTTTCTTCCAAATATTCAGATAGTTGTTTATTGACTATCTTTTCCATAAGTTTGGCGATCAATGGCAGATTAGCTATTGGGCGGAAGTTAGCTGGATCTGTGGTTGGAAGGTTAGGTTTTTTAAGTAGAGGTTTGAGAATGGCTAATTTAAGTTGGTCAGGAACTAGACCCTGGGAGAGAGAGCAGTTAATGATGTCTGCAATTGGTTTTGATATGGAGTTTCTTATTGCGATGAGAAGGTTAGTAGGAATTGTGTCTAAGGGATGAGATGACGGTTTCATTTTTTTAAGTATGTTTTCTATCTCAAGTGCTGAAGTGGTCTCGAAAGTTTCCAGCGTTGTATTTAATTGAAGTGAGGTAATGTGAGGGAATGGGGGATATGAAAAAGATGATGAGAAAGAGATAGTCAGTTTCTCAATTTTATCCTTAAAGTATTCTGCTAGTTCTGATGCTTTGTTGAGTGCTTGATCATCAGGAATGGTAGGAGGTGATGGTTTAGTGAGAGCTGAAACGTAGGAGAAAAGTGCTTTTGAATCAAATATGAAATGATGTATTTTTTTTGAGAAAAAATCTCTCTTTGTTCTCAGTATGGTGATCCTATAAGCATTGAGGGAGGTTTTATAAATAGCTAAGGTTGTGGGGGATGGGTTTCTCCTCCAAGTGTGTTCTTTATTTCTTAGCTCTTGTTTAAGCAGCTTCAGTTCTGGGGTGAACCAGGGTTTCCTGTTGTCTGGCGAAGGTTGTACTACTTTTGTGATGGAAGGGCAGGTAATGTCTGCAATCTTTTTGGTGATGTTGCACCATGAGGTGGTGGCTGTAGATGCGTTGGAGAGATCGAGATGTAATAATTCATTAGTGAACTGATTGATGAGAAGTTCTGTAGAACAAGGTTTCCTGAATTGAATAGTGTTTTTTGGGAACGAAAGTGGAGGATGTTGTGAAAGCTTGAAGGTCGTGTTGATGATTTGATGGTCCGACCAAGGGACAGGTGAACATGTGATTGTCTTTGTGTTTGAGATGCACTGATTAATGAAAATAAGGTCTAAAGTGTGACCTGCTTTGTGGGTAGGGGTTTTTATAATTTGTGTGAAGCCCATGTAGTTGAGAGCTGAGTGTAGGGTAACACAATTTGGGGATTGTGGTGAAGCATCGACATGTAAGTTGAAATCACCCAGTAAGATGGCAGGTTTGTCTGGGTTGAAGTATTTGGCAGAGAGTTCAATGACTGGTGAAGGGTCAGAATCTAAAGATCCTGGTGGAGCGTAGATTAGGCCAATTTGTAAATGATCAGATTTAAAGAAAGAGAGCTCTAATTTTGATGTGGTATATGAATGTTGTAAAGTTATTCTTAGACCTTTCTTGGCTGCAAGAAGCAGACCTCCTCCCTTTCTTTTGGGTCTAGGTATGGAGAAAAAATCATAAAGCTGAGTTGGTAGTTGATTTAACAGAGCTAAATCTGAAGGTTTAAACCACGTTTCTGTGATTGCACAGATATCTGGGTTTACTTCAGTAAGGTAGTCGTTTAAGATATGAGTTTTTTTTGAAAGTGATTGAGCATTGAATAGAGTAAGAGATAACAGAGAAAGGCCGAGGAATTGTGTGATTGGTGAAATCATTATTGGAATTAGCCTTTGATGACGGTTGTAGTGTTGTGGGAGAGGCTTAGTTTGATGTTTACGTTGATTCTTGATGATTGGTATGGAGTATTCACCATGGCAAACATGGTGATGTATAGGGATAGGGAAACCAAGAAGCATGTTGATCTGTTTGTGTGGTATAGAGAGAATATTAGAGGCTTACTCGAGTGCTCCAAAGAAGATGAAGATTCAAGGGCCAGTAAACTGGTTTATTATTGACCCGAAGCTGGCTTTAGGAGCAGGGAACACTATCTGTTGAGGTTCCAGGGTTTGTGGTGATTTTGGATTTCAATTTCAATTTGTTTTCCTGTTGATGAATAAAGCTTGGGATCTATTCGCGTCTCCCTTACACGAATCAGCTGACTTGAATCTTGTTGCCAATGTAATTTATAGATTTAAAGATGAGATGCTGAATTCTAATCAAGGTAAGAAAGGAGAATTAAGCAGATAATGAAATAGAGTATGATCTCAGGGGCTGCATGAAGGGGCGCACAAAGGGGCAAGCCCCTTTGTCGCGCGCCTTCGGTGCGCGACGCCGGAGAGATGTGAAATTTAAAATCCCTCTCGTCTCCCCGATTGGATGGTAAGTCTGGAGGGAGGGTCTTAGCTGTTGTGCTGTGATGCTGTCTGTGCGATCGCGGATCAGGCTCGCCGGGGGGAAGGGAACAAAAAGGCCTTACCCCGACGGGTCTGGGCGCCGATCGCGCAGGCCTTCCTCTTGCAGCGGCAGCAGAAGCGGCAGCGGTAGCGTCAGCAGCAGCGGCGGCCTCAGGTTGTTATTGTCAGCGGCGCTGGAGAGAGGTGAAATTTAAAATCCCTCTCGTCTCCCCGATTGGATGGTAAGTCTGGAGGGAGGGTCTTAGCTGTTGTGCTGTGATGCTGTCTGTGCGATCGCGGATCAGGCTCGCCGGGGGGAAGGGAACAAAAAGGCCTTACCCTGACGGGTCTGGGCGCCGATCACGCAGGCCTTCCTCTTGCAGCGGCAGCAGAAGCGGCAGTGGTAGCGTCAGCAGCAGCGGCGGCCTCAGGTTGTTATTGTCAGCGGCGCCGGAGAGAGGTGAAATTTAAAATCCCTCTCATCTCCCCGATTGGATGGTAAGTCTGGAGGGAGGGTCTTAGCTGTTGTGCTGTGATGCTGTCTGTGCGATCGCGGATCAGGCTCGCCGGGGGGAAGGGAACAAAAAGGCCTTACCCCGACGGGTCTGGGCGCCGATCGCGCAGGCCTTCCTCTTGCAGCGGCAGCAGAAGCGGCAGCGGTAGCGTCAGCAGCAGCGGCGGCCTCAGGTTGTTATTGTCAGCGGCGCCGGAGAGAGGTGAAATTTAAAATCCCTCTCGTCTCCCCGATTGGATGGTAAGTCTGGAGGGAGGGTCTTAGCTGTTGTGCTGTGATGCTGTCTGTGCGATCGCGGATCAGGCTCGCCGGGGGGAAGGGAACAAAAAGGCCTTACCCCGACGGGTCTGGGCGCCGATCGCGCAGGCCTTCCTCTTGCAGCGGCAAGAGGAAGCAGTATCATGTAGAAGCAGTATTGCTAATCTGATCTGAGACAGAGTCGGAGTCTTCAACAAATCTTGTCTTGCAGGTCTAAGATTTCTTGCAGACATATAATTAACTAACAGTGTCTTCAAATAGCTTGGGCCCTGATCATGCAAACATATCATGCATAAATGAACCATTTATGCATGATAACACTTTAAATTGAATACACTGGGGAATTGGCAACCTATGTAAATCATATAACACTGGAGTGAGATGGTCTGAACTTTTTAAATCTGCCACCACCTGGGCTGCTGTATTAATCTGAAACATTTCCATTTGCTTAAGTGCAGCCTGTGGCAAACCCTCATATAAAACATTACATTAATCTAGTCTATTAATAACAAAAGTATAACATCTTTATGTCCTGAACAGACAAAATCTGACATAATTTATGAATCAATCACAAATAGCTAAAGGAAACCTGGACCATTTTAGAGATCTGAGTATATATGGATTGGATAACTTCTTATCCATGCATTTTTTAAAAATTCAATATTGGGGTTTTTTTTAGGTTTTTCCTGGCTCAAGTACCTAGAGAACAAACTTTCCATCTTGAAAGAGCCTGCCACTCATCTTTCTGCTAGTCATTCTATCTCTGCATCAAATAGACATCCATAGATCCCCATGAATAGATTCAGTCAGATAACTCCATAATCTACTAGAGGCAAAAGAATGAAAAGAGGATTAACCTAAATGATGACTGCATAGGTATGAACTGGAGAATGAAGTTACCCCATCTAAAACATTTAAAAGTTCAAGCACCAGTTGTTAATGACAGAGACAGATACTTTGCTTGAAGAAAATGGTTTTGCTTTTACATTACTAGCATTTAGTTTCCCCACAGTGTATGCTCATCATACAATAAGCCTGATTTATATGGGTTTTCTTTAATTCAATGTATATGGGAAAAACAATTTTATAAATAAAAGCCCCCAATATTAGTCATGAACCAGAAAGAGAAAGGTGTGCACTATTGCTAGAATCAAGGGTTTTCTCCTCTAAACAGAGAACCAAAGCAAATTCTTTGCCAAATATTTTCATGAAAGATATAAAAATTATTTTATAAATAAACTATAATATATTTGGGTATATTGATATGTTAAATGGAAGTTCCGCAAATAAAATGCTGGAATATTCAGTGCAATTGATTTCCCTTTTATTTCATAATCATGGGTTTCAAATGTTTTCAGAACACCAATAGTATTTTATATATATATATCAGAGAATACTTCTTTTTTACTTTTTTTCATTTACTAATAAAATCCACATGAAAAATAGTCACTTATCTTGCAAAATGCTGACAAAGGTTCACTTTTCTTGTTTCTTTCCAATGCAAAATCAGTAATAGGAACTGCAGATGTTTAGACAAATGAAATATCCGACACACTGCGTGTTTCAGTTCTTCGTCAGGGGCATTAGATGTTTCTTCAAATAATACAAAATCAAACAAACTGGCATAAACTTCCATTAAAAGTCTCAATAGTTGAATATATATATTTAAATACAATACCGGTATAACAGAGTTCCATTTCCTATGTGCTGTCAGCTAACATTGCTTGTGCATATTAAAAAATGTTCTTTAGCATCTAAATAAAAAATGGACCAATCCAGATAGAATACTTCAAAGTAAGCCAATAGAAAAGCTCTCCACATGTCTCAGCCAATTCAAAGTGTCGAGTTAGCCCAAGATACCAAGATATACCTATCAATAGCCTCATTCATTCCTAATGGAGAAATCATATTCAATTTAAAGATCCATTGTTATTCTTTAAAATTCAAAATGGTAGAAATATTACCACCTCTATTTGAGGGCACTACAGAATCAATCATGGTTCAGTTTAAATCTTCAAATTGATGGTCAAATTGAAGACAATGCTTAAAAATAGGGGCTTCTTCTTTCTTCAACTGAAGACAGCTATGGTATTCTCTAATTCACACCTTTAAAGAATGTGAATTCCTCCCAATATATAATAAAGGGCAGCTACACTTGATCATATAAATGCATTTGAAGTATTATAGTCAGTCAAAATGGTCTTTTTAAATGCCACCTTTGATATTGGATCTTCTGATATTTCACCTACCAAAGAATTGGTGCAAATATTGAAGTTGTTACAAGTAAAATGACCAATATGTAACATTTGCTAGTTGTCATTTGTTAACTCAGATAAATCAGCATATATGACTACATTTTTAATATTTCTTCCCTTACTATATGTGATCAAGGGGACTTCCTAGAAAAGAGGATGTAAGGCCATAACTCCCCAATGCCATCTGATGCTCGATGCCACCAAGGCAGATTTTATTAGAATGTTGAAGAACACATGTAATCTGTGGAGTTGTGCATTTACAGTGATATTGCAATAAGGATGAGCAATCTAAATACAAAGCTCTCCGGTAAGCTGATTTTATCACTGAGGAAGGATAACCATGTTGGATAAATCTCTAAGCTAATAGAGACACTTGCCTTTTAAACTCATCCATAGATGAGCAAATATGCTTGATCTGAAAAAATTGACCCATTGTTAATCCCTTCTTGAAAGCAGTAGAGTGAAAAGATTGAAATTTCAAATCGTTGTTTTGATTTGTATTCTTATGATTTACATTAGTTGACAACCCCTCAGAGGACCTAAGAATGCACTGAGGACAAATCGCCCAGGGCTACTGCCCAGGAGGGAAGGGTTAGGCCGGCCATCATAGTTGGTGATTCGATTATTAGAAATGTAGATAGCAGGGTGGCTGGTGGACGTGAGGACTGCCTGGTAACTTGCCTGCCTGGTGCGAAGGTGGCAGACCTCACGCGTCACCTAGATAGGATGATAGACAGTGCTGGGCAGGAGCCAGCTGTCGTGGTACATGTGGGCACCAAAGACATAGGAAAATGTTGGAGAGAGGTTCTTGAAGCCAAATTTAGGATTTTAGGTAGGAAGCTGAAATCCAGAACCTCCAGGGTGGCATTCTCTGAAATGCTTCCTGTTCCACGTCCAGGTCCCCAGAGGCAGGCAGAGCTCCAGAGTTTCAATGCGTGGATGAGACGATGGTGCAGGGAAGAGGGATTCAGCTTTGTAAGGAACTGGGGAAACTTTTGGGGACAGGGGAGACTTTTCCAAAAGCATAGGCTCCACCTTAACCAGAGTGGAACCAAGCTGCTGGCACTAACTTTCAAACAGGAGATAGAGCAGCTTTTAAACTAGAACAAGGGGGAAAGCCGACAGTCACTCAGCAGTGCAAAGTTCAGAGAAATGTATCCTTGAAGGATACTAATGAAACAGGAGAGTTAGGGCATCCCAACAGAGAGGTTCCATTAAAAGCAAACATAGTTCTCATATGCCTATATGTAAAAAATCACCAAAGCTAATGATTTACGAATTATCCCAAACAACTGAAAAGCAGGTTGTTAAAACAAGCAAAAACCACACTTTGAAATGTCTGTATGCCAATTCCAGAAGTCTAAGAAGTAAGATGGGAGAGTTAGAGTGTATAGCAGCAAATGATGAGATTGACATAATTGGCATCACAGAGACTTGGTGGAAGGAGGATAACCAATGGGACAGTGCTATATCAGGGTACAAATATTATTGCAATGACAGGGAGGATCAACTTGGTGGGGGTGTGGCACTTTATGTCTGGGAGGGTATAGAGTCCAACAGGATAAAGATCATACAAGAGAGTAAATACACAGTAGAATCTATATGGGTAGAAATCCCGTGTGTGTTGGGTAAGAGTATATTGCTAGGAGTATACTACCGTCCACCTGGACAAAATGGTCAGACAGATGATGAAATGCTAAGAGAAATCAGGGAAGCAAACCAATTTGGCAGTGCAATAATAATGGGAGATTTCAATTACCAATATATCCAAAAACTTATTCAAAATACAATGACTGCATAAGCACTGCTAAACAAACACGTTGTACAATAATGCTTCAATTTAATATGTGTGTGTTACTAAATATTATTTATTATGAATTCTATTAAGGACCATCATAACACCCGTGGTATGCACGCATCTTATGCATGTGTTCTCAACCACATCGGGTCATCTTTAATCATTGGTCCTGCAACATCTATGTAGTCTTTCTTAAAAGTTTTTTTCTTTTTTAAATATTTTTATAGAATTTTTGTGATTTATGCAATAAACTTTAGTATGGTAATATGTGGAATAAGTACTTCCCTTGATGTGGCAGAGTCTCGCTGTAGGTGGGTTCAATTCAATTCAGATTTCAATTACCCCAATATAGACTGGGTAAATGTAACATCAGGACTTGCTAGAGACATAAAGTTCCTGGATGTAATAATTGATTGCTTCATGGAGCAATTGGTTGAGGAAACAACAAGAGAGGGAGCTATTTTAGATTTAATTCTTAGTGGGACGCAAGATTTGGTGAGAGAAGTAACGATGGTGGGGCCACTTGGCAACAGTGATCATAACATGATCAAATTTAAACTAATAACTGGAAGGGTGACAATAAGTAAATCTGCAGCTCTAACACTAAATTTAAAAAAGGGAAACTTTGATAAAATGAGGAAAATAGTTAGAAAAAAACTGAAAGATGCAGCTGCAAAGGTTAAAAGTGTTCAACAGGCTTGGACATTGTTTAAAAATACAATCCTAGAGGCGCAGTCCATACGTATTCCGCGCATTAAGAAAGGTGGAAGGAGGGCAAAACGATTACCGTCATGGTTAAAAGGTGAGGTGAAGAGGCTATTTTAGCCAAAAAAAAAATCCTTCAAAAATTGGAAGAAGGATCCATCTGAAGAAAATAGGATAAAACATAAGCATTGTCAAGGTAAGTGTAACATATTGATAAGACAGGCGAATTTGAAATGAAGTTGGCCATAGAGGCAAAAACTCATAATAAAAACTTTTAAAAATATATCCAAAGCAAGAAACCTGTGAGGGAGTCGGTTGGACCATTAGATGACAGAGGGGTTAAAGGGGCTCTTAGGGAAGATAAGGCCATTGCAAAAAGACTAAATGAATTATTTGCCTCCGTGTTTACTAATGAGGATGTTGGGGAGATACCAGTTCCAGAGATCGTTTTCAGGGGTGATGAGTCAGATGAACTGAACAAAATCACTGTGAACCTGGAAGATGTAGTAGGCCAGATTGACAAACTAAAGAGTAGCAAATCACCTGGACTGGATGGTATGCATCCTAGGGTTCGGAAGGAACTAAAAAATGAAATTTTTGATCAATTAGTTAAAATTTGTAACCTATCATTAAAATCATCCATTCTACCTGAAGACTGGAGGGTGGCCAATGTAACCCCAATATTTAAAAAAGGCTCCAGGGGCGATCCGGGTAACTATAGACCAGTGAGCTTGACTTCAGTACCGGGAAAAATAGTGAAAACTATTCTCAAGATCAAAATCGTAGATCATATAGAAAGACATGATTTAATGGGACATAGTCAACATGGATTTACCCAAGGGAAGTCTTGCCTAACAAATCTGCTTCTTTTTTTGAAGGGGTTAATAAACATGTGGATAAAGGTGAACCGGTAGATGTAGTGTATTTGGATTTTCAGAAGGTGTTTGACAAAGTCCCTCATGAGAGGCTTCTAAGAAAACTAAAAAGTCATGGGATAGGAGGCGATATCCTTTCATGGATTACAAACTGGTTAAAAGACAGGAAACAGAGAGTAGGATTAAATGGTGAATTTTCTCAGTGGAAAAGGGTAAACAGTGGAGTGCCTCAGGGATCTGTACTTGGACCGGTGCTTTTCAATATATATATATATATATATATATATATATATAAATGATCTGGAAAGGAATCCGACGAGTGAGGTTATCAAATTTGCGGATGATACAAAATTATTCAGAATAGTTAAATCACAAATAGACTGTGATACATTATAGGAGGACCTTGCAAGACTGGAAGATTGGGCATCTAAATGGCACTTGAAATTTAATGTGGACAAGTGCAAGGTGTTGCATATAGGAAAAAATAACCCTTGCTGTAGTTACACGATGTTAGGTTCCATATTAGGAGCTACCGCCCAGGAAAAAGATCTAGGCATCATAGTGGATAATACTTTAAAATTGTCGGCTCATTGTGCTGCAGCAGTCAAAAAAGCAAATAGAATGTTAGGAATTATTAGGAAGGGAATGGTTAATAGAATGGAAAATGTCATAATGCCTCTGTATCGCTCCATGGTGAGACCGCACCTTGAATACTGTGTACAATTCTGGTCACCACATCTCAAAAAGATATAGTTGTGATGGAGAAGGTACAGAGAAGGGCAACCAAAACGATAAAGGGGATGGAACAGCTCCCCTATGAGGAAAGGCTGAAGAGTTAGGGCTGTTCAGCTTGGAGAAGAGACGGCTGAAGGGGGATATGATAGAGGTCTCTAAGATCATGAGAGGGCTTGAACGAGTAGATATTTACACTTTCGAATAATAGAAGGACTAGGGGGCATTCCATGAAGTTAGCAAGTAGCACATTTAAGACTAATCGGAGAACATTCTTTGTCACTCAATGCACAATAAAGATCTGGAATTTGTTGCCAGAGAATGTGGTTAGTGCAGTTAGTGGAGCTGGGTTCAAAAAAGGTTTGGATAAGTTCTTGGAGGAGAAGTCCATTAATGGCTATTAATCAATTATACTTAGGGAATAGCCACTGCTATTAATTTCATCAGTAGCATGGGTTCTTCTTAGTGTTTGGGTAATTGCCAGGTTCTTGTGGCCTGATTTTTGCCTCTGTTGGAAACAGGATGCTGGGCTTGATGGACCCTTGGTCTGACCCAGCATGGCAATTTCTTATAGGGATGTGAATCGTTTTCCATATCGTCTTAACGATAGAAATCGTGTGGCAGGGCAAGAAAATCGTCTTAGGCACGATTTTTTAGTTAAAAAATCGTTAAAAATCGTTTTTTCCGATTAGTGCGCACTAACTCGAGTTAGTGCGCACTAACGGGAGTTAGTGCGCACTAACTGAAAATGATACAATTTGACACTTTTCAGGTCAGTTAAGGTCAGTTTAGGAATGAATATGTATTCCTATTGGCTGCCCTCTTATTTATTCATGTTACCAAGTTTCCTACTGACAGTATATGGGGGATGGGAAATGGAAACAGTTGGTAGCTTGACAAAACAAGTAATGTGATCAGTCAATGTGACTAGAACTTGTGCCCTAACCCTGATACCAGGGGTATTGTGATCTTCCTGCACACAGTGCCCTATCCCTATTAATACCAGGAGTGTTGTGATCTTCCTGCACACAGTGCCCTATCCCTAATACCAGGGGTGTTGTGATCTTCCTGCACACAGTGCCCTATTCCTGATACTGGGGGTGTTGTGATCTTCCTGCACACAGTGCCCTATTCCTGATATCGGGGGTGTTGTGATCTTCTTGCACACATCCCGATATCAGGGATAGGGCACTGCATGCAGGAAGATCACAACACTCCTGGTATTAATAGGGATAGGGCACTGCATGCAGGAAGATCACAACACTCCTGGTATTAATAGGGATAGGGCACTGCATGCAGGAAGATCACAACACCCCTGGTATCAGGGATAGGGCACTGTGTGCAGGAAGATCACAATACCCCGGAGGAGTGAGGGTCAGGCAGCTCCCCCCTGTCTGTGAAGCCAGCCTCTCACTAGTAATGCAGGGAGGGAGCTGTCTCAGACTTCACCATCCTCCCCCCCCCCTTACCCACACACCATTCACTAGCTGGGACATGGGGGAAGTCAGGAGTGAGGGTCAGGCAGCTCCCCCCTGTCTGTGAAGCCAGCCTCTCACTAGTAATGCAGGGAGGGAGCTGTCTCAGACTTCACCATCCACCCCCCCCCCTCACCCACACACCATTCACTAGCTGGGACATGGGGGAAGTCAGGAGTGAGGGACAGGCAGCTCCCCCCTGTCTGTGAAGCCAGCCTCTCACTAGTAATGCAGGGAGGGAGCTGTCTCAGACTTCACCATCCTCCCCCCCCCCTCACCCACACACCATTCACTAGCTGGGACATGGGGGAAGTCAGGAGTGAGGGTCAGGCAGCTCCCCCCTGTCTGTGAAGCCAGCCTCTCACTAGTAATGCAGGGAGGGAGCTGTCTCAGACTTCACCATCCACCCCCCCCCCCCTCACCCACACACCATTCACTAGCTGGGACATGGGGGAAGTCAGGAGTGAGGGACAGGCAGCTCCCCCCTGTCTGTGAAGCCAGCCTCTCACTAGTAATGCAGGGAGGGAGCTGTCTCAGACTTCACCATCCTCCCCCCCCTTCCTCACCCACACACCATTCACTAGCTGGGACATGGGGGAAGTCAGGAGTGAGGGTCAGGCAGCTCCCCCCTGTCTGTGAAGCCAGCCTCTCACTAGTAATGCAGGGAGGGAGCTGTCTCAGACTTCACCATCCTCCCCCCCCCCCTCACCCACACACCATTCACTAGCTGGGACATGGGGGAAGTCAGGAGTGAGGGTCAGGCAGCTCCCCCCTGTCTGCGAAGCCAGCCTCTCACTAGTAATGCAGGGAGGGAGCTGTCTCAGACTTCACCATCCTCCCCCCCCCCCTCACCCACACACCATTCACTAGCTGGGACATGGGGGAAGTCAGGAGTGAGGGTCAGGCAGCTCCCCCCTGTCTGTGAAGCCAGCCTCTCACTAGTAATGCAGGGAGGGAGCTGTCTCAGACTTCACCATCCTCCCCCCCCCCCCCTCACCCACACACCATTCACTAGCTGGGACATGGGGGAAGTCAGGAGTGAGGGTCAGGCAGCTCCCCCCTGTCTGTGAAGCCAGCCTCTCACTAGTAATGCAGGGAGGGAGCTGTCTCAGACTTCACCATCCTCCCCCCCCCCCCTCACCCACACACCATTCACTAGCTGGGACATGGGGGAAGTCAGGAGTGAGGGTCAGGCAGCTCCCCCCTGTCTGTGAAGCCAGCCTCTCACTAGTAATGCAGGGAGGGAGCTGTCTCAGACTTCACCATCCTCCCTCCCCCCTCACCCACACACCATTCACTAGCTGGGACATGGGGGAAGTCAGGAGTGAGGGTCAGGCAGCTCCCCCCTGTCTGTGAAGCCAGCCTGTCACTAGTAATGCAGGGAGGGAGCTGTCTCAGACTTCACCATCCTCCCCCCCCCTCACCCACACACCATTCACTAGCTGGGACATGGGGGAAGTCAGGAGTGAGGGTCAGGCAGCTCCCCCCTGTCTGCGAAGCCAGCCTCTCACTAGTAATGCAGGGAGGGAGCTGTCTCAGACTTCACCATCCTCCCCCCCCCCTCACCCACACACCATTCACTAGCTGGGACATGGGGGAAGTCAGGAGTCAGGGTCAGGCAGCTCCCCCCTGTCTGTGAAGCCAGCCTCTCACTAGTAATGCAGGGAGGGAGCTGTCTCAGACTTCACCATCCTCCCCCCCCCCCTCACCCACACACCATTCACTAGCTGGGACATGGGGGAAGTCAGGAGTGAGGGTCAGGCAGCTCCCCCCTGTCTGTGAAGCCAGCCTCTCACTAGTAATGCAGGGAGGGAGCTGTCTCAGACTGGTATCAGGGTTTGGGCACTGTGTGCAGGAAGATCACAACACTCCTGGTATTAATAGGGATAGGGCACTGTAAGAGATGACTGTAGTAGATTGAATAAAGATCTGATGTTTCTGCTCTCCTCTCACCAAACAAAAACAACACACAAGCAGAGAAGCCCTTCTTACAAAGCTGAGCTAGTGAGTTAAGTAGGAGGAAAAGTAAACATACTGGTGCCAGTGTGGCTGCTTAAAAAATACACTTACCAACAATCAATTACATATATTTGAACTGTGTACAGTTCCAGCCAGGAGCACCTTTCTAAAATGCACAGTGATTGGCAAATTCAACATGCACTAGCATTTCAGGTGCCTGCTAACAAAAATAATAAACAAACAAGTTCTAGTCACGTGAGTGCTGATCATTACATTACTTTTTTTGTCAAGCTTCCAACTGTTTCCATTTCACATCCCCCCAACCAAATTGGTAACATCAATAGATAAGAGCACAGCCAGCCAATAGGAATACATACATACATATTCATTCCTAAGTGACCTTTACTGACCTGGGAAGTGTGAACACTTTGTTTCATTTTCTGTTGGTGTTCGTTAGTTTCCAGTTCCATTTCCCATCCCCCCAACCATCACCTCAGTGGTAACCTTGGTAATATCAATAGATAAGAGGGCAGCCAGCCAATAGGAACACATATTCATTCCTAACTGACCTTCAGTGACCTGGAAAGTGTTTATTTGTATCATTTTCAGTTAGTGCGCACTAAATCGAGTTAGTGCGCACTAACGGGGAGTTAGTGCGCACTAACTCGAGTTAGTGCGCACTAACACGATTTAACGATTTTTAACGATAAATCGTTAGAATTTCTATTGTATCGTGTTCTATAACGATTTAAGACGATATAAACATTATCGGACGATAATTTTAATCGTTGAAAAACGATTCACATCCCTAATTTCTTATGTTCTTATGTTCTTAACTACCTGTGTGAATCAATCAACCCCATTATATGATGCTCTATTTATTTAAATAGCTCTTATATCTTTGGTTTATTTTGCATGGGTATTTATTTCACTTGGGTATTTTTTGGTGATTTTTGTTGTTAAATATTTTCATGAATCAAGACCAAACTACAGATTTTACTAGCATAATAATTTTAATAATCCAGCTAGCAGCTTCTTAAAAATAGGGACAGTAAAGTATTTAAGTTCTGAAGGGTTGCAGCTGTCTCAGTGTTAGCCTTAACTGAAACTTAAAGGATCTGATGAAAGGAGTGGAGCCTGCATCTTAATTTGGCTCAACACTGCAAATCTCAGCAAGTCCCCAAACAGAAAATACTTGGCAAAGTTTTAGCTCTTTCTCAAATCAGAAACTGATGGTGCATATCCATTCTTCGTAGAACCATTTGCCTAGTAGTTAATTTACACATTGAATTAAATCCCATCATGTTAATGATGCAAACTCCAGCTAAGATTTAATTTAGTTGCAATGCCACACAATAGTTCTAGTGATGGCCAATGTCCTTTCAATGACTGGTGGAGATTTAGCTATTGCATTTGATGAAGGAGATTGGCAAAGCTACACGGAGTCACTCACTGACAGGCCGATGCAACACAGACGTGCTAAAAATGGGTATCCACACTGGGCGCCTGTTTCCCTAACACGCACCCATCCACCTCTCCTGGGCATGCAATGCGATATGCAAATGAACAGCAGCATTTAAGGGAACGCACTAGGGGAAATTGTGCATCCCTAGTGCGTCCTTGGCATCGGGCGCCCAAGAAACGTGACTGCACAGCCACGGGTTAGGAAAATGGATGCTCAATTAATGAGCGTCTGCTTTTCTGAACCCGCACCCAGCCGTGGGCTAGGAAAATGGATTCTGGAAAACTGAGCATCCGTTTTCTGACCTTGACCGTTGTCAAGATTTTTTTTTTTTCTTGTTCCTGCTTTTGTGGTTCCTCCTACTTAGTATCACAATGATATTAAGTAAAAGGAACAAGAGAAAAGCAGTATTTTCTGCTTTTCTGTTAATGGCTTGGGGTGGCTCAAGACTTGACACCAGCTCCGGGGCTGGAGTTAATTTTTGAGGGTTAAAACGTGCACATTGTGCACACCGTGATTTTTTATATCGGGGGTACTAGCTATTATAGCCTCATCAACATGGCATTTACATGTGATAAGCACGCTATTAGCTTACTGCATCCGGAGTTATTCTAGCGCATCCAAAACACGTGTCCAACTGCACATAAAGGTGTGCACTAGGCTGAGTGCACTGTATTGCATCAGCCCCGGAGTGAATGACTGCAATTTCAGTCAAAAACACTCCACTCAGAAACACAATGTCAAAAAAAAAATAAAAAATGACAATTTAGAAACATTCACCAGCAAATTCTACATTGTCACTATGCACAGTATAGGCCACCTGATATTTTGCAAAGCTGGATTCCACAGATGTTTTTTTACCTAATCCTTGCCCTTTACCTTCCTAATTGAAAGTGCTTCTTCAGTTCCTTTCTCCCTGTCAATATGGTTCCTTTGCTTTTTTCCTCGCTTTTTAACTGCCTGTATAGTTCTTCCTTTCTCCCCATTTCTCTCCCAGAAAACACAGAGATAATGAGCATGACCCTCCCTTGACAACTGTACAAAACCTGGTTGAAGTGAAAACATCCATGCATGGAGAAGAGAAAATATAAAAAGAAAATAAGTCTATTCCCCCTTCTCCTTGAAGCATCAAAACTCGATGAGCAAACCTGACAATGCAGAAACCAGAGACATGTGCAGTATTCTACTTCTACGGTATGTAGTTTAAAAATGAGTAAAAAGCGTGGATGCCAGGGCTCTTTCCAGAGATGATGATAAACCTCCAGGGCCCGAGGCTCATGGGAGTGGGCACCGCCACACAGTCATTCAGTGTCTTTTTTCGTTGCTCTCTCAGGTTTAAAATTCTAAACTTATGACTTTGAAGAAAGATGCTGGACACTCTGACAGGTGTTCAAGTAACATTTGCTGCAAACAAATTGTTTGGAAGTCCAATTCACAACAATAATTCTCTAATTTATCTTTACCTAAAAAAAACATAGTAACATAGTAATGACAGCAGAAAAGGACCAAAAGATCCATTGAGTCTGCCCAGCAAGCTTCCCATGGTAGAGTCTGCCACTCCGTGCAGTTACCCCCAAGCTTTATGATAAGGGTAGTAATATTTACAATCAAAACCAAGCAACTGTCAAATCCATAATAAAAATTACTGCTAGCAACATTTTTACTGGGTGAGGAGCGTTCTTGAAAATTCAGACAGTGCTTCCTGACGTGCTTTGCTCTAGGATTTGGCCATAGAAGCAGTCCTGTGCTATTTTTCCCTTATGTATGCACATCAGTATTCCAGACTGTAAAAGCCAGGGCCCTTATTGATTTTCATTGGAATCTATTTCCCCTTTTTCTTCCCAGTACTTCTTTCCTTAGATTTATAAACTGAGTCAATGTCATTTAGGAGGCTTTAGGGGGCTTTTTCCCCCACAAATTTTGTTTTGTGAAATGTTTATTAATTTCTTTAGTTTAAAAAAACCCAAAATAAACATTGAAAAGAAAAACCTTCAAAAACGGAAAAATAAGAAACAGGGCCTCCCAGGGCCTCCTGTCTCCTCCACCTAACCAGAAAAATGCTGGGGCCAGGGTCATCCCCAGCCTCCACTTACCCATTCTGGGGGTGATCTGCAGATGAGGCCTTGCGTGGGGCATAGGCCAGGGGAGTGGTGACCTACTGCAGCCTAAGTCTATGCCGAAGACTTGGTCTTGTATAGGCCTAGAATGTGGTAGGTTGCCATGACCTCGGCCTAGGCCCTAGGCAAGGCCCAGACTAGGAGGCCTGGACCCGACAGCTGAGCCTCGCCCTAGGCCAAGGTCTGGACCCAGGCCCAATTTTGTGGCCTGGCCTGGAGGCCAGGTCCCAGTGCCAGAGCCTTAGCCCATAGCTAGGCCCAACACCAGGGCCTGGCACGGAGGCCAGCTCACGATTCCTGGGCATTGGTCCAGAGTGAGGTCTTGGAGCTTCCCTTAGGTGTCTTCTTTCTTCAGCTCTTCTTTACCACCTGACACCATCTGCTGGGGTCACTGGCATTAACTCCAGTGCAATGACCCCAGTGAATGGTGTCAGTTAGCAAAGAAGAGGGGAAGAATGAAGATGGTGAGTTCCAAGGCTTGGGCTCTGGGCCTTTCCCTGACCCTGGGCCGAGGCCCAAGCATCAGAACCTGAACCTCTGGGCTGGGCCTCAGTGACTGAGGCTCTGGTGTTGGGACTCAGCCTTTGTGCCGGGCTGTGATGTTGGGCCTTTGCCTGGGCCCTGGGCCCAACTGAAGACCTGGTTTGGGACCCGGCCTCCAAGCTGGGCCATGGTGTCGGGCCTGGGTTCAGACCCTGACCTATGCTGAGGCCCAGGCATTGGGACTGGCCTCCAGGATATGCCCCAGTTCTGTACCTTTATCTGGGCCATGACCCTGGCATCAAGATCAGGCCAGGTCATGGCATCGGATTTGATATGTATGAGGGGGGGGGGGGGGGTGGTTTGGGAAATTTCCCAGGCCTGGGTCTTTGTTCATGTCTCAGCCTAGGCCCTGGCATTGGGCCACGACCTAGGCCATGACCCCAAAGCTTACTGATTTTTACCATTTTATGATATTTTAGTTTATTTTAAGATGTAATAATGTTTTACTGTTTTAGAATAATTTAATGCTACCACCATTTTATGATATTAATTTTTTATTAATTGTATTTATGACACTATTGTATTTTCATTTTAACTGTACACCGTTGTGATGGTTTTACGACTGATGTAACGGTATAGAAAACCTAAATAAACTATAAACTATAAACTATGCGCAGGCGTAGGCCACGGCCCCTTTGTTGGGTAGTGGCCTATGCCTAGGTGAGGCCCTGGCTCCAGTTCTAGGCCTCAGGCCAAGCACTGGAGTCATGATCTGGCATATGCTGGGACCCATGTTTTGGGTCTCGGCCTGCTCCTTTGGTGATGTCCAGGCTTCAAGTCTAGATCTAGGCTCAACTGTTGAGGTTTTTTTTAAATAGGTTTTCAAAACGAAACGAGATTAACATAAGAACATAAGAAATTGCCATGCTGGGTCAGACCAAGGTCCATCAAGCCCAGCATTCTGTTATCAACAAAGGCCAAACCAGGCCACAAGAACCTGGCAGTTACCAAAACACCAAGAAGATCCCATGCTACTGATGCAATTAATAGCAGTGGCTATTCCTTAAGTAAACTTGATTAATAGCAGTTAATGGACTTCTCCTACAAGAACTTATCCAAAACATTTTTGAACCCAGCTACACTAACTGCACTAACCACCATGGTCAGACCGCACCTTGAATACTGTGTACAATTCTGGTCACCGCATCTCAAAAAAGATATAGTTGTGATGGAGAAGGTACAGAGAAGGGCAACCAAAATGATAAAGGGGGATGGAACAGCTCCCCTGTGAGGAAAAGCTGAAGAGATTAGGGCTGTTCAGCTTGGAGAAGAGACGGCTGAGGGGGGATATGATAGAGGTCTTTAAAATCATGAAAGGTCTTGAACGAGTAGATATAAATTGGTTATTTACACTTTCGGTTAATAGAAGGACTAGGGGGCACTCCATGAAGTTAGTAAGTAGCACATTTAAGATTAATCAAAGAAAATTCTTTTTCACTCAGTGCACAATTAAGCTCTGGAATTTGTTGCCAGAGGATGTGGTTAGTGCAGTTAATGTAGCTGGGTTTAAAAAAGGATTGGATAAGTTCTTGGAGGAGAAGTTCATTAACTGCTATTAATCAAGTTGACTTAGGGAATAGCCATAGCCACTGCTATTAATTGCATCAGTAGCATGGGATCTTCTTGGTGTTTGGGTAATTGCCAGGTTCTTGTGGCCTGGTTTGGTCTCTGTTAGAAACAGGATGCTGGGCTTGATGGACCCTTGGTCTGACCGAACATGGCAATTTCTTATGTTCTTATGTTCTTATGAATATGCATGATATAGGTTTGCATGCACTACTTTCATTGTGGATATCCTGAAAACCTGACTGGCTAGGTGGGCCGTGAGGACTGGATTGAGAAGCACTGCTCCAGGGTAGTCAGGATGGAAGCTGACAAAGCTGGAGTTTGTGGAATATTTTAGGATGCACCAGTCCACATGCTCCTATATTCACTCCTCTCAGTGCTGTTCAACATAATTCATCACCTACACTGTTACATAGGGAGAATGCAAACCAAAAAGTGCCCTGACATTCCTCCACACCATCTGTTCAGATTATGATGCATGAGCAGCTTTCCATCTTGGCACAATAATATTGGGGACCACCCAGGAGTGGTCCTGCACTGCTCTGGTGATGGGTGATCCAGTAGTCCCTCCTCCACAAAATATCCTGGTCCACAGCTGGGTAAATGACACTCAGTGACTCACTTAAACAAAGATACATTTCTCCTGAAGAAAACCCTGATGGGCAATGCTGAACCAGAGTCTCATTTGCAAGCTGACAAAATACCAGCAGATTGCATTTGGGGGTAACCATGGAGAAATGCTTGCAGGAAAGCTTGGTGCTGACAGTGATGTCCCTCTCGGGGGAATCTTTACTACATCCAACCACCATTTTGCCACTCCTTTGTAGGGACCAGGAAAAAGGCAATCACTCATCAAAGAAATGGGTCTGTCTGCCTTCCTTGCTGGCTTGTGGGATAGCTGGGAGGCTCCGTGATATCATCCAAGGCCTAGCTGAATGAAAAGGCATCTGGAGGGCTGGTCTTCCTCTCACAATTTTTCTCTCACTCTCTTCTCAGGCAGCACATTCTGATACAAAACAGCTTGCTCACCCAGGTGGTGGAAACTGGAGTAGCCTCCTCAAATATCTCTTGAACAATAAGGTTTGGCCACTCAATTGAACAGAGAATCGATGCTGGCACTATCTCAGACTTCTTCTTGCTCATGAGCTGGGGGATCAGCTACGGTATAGATATTACATTTGGAGAGCTGGTCTTGTCCCATCTCGGGCTGTGGCTGCCGCTACTTTCTCCACTCTCTTGGAAGCGAGAAGGAAGCTTTCCACTCCTCTGGGGCCCTAGGATCACAGCGGAGGAAGACCCTCTTCTCACTCCCAGGCCTGCTCTCTCCAAAGCACTAACCAGAATGTGGATCAATATGCTGGCTAGGCAGGATGACACCCATATCTGCTTCTAGAAATAAGTTGGAATTGCATCTGAAACATTGTAGGTCAATGGGCTGTGGTCACTGAAAACCTTGGCAGTCTTTGCATTCACAGTAAGGGAGAGAGGAAGCTGACTACACAGATAGAGAAAGCTGATGGGGAAGAATGTGTGGTCATTTGTGCCATACTGGCCAAACTGACTAAAGATCCTCCAGTCACTGGAAGTAGACCCTCTGCAGAGCGATACAGCCGACTGCAGTCTCCCAACTCAGAATAGAAAGGCTGGCCATGCTGGAATGGGTGTTTGCATAGTTTGTTGTGATGGTATAGGCTCCTGCTCATGAACTTGAACAAACTTCTCTTTTGATCTCTAATGGCAAACACTTTTACTCTTACTCTTCTTGTGCTAAGCTAACTATGTCCTTAGCTTATGCTGCTTCATGACTCCTGAATGGCTGAATGCTGATGAACGGCAGCTTGATGTCACAGTCATGTACACAATTATCTTCTTCTACCTTTTTTGGCGCATTTTCTCCCACCAAGCCATCCTAAGGCGGGAGCAGTGGCCATGTTTTCTGTTTGTCACCAAAACCTCTTAAATCGCTCAAAGATTGTAAAACATCTCTCTTCACATTCATCTGACTCCATCCCATGGATGCCCTTGGGTCCTTGTTTGGGTGCCATGTTGTGTAACCCCTCTACAGGGAACTTCCAGCATTCAAGGGCACACTGTTGTTCCCGAGACCACTTTTAATCACGGATCTCCCTCTTCTTACAAAAACACAGTCCACTTGCACCAGGGTGCTGGGATTCTTTCTGGTGGGGGGGGGGGGGGAGGAGAAATAAACCTCCAGGGATGAGCATCACCATACTTCTTCTCTATCAGATCACCACTGCCCCTTCTTGGCTGAGTGGAAGGAATCACAGCATTTATTCTGAGATCCCAAGGCAGAGGTGACAATCCTCTTTAGGCAGAGGCAGATTTAAGAAAAAATAATTGATTCTCAGAAAAATACACACAGCTTTCTCAAAAGCTTCTCTTCCACTTCTCCATGACAATCCCTTCCAGACCATGAGGTACTGGCCAGGGCAGAGTCTTTTCCCTTGGATCAAGCTGTGAAGCCTAAAAATAGGGCCAGTGCTTCAATTACACAAACTAGGCAGTTGCCTGGAGCAGTGGTCCCCAACCATGTCCTGGGGGCCCACCAGTCAGTTGGGTTTTCAGGATATTCACAATGAATATGCAGGAGAGAAAATGTGCATGCACTGCATGCTTAGTCATTGTGGATATCCTGAAAACCCGACTGGCTGGTGGGCCCCAGGTCAGGGTTGGGGACCACTGGCCTAGAGCACAAAATTTGGGGGGAAGCAAAATGCCACCCATATGAGGCCCAGATGGGTACTTTGCTACAGCCAATACAACCAAAAAAAGGAGAGCTATTCTGGAGCCACTGCCACTGGTAGGAGGGTGCGCTATACTTGAAGTACCTTAGGGGAGGGCATATATGACCAAAGGTTTATCTAGAGCACTACATTTTCTTGCACTAGTCCTACCTCCAACTCAAAACTCTAAAATGCCCTTCCTCTGTATCAAGCTGTGGGGCCCAAAAAATAGGGAGGATAATGAAGCATTCCAGCTTCCTTGAACTGTAACAAAAAATTGAAAAGCCAACTCAGAATGCCAAACAAAAACCAAAAGCCATACTTCTCCTCATGCATAGCCTGCTTTTATGTTGCACTGCTGACCAATCCACACTAGCCTCTGTGTAGTTTCCTGCAGGGATGGCCTGCAAACTACTCTCCCTTTTGTAAACTGCAATCTACTCTCTCTTTTGTAAAATCCTAGCCTAAGCTCAGCTAAGGAAAACTGGTTAGTAGAGATCTAGGGATCTCTACACGCAAAATAGAAAAGCCAGCTTTCTGCCATTTCCACTTTTGTAGCAATGGTTTCAGACCTCTTTAACCAATCCACTGTTGGCAAGCACTTCTTGTGTCATGCTCTCAAAATGAAGAATTTCACTCATGCACACTGTTTTCCCAGACTCCCTAATTTCCTTCTACATATAATAGTTGGCCCTTCCTGTGACTTACCCTTAGCAGGGCCGGTGCAAGGGTATTGGGCTCCCTGGGCGACCCTTGCGCTGCTGCCCCCCCTGGTTGCACCCCCTCCCCGGTTGCGCCGACTGTGTGCTTTTCAGGGCGCCGAGCTGTAGGGGGCGCCGAAGAGCAGCCACATGGTGCCGCAAGCGGGGCCTATACCGCTCGCAGAAAAAGAGAAATAGAAACAGTCGGCGCCGAAACAGGTGGAGGCACGGCCCTGAGAAGCACATAGTCTCTATTTCTGTTTGCCACGAACGGGATAGGCCCCGCTTGTAGCACCACGTGGCTGCTCTTCGGCGCCCCCTACGGCTCGGTGCCCTAGGCGACCGCCGAAGTTCACCTAATGGATGCGCCAGCCCTGACCCTTAGAATAAAACATCAGGGATGTGCTTTTATTTTTAAATGACTTCAAAACACCAAAGAAAAAAAGCTCTTTCATTTTGTGCCATTTGAAAAAGAAACTACAATTTACAGTAATGAAGTTTTGCTTTGATTTCAGTTTATGTCATTTTCATTTTTAGTGCAATACTTGCAAATAGTGTGCACTAAATCAGAAACAGAACGAAATGACCACGTCCTCTGAATTAAAAAAATAAAAACTACACAAAAAATACTGAAAGCCCTTCACCAAAACAAATGAAACAAAGCAATGTTTTTGGGGCTACAAATTCTTATGAAACGTCCTAACCCAAGCATTGTATTTAATTCTCTTAGTGACCTACCCCAGACTTTCAGTGGTTTTTTATTTATTTATTTATTTATATAACAGTTTCCTCCTGTTCCTTTGTACTTCCAGCTTGAATAGAACTAGGTTTGGAATCTGGCACCAACTTCCTTTATTCACAACTACCCATGATTTTTCCTATTTTTAAATCACAGGCAAGGGTTCATATACCCAGTCTTCTAACAGAACTCTGCAATCAGGGGCCTAAATCAGATTATTGTCACCCTTCAACAGTGACCATGACTCCTTTGCAGTTGCTCAAGCTATAAATGCTACCTTTGTAGCATCCTTGACTCTGATGAGTAGAAGATCTGACTAAGGGATTGAACTGGAGACCTTTTGCATGGCACTACAAGGTACAGCCATTAACCCACTTGACTGGGCCTCCCCTAATTTCCTCAGGAAATATATATATATATATATATATATATATAATTTTCTGTGACTAAACCTACACACTGCTGTCAGTCTCCCCAGGATTTGCAATCATGTTAAGGACTTCTCATTGTGCACATTTTTTATTCTTGTTTTTCTCTTATGATCATGAATGAACATTGATGCTTATTGTGGAATTTGTTGCTGTGGTCTTTCTACCATCTTATTATTTTAATGTCATTCTTCATAATATAATACATTGAAAGATTTTTCTCTTTCTCACAGGATTAGCCAATTTTAGTTCTTCTAGTCCTTTATGTGTGTTGATTAGCTAGGAAATATTGATTTCAAGCATTCTGTCTGGTTACAAACAACTCAGACAAAATTAAATTTTAGAAATGATTTTGAGAATGTGTCTGCTTTTTAAACATTCTTTTCAAAAGATCAATTTTTTTAACTTTATCATTTCTCTTGACTATAAAGAACTTTGGTTCCCACAGAAAAAGAATATTAAAATTACTTAAGATAATGGTTTCCAAACTTACAGGATCATTTATCAAATCGTGATAGGCTGTTATTGCACTCATTACAGCAGTATTGCGTGCGATACTGCCTCACTGTGCACTAAAACTGCCTATTGCAAATTGCGTATGCAAATATCTAAATTGATATTCAAGTGGGAGGAGTTGGGGTGGGAAAAATGTAAAGTAGGGGGTGGTAGCGCGGTGTGCAATAAGTAGCGCACATTATCGCGGGTCAGTAACTGGCTAATAGCTACGCCTTTATTCTTGGCGGTACAGTCTGATTGCGCGTGGTATCATGGGCCGCAGTATTATTGTGGCGCGTATTGCGCATTACAAACACTCCAAACAATCCCCACACACCTACCAAGCATTTCTGGACCAATAAAAATGCCTGTTTTCACCAGGTCAACCTTCCTAACACCATTTTGTCACTGTCAAGTGTTCTTCTACAAGCACACTTCATGCCTCGCTAGGCTCGTCGCAGACAACAAAACGTGGAAGAAGGACAACCAGAACAACAGGCAAGGCCACTTCCAAGATATCCGAGGGAAGTTCCAGCAGTGCAGGCAGAGGCTCCGTTGCCGTGGGTTCAGGCCCTGGCCCAGCGGCGGGCATGCACCCGGCCATAGACCAGGAGGTACAGGGAGTGTATCTTTCCACCACGGACATCTTCGCTGGGCATGCCTGAGGACTTTGTGGCAAACAGGTATCATCTCAGCTCTCCGGCAATCCAGGAATTATATGAAGACATCCGAGGGAATCTGGATCCTGTCACCACAATGTTAAATGCTCTCAGGCAGCGCTAATCAGGTTTGAAGGCTCAGCAAAGGTACAGGCTACCACAGGTGACAGGATCCAGATTTCCCACAGGATCCCTCACGTCTCTGTGCATGAGCCAAAGAGACCATGCGATTTGCAGCCAGATTCGGCAAAACAACCTGATAAGCCTCACGTACCAATTCTTCTTCCAGTGGAGGTCTGCCTGAAGTATATTAGCTGCTCCTCTACTCCTTATCCCTTTTCTTTCTATCACTTCTTGTCTGAGTAGGTCACTGTGTTACATTCAAACACATAAGGCTGCTCAGGATTTGTGTTGGCGATGCAGCATAACAGTGTACTTTAAATAAAATGTTCATTGTTACCATTACATTATACACATGTGGCCACCACCATGTATTCTGCTGATTAGTTACAGAAATGATGCACTTGTGATGTTTCACTTGGTGGCCTACCTAATACAGTGTGGCCTGAGAGGCATCACCTGCGCACCTCATTCTCCTCCTCACATGTGGATGCCATAGTGTCATAAGTGTGCTGGTGGCCCACATGGTAATGGACCCTGGAGAGTGACAACAATATAAATGCAGTACATGTGAAATTACAGTGAAGGTGCAACATGCATGGCAAAGTAAGAAGGGAACACTTACATGTTTTACTGGAAGATAGCAATTGCTACACCCTTGTTTGGATGTGGCTAACGGTCTGCAGTGGAAGTATTACCTCTGTAATGGGTGTGCTTTATGTCACAAGTGTATTCCCAGACCCACCTGATACCAGTGCTTGATCACTTGAAGAGCGAGGTAACAGTAGAATTTATAACAGCATACACTTTGCAGCATATGTACATCTAGCCATCATCTAAGTATCTGCTATGCCTACAGGTATAGAGAGCCTTGCTGTTGCTTCCATTACTTTTAGGGAGATGTAATGAAATGGCAGCATGTTCATACTTCACATTCAGGACAGCTGGCCACAATACTGCATGCATCACTCACCTTTGGTATCATACCTTCCATGACAGCCTGACTGACAGCGAAAGTGCTACCTGGTGCATTTTGCTGTATGTGCATAGCTCCTTCAAAGGTAGCATTCCACTTTCTCAGTGCATGCACATGCATGCACCCTACTACAGCAAGCTAGGAAATGTGTCACAAATGAGGTGCAAAAGGTGAGGGTCTTGCCTGTCATGATGTCATGTAGGTGGCGTCACCTTATTAGGAAACCAAAGGGAGGATGCACTTGCAGGGGACTGAAGGCAGGATTGTGAATCTGCTACTCCCTTCACTTGTAATTTCCTATGATCTGAGACATATCACCATCACGGTATAGTTCATAAGCATTCTAACCGCAGACACATCTATCCTCATTAAATGTTAATATCATCCAGGGCAAGGATTTTAATGCCTTCAACTGCCATGTCACACATAGGCTCACTGTCATCTGCAGATGACAGGTTGCTGGAAGAGCATACAGTGTTATGTGTCACAGATACTACTGTGGTGCAGCAGTATGCACAGATGCTTGCACCCTCAACATATGCACATTGCTCACTGTTTACCTACACCTACTACCTGAACACTGCAGGTGTGATCTCAGAGGGCAGTTACAGCACATTGGCTGAACACTCCTGTCCAAAACACTTTGCACATAGTACTGTTAGGAACATCTGTGCACACATTTGCCTGCTTTCCTGCTTGCAGGGCTTTGCTGATGCACATGCGTGTCACCAAGTCTGTGGACTGCTGAACAGCTGCTCTGCTGTAGGCTCTGCAGTAAGTGGTGTTACACACTTCCACTGTTATTTCTGAGGTGGCCCACTGTGGTGGTTCACAGTCCATGTACTCCTCTGTATATTGCATCCTGTGTTCACCTACTGTCCTCAGCTGAACAGATTATTAGTGTACTGGCTGGCTGTATAGTAACCGCCACACTATGCTCATACTGCTCCCACAGATGTCATGTGGTTGTCATGATTGGTGATGGCCTTTAGGTGTAGCCATTTTGACAAACAGGTATGTTGTGCCATCTAAGCTCTTCAGGGGCCCATGTCAGAATCTTGCACTAAGAATGGTGGATATATGCCTGTCACAGAAGTCTTACCTGCGGTCAGGTCTAGATAATGATTGTGGAAGAAGGACTCACACAGACTCATTAGCTGTTATAGCAAGCTGCCACACACCTCTATGTAGTTTAAAGGCAAACATAGCTGCAACATAGGCCTTGCACATGTGTACATGGAGGAACTGCAGCATGTATTCCCTACTGCTAACATAAGTGAGTGTGTGTACCCGTGACCCACGTGCTGTGTGTGCCTTGCTCACTCACTGTGTGAGAGTATTGGAGTATTCGCAAGTTGCTCCCTTGGGTCTGCATTGCAGACCCAAGGGAGCCCAACCACACCTTTCATGGAGTGATTGCCCTCTGGAAAAGTTGTGCCTCTCACAAGGCAGCATATGGTCAGCATTAGGAATGGTTTTAACCCTTGAAGGGCTCATTTTCCCCAAGTACACTGACAGTTTATATGTAGTGTTTACAGAGGTGCTGACGTGTGCAGGTAGGTATGGTGACACATCCAGTATGGTGTACAACTTGATTGTTGTACTTTACATTTGGCTGTTGTTCTTACCATGCCCTTCCCTCCACACTGAGGGGCAGATTTTTAAAAAGTACGCACGCACATACTTTGTTCGCACACCCAGCGCAAACAAGAGTATGCCGGATTTTAATACATACGTGCGTAGCCGCGCGTATCTTTTAAAATCCGGGGTCGGCGCGTGCAAGGCTGCACAAAATCGGCAGCCTGCGTGCACCGAGCCACGCAGCCTTCCTCCGTTCCCTCCGAGGCCGCTCCGAAATCGGAACGGCCTCGGAGGGAACTTTCTTTCCGGTGCCCCCCACCTTCCCTTTCCTTCCCCTATCTCGCCCCCCCCGGCCCTAACTAATTCCCCCCTCTACCTTTATTTCAAAAGTTATGCCTGATGTAACTTGCGCGTGCAGGCCGGCTGCTGGCGCGCCATGTTCCGGTCCGGGGCCTGGTCCGGAGGCCTCACCCCCCGGAACGCCCCCCGATGACGCGCCAGCTGCGAATCGCCCAGACATGCCCCCCCCCCCCCCCACCAGGAAAGCCCCGGGACTTACGCGTGTACCGGGGCTTGCGCGCGCTACCGAGCCTATGCAACATAGGATCGGCGCGCGGAGGGGGTGGAAGGGGCAGCTTTTCGGGGGTTACGAGCGTATCTTATGCGCGTACCCCTTTGAAAATCTGCCCCTGAGGTTTTAGCAATGATTTGGAGTAGGCCAAATTATGCAGTTATTATGGGGAGTGCTGGCTACCCCCAACTAGCTCGGGCACAGACCCTTGGAAAGTTATTGAGGGAGATTGTGTTGCATAAGAAACTGCCCAGTGAATGCGTGAATGCTGTGATGCATGGAACAGGCACTGTAAAAGAGTATATAGTGCTATGCCTATTGGGCAGAATCTGATGAGGGTTACCAGCATGGAGCTGTACACACTGCATGTACTGAGAAACCTGGTGCATGGGTTGTGTACGTGTATGTGTGGAGGTGGAGGGGTTGCAGGTGCTTGGGTTGCCACGTGACACAGGCGGTGGGGACATTCTATTACAGCGTCCCTTTTTTCTGTCACTGTTCTCTTTTACCTCCTCTCTGTATCTGATATCATGAACAGGTTCATATACAGGTAGACAGAACAGCCCCTCCCTTTTTTTTTTATCTCTCCCTCAGTGCTGTGTAGGCACAGGGATGGTACATCTACCATCTTTCGCCCAAATGAACAACAATACATTTTCTGTGCAAAGCTAGAAGTGGTGGGCCTATATCTGCCTACAAAGGGAGAGGACACTTGTGCAGTAACCAAAACGTTTAGTTCCACTAAGCTGTGTACTTGGTGACTCTTGCAACAGCGTCAGCTGCTGGATGACAAGTAGGGAGGATTATACAGTGAATACTGTGTGGTACAGATTCTGCACAGATACAGAGCATAGGACTAAGAAGGGGGCTGCTGGTGCTTTTCCCCAGACACACTTCTGCACATGGCCTACAGTATTTTCTGTGAACACAATGGCCTCAGACAGTTCATATTGAAACAGTGCACTGAAAGTGGACAGCCTAAGGGCCACGGCAGCAAAGTTCAGCATATAGGTAGCAGGAGAACGAGCAAAGTGTTCAGCATGTAGGTAGCAGGAGTAGAACCTCAGAGTGCAACATCATTGCAGCAGGACCAGCACAAGACACAGCAGCATGGAGGCAGGAGGCCCAGGATAAGACACAGCAGCATGGAGGCAGGAGACCAAGGGTAAGACACAGCAGCATGGAGGCAGGAGGCCCAGGACGAGACTCAGCAGCATGGAGGCAGGAGGCCCAGGATAAGACACAGCAGCATCATTGCAGCAGGACCAGCACAAGACACAGCAGCATGGAGGCAGGAGGCCCAGGATAAGACACAGCAGCATGGAGGCAGGAGACCCAGGACGAGACAAAGCAGCAGGGAGGCAGGAGGCCCAGGATGAGACCCAGCAGCATGGAGGCAGGAGACCCAGGACGAGACCCAGCAGCATGGAGGCAGGAGACCAAGGGTAAGACACAGCAGCATGGAGGCAGGAGGCCCAGGACGAGACTCAGCAGCATGGAGGCAGGAGGCCCAGGACAAGACACAGCAGCATCATTGCAGCAGGACCAGCACAAGACCCAGCAGCATGGAGGCAGGAGGCCCAGGACAAGACACAGCAGCATCATTGCAGCAGGACCAGCACAAGACACAGCAGCATGGAGGCAGGAGGCCCAGGATAAGACACAGCAGCATGGAGGCAGGAGACCCAGGACGAGACAAAGCAGCAGGGAGGCAGGAGGCCCAGGATGAGACCCAGCAGCATGGAGGCAGGAGACCCAGGATGAGACCCAGCAGCATGGAGGCAGGAGGCCCAGGATAAGACACAGCAGCATGAAGGCAGGAGGCCCAGGACAAGACACAGCAGCATGGAGGCAGGAGGCCCTGGACGAGACAAAGCAGCAGGGAGGCAGGAGGCCCAGGATGAGACCCAGCAGCATGGAGGCAGGAGACCCAGGACGAGACCCAGCAGCATGGAGGAAGGAGGTCCAGGATGAGACCCAACAGCATGGAGGCAGGAGACCCAGCAGCATGGAGGCAGGAAGCCCAGGATGAGACCCAGCAGCATGGAGGCAGGATTCCCAGGACAAGACACAGTAGCATGGAGCAGGCACTTGCAGGAGATGGGAAGAAAAGAAACCCCATAGCATGGAGCCAGCATTTGCAGGAGATGAAAAGAGAAGATACCTCGCAGCATGGAGCCAGCACTTGCAGGAGTTGAGAAGAGAAGGCACCCACAGCATGGAGCCAGCACTTGCAGGAGATGAGAAGAGATGACACCCCACAGCATGGAGCAAGAGATGGGACAACCTCACAAGAGACAGCAACTGTAAAGAGATTGTAGGCTACTAAACGTAGGCCGTTATAGGCCCAGAGGCTGAAGGACGGCTTGAAAATGCTTGCCATAACACCATCCATTGTGTGTGATGGCATAGCAAATCTGTAGTGAGCACATGCTGAGCTGGTTTCTTCCATCTAGATGCCACAGCAACTCACCTGAGCAATTCACCTCAGCTAAAAAATTCTAACTTATCCCTATCAATTAAAAAGCAGAATGAAAATACAAACAAAAAACAAATTTTGAAATGTTTGTATGCTAATGCCAGAAGTCTAAGAAGTAAGATGGGAGAATTAGAATGTATAGCAGTGAATGATGACATAGACTTAATTGGCATCTCAGAGACTGTTATGCTTCTGCTCCTGAAGAAGGAGGAGATAGCAATCTGTTATGAATCGGCTCCTGTGGAAGGAGGAGTTAGCAATCTGTTACGCTATGCTCCTGTAGAAGGAGGAGTTAGTAATCTGTTATGAACTGGCTCCTGTGGAAGGAGAAGTTAGCCATCTGATATGCTCAGCTCCTGTAGAGGGGGTAGTAAACAATTTGTTAAGGTATAGACTGCGGAGGTAGCAATCTGATATGAATCTGTAGTTGAAGACTCCTGATGGAAAAGGAGTAGCAATTTGTTATCAGCGGAGTGCTTGGAGAGGACACTCAGCTGTAGAGGAATGTAGAAAGGTGGATCCTTGGGCTGATGGCAGATGACTGTGCCCCCAGGAGGATATCCTGAGAGGGACCACCGGCTAAGCTTGGATATGGAGACAGACACAGATAGTTCTTTTATTAGACAGGTTAGTAGAACCACCAGAGGTGGCAGTAGTGAGCTGATATGCCCGGCAGGGCTGAAGTCCCTCAGGTACTGGAACAGCTATCCCAGGGTTGCTGAGCTGTAGAGAAACTATAGATAGTGAGTAGACAGGGTATGCTGTGTTCATAGCCAGAACTGGATGACAAAACTCACATAAGGTCTTAATGAAGCTCAGAAACTGGAAAGGGTTAGGCCCTCGAGCGAGTACCTGGTTACAGGGAAAACTCTGAGAGAGCACGGGTAACTCACAATGTCTGTATCTGCGATAGCTTCCAGGCAGTAGAGAATCTTCAGAGTGTTCAGGAACATGGCCCTTGAGGAGCGAGTATCGGTTCCTATCGGCAATCTGAAATTAAAAAAAAGAGAGCGAGGTCCCCGAGGAGCGGGTACCACTGGTAAGTCCGAGGAGGCAGAGTAGCTCAGGAGAATCCTTGAAGAGTAGCTTGGACAGCCAAAGTGAGTCCTTGCTAACTCAATACATTAGCAAATACTGAGACCTTTTATATTGGAAGCGGATGACATCATCCTGGGGGATGCCCCCGAGGTTCGCACCCTTGCTGATACATCAGTCGGAGCATGCGCACGTGCCCTTCATCATTAGGCAACATGGCGGATCCACAGCGTCGTGCCGGTCCGGGGATGCCGAAGGGAGACGGCAAGAAGACGCCGCGGCAGCTAGCCATCCATCAGACCCGGAGGGAGTCGCTCATTTAGATTTTAAGGGAATTTCTATTGCAATTCATATTCATGCCACTAGTTTGAGTGTTACAATTAATTCAGACCTTTCAATGCCTAATCATATTTCTACTATGACAAAAAAAATCATTTTTCAAATTACACCTATTGAAAAGACTTCGACCGTTGCTTTTCTTCGTGACTTCCGCACAGTCTTGCAATCCTTGATATTCTCGGGTTTGGACTATTGTAATGTACTATATTTAGGTTTATCTGATTCTGAAATTTATCCGTTACAATTAATAGAAAACTCAGCTGCCCGTATTCTCTCAGGCATTTCCCGTAGAAATCACATTACTCCAGTACTATTCTCTTTTCATTGGTTGCCTGTTAAGTATAGAATACAATATAAAGTATTGACAATCATCCATGCCCTCATTTATAATGCCTCATTGACATGGCTTTGCACTAATCTTCGCATCTACAAGCCTACTAGACAACTCATATCTTTCTCTAAAAATCTCTTAGACATACCCACAGTTAAACTGCCAGACTTGAATTAACTAGAAAACGAGCTTTTTCGGTAGCAGGCCCCATTTTATGGAACTCATGACTTGATTCTCTCCATCTCATACCTTCAGTAGAACAATTTAAGAAAACATTAAAAACTTATTTGTTTCAGAAAGCTTACAACACTCTGATTAACCCTCAAACATAAATTAATATTCACTAAAGTACTCTCATATCCTCATTACATTTTCCTCATTAATTACTCTATGTATTTAATAATTATGATGGCACTATGTTTGGTATGTCTTTGTTTGGATGAATTATTACATATTTTATTTTGTTTTTAGTTAATTATATTTATAGTTTTAAACATAGATTATGTATGTTTTTTGTTAACTGTTTTGATTAATTTCCAAATTGTAAAAGCGGTATACAAACATTTTTTAAATAAATAAAATAAATAAATAGTATTTGGCTCCTGGGGGCAGATACTTCCTTTGGCACCCCCATATCTACTTTTAAAATGTAAACACAGAAAAATAGATTATGTTTGCATGTAGATTTTTAAATAGTACACTAAGAACAATACAATCATAAGCAAATTGGAAATTAAAAAAAATGCAAGACATTATTAATTTAGTGAACAGGTATTACTGCTCACGTACCTAAAAATATTGTACAAAAGCTTTTAAAATTACATAGGTCCCTTCTTCAGATGTCAGATCAGAGACATTCACATCTAAAGATGGGTATTACATTGCCTCAATAGCTCACATACACTGTTTTTGGATAATACTTACACAGTCCAAGAAAAGATATTACAGCCTGCCAAGAATACAATTTATCCCGAGACAAATCTGCTGTATTAAAACAATAATATACCTGGCCTGCATATGCCTATTGACTTACATATACAATGGGCAGTATGTAGGATGTAAAAAGTATCTCTGATACATGGGCCCTACCTCAAAAAGTCCATACTTGGAATCCAACTGAGATCATTGTAGCTAACAAAATAACAAAAGGAGTATGTTACTAGCCATGTTGGGTTCTCTTTCAGCCTAACAAAGTCAATCTATACCTACTCTGTAAGCATGTTGAGATCGACACATACAGTGCATGACTTCACATGATATCTGCTAAGTGACCTAGTTTAAGGAGGCAGATTTTAGACCTGTTTAGAATTTCCAGAGTTGCTATCTTACCTCTGGTCAAGCAAACAGGTCTGATTCATTTCTACTTTTGCTCCGTTGCATGCATGTATTATTTATAGTTCTGATTTTGGAAAAAAGTTGAGAAAATCAGAACAAAGCTATGCATGCAATGGGGCAAAACCAGGAGTGTATCAGCTGATTCAGTTGACCTAGGGTAAAATGAAAATGATATGATTTTCTGCCAATTCCAGTATAAAGGGTGTATGCAGATCCCCCAGTTTCCTGGAATAGATTCTAAGGCAAGAGTCAGACAATTCTACAGCAAAATTTATCACATTTGGTGCCTTAAATTTGTATAGATTTGCATACTGAATAATGTAAATTTTATTTGACTTTATAAAAATCATTTTTTGACCTTTCTTATGTAAATGTGGAATTTAGCAAGTGCTCGGTAAATAGCATAGAAAGGAGAACATACCATGCTGTTTACCATATGTATGGTAAATCCTCATTTACATTTGTCTTTTCATTTGCATTCACAGAGACACATGCTTATATAAACATATTTGTTGATCACTTTAACAAACATGATTACAGATTTTTAGGGTTATGTTTTTAACAAATTCAAAAATTGTAATACGACAGACCTAGATCTGGTCCTGGTGCTGGGGCCTGGCACTAAGACCTGGGCCTGTCACAGAGGAACAGTCCTGAGCCCAAGTTCCATCGGCATGGCCTAGACCTGGTGCCAGGTCCCAGCCCTGAGTCCTGGTTCTGTCATTAAGACCTGATTAGGGTATTGAGGCCTGGCCTGGAGGCCTAGTCCCTGCACCGAGGCCTAAACCAGAGGCCTGGTCCTATCACAATGGCTTAAGCCTGGCACCAATCCTGGCCCTGAGGGCTGCACCCATCTCTAAGGACTAGATCTGGTACTGAGACCAAGATTTGGGCCTCTCAATGTCTTCTACAGTCAGGTTCTTCAAAAAATGATGCCATCTACTTGGAGGATGGCAATGGAATGATGTCACAATAGTGCCATCTTCCTCAGGGCCATGCCTTGGCACCACTACCAGATCTATGACCTGGGTCCTGCTGCTGGACCTAGGCCTCAATGATGGTAGCATGCCTCTGGGTTGGGTCCCATTGCTGGGCTTAGGCCTTGGCAATAAAACTAGGCCCCAGCTTTGTGGCCAGGCCCTGGCACAAGGCCTAGGCCTCAGTGAATAGACCTGACTTCAGAACTGAGCCTTGGTCCCAAGACCCATTCTCATGGCTTGGCATTGGTGGTGGGACCAGGACACAGTGATAAGACAAATCTTCAAGGTTGAACTCTGGAACCTGACCTAGACTTTGGCAATGGGTCTCAGCCTCAGGCCCGGTCTCCACTGTCAGGTTTAGGCCTCGATGCTTGGATGAGGACTTAGGGCTGGGCCTTGGTGCCAGAACCAGGTCATTTTTTGGCCCAGAACAGCCTAGACATGGCTGCTGGAGGCCTATTCTTTTTTTACTAGTAGTTTGGATTTTTTTTTCCTGTTTCATTTTTTTTTTGGTAAAGGAACTAAATTTAGACAAAAAAAAAACAAATCCAAAATGAAAAAATGAACTGAATTGAAAATTTGGAGGCTACACATCCCTACTATTTTTAGCATGTATTTTATATATTTTATATATTTTAAAACCTTTTATTTCCAATAATGACTTCAGATCAGTCCTTCAATTACTAATTTTCCCCAACATAGATTACTGTAACTCACTCCTTTTCAACTTACCTCTAAACACTATTCGCCCACTACAGATCCTACAGAACGCAGCTGCAAGAATACTCACTGGATCCAAAAAGCACGACCACATCACTCTGATACTGATTTCACTACACTGGCTTCCAATAAGATTCAGGATTGAATACAAAGTACTATCATCCTTCATAAAATTATATATGAAAAACAAGAAAATTGGCTAAGCTCATCTATAAAACTACATACCCCAAATAGAAACCTCAGATCAGCAAACAAGGGACTTCTAAAAACACCACCTATGCATTCCAATAAACTCACCTCAACCCAAAAGAGAGCAATATCTATGGAACTCCCTACCAACTGAACTCAGAACTCAAGAAAACCTAAAAACATTCAAAAAAAGATCTAAAAACATGGTTGTTCAACAAAGCATACCAACTCACCCAATGAACAACACAACAACTTCACCCTCCACTTCAACCTGAAGATTAAATGAATAAATTAACTCATCACAACTACAGACTATAACTAAGAAGTTAAACGTAAACAGATCACTAAATAACTAGCATTTGATACCCCTATGTTTAACAACAGCTTGAATATTTTTGAAACCATGTTTATCCCCCTTAACATTGTAACTTTCATATTTGTTGTAAACCGTTATGATGGATTTATAATGATGAATCCGAATGACAGTATATAAAACCCGATAAATAAATAAATAAATAAATAAATAAATAAATAAATAAATAAATAAATAAACAAACATACAAGAGAGCCTTACCGCATATTTTCAAGTTTACTCTTTAGGCTCTTCAATGTACATCAACTCCAGATGTTAATGGGTGTTAGTATGTAGTAGGGGTGTGCATTCGTTTGCAATGTATTGGTAAACCGCAATATATATGCCATATTTGTTGTATTCGTGGGGGTCCTGAAACGTATGGCGAACCCCCACGAATACAATGTATCACTAATAAACCCCCACCCTCCTGACCCCCCCCCCAAGACTTGGCAAAAGTCCCTGGTGGTCCAGCAGGTGTCCTGGAGCGATCTCCTGCACTTGGGCCGTCGGCTGCCGGTATTCAAAATGGTGCCGATAGCTTTTGCCCTTACTATGTCACAGGGGCTACCGGTGCCATTGGTCGGCCCCTATCACATGGTAGGAGTACAAGATGATGCCGGGGAAGGTGCGAGGGGGCGGAAGGAAAGTTCCCTCTGAAGCCGCTCCGATTTTGGAGCGGCCTCGGAGGGAACGGAGGCAGGCTGCTCGGCTCGGCGCACGCAGGTTGCACAATTGTGCACCCCCCTGCACGCGCTGACCCTGGATTTTATAACATGCGCGCGGTAGCACGCACATGTTATAACATCGGGCATAGATTTGTTTGCGCCGGGTTGCGCGAACAAATCTATGCCCGCGCGCATGTTATAAAATCTGGCCCTTGATGTTTACTTCAACGAATGATGACCTTTGTATGAAGTTGGCCAGCATTACCTTTAGTCAAACTGCTGTTTTTTTTTACTTAGGCAGAGGTTTTTCTTTTTCTACACCTTTGAAAGGTGCTACAAAACACCTTTTACTGAAAATAAACTGAACTATTGTATTTCTTTTCAGCACATATGCCACAGTTTTTTCATGACATACAACATTTCCCTGTCTCCTATCTCTCTTTTTTATTTTTGAAGGGGGAAGGGGAACAGTGAAGGGGAGGGAACAGAAGGAAAAAACCTAGGGCATTAATGTATTATGACAATAATACATTCTTACTTGAATAGCCGAAATGCTGTTAAATAAAACAGGAGAAAGTCTATTGCAAAGACTCATGCTAGTATTTAAAAAGAATGTAGCCCTCAGGCAACCCATCTCATATACACATGTTTCTGAAGCATAACAGAAGCAAAGTAATTCCCATCTTGCCTCATCAGGCTAGAGCAAGTGAACTGGGGGTCTAAATAAAAGTATGACACTAAGCTCTGGAGAGTTCATATATTTAGGCTCATTGCTTGAGAGTGCCTGGAAATGTGGACTATTCCAAAAGACAAAGTTCTTCTCCCCACATATATATAAATACATTTTATTTGAGTTATTTCCAAATACTAATATTACTATAGCATACTGCTTGTCACTTACACAGCATACGAAAGAGCAGCTATTAATTCTGACCAAAAGATTCTAAGAACTAAAAGACTCCAATGCCCCTGATAAGTGAGTAGATATTGTACCCTGTCCTAGAAAAAATGGTTGAAACCTATATCAGGTTTATTTTAATAGTGAGAATAAGAAACTATATGCAACATTACATTACTCTCTCACATTGCATTTTCTCCCTCTGCTGGTAGGATCCAAAGATTGAAATAAAGTTTACACAGCTGAAAATAAAAACAGGTTTAAAACTGTTGTAGGACTGCTGGTGGACCATTAACTATTATAAAAAATGGGGCAATTGTATTCTATTGAGTTATTTTATTATCAACATTATTATGCGTTTAATTATTGTATTATTTGTTTGTTGCAGACTGCTTTGGGTTGAACTTTTGAAACATGGAACCATGGACGTATCAGGGCAGAAAAAGAATGTACAACCTATCTAGTCTGCTGATCCCCATCAACTGCTCAGCTCCATAATCCCTATTACTCTATCAGAGATTGCTTGTGTGTGCTTCTCCCATGCTTTCCTGAATTCAGATATTGTCCTTGCTTCTACAACTTCCACTGGGAGATTGTTCCATGCATCCAGCATGCTTTAAGAAAATAAAAGTTTCCTTGAATTTCTCCAGTCTACATCCTTTCACCTCATTCCAAGACTCTTCATTCCAGAACTTCTTTCCAGTGAAAATGGCTCACCGCCTGTGCATTGATACCTTGGAGGTATTTAAATATCTCTATCAAGTAGTTACCTATCACACCTGGAATTCATTGCAAGAGGATTTGGGTAAGGCAGCTAATGTAGCTGGGTGTATAAAAGGTTTGGACAAGTTCCTGTAGGAGAAGTCCATAAACAGTTATTAACCAAGTTGACTTAGAGCAATGGTTCTCAACCTTTTTTCTGTCAGGACACACCTGACAGATGGTTCTCATATGCATAACAACACACTGACCCATGATCGTCACGGGGCTAGATATAAAAGTACAGTTTGCATCCACGGGAACCCCTCTGACCCACAATAATGGATGTAAAGCAGAATTATGACATTCTCCATACAACTCACCCTACAAAAAAGATATTCTAGCTCTGGTGTTATCTCAGTAACAGCAACTCAAACTCCTACTTCCAGGTTCAATAGCCCTACTTATGAAAAGACAGCAGTTTACCACCAATGCATGTCCTCTTGAGAAAATACAACAAATAAGACTGATACAAACGCTTACATGCTAGTAAAATATCTCATTTCGGTAACAGTCACAGAACCGACCTAACATACTCCCAGGATCTGTAGTAATGCACATAAACTAATCCGCACACAGTCACACCTGTATTATGGAATACACTCAACAGGAGCAACCCTATCTATGAAAAGGCAACACTACAAATATTAAATCAGGCCCTAAAAACCAATACACCTCTTATTAGGAAAACAGAACTAGCAAGCAGCTATAGATCCCCACACAGAAATAATTGTAAAACTATACTAATAAGCAGAATACATGTTTCAAACAGCTATGAACAGAATAACATCCAACAATTAAAAACTCATAAAAATATTAAACATTCTCCAAACACCAATAAAATATTTCAAAAAAGCAGACATCACATAATATTAAATAATTAAAATGGCAGTCAATCAAGAAAAATAAACTTAAAAAGCCACCTTTACTTACCCCCTTCAGCAGCTCTCCTACTCCTCTTCCATGCAGGCCGTGGCACACACCAGAAGCAGCAGTAGAAGCTAAGCTCTATACCCATGGTCCTCTTCCTTAGTGCCTGTGTCTCTCACACACACACCATACCAGTCATGCCCCCATGACCAGTTTCTGTCTCTCACACACCAATCATCTCCCAAACAGTCTTTGACACACACACACCAGTCACCTTCCTGAACAGTTTCTCTCATGCCTTACACACACACAGGCTTCCCACTCCCATGTTCTACTTACATATATGGGCTTCTCACTCTCATAACACTTTCTCTGTCTCACACACACACACACACACACACACACTCACCAGTCTCTCACGCCCATGCTTGTTCTCTCCACATGCACAGGCATCTCATTCCCATAATCACTTTCTTTCTCTCACACACACACACACGCATGCACACACAAACACACACCAGTCACCTGACCTCTCTCATGCATACACACACACACAGGCTTCCCACTCCCATGTTCTCTTTCAGATATACAGGCTTTTCACTCCCATGCTGTGTCTCACACACACCCAGGTTTCTCACTCCCATGCTCACTCTCTTCACATGCACAGGCTTCTCATTCCCATAATCACGTTTTCTCTGTTACACACACACCAGTCTCTCTCTCATTTCCATGCTCGCTCTCCACGTGCACAGGCTTCTCATTCCCTGAATCACATTCTTTCTCTCACATTCACACACACTAGTCTCTTTCTCTCACACACACCGTCACCTTACCAACCAGTCTCTCTCTCTCATGCATGCACACACACACACACACACACACTTCCCACTCCCATGCTCTCTCTCACATAATCAGGCTTCTCATTCCCATGCTTTCTTTCACACACACCCCCCCCCACACACACACATACACACAACACCAGGCTTCTTATGCCCATGCTTTCTCACATACCCAGATTTCTCACTTCCATGCTTTTTCTCTCTTACACACACACACATCAGTCACCTCCCTGACTAATGTCTCACACTCTCACATACACATCCGTCATCTCCCTGAGCAGTCACTTTCATTGTCTCTCACATATACACACACATGGGCTCTCTGACCACTTTCTCTCAATCACACACATGCTCTCAATCACACACAGGCTGGCTGCTTCTCTCTCTTTCTCTTAGTCACTTCCTCTCCCCCCCGAGCACAAATGCTAGCTGCAGCAGCGTCCTCCTCCAGCCCCCGCAGGCCAAGAAAGAAGAATCCCATCGGCCACGGGAGGCTCACGCTGCTGTCTCCTTTCCCAATTACTGGTTGCTTCGATTGTTCGGGGGCCGATGCTGCTGCCGCCGCCGCTGCTATTTTTCCACACGGCACGGCTCTTTCTCCTTCCCGCGCACCGCGTATCACTTCCTGTTCCAGGTCACGGGGGGGGGGGGGGCACGGGAAGAAGAAAAGGCTGGCCGCAGTGCCCTGCTTCTTCTACCACCGCTGCAGTTCCCACTGGGCTTGAACGTACTGATAGCCCGGTGGCAATGGCAGCAGGGATGGAAGAGCAGAGGGAGAGACCGGGAGCACGCGACACACCTGCCGGTGCTTGGCGACACACTGGTGTGTCGTGACACACCGGTTGAGAAGCGCTGACTTAGAGAATAGCCACTACCTATTATCAGAAATAGTAGCCTGGGATTTATTTACTTTTTGGGTACTTGCCAGGTACTTGTAACCCAGATTGGCTACTAATGGGAACAGGATGCTGAGTTTATTGGAACCTAGGCCTGACCCAGAATGGCAATTTCTTAAGTTCTCATATATATTTTAAATAACATTATTATTTTATAGATGACAAATTATATTTTAGGGACAAACGTATTAGTTATTGATGTCATGTTGTAAACTGTTATGATGGTACCCATCCAAATGATGGTATATAAAACTCGTAATAAATAAATAACTAAATATTAGGGATGTGAATCGTTTTCCATATCGTCTTAACGATAGAAATCGTGTGGCAGGGCAAGAAAATCGTCTTAGGCACGATTTTTTAGTTAAAAAATCGTTAAAAATCGTTTTTTCCGATTAGTGCGCACTAACGGGAGTTAGTGCGCACTAACTGAAAATGATACAATTTGACACTTTTCAGGTCAGTTAAGGTCAGTTTAGGAATGAATATGTATTCCTATTGGCTGCCCTCTTATTTATTCATGTTACCAAGTTTCCTACTGACAGTATATGGGGGATGGGAAATGGAAACAGTTGGTAGCTTGACAAAACAAGTAATGTGATCAGTCAATGTGACTAGAACTTGTGCCCTAACCCTGATACCAGGGGTATTGTGATCTTCCTGCACACAGTGCCCTATCCCTATTAATACCAGGAGTGTTGTGATCTTCCTGCACACAGTGCCCTATCCCTAATACCAGGGGTGTTGTGATCTTCCTGCACACAGTGCCCTATTCCTGATACTGGGGGTGTTGTGATCTTCCTGCACACAGTGCCCTATTCCTGATACCGGGGGTGTTGTGATCTTCTTGCACACATCCCGATATCAGGGATAGGGCACTGCATGCAGGAAGATCACAACACTCCTGGTATTAATAGGGATAGGGCACTGCATGCAGGAAGATCACAACACTCCTGGTATTAATAGGGATAGGGCACTGCATGCAGGAAGATCACAACACCCCTGGTATCAGGGATAGGGCACTGTGTGCAGGAAGATCACAATACCCCGGAGGAGTGAGGGTCAGGCAGCTCCCCCCTGTCTGTGAAGCCAGCCTCTCACTAGTAATGCAGGGAGGGAGCTGTCTCAGACTTCTCCATCCACCCCCCCCCCCTCACCCACACACCATTCACTAGCTGGGACATGGGGGAAGTCAGGAGTGAGGGACAGGCAGCTCCCCCCTGTCTGTGAAGCCAGCCTCTCACTAGTAATGCAGGGAGGGAGCTGTCTCAGACTTCACCATCCTCCCCCCTCACCCACACACCATTCACTAGCTGGGACATGGGGGAAGTCAGGAGTGAGGGTAAGGCAGCTCCCCCCTGTCTGCGAAGCCAGCCTCTCACTAGTAATGCAGGGAGGGAGCTGTCTCAGACTTCACCATCCTCCCCCCCCCCTCACCCACACACCATTCACTAGCTGGGACATGGGGGAAGTCAGGAGTGAGGGTCAGGCAGCTCCCCCCTGTCTGTGAAGCCAGCCTCTCACTAGTAATGCAGGGAGGGAGCTGTCTCAGACTTCACCATCCTCCCCCCCCCCTCACCCACACACCATTCACTAGCTGGGACATGGGGGAAGTCAGGAGTGAGGGTCAGGCAGCTCCCCCGTCTGTGAAGCCAGCCTCTCACTAGTAATGCAGGGAGGGAGCTGTCTCAGACTTCACCATCCTCCCCCCCCCTCACCCACACACCATTCACTCGCTGGGACATGGGGGAAGTCAGGAGTGAGGGTCAGGCAGCTCCCCCCTGTCTGCGAAGCCAGCCTCTCACTAGTAATGCAGGGAGGGAGCTGTCTCAGACTTCACCATCCTCCCCCCCCCCCCTCACCCACACACCATTCACTAGCTGGGACATGGGGGAAGTCAGGAGTGAGGGTCAGGCAGCTCCCCCCTGTCTGTGAAGCCAGCCTCTCACTAGTAATGCAGGGAGGGAGCTGTCTCAGACTTCACCATCCTCCCCCCCCCCCTCACCCACACACCATTCACTAGCTGGGACATGGGGGAAGTCAGGAGTGAGGGTCAGGCAGCTCCCCCCTGTCTGTGAAGCCAGCCTCTCACTAGTAATGCAGGGAGGGAGCTGTCTCAGACTTCACCATCCTCCCCCCCCCCCTCACCCACACACCATTCACTAGCTGGGAAATGGGGGAAGTCAGGAGTGAGGGTCAGGCAGCTCCCCCCTGTCTGCGAAGCCAGCCTCTCACTAGTAATGCAGGGAGGGAGCTGTCTCAGACTTCACCATCCTCCCCCCCCCCCTCACCCACACACCATTCACTAGCTGGGACATGGGGGAAGTCAGGAGTGAGGGTCAGGCAGCTCCCCCCTGTCTGTGAAGCCAGCCTCTCACTAGTAATGCAGGGAGGGAGCTGTCTCAGACTTCACCATCCTCCCCCCCCCTCACCCACACACCATTCACTAGCTGGGACATGGGGGAAGTCAGGAGTGAGGGTCAGGCAGCTCCCCCCTGTCTGTGAAGCCAGCCTCTCACTAGTAATGCAGGGAGGGAGCTGTCTCAGACTGGTATCAGGGTTAGGGCACTGTGTGCAGGAAGATCACAACACTCCTGGTATTAATAGGGATAGGGCACTGTAAGAGATGACTGTAGTAGATTGAATAAAGATCTGATGTTTCTGCTCTCCTCACACCAAACAAAAACAACACACAAGCAGAGAAGCCCTTCTTACAAAGCTGAGCTAGTGAGTTAAGTAGGAGGAAAAGTAAACATACTGGTGCCAGTGTGGCTACTTAAAAAATACACTTACCAACAATCAATTACATATATTTGAACTGTGTACAGTTCCAGCCAGGACCACCTTTCTAAAATGCAGTGATTGGCAAATTCAACATGCACTAGCATTTCAGGTGCCTGCTAACAAAAATAATAAACAAACAAGTTCTAGTCACGTGAGTGCTGATCATTACATTACTTTTTTTGTCAAGCTTCCAACTGTTTCCATTTCACATCCCCCCAACCATATTGGTAACATCAATAGATAAGAGCACAGCCAGCCAATAGGAATACATACATACATATTCATTCCTAAGTGACCTTTACTGACCTGGGAAGTGTGAACACTTTGTTTCATTTTCTGTTGGTGTTCGTTAGTTTCCAGTTCCATTTCCCATCCCCCCAACCATCACCTCAGTGGTAACCTTGGTAATATCAATAGATAAGAGGGCAGCCAGCCAATAGGAACACATATTCATTCCTAACTGACCTTCAGTGACCTGGAAAGTGTTTATTTGTATCATTTTCAGTTAGTGCGCACTAAATCGAGTTAGTGCGCACTAACACGATTTAACGATTTTTAACGATAAATCGTTAGAATTTCTATTGTATCGTGTTCTATAACGATTTAAGACGATATAAACATTATCGGACGATAATTTTAATCGTTGAAAAACGATTCACATCCCTAACTAAATATACATGTTTAGATCTTGAAGTATTTGAGGAAGGGGGTATATGCATATAACATAATCATAACACAGTTTAGCATAGCATAACATAATATGGCTTTGGGGATGCTTTCCAATATCGATTTAAAGAAGAGGATAATGGGGATCTTTGAGTATAAATTGAGTATATGTTATGATTCAGTGTGGTGTTTCCACTACTTGCAACCATGGGGTAATGGGGAGGAGGTGTATGTGTGTGTGTGTGTGTGGGGGGGGGGGGGTGGTGGTGAGAAATGTTTGGAAGTCACAAATGTGTGCGGGGGATGGGAGTTGATTTAGGTAGAATTTTGATGCTCATGGGAAGCAGTTAGAGTCTACAGAATTTTGGCAATTGTTGCCAAAATTCTGTAGACTCTAACTGCTTCTAACTCAATTCAAAAGTCTCCTCTTCCCCCTGAGTATCTTGACCCAAAGCAAGTCTGTAGCAATATCCCAGTTTGCTCAATGCTGGTGTAAAGGAAAACTTTAGAAAGCAAGCAAAAAAGAGTGGACTATTTACGCAGATATGCACAGAAAAACACACAAATACATGGATAATGATAAATCTATATCAATGCATGTCTCTGTGTGTGGATGCGAGTGTGTGGAATGTTTGTGTGTGTGTATAGATTTTTATGGCGTGTGTGTAGAGTATGTATGGGTGTGTGTCTAAGTTTGTGTGTATGTGTGTATGTGCTGTGGGATTTGTGTGTATTTGGAAGTATGTGGAGGGTGTGCATTTGGAGTGTATATGTATATGCATTATGCATAGAGTATTTGTTACGCACCCCGCCCATGGCCGTCCCGCACGCGGGCCTGCTCACCTTCATGGTGCCACAGCGGGTCCCGGGACGACCTCCCTCGCGGTAGTTGCCAGTCCTGCCAGGCACTGGCGTCCTGCAGCGGCGGTCGCCGGGCCTTCCAGTGCGCGCCGGGCCTCTTGCCAAGGTTCGGCGTCTTCAGCCATGTTAGCCACGCCCATTCGCACGTGCGCGCAGACTGCCTGGACTCATGTAGGGCCAAGGGCGGGTTCTAGCTCCGCGGCACACCCTGATTGATTCCCCGATATAAGGAAGCACCTGTCTCTACTTCCTTGCCTTGGCAATCGGGTCGGTTTGTTCTAAGATTGCCTCTGCGTTTGTTCCTGCTCTTGCCTGTTCCTAGTCTCGTTCCAGGATCCTTCTGTTCCAGTTCTGTTCCTGACTCGTTCCTGCATCCTAGTTCCTGTGCCCTGCTTGCTCCTGTGTTTGTCTGTCTACCCAGGTAGTACCCTCGGGCTGTCTTACTGGTACTGACCTCAGCTTGCTCCTGACCTGCCTGCCTGCCTGTCGCCTGCCTCAAAGACCACAGCTTGCTCCTGACTTACCCGCCTGCCTGCTGCCTGCCTCAAGACCTCAGCCTGCCTTTGACCTCATCTGACCTCCAGTACCTGACCTTTGCTCTGTTGACCATTCCTCGGACTGACTTCTGGACATTGACCTTTGTCTGCCTGACCTTGTCTCCAGATTCTGGCTCTGTTCCTCGCCTTGTTATCACCAACTCTGTTCTGGTTCTCCCTGTTCCAACTAGCAGCCACCTTTGAACCGATCGTGCTCCCCCTGTCTCCGTGGGCACATCTGACTTTCACTCTCTTAGGAGACCCTGCGAGGCCTGGGTCTTTACGGGCTCCTGCTGGGGGGACCTCGGGCTTCCAGTGGTGAAGATCTTCCTAGCCTATGTCCCCTCCAGTGCTCTGCCCCCTGGGGGCAGTTACTTCCTGTTTCCTTTCAGAAGGCATTCCATCTTTGCCCCAGGACAAGGGTCCACCCCTGAGCGCAACATTATTTATTTATTTATTTGGCCATTATATATACCGTCATTCCATGAATAGATCACAACGGTTTACATGATGACATTCACAGTTATAAATTCAACAGACAAACATAAAATATTGGTTTACTATGTTTTGTATTCTTATGTAGGTATTAATTTCCATATATTCAAAGATGTTTTCTGGGATATATTGAATTACAACTAGTACATAGAGAAAGGAGTGTGTGTAATCACAAATAAAATGTTAGGTACTATCTGGGGATTTTTATTTGGGGGCATGCATTTGTATGGGTGTGGGTGCATATGGGTTCGTGTTTGGGGGAATATATGTGTGTGAGGTATATGTGTATTTTTAAAGGGGGGTTGATTGTGGTGTGCTTGTGAGGGTGTGTGTATATATTGTGTAGTTTGTGTGTGGGAGTTTAAGTGTGTGGAAATATGTGCATGAGGGGTCTGTTTATTGGGGCTGTGTGTGGAGAGTGTAGAGATACAGTTGCGTGTGAAGTACTGTATGTGTATAGGAGTTGGTGTGTATGTTGTGACGGGTGCTCATTGAAGAATGTATACAGGATGTGTGTGTGTATGTGGGTGTATATACTGGGGTTGTGTTTGTGTGTTTGTGAGGTGTGTATATCTTTGCATGGGGGGGGGTGTTAGTGTCTCTGAATAGGTTTATTTTGCTTATACTTTGAAAGGCATGAATTTCATTACCATGCTGGAGTGTGCTGGGAATGATCTCAGTCTCCCAAATTTACTACTAATGTTCTTCTTAATTCCTGCATTTTGTCAAAGAGAGCCTCCTTCTGCAGTTTATAGATTATGGGGCGGATTTTCAGAGCCCTGCTCGCCTAAATCCGCCCAAAACCGGGCGGATTTAGGCGAGCAGGGCCCTGCGCGCCGGTAGGCCTATTTTACATAGGCCTACCGGCGCGTGCAGAGCCCCGGGACTCGCGTAAGTCCCAGGGTTCTCCAAGGGGGGCATGTCGGGGGCGGGCCCGGTCGTCGCGGCGTTTCGGGGGCGTGTCGGCAACGTTTTGGGGGCGGGTACGGGGGCGTGGCTACGGCCCGGGGCGGTCCGGGGGCGTGGCCGCGCCCTCCGTACCCGCCCCCAGGTCGCGGCCCGGCGTGCAGGAGGCCCGCTGGCGCGCGGGGATTTACTTCTCCCTCCGGGAGGCGTAAATCCCCGGAGAAAGGTAAGGGGGGGTGTAGACAGGGCCGGGCGGGTGGGTTAGATAGAGGAAGGGAGGGGAAGATGAGGGGAGGGAGTTAGAGGATTCCCTCCAAGGCCGCTCCGATTTCGGAGCGGCCTTGGAGGGAACGGAGGTAGGCAGCACGGCTCGGCACGCGCCGGCTATACAGAATTGATAGCCTTGCGCGCGCCAATCCAGGATTTTAGTGGATACGTGCGGCTCCGCGCGTATCTACTAAAATCCCGCGTACTTTTGTTTGTGCCTGGAGCGCCAACAAAAGTACGCCAACGCGCCTTGTTTAAAAATCTACCCCTATATATTTAAGAACATAAGAACATAAGAAAACGCCATCCTGGGTCAGACCAAGGGTCCATCAAGCCCAGCATCCTGTTTCCAACAGTGGCCAATCCAGGCCATAAGAACCTGGCAAGTACCCAAAAACTAAGTCTATTCCATGTAACCATTGCTAATGGCAGTGGCTATTCTCTAAGGGGCGGATTTTCAGAGCCCTGCTCGCCTAAATCCGCCCAAAACCGGGCGGATTTAGGTGAGCAGGGCCCTGCGTGCCGGTGAGCCTATTTTACATAGGCCTACCGGCGCGCGCAGAGCCCGGGACTCGCGTAAGTCCCGGAGTTCTCCGAGGGGGGCGTGTCGGGGGCGTGTCGGGGGCGGGCCCGGTCATTGCGGCGTTTCGGGGGCGTGTCGGCAGCGTTTTGGGGGCGGGTACGGGGGCATGTCTACGGCCCGGGGCGGTCCGGGGGCGTGGCCGTGCCCTCCATACCCACCCCCAGGTCGCGGCCCGGCGCGCAGGAGGCCCGCGCGCGCGCGGGGATTTACTTCTCCCTCCGGGAGGCGTAAATCCCCGGAGAAAGGTAAGGGGGGGGGGTGTAGACAGGGCCGGGCGGGTGGGTTAGGTAGAGGAAGGGAGGGGAAGGTGAGGGGAGGGCGTTAGAGGATTCCCTCCAAGGCCGCTCCGATTTCGGAGCGGCCTTGGAGGGAACGGGGGTAGGCTGCGCGGCTCGGCGCGCGCCGGCTATACAAAATTGATAGCCTTGCGCGCGCCAATCCAGGTTTTTAGCAGATATGCGTGGCCCCGCGCGTATCTACTAAAATCCAGCGTACTTTTGTTTGCGCCTGGAGCGCAAACAAAAGTAGGCCTATTCGCGGAGTCTGAAAATCCGCCCCTAAGTGAACTTAATAGCAGGTAATGGACTTCTCCTCCAAGAACTTATCCAATCCTTTTTTAAACACAGCTATACTAACTGCACGAACCACATTCTCTGGCAACAAATTCCAGAGTTTAATTGTGCGTTGAGTAAAAAAGAACTTTCTCCGATTAGTTTTAAATGTGCCCGATGCTAACTTCATGGAGTGCCCCCTAGTCTTTCTACTATCCGAAAGAGTAAATAACCGATTCACATCTACCCGTTCTAGACCTATCATGATTTTAAACACCTCTATCATATCCCCCCTCAGTCGTCTCTTCTCCAAGCTGAAAAGTCCTAACCTCTTTAGTCTTTCCTCATAGGGGAGTTGTTCCATTCCCTTTATCATTTTGGTAGCCCTTCTCTGTACCTTCTCCATCACAATTATATCCTTTTTGAGATGCGGCGACCAGAATTGTACATAGTATTCAAGGTGCGGTCTCACCATGGAGCGATACAGAGGCATTATGACATTTTCCGTTTTATTCATCATTCCTTTTCTAATAATTCCCAACATTCTGTTTGCTTTTTTGACTGCCACAGCACACTGCACCGACGATTTCAATGTGTTATCCACTATGACACCTAGATCTCTTTCTTGGGTTGTAGCACCTAATATGGAACCCAACATTGTGTAATTATAGTATGGGTTATTTTTCCCTATATGCATCACCTTGCACTTATCCACATTAAATTTTATCTGCCATTTGGATGCCCAATTTTCCAGTCTCACAAGGTCTTCCTGCAATTTATCACAATCTGCTTGTGATTTAACTACTCTGAACAATTTTGTGTCATCTGCAAATTTGATTATCTCACTCGTCGTATTTCTTTCCAGATCATTTATAAATATATTGAACAGTAAGGGTCCCAATACAGATCCCTGAGGAACTCCACTGTTCTCTCCCTTCCACTGAGAAAATTGCCCATTTAATCCTACACTCTGTTTCCTGTCTTTTAGCCAGTTTGCAATCCACGAAAGGACATCACCACCTATCCCATGACTTTTTACTTTTCCTAGAAGCCTCTCATATTTGTCCAGTTTTTGACATATTCTCTACTTGCCCAGAATGCAAGTTTTTTGTTTTTTTTTTGGCATAGAAGCAGCAGTATATTACTCTTTTTTTATTTTCAGATGTTCATCTATCTTTAGGTAGCTCTCTCAATTTTTTCATCAGTTTCTGTGATCAGTCTCCTGCTGCAGTAAGTCAATGAATTGGGTCACCATGGCCTATAGCAGTACCAGGAACGTTGTCTTCATCTGAAGACTTGGTAATATCACTATGCTATCATTAGCCCTAGTGCTGAGGTTAAAGGTGAGCAGCTTTTAAACTTGGGCAAAGTGCACCCAGTATTACATTTTTTTTCTTTCTTTCTTTCTTCCTTTCGTACTTCAATAATAGTGGTTACCTAGCTGAGATTTGTTCTCAATGTTATAAACAAGGTCAGTACGCAAGATTTGGAGAGAGATATTTATTCAATTATTTTCTGGTAGTATGTACAAATATATACAGGTTTAATAGACTAGTATATACTTTTAGATTAATATATACATTTATTAAATTAGTATATACATACGTGACTATGTACATTGCTAATAGGATGTGAAGCAGCACACCTTTTTACTTATGGTTAGTAGTCTCAGTCTACACAACTATATACATTTCTACAAGGCAGCGAGAACATCCAATGCTTGGCAATTTGGGGTTGTTGGCCCCCACATTATACCACCCTATAGAAACAGAGAGGTACCTCATGCATTCCCATTTACTCAAGTATTATTATTATCCTCCCCATTTTTCTCTGGTGAGCAGTCGTGGCCGGGGATGGGGGGGGGGGGGTGTCCATCTCCATCTACTGTGAGGTCCATGCCAGCACTGGGCGGGAGATCCAACTCAGCCTCCAGTCTGTGGTTGGGGTCCACACTCTCCTGGAGGACCCAACTCCACCCTTTGCTCTGCTAGGTCCATATCCTCCACCTCACTGGATTACCACTGAGTTCTCTTTGCTCTGAGGGGGGGGGGGGAAGGAATAAAACCACCTCATGAACTGGTGGGGGGCAGTAAACCCTCTTGCTTTCAGCCATGCACCCACTTGGACTTCTGCTTTATCTATTGTTTGACCCTATATGGGACACCTCTCACCCTGAGAATCAGGTAGGAGAGCAGAGCATGAACTATGTACACACCTCTCTATAATACCTCTCTTTTTTCTCTTTTTTTTTTTCCAACTTGACTGAGAACTTGCCACCCAATGTGCCTGAATACCCCTGCTAGTCGGGGTGAAAATCTGTCTGCCTCCCAGTACTGTCTTCCAGCACATTTCTCTCAGAAATCCTTTCCCCAATCATAGTTCTGTAATTTAGAAATGTAAATCCTCTGAATTTTTATTAGTGATATTTCCTACAAAATTACCCAGAGGTCCAGGGGACAATAACATGCAAATCCCCTACCTGAATGTCTGACTAATCCATTCAATGGTCAGTTAAGTATCCTCACAGCAGGATCTCTGGCAACCTTTTCAGTTTCCTGAGTTTGTAGTTCAGGTTACATAGTTGTATTGTTCTGTACTTTTCTTTCCTGTAGCTCACTCAAACCTCAGTCTCTTGGGTGTGTATATGTGTGTGGGGGGGGGGGAAGGGGGGTTCATGCCTTTCTTACTCTGGGCCAAGCTGTTGAAAGGGGGAAAGGGTCTTTTGATTGTAATGGTCATCAACATTCCATAGTCTCTATCTACTTCCTTTACGGGCAGCTACAGAAAAACCCGCGGGAGAGCCGGTGAGCTCCCAGGCCACTCCCCTGGGCGCGAGATTCAGTATTGGCCCATATGCAAATGAGGGCCTGCAGTAAAAGGAGGCGCTAGGGACACTAGCGCATCCCTAGCGCCTCCTTTTTGACAAAAGCAGTGGCTGTCAGCAGATTTGACAGCCGATGCTCAATTTTACTGGCATCGGTTCTCGAACCTGCTGACAGCCATGGGTTCAGAAAACGGACACTGGCTAAATTTAGCATCCGTCTTCCAACCCGTGGGCCACGGGCAGATTTAACTTTTTTTTTTTTTACTTTTTACTTTTTTTTTAACTTTTGGGGCCTCTGACTTAATATTGCTATGATATTAAGTCGGAGGGTGTACAGAAAAGCAGTTTTTACTGCTTTTCTGTACACTTTCCCGGTGCCGGCCGAAAATGTGCGACTTCACTGCACATTTTATTTTCTGTATCGCACGGGAATGACTTATAGGCCCGCATTAGTTTCGGGGGGGGGGGGGGGGGGGGTTGGCCGCACGTTTTCCACATGCTGTTACCCCTTGCTGTATAAAGGGTAAAAATAGCACGTCGAAAACGCGCGGCCAAAGGGGGGCTAACAGTGCGCTCAGCCTGAGTGCACTTTACTGCATCGGCCGGTAAGAGAGCAATGGAGATTTTTTGGAAGGGTTCATTCTCTGAAAATACTGACTCATATATATTTTTTTAAACTCATCTGCAATATTCACATTTACTTTCTTTGTGGCAAATTTAGTGACTTTCCATGCCTTCTTTAGAGATTTAGTTTGCCCTCAGAAAGACAGACATGGATCCTTTTTACATATTTCTTATCAACATGTTGTATGCTGGATGCCAGGGTCTTGACCTTCTTCATGTGGCTGGAGCCACTGCCGGACCCCGCTTCCCCTGCGGCCCTGCAAGGCCGCCGACAAAACTCAGCCTCATGGCTGGGTGCCACCTTCAGGCCCTGCTCTTCGACCCGGCAGGAACGCCGCTGACGTTGCCTGCCTCTGGGCCCTTCTCTTTGTGGCCTGTGCTGCCGCCAGGCCTTCCACCGTGGCAGGTAGGCCGCTCTCCAGGGGGCTGTTCCTGCCTTGCTTCTGGCATTCCTTAGGTGCGAGGCCATGCCTCTTCATCTCTTAAAGGGCCAGTGACAGGAAGTGGCTGCAGCCCCACAGATGTCTAGTCTCTGCCAACTTCCTGGGTCAGCCCTATTTAAGGGCCTCGCTCCATTCCTCCAGCGTCTTTGCATCTGCCTGGATGTTCCTGATTCCTTTGTTGGTTCCTGTTCCGCTGTTCCTGTAGTCTCAATGTTCCATGTTTCCTTGTTTAGATGTTCCATGTTCCATGAGTCCAAGTCCAGAGATATTCCATGAGTCCAAGTCCTGAGTTGTTCCGTGAGTTCAAACCCCGAGATGTTACAAGTTCTGAGATGTTCCAAGTCCCGAGATGCTCCATGTTCCAAGTTACAAAATGTTCCATGTTCCAAGTTCCGAGAGGTTCCCAGCCTTATGTATCCAGTCCTGATGCTCCAGGTCCCGATTAACCTGTGCCTTTGGAGGTTCCTTGCTTTTAATCTGAGTTCCAAGTTCCAAGTTTTATCTTCGCCTCCGGAGGATCTGAGGGGTTACTTCGCTCCTGTGCTGTGAGACATCCTGAGCATGTCCCGCTCCCCTCATGGTCCGCAACCAGCTGCTCGGCTGTGTAGGGTATGTAGGGGCAGCATGGTCCGTGACTAGCCTCCGGACTGGGTAGGGTGCCTGAGGGTCTTGCTCGCCCCCCCCTCTGTGTCTACGTCTACATTCCAAGAATCCAAGTGTCTACATATACTTTCCAAGTCTCCAAGTGTCCACGTTTATGTTCCAAGTCTCCAAGTGTCCACGTCTATGTTCAGAGTCCCAAGCTCCACGTCTATATTCAGAGTCCCAAGTTCCACACCAGAGTCTCCAGAGCCCCAAGCTCCACACCGGAGTCTCCAGAGTCCCCAAGTTCCAAGCTCTTCCTTGACTCTCTGAGCTTCAAGCTCTCTTTGGACTTTCACATGTTCCATGCTCCATATCCTTGTCTGAGGCTTACTTTCAAGCCCTGTGTTCCCACTCCATCCAGCTCTGTTCCTCTTCCGCCCATTCCTACACACACACCTCACCATGGGGTGTGGTTCATGTCCTGTCTCAAGCCATTCCGTGGCCCAAGGGCTCCTGCTCTCCTATGAGCTAGTGACGTGTGCCAAACCCGCTCTATCAGCTCCAGAAAGTGGTTCTTCCAACAATATTCAAAAAGAATGTAGCCAGTCTTATACTTTGAAGCTTTCTTTGTGGGTGCTTGGGGGTAAGAAATCGAGCCACCTGGCCCAAGCATGGCCTTACATGGGGGCGGGAGGAGACTGGGCAGCCAGGCTCGCTCAGCTTCTCTCCTTTTTTTCCCTGTGTGCACATAACCAACTATATTCTTTTGAATATAGCTGGCTAAGCTCAAAGCTATCTAGGTACACGAACCCAGATAATTTTGAAACCTTATCAGCAACATTCAAAGATAGCTAGTTAAGTTTCAAAGCTATCTGGGTAAGTTTACCTGGAACACTTTGAGGATATTCAGGGGGCATTTATCCAACTTTAGCTGGATAAGTTATCCTTTTTCCAGTTTTTTTTTTTAATTTGAACTTGAAGTTGAATTGAAATCCCTATATTCCTGATTGCCAAGCACTTTAAAAAACTAAGTGATCCTATTCCAACTTTAATGTGTATGACTATTGTATGAGAAGGTGAAAATAAGGAGTTTATTTTAAAAAGGTAAAAAATCTTTAGGAATGGATATACACATGGGAAGGTGATGATGGGTACTTTCTACCCATAGGACTGCAAGCTCATTTTCAAAGAGAAATTCCTGATAGTTTCTCTTGGAAAATCTTGCCTATGTGTAACCCCATGGACTGTATTTTCACAGTGAGTTTTTCTTTATGAAGCCCTGAGAGAGAAGGGCATAGAGCACGCTCAGTTAGATGTTGTTGTTTTACAGCAGCCTTGCCCTGCCCAGTAGTCGAAGAAACTACATGTGGATAAAGTGCATATAGCTAGCAGAAGAGTGAGGATTTCTCAGTTCTGCCCAGAGCCCTGAGGAGACAGTAGACTGGTGATACCAACAGGATAGCTGTAGGCCAGAGACCAATGAAAATTTGAATAGGTTGAAAGATTCAGATTGTCAAAAATGACCTTCCAGCATAGTGTTAAATAAATAATTTTATTAAGAATCACAGGTGATGGTATCTGATTTACTTGCATATAACTTTTTTTCTGCATTTGTAAATCTATGTAATATATGTGAAATGACCAAGATTATAATATTGTGGCAACAAAAGTTAATTGAATGTAAACATTATGTTAAAAATTTGCCAAAGGCTTTTCTGGGTCCTGCACAGACCCTGCAGAAGACAGTAGACTAGTGATACCAACAAGAAAGCTGTAGGCCAGATGCCAATAAAAATCTAAGTGGGTTGCATGCAGGACTCAAGTTGTGGAAACTTTCCATTTAGATTAGAGTAATGGATTCCTAAAAACATTGAATCCAGAAGAACACTCCTAAAGAAGAAAATTACTTCAGGAACTAGGCATCTATCACGAAAGAAACTTACAAGTAACACAAAGTCTAAACTGAGGAAAGGGACTGAACAATTAGGAAACTCTGGGTTTTTTCCTATTACAAATTTGAGAAAGATAATTGTAAAATGATTAGCATTTGCATAAATTTAATGACAACCTGATTTAATGTTATTTTCATGATTGATGAAGAAACAGCTTTTCAAGTGTAAGCTAAATAAAGTTTTATCTTTGGTTAAAACACACAATGGTTTCTACTTCTCTCTGGCTTTTTTCCTGAGAAGCAGATAAGTAGTTGCTAAGGGGAAAATAAAAACAATCCAGATCCTGAATTGAACTCTGAATACATAGTACACATGTACTTTCTGCCTGCATTCAAAAGGGTGCAAATTATATATGTATAATTAAAGGAAAATACAAACTCCCTACATTTACAGAAATAATACCTAAATCAATATAAGAGAGAACAGCAAAATTCACAAAACTTTACAATCCATTATTATAGTTCACACAATAGTCAGAAAAACTGAGGTAATTGCTCCATAATGCTATTACATTTTAACTATTGAATGGCATCAAACAGGTGACTTGGGTATAAAACTAAACCCAATGTCTATCCCTGAAAAATCATCATATGCCAAATTTTCTCAAAACTCAGTCTACACTTGTGCATTCTTCATGGAATTGTTTTCATATCATGTACTCAATCATTATTGTGAAAATCCAAAAGTCTTAAAGACAGTAGTCTATTTGCAGAATATGTAAGTCCACATTAATGTAAAAAAATAAAAAATACTAGGGCTTCTCCACATTTCTTGTATCATCTCTTGTCCTGTCATCGATATTTTGAGATCACTCAGGGAATCTACAAGAAAGTAACCTGGAAAAAAAAGTGAACTGAAACAGGCTTTTCTCCAAATTAACCCCAGGATTCATCATCCCACTATAAATATAATGTATGCAGCTAGCTGCATTGCTGCGGTACGTTTTCACCCACTGCGGTTGCGGCCAGGCCACACATTTATACCCCATAGCGCCATGGGAAAAGGTGTTGTTATTTCCTACGGTACCGCTGGCGATAATGTGGAAAACATTATTGCCTGCAGCGCTGCAGGGCCATAACCTCACCCAAACCCCGCCCACACTCTTCTTATTCCCCTGCTTTAAATTGCACCATTGCACAAAAATTTGCACAGGAAATTAGACACAGAAGGATCAATCTTCAATGCCAGGTAGCTGGATAAGTCACAATTTTTTGAATATTTAGCTACATATCTGGTTAGATTTTAGCCAAATAAGTCATTATCTGGTTAAATGGTGGAAGTGGTGCAAACAAAAATAGCATCTGAATTTAAGAAAGCATGGGATAAATAGAGGCATTCTCTAAGGGAGTGATGGGAATTATAATGCTAAATTATTTGGATGGATGGGTAGACTGGATGGGCCATATGTTCTTTTTCTGCTGTCATGTTTCTTTGTTTCTTCTGTGTCTCTAAAATATTGCAGGATAAAAAAGATGCTTTCTGGGGTCATTTCAGGGTTGGTCTAAGTTATCTAGCTAACTTAGGCCAGGATTCATCAGAATGATGAATCCTGTGAAAATGGGGGGTGAAGGGGGGGGCGGGCCTGAGAAAGCCCACAGCCTTCACACCACAGCGGTGCGCCGGCTGCCGGCTTTTGCACCGAATAGCACCATTGGCACGCTCTCGGGCCGTTGGCTGCCACTAATAAAAATGGCGCCGGCCATCTTAAAGATGGTCGGCGCCATCTTTAAAGATGGCGCCGGCCATCCAGTGCTCCTACCATGTGACAAGGGCCGGCCAATAGCACGGATACCCTGTCACATGGTAAGGGCAAAAGGCCATCGGCGCCATTTTTATTAGTGGCAGCCGATGGCCTGAGAGTGGGAGATCGCTCCCCGCGCCCCCACCAGGTAATTTTAAAACGGTTTTGGGGGGGTTCGGGAAGCAAAGGGGTCATTTTTAAAGGGTCAGGGTGGGTTTTTGTTTATCGGCTCGGGCGCAGCCGATAAACAAAAAAACAGTTGTGCCAGACTATAAAATTTGTAAGATTTGAATCGGAACTGGAACCGAACTGATTCCGCTTCCGATTCACATCTCTAATATGCACATTTAAAATCACCATGTTCTCTACCCAGAAATTTATAACAAAGGCACCTATCTAGTCAAAAGACATTTCTGTACCGTCAGATGTAATCTCACAATTCTGAATAATGGACTTTATTTTGCCTTATACTAGTCAGTAAATTATTATTTAATACCCAGTTTCTGGTCCGGTCTGTTCTTTTGCAGCATCTCCTTCCCGGAGATGCCACAGCTACAAAAACATACAACGGATACACTAAGGGGAGGATTTTGAAAGGGATATGTGCATAACCCTTTAAAACCCCTCCTGCGTGCACGGGGGCATGGCGCGATCCCCCTCTAGGCCGGGGGATTGCGCGCCGGCACTTGGCCGGCACGCGCAACCTATGCCTGCCCAGAGGCAGGTGCAACTTAAATAATAAAGGGGGGGGGGATTTAGGTAGGGCTGGGGGGCGGGTTATATAGGGGAAGAGAGGGGAAGGTGGGGGGCGGCGAAAGGAAAGTTCCCTCCGAGGCCGCTCTGATTTCGAAGCGACCTTGGAGGGCCTTGGAGGGAACGGGGAAAGCCATCGGGGCTCCCCTAGGGCTCAGCACATGGAAGGTGCACAAGTGTGCACCCCCTTGCATGTGCATGTTATAAAATCGGGTGTAGATTTGTGCGCGCCGGGTTCCGCGCACAAATCTACGCCCATGTGTAGTTTTGAAAATCTGGCCCTAAGGTTCTTTCTCATTGTCTGGGCCATAGTTGAGAATCCCCCCCACAGAAAAAATACGCCCCCAGGGATCAAAGTCAGGCTGGAAAGGAGTTATTTAGCCAGCTGCCATTCAGATCCCTGTAAGGGAGTAGGCATTCTGCTTTTGTCTTTGAGAAGACATCCAAGAAATTGGCATAAAGGACAGGGACCTTGGGTACTGTTGCCATCAAAGGTGGACATGGAGGAGGCCCCACCTTCTGTAGGCAGGAATGGTGGCAGTTGGAACCCCATTTGGAGAGCTACAGAGAGGTCCAGTCGAACTGCGGAGAGTGGAGTTGTAACCACGGTAGCCCTAGGACATGGGATGAATCAACTTGTTGATCACATGGAATTCAGTTTGCTCGATATCTAGTGTGACTATATGCAGGGTTACCAGGACTGTTGTGAGAGTAATCCTCCTGGGTAACAAGTCTCCCTGGATGGAGGAGATGACCAGCGGAAGCTCCTTCGTGATGTTGGAATGTGCAGATGGTCCATCAGAGTTTTCATAAGGAAGTTCCCTCCCGTGCCGGAATCCATGAGAGCCAAGATAGGGAAGCTCATTTGGCCATGCTGATGTCTACAGGAAGGGTCAGTTGGGGTGCTGGAGTCAAAAGGTCTAGGTTTAGCCCCCCACTATACCATAGGCGGGGGAGTTTCCCAGATGGATTGAGCACTGCATGATTTGATGTCCAGATCCACTGCAGTACAGGCATAGTTCTGCTTGTTGCTGCCATAGGCACTCTTCAAGAGATAAGTAGTCATGACCCCCAGTTGCACAGGTTCCTCTAGTGAAACAGCTGGAGACAGGCCAGAAGTGGGAGGCGAAGATGGTGGAGGCATCTGGGGCCTTACTAAGGTAGGATTTCGAGGTGAGCAGAACTCCTGGGCTCGTTCCTGGAGGTGGCGGTCTCTCCTACCTGCCAGGTCGATGAGAGCCTCCAAGTATTTTGGAAGATCTCAAGCTCCAACTCATCCTTGATGTGAGAAGAAAGCCCCTCCAGGTATATGTGGTACAAACAATCCTCCCTCCAGATGAGCTCTGTTGCTAAGGTGCAGAAGTCAAAAGCATAATCCATCAGGGATCGATTCCCATGGCAAAGGTGAAGGAGATTCGTGCTGGAAGCAGCCTGGTGACGTGGGTCATTGAAGATTTTTTGAAGGAAGAGATGAATTTCTGCAGGTCCTGAAGTAGTGGATCAGAGCTTTCCCAGAGTGGCTATGCTCAGGACAGAGCCTTAACATCCAGCCAAGAGAGAATGAAGGTGATCTTTTTGGTCTCATCTGGGAAGAGAGACGGCTGGAGAGAAAAGTGCATATAGCATAGATTAACAAAACACCGTCACTGCTTTGGATGCCTTGCATACTTGAGAGGTGCCGGCAGAAGAATCAAGGAGTGAGGAGGCACTGCTGGAACAAAAAGAGTCACTGCTGGTGGTGACGGTGCAACATGAATCGCCGTAGCATACAGCCAAGAGTTGAGATGCTCTATGAAGGCTTCTAGAGCCTCGAGAAAGCACTGTAGTTCCTGGATCTTGTAAGCTAGGCCCGGAATGGCCTGAAGGGCAGTAGCCTCTGCCAGGTCCATGGCCTTGGCAATCTGTTGAGACTGTGGACCCTTAGACTGAGGGGAAGTTGTCATAATCTGTAGGGAGGAACCCTGCAGATCTCCCCCATCGGTAGGTGGAGAGGACTGGAGCAGAGACCCAGCTGGAGCTTAATGAATATCAGCCCTCGTTCCCCTTAGGTTGAACCCTCGGGTTCCAGGGCCTGCTGGACTTAGTTGCGGGCTTCTGGGTAGATGAAGAAGTGATGAGATGCATGTATGAGGCCATTCCAGGAAGAGCATGCAGTCAGGGTCAGGCAGAGGTCTAGGCAGGCAGCAATCAGGCAGAGTTGATATTCAGGCAGAGGTAAGGGCAGGCAGTGAACAAGTGGGGTCAGGAAGCAAGCCAGGCTCAAGCCAGTGAATCAATCCAAGAAGAATCCAGGAGCCAGTCCGAGGTCAAGAGCCAGGAATCCAATCCAAGCAGCAAGGATGAGGGATACAGAGAAGACAAGACGCTAAAGACTAGTGAAGGAAGGACCAACCAGGAAGTCAGGAACTAACACAGGAAGACACACAGAAGGGAGGAACAGGAATGCAGACAATGCACTTCTCTAACAGGACAACCTATTGCCAAGGCACTGGATAGTTGGCAGGGCCTCTTTATATCTGGACCAAGGCATGATGTCATCAGCAGGCACCTGCACGATTTTCCCGCCACTGGCCTTTAAAGGATCCGACAGTTGGCACGTATGCACCCTAGGAAGGCTCTGGACAAGCGGTGTTGGAATGTTAGTGCTGTGGAACCTTGAACTGGCACGAGAACTTGAACCTCCACTGAGGAAAGGACCTCAGTGGACCTCGTAGCCGGGAGGCGGTGCAGGACCAGGAGACCCAACTGGAACTTCACCTATACCAACCCTCGTTCCCCTCAGATTGAGCCCTTGGGTACCGGGGCCAGCAGGACTTAGGCGAGGGTCTCCTGGCGTAAGGTGTCCATGAGAGGAAGCAGTGTATGGAGGTTCGGGTCGAGGCTGGTGGAGGTCCGGAGAAACAAGGAGTCAGGTCAGGCAGCGAAGTAGCAACACGACAAACCAGGCCGGAATCTCCCCGGTCCTTAACCATGGCTATCACCCTTCCTAACCTTCCATGCCAGAAAACTCAGGAAACCCAGACCCCTCGGAAGGATGTCCTGAGGGCAGTCTTTGCCCAACTGGAAGACCAACTGGCATGTAAGTCAGCCAAATATGAAACCCTTGTCAAGAAGCATAACCAAGCCATGAAAGGGTTTTTGTCCCTTTTGACCTTCAAGGAAAACGAGGTCTGGAACCTATATGCCCTTCCACAACAAGAGACGGGGAAGCATTGTTTCTCTCCGGCTTCAGCCGGTGCTCTAAGTAACCCTGGAATATCTTTCTTTCTATGCCCTGTGGGACCTCAGGCTCCAGATTCACATGATCGTGATGATATTCGGTACCCCAGGCAACGTAACCCTCAGGAGGGGGTGCCTTGAGGAGGGAGTACTGTTACGCCGGCCAGCCACTGGTTCCATGGCCGGCCTTTCTCACCTCCTACTGCTGCCCCCACGATGCAGAGGAAGCACCCTCGGCGCTGCCCTCCTCTCCACGACATGGTGGAGATGCTGTTGCCATCCTCTTTCTGGGCCTGTGTCGTGACTGATTTGCTGCCGCCATATTTCTCTCTTTTCTGGGTTTCCCCTGGTGCGCGCATGCGACTCTCTGCTTGATTTAAAGAGCCCGTGGCGCGTTAGGGCTGCCGGTCCCCCCAGATGATGTCACTCACCTGGCCCTATTTAAGGCAAGCTCTGACAGTCAGAGCTTGCCTTTGCAACAGGTTCCCTCGCTTCCTATTGCCTCCAGGCTATTCTACAAGTTCCTGAGTTCTTCACCTTTGGATTGCTCCCTTGAACCTCAACCTCTGCTTTGCCTGACCACGCCGTTGACTCTCTGAACCTCAACCTCTGCTTTGCCTGACCAGTGCCTCGCCGTTGACTCTCCCTGAACCTAGACCTCTGCTTCGTCTTACTACGCTTGACTACCTTCATGATCAAATTTCCGCCTTGCTTGCCACAGACTTCGGATTGCCACCAGCTCGGAGTCAACCTGTTCTTCGATGCCTCTTCAGCTTACTCCCTGGATGAGGTTTACTCAGGCTTTGGCCTGCTCTTGCTCGAGTGCCCCCTGTCTGCCTCCGTTCCATGGGCGCTCGGGTTTCCAGGACATTGCCCTGGTCAGAGTAAGCCGGTACCATCTTCCACCTGCTGTCTCTGGGCTGAACCAGACTTTACTTCGACTTTACCTCGAGGCCCACCTAAGTCCTGCCGGCCCCGGCACCCAAAAGCTCAACCCGCGGGGAACGAGGGCTGGTATAGGTGAAGCTCCAGCGGCCTCTATCAGCCCACTCTGCCTGCCGATGGTGGGGACCCATAGGTCCGTATCTACAGGTTGCATCAACCACACCTCAGTTCAAGGGTCCACCTCCGACACAACAGGGAGCTTTTGAATACAAAGATTTGCTTATTTCTTCTCCCTATTACCTAACTTTAAAAACGCAATAAGAAAAATTAACTTCCTTTCACTGATTCTTCCCACAACTTGTATGTTCCCTAAGGTGTGATGTCTATGATGTCTCATCATACAAAGATAATTAGATAATTAGATCATCACTGTCATTAATGCAAGGGACAATGAGATAAATTGTGTGACATAATCATACAAGGTTCCAACTCTTCTGTTCTTTTTGGAATCACTTCAATTTTAATTTCCTTAAATCTCATTTTTCTAAGAAATCATGGGGCGGATTTTCAAAGGGTTATGCACGTATATTACGCGTGTAACCCGAAAACCCGCTCCTGTGCGCGCCGAGCATATTTTGCATAGGCTTGGCGACGTGTGCAAGCCTCGGGACGTGCGTATGTCCTGGGGCTTGAAAAAAGGGGCGGGGCAGGTGCGATCTGGGGTGGGGGCATGGCCAGAGGCCTCCGAAGGCCTGCTAGGCCGGGGGATCGTGCCGGCACTCGGCCGGTGTATGCAACTTACGCCTGCCCAGAGGCAGGCACAACTTAAATAATAAAGTTGGGGGGGATTTAAGTAGGCCTGGGGGGTGGGCGGGTTAAATAGGGGAAGGGAGGGGAAGGTTCCGGGGGGGAGGGGGGAAAGGAAAGATCCCTCCGAGGCTGCTCTGATTTCGGAGCGGCCTCGGAGGGAATGGGGAAAGCCATTGGGGTTCCCTAAAGCTCGGCACACGCAAGGTGCACAAGTGTGCACCCGCTTATAACATGCACGTGGCTGCGCACGCATGTTATAAAATCGGGCATAGATTTGTGCGTGCATATGTTAGAAAATCGGGCCCCATGTGTATAAATGCTCAATGGCAAATTAAAAAAAAACATTTTATGCAATTCTTAATCATTAATTAAATTTGGAATGAGAAGAGATATCAACTTCAATTCTATTATTCTATTATGAATCTTTAAAATCTCTCAGATTTTTACAAGAACCTGAATAATATCTTATATCATTACAACAAAGCTTTGTCAATTTATCACAAAGTCTAAGGAAAACCATAATAAATTAACACTTTGTCTATGTTTCCTAATATGGTTTATGGCCAACTTTCTGAATAAAATCACTTTTTGAGGAATTTTGGATAATCCAAGAACTAAAGCATCAAATACTTTCCGCCTTCTCTTCAAAGGCTCTCAATGGTTTTATGAAATCTCAATTTCCTTTGTGGACCATAGAATTTTCCATTGAATTTAGGATTTCTTTTGAATTTTATGGGTATCACAATTTCTTTGTTTTATAAGTCTGGTTGTGACTCACAACTTGTGAGTCACAAGTTGTGAGACACTGTTCATTCTTCTGTGGAAATTTCATTGAAACTTTGTCTTTATTCAGACCCACTATACAAAGGCTGACAATTCTTGAGGGTCAACACCTTTCTGTTTATTTTTAACTTTTCTGCTTTACCTTGACTAGAACATTTTTACATAACACATTTCATTACACTTACACACATAACTATTTCAACACTGGGGTTTTTTTTTTTTAAATATTAAGAGATTTTTACAACTATTAAAAGTTGCAGAGAGAAACCAAGGTACAGTTCTCCTTCTATAACAGAAATCTGATTCTGCTCTCCCTAGATTCTAATCTGTCACTGTATTTTCTCTGAATAAAGATATCCTTGCCTTTGTGATGTTACTTGTAAGAATAATTCTTCACTGACTGAATTCACCTGTTGCTTTATAAGTCTCTTCTGCGTTGCCTAGGAAATGATTTCAAAATCTTACTTTTCTTCACTTGAGCTAGGTTGAACAAACTAGTTTTTTCAGGTCCTCAGAGGAAAAACCCAGACTAGATCACCAAAATTGTTGGAATGGAGTCAAATTTTGCAATAAATGAAACTTTTAAAACTCAAAAGTGTTTCCAATGGGTACACCAAGCAACAAAGGACTATCTGATACCTTCAATTCCCAAACTGAGACCATATCAACACACACAAACCCCTCCAAAACTGCCCATTTGTACTAATGCCCAACCTGAAGTACCCAGTATAATTTTATTCAAAATTAATATCAATTTGGGTTCCTTATAACATTCTCATGTGTACCCAATGGGCCGGATTTTAAAAGCCCTGTGCGCGTAAATCCGGCCGAATTTACGCGCGCAGGGCACTCGCGTGCTGGCATGCCTATTTTGCATAGGCCACCGGCACTCGCGCGCACAGCCCCGGGACGCGCGTAAGTCCTGGGACTTTGTAAAAGGGGCAGGGAGGGGGCGTGTCCGGGGTGTGTCCGGGGTCAGGGGGCGGTTTGGAGCAGGACCGGGGGGTGTGGCGCCGGCCCGGGGGCATGGTCGAGGCCTCCGGACCAGCCCCCGGGTCAGGTGATGGCGCGCCAGCAGCCCGCTGGTGCTGAAAAGCTGAAAGCAGGCGTAAATCTGCCAACAAAGGTAGGGGGGGGGGGGTTAGATAGGGCCGGGGGGGGGGGTTAGGTAGGGGAAGGGAGGGGAAGGTGCGGGGAGGGGGGTGGAAAGAAAGTTCCCTCCGAGGCCGCTCCGATTTCGGAGCGGCCTCGGAGGGAACAGACAGCTCGCGCCGGGCTCGGCGCGCGCAAGTTGCACAAATGTGCACCCCCTTGCGCACGCTGACCCCGGATTTTATAAGATACAGATACGCGCGGCTACGCACGTATCTTATAAAATCCAGCGTACTTTTGTTCGCGCCTGGTGCGCGAACAAAAGTACGTGCTCGCGCAAATTTATAAAATCTACCCCAATGTTTAATTAAGCCCGTGCTGCTTGTTCTACTTCTCCTTCTCTGTAACTCACCAAAGACTTCCTGGTGCCACAGAGAACCTTTACCTTATACTTGTGGCATCAACTATGCAGCTCAATAATGCAATTGAAGTCTCCAAAGCCATGGGAGACCCTTCTTAACTCCCGCAGCTGTCCTCACCATCACGGCAGACAGCCGCCAGCAGCACAATACTGCCCTGCTCTAACCCTACTCCCAGAAGTCCTAATGCTGCAAACTTTAATCTGCTCTTCCACCAGGACCCCAGGAACCCCAGCCACAGGCCCTACCAGGCCCACCATAGCTACACCACAGCCACATTACAGTTGTATCACCACTACTTCTCTAGCAGCCCCAAAGCTGCCATCAACCACCCCAAGGACACAGGTAAATATATTATTGCTTTTTGCCCCTATTTTCAGAACATAAGTTATGTGGCAACCAAGATGTTGGGAGCTCCGTTGGTACAACATTTAGCCAACCAGGACATGATTTCTCTGAAATTAAATGGACTGTATTACAGCCAGTTCATCCACATTGGAGATGTGGCAATAGATAGCATATGCTCAATCATTAGGGATGTGAATCGTTTTTCAACGATTAAAATTATCGTCCGATAATGTTTATATCGTCTTAAATCGTTATAGAACACGATACAATAGAAATTCTAACGATTTATCGTTAAAAATCGTTAACTCGAGTTAGTGCGCACTAACTCCCCGTTAGTGCGCACTAACTGAAAATGATACAAATAAACACTTTCCAGGTCACTGAAGGTCAGTTAGGAATGAATATGTGTTCCTATTGGCTGGCTGCCCTCTTATCTATTGATGTTACCACTGAGGTGATGGTTGGGGGGATGGGAAATGGAACTGGAAACTAACGAACACCAACAGAAAATGAAACAAAGTGTTTACACTTCCCAGGTCAGTAAAGGTCACTTAGGAATGAATATGTATGTATGTATTCCTATTGGCTGGCTGTGCTCTTATCTATTGATGTTACCAATATGGTTGGGGGGATGTGAAATGGAAACAGTTGGAAGCTTGACAAAAAAAGTAATGTAATGATCAGCACTCACCTGACTAGAACTTGTTTGTTTATTATTTTTGTTAGCAGGCACCTGAAATGCTAGTGCATGTTGAATTTGCCAATCACTGTGCATTTTAGAAAGGTGGTCCTGGCTGGAACTGTACACAGTTCAAATATATGTAATTGATTGTTGGTAAGTGTATTTTTTAAGTAGCCACACTGGCACCAGTATGTTTACTTTTCCTCCTACTTAACTCACTAGCTCAGCTTTGTAAGAAGGGCTTCTCTGCTTGTGTGTTGTTTTTGTTTGGTGTGAGGAGAGCAGAAACATCAGATCTTTATTCAATCTACTACAGTCATCTCTTACAGTGCCCTATCCCTATTAATACCAGGAGTGTTGTGATCTTCCTGCACACAGTGCCCTAACCCTGATACCAGTCTGAGACAGCTCCCTCCCTGCATTACTAGTGAGAGGCTGGCTTCACAGACAGGGGGGAGCTGCCTGACCCTCACTCCTGACTTCCCCCATGTCCCAGCTAGTGAATGGTGTGTGGGTGAGGGGGGGGGGGGAGGATGGTGAAGTCTGAGACAGCTCCCTCCCTGCATTACTAGTGAGAGGCTGGCTTCACAGACAGGGGGGAGCTGCCTGACCCTCACTCCTGACTTCCCCCATGTCCCAGCTAGTGAATGGTGTGTGGGTGAGGGGGGGGGGGGAGGATGGTGAAGTCTGAGACAGCTCCCTCCCTGCATTACTAGTGAGAGGCTGGCTTCACAGACAGGGGGGAGCTGCCTGACCCTCACTCCTGACTTCCCCCATGTCCCAGCTAGTGAATGGTGTGTGGGTGAGGGGGGGGGGGGGAGGATGGTGAAGTCTGAGACAGCTCCCTCCCTGCATTACTAGTGAGAGGCTGGCTTCACAGACAGGGGGGAGCTGCCTGACCCTCACTCCTGACTTCCCCCATGTCCCAGCTAGTGAATGGTGTGTGGGTGAGGGGGGGGGGGGGAGGATGGTGAAGTCTGAGACAGCTCCCTCCCTGCATTACTAGTGAGAGGCTGGCTTCACAGACAGGGGGGAGCTGCCTGACCCTCACTCCTGACTTCCCCCATGTCCCAGCTAGTGAATGGTGTGTGGGTGAGGGGGGGGGTGGATGGTGAAGTCTGAGACAGCTCCCTCCCTGCATTACTAGTGAGAGGCTGGCTTCACAGACAGGGGGGAGCTGCCTGACCCTCACTCCTCCGGGGTATTGTGATCTTCCTGCACACAGTGCCCTATCCCTGATACCAGGGGTGTTGTGATCTTCCTGCATGCAGTGCCCTATCCCTATTAATACCAGGAGTGTTGTGATCTTCCTGCATGCAGTGCCCTATCCCTATTAATACCAGGAGTGTTGTGATCTTCCTGCATGCAGTGCCCTATCCCTGATACCGGGATGTGTGCAAGAAGATCACAACACCCCCGGTATCAGGAATAGGGCACTGTGTGCAGGAAGATCACAACACCCCCAGTATCAGGAATAGGGCACTGTGTGCAGGAAGATCACAACACCCCTGGTATTAGGGTTAGGGCACTGTGTGCAGGAAGATCACAACACTCCTGGTATTAATAGGGATAGGGCACTGTGTGCAGGAAGATCACAATACCCCTGGTATCAGGGTTAGGGCACAAGTTCTAGTCACATTGACTGATCACATTACTTGTTTTGTCAAGCTACCAACTGTTTCCATTTCCCATCCCCCATATACTGTCAGTAGGAAACTTGGTAACATGAATAAATAAGAGGGCAGCCAATAGGAATACATATTCATTCCTAAACTGACCTTAACTGACCTGAAAAGTGTCAAATTGTATCATTTTTAGTTAGTGCGCACTAACTCCCAGTTAGTGCGCACTAACTGGGAGTTAGTGCGCACTAACTCCCAGTTAGTGCGCACTAACTCGAGTTAGTGCGCACTAATCGGAAAAAACGATTTTTAACGATTTTTTAACTAAAAAATCGTGCCTAAGACGATTTTCTTGCCCTGCCACACGATTTCTATCGTTAAGACGATATGGAAAACGATTCACATCCCTATCAATCATCATGATCAAGAATGGAATTTTTGTATGTGGACTGTACATCTATATAGATTAAATGCTGATATTGAGTGGTGCGTATTGTTTTAATTGAAAACATAGCTTTTCAACTTTATGGTCATTATTTAGTACAGCAAAGTATTAATTTAAGTTAGACATATGTTTATTACAATTGAATGATAAAGAGTGACATGTGTGCTTCCATGTCCTGAGTGGGCCCTGTGGATATAAATCTTGTGTTGTTGCTTCTTCAGTGCTTACTGGATAAATTTGAAACACTGTTGGCAGCATTGGATACAGTAATTTTTTTTACATACAAGAGTTCCTGAAGCAATGACTTCATTCCATGAAATGCGATATCACGTCAGGCAGTTTCTTGGAATAAAAAAGGGGAAGTATTCCTGTTTTGATTTTATATGCAATTTAAAAATATTTAAAAAATGCTTGAATGTTATAAAAGGGACCACTGATTAGTGATTATATAAACATTTAGCAAAGTAAATGGCTAGAAAGACTGGGAAGTCAGTTGCCTGCTGCTAGTAATATGAGGCATTACTTAATTTTGCCATATAAATACAATAAATATTAGAGTTCCTTAAAAAAAAGGATTTTGATTGTAGTAGTATCCTAATGGTGTACTCTGTTTTGTTATTGTGGGTACAGGTTGTGTGAGAGCAGCAGAGGTGTTGAAAGGTAAGGGAAGATAATAGAACCATAGGTGGTGAAGTGGGAAATGGTGACAGAAATCTAGATGTGGTAATAGGGAGGGGAGAGCCAAAATTATAAAGGAGGAGGACGGGTTAATAAGGAGCCAGAAGTAGTGAATGAGAGGAGGAACGTTTTGAGAGAGAGAAAGAGGAGCTGTTGTGTGAGAGCCATAAGGGGTGATGGAGAAACATGTATGATAGGGATTGAAAGAGAATTTTTCAGGAGAAGAAGAATATGCAAGGGGAGAGAGTGAATCAGATAAAGGGTGAGTTTGAAAAATGTGAGATGGGATAACTGAGGAGTAAGGGAGTCACAATGGGAATGATGGGGTGAGAAAGCCAAACAAAAGGGGATGGGTGAATGTGAGAGGAGGTGACTGAAATGAAATGTTTCAAAGGGGGCAAGAAGGTTAGTGTAAGGATGATTAAAAATGGTGAAAAAAGGTGTGTGTGTGGGGAAGGGGTGGCTGTTACCAAAGAAGGGAGCCTGATAGCAGGATATTGATGGGGGAGCAGTCCAATGAAGGGAAGAGAAAGGGTGAGAGAAGCAATAAAGAGAGAGTTAGAGAAGTAAAGTGTTGAGGCAGTGGGAACATTAGGGTGAGAGATAAAGAATAGAAGAGGAGTGATGGAGAAGGTTGGATGAGATTGTTAGGGAGTATTTGGGCTTAGCAACCAGAGACTACCCTAGAGGGAAGATGAGTGTTTGGAGAGGCAAGGCCAATGGTGTCCAAGGACTGGAGAAGAACCAGAGGAAAAGCATGAAGCAGGATCACTGGAACTGGAGAAACAGGACATGGAAACTGGATTGTAAGATAGGAAGGTAGCAAGATTGCAAGAACATGATTACCAGGCAAGAATATAGGAACATGGTTACAGGAAATCAAGAGTAACATGGATAGCACTTTTGAGGAGATGGATGCTAAGTGGGCTGTTGCATTAGAAAAGGTGTGTCAGGCAAGAGCTCTTTATATATAAACTTCAACTTGGAAAATGCCTAATGCTGGACCAACAAGGAGTTTGCAGGGGCATGTCTGACTCTCCAGGAAAATAGGATGGAAATATTAGATCTTCCTGGAGAGCCGGCAACCTCTGTAGCTCTGTGACAGGTCCATGGTCCAGAATCCTCAGGACTGCGAGTCCAAACCCCATTGACCCCATCAGAGATACAGGTGTAAGAGGCTAGAAAGAGTGAAGAGATTGTGATGGAAGAGAGAGATTTAGAGAGAGAGAGAAACAAGAGAAATGAAGGAAAATTGGATGACAGGGAAAAATTTCAGAAGAGAGATGAAAAGGAGGGCCTGGAAAAAGAGTTTGGAAAAAACACTAGACAGACAGGAGGAAACCAGAAAAAAGAGACCAAGACTAATGCAAAGAAAACTTCACTTAATAAAGGTGGACAAAATAATTTCATTTCCACTTTAGTAACTCAAAATATGTAACACTGTGAGTAAACTGGAGTAAACTGGATTCTGTACATGGTGTGATGACTTTTATTGAATCTATATAAATATTATTCATAAGTGTTATTCATTAGCTATAGAGAGTTAGAGACTATGTAGGTCCCTTCTTCAGATGTGAATGTCTCAGGTTTGACATCTGAAGAAAGTATGTCGGTGGTTTCAAAAGCTCATGTGCAATATTTTTGTATAATTTCTTCACTGAACCAGTAAAAGGATTCATTATCTGCCAAGAATCCTATGATTTGAATGCAATTTTCAGTGTTTATTGTATGCTCTACATACAATTTATTTTTTTTCTATGGAGAAAGGTGGTGGAAGATTAAGGTTTTGAATATTTACCTCAAAATATTTAAGACAAAATCATATTTCATTCAAAGACCAAGAAAACAAAACAGTATAAAATATATATTAGATACCAGATCATGTGTTATGAGAAGCATTTTTTGTGGCAATAATTGAATATGTTTTACACTTGTTCAAAGCAGCATAATTTGGTCAATAAAGAAGTCATTGCCTAATGCTATGTACTTATTTTATAGGATGAAAACATCTGTAATTAAAACTAAAATGATGAACTTGATATATATATGCAATGCATGCAACAGTAGACAAATTGTGAATTATTATATTATTTAATTTTAACACCATGTATATATCTGCAATTTGAACTCTCTTGAAGTCTCAATGCTTTGCCTTATGCTGATATATATCAGTATGGAAAGTCAAAATGTATGTGGTTAGGTTACTGAATTATTTTTTAGGTACATATGATAACCCAGAAAATACATCTATTGCCTTTGCCTTGTTTGACCATCCATATGCATCTTTCAAGTGTGTGACAGAGAGTAGAGAAAGGGGAACCGGAGTGTATGAGAAGCTGGACATGGAAGCAGAGAACAGAGGCAAGACTTGAAACCCAGATGTGTACCTGAAAAAAGAAAGAGAATCCTGACATACCACATCTGTGAAATGGCTAGTTTGCACTGCACAACTTCTTTTCTTCACTGTGTTTCCCCTGGTTAAGAGCTTTGGAATGAGGTACAATTCACTTCAATCAGACAAAAACTAATGGAAGAGACAGGCAGACAGGCAGAGTAATACAAAAATAGACAAAATTATATAAATATAGATTCCTTCCCTAATTTCACCTTCTTGTTTCAGAAAGACAAAAGTAAGCTATGCACAAAATCCTTAAAAAGTAGACACCTGTTAATTCAGATTTACCATGATACTTTATGACAGCATTACTGTGGTGTAATGCAATTTAACACAACAAAGTCATTGTTTCCTCTGAGACCAGTTTTATTAACTCAATTTAATATGATGTGCCTCAGAATACTTTACAGCATATCACGTTAAAATGTCAGTTAACTATACTTCACAACTGTACAAGCTTCTCTCCACTTAGGAGTCTTTGCAGATTATGTCATCATTTATTCTGTAGCTGGCTGAAAAGTAAGGCTCTGAATCATTATTTATTTATTTAGTTAGTTTTAGCTCATACCTTTTCATTATTAGCTTAATATAAGTTGCATCCAGGTACAGTAGGTATCTTACTGGGTAATCAGTTCCAACTGCTTATTCTTAACCAAGAAAAATGGCATTGGGTTAAGATTTGATAGAGAATTATTCATAGAAGTTAATAATTTTTTCCATGCCTATGATCACTACTGGATTAAATGACTTCTACTTGGAAAAGCCAGCTAAACCTTCATGCAAAAAATGATCATTGTCAGCATGATCCAAATCAGTAATCAGTAATATTGTTTTAAAACAAATAGTGTAAATGTTTTTTAATAAAATATTGTCTATTTTTGCATAGTCAAGGATGAATCATTTTGCAAAATCATGCAACTTTGTAACAGAACTGTCACAGAATTTTGAAAAATCTGCCACAGAATTTGCTACCTCTTGTAGCAGAATCTTGAAAATCAGCTTCAAGAAAATGGTGCCAGTAATCATATATCTAAATGCAATGTCTAAAGATTGTAGAATCAAGATGGATGTTCCCCACCATTGAGAAAGGACAACATTCTTCATCAATATGTTCAATAAAAATGAACCTATTCCACTTCAAGATTTAAATCCCATGGTGAACAATTTATAATTGGAAGATTCACTTTTGTTCACATTGTAATAAGCCTTGATCATGGTCACTACCTCCAGGAGACAATGTCAATAAACGTGTTTGTTCAAATTCATGAAGGCAGTTCATATAGCAGAAAACCATATGATTATTGCAAATGCAGCTCTTATACTCCATGAGTATCACCCTTTTTGTTTGCTTATCCACTTTTTGCCAAGAAGGTTGTAAATACCCACTTGCTTGCTCACATGCTTACAACTGTCACATAACTTAAATAAAATATGAGTGAATTACTGAAGCTCTTGAATATGTGCCATTTGTAGTTTTAAGCTTCTGGCAATGATGCCAAGTTAGGGTTTGGCATATCAAAGGATTTTCCCATAGGCAAAGAATAACAGAATTTCCCATAGGCAAAGAATAACAGAATTTGCTTAATATACTAGGGATGTGCAATCTGTTTTCCCGAATTAGGCAATGTCAACGAAATTGCCTAATTCAGAATGGTTCAGGAGAACCGAAAAACGATTACATTTTTTCCAAAGTTTGAAAAAAATGCATTTTTTAGTTAGTACACGCTAACGGGAGTTAGTGCGTGCTAACTCCCGATAGTGTGCGCTAACCCAGAAATTGGGGCCCCACCAAAAAAAACCCCAAACCACGGGAAAAAAAAAATTCCCAGTGGGGGGGGGGGGGGGAAGAAGCCCAACATGAAATTTTTACCCGAAGCACATCTCTAGTATATACTGTATTCACCAACGATGGCTTCTTTCACATTTGATGCTTTGTAGATTCCCTCATCATTTTGTTGTGAAACATCTTATTTAAAAACGAGTAGCAAAAGTATCCTGATATTCATGTACTCAAAAATCATGATAATTCCCATCATTTGGTGGAAATCTCTTGTCATTTTGTAATAAATAGGAATATGCATTCATTTGAATCAAATGGGTACAACACAACAAGTGAGTCCTTATTTATTTCATTTGTGAACCCCCAAACAAATGGAGGGGACTATGAATGAAACAAAGAATATTTGTCTCATTTGATGTTTTCAATTCAATTTTATATCCCATTGAAATATATGGTTGTGTTCTATTGAGAAAAATTATCTAGTAACTAACTAACTATATCAACCAGCTCTTGCCTATATGACCTCATTGCCTTATCAAAGCTAAGGAAGGATAAGTTGGCAAGGAAACTACTAGAGGACAAATCTCAGTGCAGCATCTTTTTAAATAGTCTGTAGCTGCTATCTGGGTAAAATGACACTGAGCTACTCCATGTAAAGTCTAAGCATATGCAAGAAACAGTCTGTACTTCCTTTTTAACTGCTGGTGGAGAAAGAAGTGCTTGTAGAAGCTTTCACAGAGGTTTTTATAAAGCTTAGAAACGTTTGGATTTGGCACTGACAAAGGACTGTTTCAGATCTTTTCTCTGGTGCAGTGGTCTCACTCACTATACCAGAAAAACAAAGGCCATGTATTACTTATGATTTTGATTTTTCTCTTCACTGGGGGAAGGGTCAAAGTAGTAGAAAGTAGAAAGTGTGCAGATTGTAGCAATGCTAGTGATTTTTTGATTTGGGACAGTGAGGTGAGCATAGCACACTGGAGAAAAGTCTTAACAGTGCCAGTGTTTTTGGTTTTGTTTTACTAACAGTTTTATTTTCTGAGTGCAGTTGCTCAGCAGTGAACATTGTACAGCACATATACATTGTATATGTGACTCTGTGTGTGCATTTAATAGACAGTGAGTGGTACAGTGAGTCACATACAAATACAGTTTCAATAAATAAATAAATTCATGTTTAATTATCCAAACCCCCAATAGTCAATGCCCTTCAACAAATTCCATCATGCCAGAAAAAGGAAGAGTAGGGAATGTCAGTCTTGACAGGGGCAAAGGAATTGGTGCAGAGCCATCCCAGTCTCATAGCAGCAATAAAAAATGGCACTTGAATAACTATAGAATGGCAGGAGTGGAAATCACTTGTAGATCAAGGTAGAAGCAGTTAGTATTGCCACTTGTTCCTCTCCCTCTTGTTTTGGAGGAGAAGGAAAAGATGGGAGAGCAATCCAATTAGAAAGATAGGGGCATTAAAAGTGCAACACCCAAAACAAGGAGCATGAGCACACTCCTTTATTGTTACTGCTTCTGAGGCAGTGAAGGCAGTATTTTCAGAAACTGATTCTGAGGAGGAATTTTATCTGGTATTCTCTGAATCAGAATTTGAAGATCTAGTAGCTGAAAAAAAGTTGGGAAGATTAGTCAGTAGCTTGTTAGCTTCCAGTGCAGAGATTAGGGAACTAGGTAATTTTGACAGTGGTGACGTAAAATAGGCAGCACAGGTAGAGAGTATAAAAAATGCCTCTAGTATTTCTCCTCAGGGTCCACCTTCAATCTCAAATCCAGTACCTACATTAGCATATAAGGATGTAGGGAAGAGATTGAAGACATCATCCCTGATCTGAAGGCACTATAAAGTGAATGAGGACCCACATTTTCTTCACTGCATCCACTGTAGTAAGGACATAAGTTGAGGGAAGCAAGTAGGGCATCTGAAAAATATTGGTAAGCAGTATCACCTGCCAAAGTGGCACTCATTAGCATTGGCATCAGTGGAGGATGGCAGTACTATCTTGAGGAACACTTCTGTCAGTCAAATTAAAAGCCAGAGGAAAGGGTTTGAAAAGGGGAAGACTTTTTCCCAAGCTGATCCAATGACTTCTTTCAGCGATCAAGTGGCAGGCCAACAGACCCATGCCATGCATCCACAGCAGCAAGCCACCATTGAGGCAATGGGATGGTGATCCATAGCACTGTTCTGGGACAAGATGCAGGGATCATCTAAAAAAGTAAAGAGGAGCAGTAGGGAAATGATTGCACTGGATGACCAGCCTTTGCAGGAGGTGAAGAACATAGACTTTAAACATCTGCTGATTGTATTAGGCTCCAATTACAAAGTCCACTCCAAACTACATTTAATAAGAATGTCATCCCTACCCTGTATGACCAGTGTCATAGTCGCATATAAGAGCAGCTGGCTAAACCAAAGTAGTATGCATTTCACCTGTGATATCTGGACCAGCATGATGCTATGCAAACCTACCTCTCCCTGATGGCACACTAGTAGAACATGGCTAAGGCAGGGGCTGGCAGCAGTTCTCCTGGAGATGGAGTGGATTTCTGAAGGATCTGATATAAAGGTGCAAGAAAATAACAGGACATTTCCATCGAAGCATGAAGGGAAGGCACTTTTTTTGTAAGAAGCAGGAAGAATATGGGATGCCCCACAAACATCTGATTCACGATGTTGTCACCCACTGAAATTTCACCTATATGATGCTGCAAAGGATAATGGAGCAACAGACACCCGTTCATGATGTGTATCTGGAAATTGAGATAGGTATATATTGTCCCTTGGGGCATCATGATTGGGTAGTGATGAGGCAGCTAATGGAAATCCTGAAGCATTTCAAGGATGCCACAGAGGATCTAAGTTTCAGAAGCACCTTCATAGGCAGGGTATCCCTATAGTAAATATTCTAGAGGAAAGGTTAGAGGGCTTCCATGAGCAAGAGGGAATTGAAACAGAAGTATTGTAGTTTCTGGACTCCTTGCAGCAGCAGGTACAAGAGAGACTGAAACCTCTGACATAAAAAATACATACACACTTGCCACACTTTGTGATCCATGGATGAAAGGTAGTTTTGCCCTCCAGTACCAGCACCTATATTCATGAAGGAGATGCTGATAGCTAGGGTGTATGAAGAGAAGTGCCAGAAACAGAGACAGAGTGGGGATGTAGCACAGGAAACAGTGGCCACTTTAAGGAGTAGTGCAAACAGGAGCAGCACCCTGTAGGGATGTGCAGAGCAAAAGTTTATGTTCATAAGTCCATAAGTCGAAAGGGGGTCCCATTTGCGGTCAATATGGACATATGGAGAATTCCATAAGTTGAGTCTATGTCCATATGTGCAAATAAAAATTTAAACCCCTCACCCTCCTTAATCCCCCCCCCCCCCAAGACTTACCAAAACTCCCTGGTGGTCCAGCAGGGTCAGGACGCCATTTCTGATCTCCTTTGCAAGGAGCACATGACGTCGGCGTCACGTCGGAGTGACGCGGCGTCACGTGATTCCCCGCGGGTTCGCTCCGGGACCCTCGTTCGACCCAAAAGGAACTTTTGGCCAGCTTGGGGGGGGCTTCCTGACACCCCCAAGCTGGCCAAAAGTTCCTTTTGGGTCGAACGAGGGTCCCGGAGCGAACCCGCGGGGAATCACGTGACATCGGCGCCACATCGGAGTGACGTGGCGTCACGTGATTCCCCGCGGGTTCGCTCCGGGACCCTCGTTCGACCCAAAAGGAACTTTTGGCCAGCTTGGGGGGGCCTCCTGACACCCCCAAGCTGGCCAAAAGTTCCTTTTGGGTCGAACGAGGGTCCCGGAGTGAACCCGCGGGGAATCATGTGACGCCGCGTCACGTGATTCCCCGCGGGTTCGCTCCGGGACCCTCGTTCGACCCAAAAGGAACTTTTAGCCAGCTTGGGGGGGCCTCCTGACACCCCCAAGCTGGCCAAAAGTTTCTTTTGGGTTGAACGAGGGTCCTGGAGCGAACCCGCGGGGAATCACGTGACGCCGCGTCACTCCGACGTGGCGCCGACGTCACGTGCTCCTCGCAAAGGAGTTCAGACATGGCAGAAATGGTGTCCTGACTCCTCGCTGGACCACCAGGGAGTTGTGGTAATTCTTTGGGGGGGGATTAAGGAAGGTGAGGGGTTTAAATTTTTATTTTGGATCAACAATCGCAATTTCCAATGTATTCAACATAGCTATGTTGAATAAGTTGGAAATCTGATCGTTTTCGCCTCATCACTTTTTTAAGTTAAAAAAAATAATAAGTAGCGTTTTACATTTAAGTTCAAAATGAATGCACACCCCTAGCACCCTGTCAACCACCCATTCCTTCCTGACCTCAAAATGCAAAAGACACATTACTCACAAAGAATCATCTCTCCTGACACAGCTCATAAGTAAAATATCTAGAAAAAGAGACCATTGCCCCACTCCAACAAAGGATACCCCAGCACAAAGTTCTGTGAGAAGCTATCTCAAAATCCCATCAAGGACATGGACACACTTGTGCTGGCAAATTGTTATACATATTGGCAATCTGGCCAGATTTAGCCAAGGTGTCTCAGTACTAGTTTTCCTCTCCACCAAACAATGTGCCCAGGAAATGTTTATTCTCAGTGTCAAGAAACATCATCAGCCCTCATCAGTCAAGGCTGGTGCCACAGGTGATGAAAAAAGCGGATCTTTTTGAAAATTAATCTGCCCTTGCTTGGGTTTCCAGAATTCCATAAGAATGGCAAGATGACTGTAAGAACTTTAGGAAATATCCCAATTCTTGCTGACAAGGACAAGCTGCTATGATGAGCCCGCTAACATCAGGAAAAATGGACATTGGACTATTTGGGCTATGCACAGCTAAATGCAGAGAAAATAGACAGGGCCAGTTCTGCCATGAGCAACCAAATGCAGGGCTGTGTACATGACAAGCCTAAAGGCTTTATTAGTCTTGCTAGCTGAGCTGGCACCAAAATAGGACCAAAAGAAGCAGCAGCACATATGGTATGGTGAGAGAATTGGACCTGCAATAATATTAAGGCCTCTTTTTATGGCTCTTAATATCCTTCTGGGATCATAGTTTTTCAGACCTCTGACAAATGTGAACAACTGTCATTCATCAGAACTGGCCATTTGATGAACATGGAGATGACACAAAAGACTGATAAAAGTATTGGACGGTCTGCTAATTAAAAGCCTTAATTACGCATTCACCTGTCTATGCATGAGCTGCTGAATTATGCATAGGTAAGCCCTTGAAAAACAGCAGGGGGCAGTTACTCAGGGACAACCAATCGAGACCCCTCTGAAGAAAAGGAGGCAAACTATCTTTCCCCCTGCTTTGCCCCTGTGCATCCTGGCTGAGATGATTTGTGAAGGCAAGCTCTAAGAGACTTGAGAGTTGAAGAGTTGGTTGTTTCTGTGACAATGTCTAACCTCTCTGCATCTGTGCTGGAGTTCTGTGAAGGGAGGGACCTCTCAGACAGTCTGAGAACATACGCTACTGCCAGCTGCATGGTAAAAATCTGGGATTCATTTCCTACCCCATGGTTTACTAAAGTAGAGTTTATTACTGATTAAAAGTAAGAGTGTTACGCTCTCCTCCTCCAGAGGGGAGGAGTTAGCAATCTGTTATTGCTCACCCTGCTAGGAGGGTGGGGTTAGCAATCTGTTCTGCTTTTCTCCTGAAAGGGGGAGGAGTAGCAGTCTGTCATGATCTGCTCCTCCAAAGGGGAGGAGTTAGCTATCTGCAAATCTGTTAGCGAACTACTGTTAGATGCTCCTGTAAGGAAAGGAGGTAGCAATCTGTTATGGATCAACTCTCTCAGGGAAGAGGAGTTAGCAGTCTGTTCAATGATACTCTTCTGATGAAAGGAGCTAACAATAGGTATATTGTACTTCGCTACTGAGATAGCACTCTATCATGCCTCTGCTACGGAGTAGCAATCTGTTATATATAGGCTGCTGGCAAGTCTCAAAGAAAGATGAGTTAACTATCTATATAATACTTCCGTAAGTGGTGTTAGTGTTCAGTAGTGGTTGGCTCCCACAGAGTGACAGTAGTGTAAGGAATGACCACTTAGAGGAAATGGTGAATCCCTGGGCCAATGGCAGATGACAGCGCCCCCAGGAGGAGATCCTGAGAGGAACCACTGGCTAGGCTAGAATATGAAATAAACACAAATAGTTCTTTATTAGACAGGAAGCTGGACCACCACTTGTGGCAGTAATGTCAATGTGTCCGGCAAGGCTGAAGTCCTTCTGATACTGGAATATAATCTCTGGGTTGCTGAGCTGTAGAGAGAGACTAGAAGTAGTGAGTAGACAGGGTATACTGGATACAAGATGGTACACTCACAATAGTAGATATCTGCAATGGTCTCTATGCCACAGAGAGTCTTCAGTACATTCATGAACAGGAGCTGTAGGCGAGCACTGGTTTCAATAAACAGTCTGTAATAAGAACTCACAATAGCTGTATATGAAATGGCTTCTAGAGTAGACGAGAGTCTGTCAAGGATTCTAGGAACATGGGCCCTCGTGGAGCAAGTACCGGTTCCTATCTGTAATCTTGCCAATGAAACTCTCGATCTCTGTACCTGCGATAACATCTTGGATGGAAGGGAGTCTTCAGAGCTATAGGAATGTAGGCCCTTGTGGAGCGAGTACCGATTCCTATGTACAGTAGAACTCACTGTGTTCACGTTCACGATCGCTTCCAGGCAATGAGGAGTCTTCTGAGTATTCAGGGAGGTAGGCCCTCGAGGAGCAAGTACTGGATCCCGTCTTGGCAATCTGAAATCAAGAAGAGAGAGCAGAACCCCCATGGAGCAGGTACTCCTTGTAAGTTTGAAAAGGACAAGCAGTGGAGAAGGATTCCCCTGGCTGACTCGGATTGTTGTTGCAAGTAGCGTTGACTGCCGAAGCAAGTCCTGTTGGGGTTCCTTGCTAAGAGGTTAGCAAACAAAGACCTTTTAAAGTGAAGATGCTTGATGTCACTACGGGGGGACGCCTCCGAGGTTCACGCCCCCTGCTGGTACAAAGTCTGGAGTGTGCGCGTGCCCTTACGTCATCAGGAACATGGCGGATCCATAGCGTCAAGCCAACCCAGGGACACCGGGACCAAGAGGCAGGTAGAAGCTGCGGCTACATCTGTCCGTCAGAGCCAAAGGGAGTCATTCCCAAGGTAGAGAGGGTGGAGCGAGGGGAGAGAAGAGGCACAAACGCAACAAAGCCTCAGCAAAAGAGAGGTGAGACCAGCAGAAATTAATAGAGATGTGCTTCGCTTTTGGACCGCCGTGTGAAATTTCGTATTTCCCGCGGTTCGTGCCTTTTAAATTCAGGGAGATACAAATTTGGATTAGTGTACACTAACATTTTTACATTAGCCTGCTCTAACAGGAGTTAGTGTGCACTAACCCCATTAGTGCGTACTAACCCGAAAACACATTTTTCCCAAAATTTCAGGAAAAATGTGTTCAGTTTTCTAGCTCCCTGAACCAAATGAATTAGGCAATTTCATTGAAATTGCCTAATTCTTCCTAGACGAATGCACATCCCTAGAAATTAATAGTAATTGGAGAAGCACTGGACTTTAAATATGCTTTTATAGCTATTGCTTTTATTATAATCTGTGTCCCTAATCACCTGTGTGGGTATTGCCTGACAAAGTGTTAAGCTTAGGCTTGTGAAACCAATAAGTGAAGGAGATTTGTTTTTATTCAGATAGTTAGGTAATTTTTTTTTTAACAAAGAATAGGAAGGTCTCTGGTAAATATTGGTACATACATAAAGGGAGGTGGTAGAAATCAGAGCTCTTTTCCCTACAGAAACTTGCTGGTCTTGCTGCTGATCTGCCTACCTGTCATACTAATGATATACCACCTTAAAGGGTCTTGCTACTATTGCTTGGCTTACCTGCCATTTCCCTAATATACTACCTTCGGGGTCCTGCTGCTGCTAATTTGCTTACCTGTAATGTCCTTATATACTAACTTATGGGTCTTACTGCTACCAATCTGCCTACCTGCCATACCTCTGATATACAACTGTAATGGTCTTGCTGCTATCACTCTGCCTACTTGCTATGCCCCATATTTACCACCATAGGAGTACAACTCTGCTTTCCTGCAGTAACATATAGGTGCTACCTTAGGGGCCTTGCTGCCACTTGTACCACTCCTCAGGCCCTTCATTCTATAGTCTGACAGAAGCATATGCTACTGGCTGGGACATGTATCCCCCACTTTGGCTGTCTTGGATTTTCTGTCCAAATCCTATTTCCCTATGGAACTTGCCAACTCTTGGTCTTGCCCTGGCCATATGCTCCTTTGCACAGTCACTGCAGCACTCCTCAGGCTTTTGATACCATTTTTCCTCCTGCCTTGGCCCTCAAGGTACATCTCAGGGTTTTTCAGCTACTCTTTTTTTCTGTATTGCTCTGATCCTATCATTTCAGTTTTTAATCATCAGTGCCACTGTTGCCATCACCACTCTAAGCTAATCTTGATACCTTTGGATGCTTCCTACCTATGCTTCAGCTGTCTTTCTTGGTGTTTTACAAATTCACTTATAAATGATCTGGAAAGAATTATAACAAGTGAGGTAATCAAATTTGCAGATGATACAAAATTGTTCAGAGTAGTTAAATCACAAGCAGATTGTGATAAATTGCAGGAAAACCTTCTGAGACTGGAAAATTGGGCATCCAAATGGCAGATGATATTTATTGTGGATAAGTGCAAGGTGATGCATATAGGGAAAAATAACCCATGCTATAGTTACGCAATGTTAGGTTCCATATTAGGAGCTAACACCCAAGAAAGATCTAGGCGTCATAGTGGATAACACATTGAAATCATCGCTTCAGTGTGCTGCAGCAGTCAAAAAAGCAAACAGAATGTTGGAAATTATTAGAAAGGGAATGGTGAATGCCTCTGTATTGCTCCATGGTGAGACCGCGCCTTGAATACTGAGTACAATTCTGGTTGCCGCATCTCAAAAAAGATATAGTTGCGATGGAGAAGGTACAGAGAAGGATGACCAAAATGATAAAGGGAATGGAACAGCTCCCCTATGAGGAAAGACTAAAGAGGTTAGGACTTTTCAGTCTGGAGAAGAGCTGGCTGAGAAGGGATATGATAGAGGTGTTTAAAATCATGAGAGGTCTAGAACGGGTTAATGTGAATCAGTTATTTACTCTTTCGGATAATAGAAAGACTAGGGGGCACTCCATGAAGTTAGCATGTGGCACATTTAAAACTAATTGGAGAAAGTTCTTTTTCACTCATCGCACAATTAGACTCTGGAATTTGTTGCCAGAGGATGTGGTTAGTGCAGTTAGTGTAGCTGTGTTTAAAAAAGGATTGGATAAGTTCTTGGATGAGAAGTCCATTACCTGCTATTAATTAAGTTGACTTATAAAATAGCCACTGCTTTACTAGCAACAGTAGCATGGAATAGACTTAGTTTTGGAGTTCTTGCCAGGTTATTATGGCCTGGATTGTCCACTGTTGGAAATAGGATGCTGGGCTTGATGGACCCTTGGTTTGACCCAGTATGGCATGTTCTTATGTTCCTCTATGGGTCTTGTTGACTCTTAGTCTTGATCTGGCCATCTGATACTTTTCGCAGGCCTTACCCACCTAGTTATCTTCAATTTCTTCAAATTTATTTTCCTTATAGTTCTTGTAGTTATTGGTGTCATCTCCATGACCGCCGACTTCAGTCTCGTCAAAATCAGTACCAGCAATTATATTCACTTTTCCTCAAAATATATTGTATTTAAATTATACTCTCCTTGTTCATTTAAGATATTTTATTATTTATTTTTTCCAAGTTCAATTTACCTTGTTCATTGTAAGACATTATTCTATATCAGCGGTTCTCAACCTGTGGGTCGCAACCCCGGCGGGGGTCGAACGACCAAAACACCGGGGTCGCCTAAAGCCATCGGAAAATACATATTTCTGATGGCTTTAGCCGCTGAGAAGTCGTGCTACCATCTGCAGCAGCGCTATTCAGCTGGAACGCACGCCGTTATGGATGCGCGTTCCAAACTGAATGCCTGCGCGCATGCACAGACGTGATTGCATCATCCGTCCGGGGCCTAAGGGGCGGGGGAAGCGGGGGGAACACTCCACAGTCCATAGCAGCGCATTACATGTGTCCGGCGCTTGCTGACGTCATCAGTGGGCAGACGCAGCAAGCGCCGGAGGACAGAAGCCTAGGAGGCGGAGAGGCAAGAGGCAGAGAGCCTGCGAGACAGCCTGCTGGTGTAAAAAAGGTTAATAATGTAAAAACAGTACACACACCATACACACAATACTGTGTAAGTGTAAGGTGCTTTGTGTGTAATCATTACACAGTACACAAAGCAGCTTACACTTACACAAAGCACCATACATTTAAAAATGTGAACTCCAATCGGTCTTATACTATGAGACCACTATAAGATGTAGTTCACACTGTTCCCCAATGTATAATTATGTTTGATTTGTAGCAATGAGAATACATAATGCATATCAGGTATTTACATTCCGAATCATAACTGTAGCAAAATTACAGTTTTGAAGTAGCCACCAAAATTATTTTTTGGTTTGGGGTCACCGCAACAAGAGGAACTGTATTGCGGGGTCACAGCATTAGAAAGGTTGAGAACCACTGTTCTATATACTGTCAATTCAATTGTTGTAATGTAAACCGAAATGATTAGTAACTCTGTTACCAGAACTTCGGTATATAAAACTGTTAAATACATAAATAAAATAAATAAATCTAGTATTTAGCCTTCAATGAATTATACCATTGCAATGCAAGGGCTGCTGAAGTGCAGCACCTAGCACCAGGAGTGCACTCCTCCATGACTATTGTTTCTGAAGTAATGAAAGCAGTATTTGTAATAAACTGATTCAGAATAATTCCCTGTAACACAGAATATTAAACAGCAATTGGCTAAAGAACATTTGGTGCTTCTTGTCAGTGGTTTCTTAGCATCTAGTGAATAATTGTTTGTTTATTTATTTATTTGTTTAAATGTATATACCATCATTGCAAATGAAAATCACTAGTTCATAATGATTTACATGTAAATCATTCATAAATAAAATGAGTGTTACAGAGTAGATAGACATTCTTAGAAATGGTAGTATACAAAGGTAGACATCTAATATAGAAACCGAGCTAGATAAGAAGGGTTAGTGAGGGTAGGTGGGATATTGAATGAGAATAATTTATATTATCTGAGTCATGGGGGGCTAGATGTTACAGTCAAGTAGAAGGCATTTTTGAATAGCCCAAACAGCCAGCTCCTTCTCTTTATATTGTTATACGGAATTTCTATCAATTTGGTTGGTGCCTGTTGCCCCTCTTTTGGAATCTTGGAGTTTTCTTGCCACTCTGGTTGGCTGCTTTGCACTTTCATGATGCTCTGAGTTTTTCACGCCACTCTTTCATTTGCTTGCATTCTCTATCACTGCCTTGGGGATTTCTCTACCTGTTGTGGTGATTTGTTCCCCCTTTATAGTGCCTTGAGCTTTGGTGCTGCTTTGATCCCCCTCATACAGTTTTGGGGGCTTCATGCCACTGTTGTTCGTGGTCTTTGTCCTATTGTTGCAGTCTTGGGGTGATCTGAATACTCTTGTTGCTGTTTTGCTCATCTGACAGCGCCTTGAAGAACTTCTGCCATTGCTACTGCCATTTTACACCATTGCGGGTCCTTGGGCTTGTCTTGCCACTTTAGGTGCCACATTGACATGTTCTTGATGCATTAACATGCCTTCACCCTTTTGATGACATCTACCTACCAGTTTCATTAGAAGAGATTTAAAAATCCCAGTTTGGAAACACAAAATAGCCTGCATTACTTTCCCATTGACTTTAATGATAAACAAATGAATAAATAAAATAAAAAAAAAACATTTTTGGTTTGAAATGAACTTAATAAATGACTGTAGCCTATGAAATGAATGAATGAACCGAAAGAATTTTTTTGATTCTGCACAGCCCTAGAAACAAATACAGATAAAATTATTTGACAGTACCTTCAAAAAGATATAGGCGACATTGTGCAATCCACCTTTTTATAAGACTGAGAAGTTACTAAAATGGAAAAAAAATAAAAACAAACTTCTGTGTAAAGCTATCTGAATGTTAATCACACCCTTGAGGATGGCACAATGACCTTGTTCTCTCTGCCATAGTAACTGCTGAAAAATCTAACCCATCTGTTAAAGCCATTTGATTAATGAAGAGCTACTTTCTAGATCTGGAAAAGCAACGCAAGAGTGAGCAAAGTGATTTTCCTCCATGAACTTGCTGAAAATCAACTTTGAAAGCCAAATATAGATTTTGAAAAAAAATTACATAAGGATTAAGGATAACTAATAAAGCCTCCCTGAAAATTATCTAGATGCTATAGAGAGCTGTAACTACTTTCACTGCATGATCAAAGTCCATAATTATCTGATGGCTACGCTGCTGGATTTTTGCTTTAAACTCCCATAGCTGCCCAAAACTGCTGCAACAGTGGTAAATGACTTGAAACACTGGAAAAGCAGCAATAAAGAAAAACAGTAGAGATGTATGAGAGGCAACTTTGAAATAGCTCACTTAGCTGAGAACTACACAGGTTCTTTTACCAATTGCCCTTGCAGCTAATTTTCAAAGGAAAGTCACACAGATAGTTTCTCTCTGAAAACAGGTTAGTGAAAAGCACTTGCACTAAAATCACCCATGTACTCTGCATCTGCTTTTTGTGTGGGTAGCCAATGGGGTGTAAAATAGCAGATGAACTTTTGAAAATCCCATGCACATGTGCTCTCTTACTTCCCAACCTACACACACCCACGGTAATGCTTCTTTTTAACCAAACTAAAAGTGCATGAGCAATGGAATCTCATGTGGACTTTTACCCAAGCAGAGCAGAACCATCTTGAGACAAGTTAATTTACCTGGTTAAATCAATGTTTTTGCTCCTGTGAATGACTTCCCCTCTTGGGAAAGTTCTCCACAGCCTTTTTTTTTTTTTACCCAGATAAATTTGTTTACTTGCATAGAAACATTTAAATCTCCCCATGTGGCTGCCTACTTTGCCCCTGCTCTTTTGTACAGATGAACAAAAGGGGTAAAATAGCGGGTATATTTGTGCAAATTGTCATGCATGCTGTTTTGTTCCCTTGACCTAAACACGCCTCTTGGCATGTTTCCAATAGCAGGATAGCAGTATGCACACTATGGAAGACACAAGTTTAGCTGGATTGTGTACATAATAGTACATGCTTAGGGCCAGGGACACAAGAACACTTAGACTCAGTAAAAGGTATAAAGTAAATTTTATTTGGCATTATAAGTGTTCTTGGGAGATGCTGGATATTGGGTGCCCTTTGTCTTACAAACTGACCAGCATCTCATTGGATACAGGAAGTGACCCTTCTGTTATAGTTAAACATACAGTATTGTCGAAACTTCTAGAATTACATGACTGCCCAAAGACTCATTTACAGAGACACATCATGCTGTTGTCATGACAACCTGTCCCTGAACTGCCCTGACAAGTTTTCCCAGATGTAGCCGATTTGCCCCCACTCTCCAGATAATCCTTTGTTTTGTAAATTATCTTGTCCAGTGAGATAGTGCCTGAAGCTCCCGCATCGGTTCCTTCATTGTGACCCATTGAATAGCCCGTCCCTTCATGGTGCCAGCTGGTCTATCTGCTCAGGGACATTCTGCAAGTCATGCTCAGAAAGGCACTCAGAGTTCATTCAGCTCTGACAGGTCACAGAACAGCAGAGGTGTCTGGGTATTTTCCTTCTCAATATCGGTTGTCTGATCAGGCCTACTCCTCAATTGAGGGCAGCGACTGTCTCTAAAGTCACATTATACAGGTTGACAGCCCTTCTTTCCCTCACTAAAAGTACCACATGCTTTCTCTTTGAAAATTAGCATAAAGTGCATTTGCCCAAATCTCTCTCCCAAGTACCCACGCTGTCTTAAAATTGCCACCTCAATGATTATGTCGAAGACGTTATTTCAAATTAGTTGACCTACACTCAGCTATATTCTCAGCTATATACTCCCTCCATCATCAATAAACTCTCTCCCCCTCTCAGTTCCATTCTCCTTCCTTTACCCCCTTCTTCCCATTAGATACTTTCTCCCATCATTATCCAATTCTCCATGCCCCCTCATTTTGCTTCTCTACTCCCCTCCCCCCAAAAAAACACTACTTAGCTATCGCTAGGGCTGCAACCTATCATGGGATGCTGAACTAAAGACATTCAGAGAAATGTTTTGCAAACCAGGCAATGCTCTATTTTAAGTAAGACAATGCATGACTTTTGTAGCCTAAGCAATATGCACCTATTCCTTGAGGCAGGTAAGTCCAACCTGTAAGTTATGAGGAAGCAACAAAGTGGTGGATGCCACAAGAAAGTCTTTTTCAAGTCTTTAATAATGGAGACGTAAAATATCATATACAAGTGCCCGACTCTGGCCGAGTTTCGCCACCGATGGTGGCTGCCTCAGGGGCTACAAACAAACATGTAAATAAATTTAATAAAGCATAAATACATCTAAAAAACATAAAGGGGTAGATTTTTAAAAAATGCGCGTTCACTTACTTTTGTTGGCGCACCAGTCGCAAACAAAAGTACGCTGGATTTTAGTAGATACGCGCGTAGCCGCGCGTATCTGCTAAAATCCAGGATCAGTGCGCGCAAGGCTGCCGATTTTGGGCAGCCGGCGCGCGCCAAGCCGTGCAGCCTGCCTCTGTTCTCTTCCTCTAACTAACCCACCCCCCTGGCCCTATCTAACCCCCCCCCCCTACCTTTGTCCAGGGATTTACGCCTCCCGGAGGGAGATGTAAATCCACGCGCGCCAGCCGACTGCTGGCACGCCGAGACGCGACCCGGGGGCAGTTCCGGAGGGCACGGCCACGCCCCCGGACCGCCCCAGGCCAAAACCACGCCCCCGGGCCCGACCCGAAATGCCACGTCCCACCCCCAAAACGCCGCGTCGATCGGCCCTGCCCCCGACACGCCCCCGACACACCCCCGACAAAAAACCCCGGGACTTACGCGAGTCCCGGGGCTCTGCGCGCGCCGGCAGGCCTATGGAAAATAGGCGCGCCGGCGCGCAAGGCCCTGCTCACGTAAATCCGGGCGGATTTACGCGAGCGGGGCTTTTAAAATCCGCCCTAAAATCATTAAAACACAAATAATAATAAAAATCAATACAAATATAATTATGTAAAATAAATGAATAAATAATAAGAACTCCTCATTAAATACATACAAACAAGTAAATAAATAACTTAAAGTGACAAAAAACATAATCTAATAGAGGGGTGCCGCAAGTACTAATAGAGTATAATAATAATCTAATAGAGTAATAATCTAATAGAGGGGTGCCGCAAGGTTCATCACTTTCACCCACACTCTTCAATGTCTACCTGCTACCAATATGTCAATTACTTACAAAATTAAGCCTGAAACACTTCCTTTTCGCAGACGACGTACAGATCGTGATCCCCATAAAAGAATCAATCTCAAAAACAATGGAATACTGGGACACTTGCTTATTAGAAATTAAACTTCTCCTCAACAGTCTAAATCTTGTGCTCAATGCTTCGAAAACAGAATTCCTGCTCATATCACCGGAAAACAATAACATACTTCTAAAACCACCCACACTCCTTCAAACAGCCCATGTAAGAGATCTAGGAGCCATACTAGACAATCGTCTCAACCTCAAACCATTCATTAATCAAACCACAAAGGATTGCTTCTACAAATTGCATATTCTGAAAAGAATTAAACCACTCTTCCACGCTCAGGACTTTAGAACAATCTTGCAAGCTATAATCTTTTCCAAACTAGATTATTGCAACTCGTTACTACTAGGCCTCCCAGCCTCTTATACTAAACCTCTACAAATGGTTCAGAACTCTGCAGCCAGAGTCCTTACAAATTCCAGGAAAATCGACCACATTTCCCCTATCCTCAAAAACCTCCATTGGCTACCAATCCATTATAGAATCATGTACAAAACCATCAACATCATTTACAAAACTATCAACCAACACACGCAAATCGACCTACAAATACCACTTAAAAAATACACTTCCGTCAGACCCATCAGGGAATACTACAAAGAGTCTCTCCAAATTCCAAAGGCCAAAACCTTCCAACATAAATCCCTGAGTCTCAGAGCCTTCTCTTCAGCAGGTCCAGCTCTCTGGAACTCTATCCCACCAGACTTAAGACAGGAGCCATGCTCTCTAACATTTAGGAAAAGACTAAAAACTTGGCTTTTCAAAAAAGCATTTCCAAGCCCTGAATAAAACCTTCACGCAACAGCACAACTGGATCTAAATTCTGTGTTATATTTATTCATATTCTGTGTCATACTTAGCCTTCTAGATACATAGGTTCCATCTCACAGTGATATACCGCCACATTTATTCGCATAGTCTTATTTACTCATCTTTTTACTCTTTTACATTAATTGGCTGAAATGTAAATATTGCTCTGTTCCTTTATCTCCCCTCTTCCAGTTCCAAGTTAATTTTCCCTGTTTTTTGTAACTTTCTCACATCCTTTTCTGATTCCCTGTATTTAAAGTTCAAGGTTTTTATTGAGAATATTGTTTATTACGCTACGTTATGCCTTTCACACTTTGTTAATTGTAAACCGGGTTGATGTGATGCCTGTCATGAAACTCGGTATAACAAAAACAATAAATAAATAAATAAATAAATAATGAAGTGGAAGTGTAGATAGAGCCAGTTAGCAGCATCAATATGGACAGTTCTATCTGCATAATTTAAAACTAGTAAGCTGGTACCTTATATGTCAGAGAGCAGTTGGGATGATGGTCAAAGTAAATTCCACTGTGCACATATGTCTAAAAAATATCAAACAAAAGGTCTGTAATAATCAACACAACGATTGCACCTCTCTTTCGTAGACTCGGCCAGAGTCGGGCACTTGTATATGATATTTTACGTCTCCATTATTAAAGACTTGAAAAAGACTTTCTTGTGGCTTCCACCACTTTGTTGCTTCCTCACGGCTTTACTGGATCGCCTACCTTGTTGCTTTTTGGGTCCAACCTGTAAGTTAGACATCCAGTAATCCTTTTTCAAAACTGTCATCCTCTAGAGCAGGGGTGGGCAATTCCAGTCCTTGAGGGCCACAAACCTGTCGAGGTTTTAGGATATCCTAATGAATATGCATGACATAGATTTGCATACAACTGAGGCAGAGTGCATGCAAATCTCTCTCGTGCATATTCATTAGGGATATCCTGAAAACCAGAGTGGTTTGTGGCCCTCGAGGACCGGAACTGCCCACCCCTGCTCTAGAGGAAACACATACTGTAAGCTGGTCTGATTGGCGATGAGATGCTCACCCCCATACATGGCTGACCAGCTCAAGCAAATCGTCAGCCTCCTGTCTGCTGCTGATAACAGGCCAGATTTGTACTGATGACTTCAGAGAGACTGGTGGGAGGGAAGTGGAAGAAGGGAAAATTACATCTAGACATCTACTTCATCACTAGTGATCACAAGCAAGCTGAGTACAGGCAGAGAAGAGCAGTGTTACTTGTCAATTACTACAAATATGGGACGATTTTCATAAAGTCTACATAGTTCACAGGTACTGTAACCCCATGGACCTTGTAGCACATTTTCAAAGGGAAACTATGTAGTTCATGGGTATGGAGTATCTGTGGACTTTACATCTGTAAAAATGGGATGCAGAAAATGGCAAGTATAAATATGCCATGTATTTCTCCAATATCTTTTCATTTTACTAATCTCCATCTTCCCCAATTCATTTTGTCTTCTCCACCTCTCTCCTCTCTATCTCTTCTTTTAGAGGATCATTTTCAAAAGCCATTTTCTCAGCTAACTATCTACCTGTGGAAATGGGGGTCTTTGAAAAATTGCTCATCCTGTGTGCAGGTAAAACTACACACAGAAAGTGCTGGTGTACCTTACCTGTGGTAAGAAGAGGGGTTCCCAGGGCAGTGTCAGGACAGAGCATGGAGTAGCCAGAGAAAAAGCAGGTGCAAAGTTGGGCAGATTCTTTTTTAAAGCAAGATTCAAAGGGAGTTTGTTTTCATACAGGCAGTTTGAAACTTGTCCTTTTAACCCCTATGTTTACCTTAAACATTCCTCTGTCCTCATTTTCTCAAAGCACATCTTTTCTCACCACCTACCTCAAACCCTTCGTCTTCAATTATTTCAAATCCCATTCTCTCTCATACCATTTTTATTTCCCAACCTGCCTTTCAAATTCCTCCATTTCCTCTTTGCACCCATACTCATATCTTCCACGCCACTTCCCAACTCCCACTCCTTCACTTTACATTTTGTCTCTGCCCTCATTTGTATAACTAAAGGCAAGCAGCCAGAACAGTGATGTGCAGAATTCTTTTTTTTTTTTTAGCAAGCAGTCCTAGCTTGACAATGGTCAGATATCATCTCTTTAACATCCTCTCGGTCATGTACACTGTCCCATCTGAATAATCACTTCCCATTCAATCATTCCTGCTCTTCCCTCTGTATCCCATCCCAGGCATTTCCTTATCCCCTCCAATTATTACTCCCTTTCTATTCACTCTCAACCTCCGTATCACACTCACTCTCTTCTCCAAAATAACTCTTCCCATAAACATTTCCAGTTCCTCATTCATCCAATCTTCTTCAAAAACTCCTTCCACTCACACCTATAACCCTCCCAAACAATTTAGTTGTTTTCATCACTGCTTCTCTCCCCATTTTCCCCACATTAATAATCTTTTGTTCTCATCTTTTCTTTAATCACCCTCTCCACCTCCATATTGCCCCCCCCTGAAGCCCATATCTTCCTACATAAGAACATAAGAACATGCCATACTGGGTCAGACCAAGGGTCCATCAAGCCCAGCATCCTGTTTCCAACAGTGGCCAATCCAGGCCATAAGAACCTGGCAAGTACCCCAAAACTAAGTCTAAGTCTAAGTCTCAAATGAACTCCTCCTAACTTTCAATCATCCCTTTTGCCTCCCTGTCCCCACCATCCATTTGAACAGAATGCTATTCTTTTCTCTTATTCAAAAGTACATTTAACTACACAGGCATTACAAACGGGTCATCACATTTTTGAAGCATTTTACAGTCAATATTGAATATTTGCATATAAATAGACTAATTTGGATGAATTTCTGTACCTGCAAAATTGATACAACAGTTAATAGGAAAACAATTTCCTCTCATTTGATTGAGCTGTTAGTTGTCATTGCTTTCGAGGATGATTAATTATAATAAATAATAGCTATGCATTGTGACAGGCAGTGTTTGATTAAAATGGTGTGATCATGAAAAGCAGATATGTTTAATATTGTAGTATAAGGAGTAGAAATATATAGCAACAACATTTTCAGTTCAGTTCTTTTTTTCTTTGGTTTTTTTTTCCTTTCATTTTTATTCAATTTGATTAATGTTTTTTTAATGTTCGGATCATTTGTGAAACAAAAAAAAAAACCATTAAGAATGAAAAAAACACCAAAACAGAAAAAAATGAACTGATAGAAAAAAATAACCTCTGGCAGCCCTGGCTAGGCCAAGGTGCCATAAAACCACCACAGTGGTTTTATGGCACCTTGGTGTCAAGGCCTGGGACCAGCGCTGAGACCTAGGCCCAGGCCAGGCACAGTGCTGAGGCCTAGGGCTAGTGCCGAGGCCCAGGCCTAGACTAGACTGGTCAAACTGTTGAAGCCTAGGAGTGAGCTGAGCCCAGTTTCTGGTTCATCAAAATGGGGCCAAAGAGACATACTTTTTGCACTGTCCTCCAGGAGGAATGCATCATTTTCAAGTGTAAGGGCATTGCACCAAAACCTATGTCTGGGCCAGGTCTGGGGTAGTGGCCTATAGTACGTCAGGGCCAGGCCCTTCATGGAGGCCTAGGCCTGGGCTGGGCATGATGCTGATGTCTAGGCATGGCACAAAGTCCTAGATTCTGGCTAGACCTGGCACCAAGGCCTTTTCCCAAGCCAGGGCCTGGTCCTGAATCATAGGCCTAAGCTAGGTCCAGGCTGGATCCTGACGTCTGTCTGGTCTGTGTACTGGCAATGGGGCCTGATCCTAGCACTGAGGCTTAGGCTTCTGCTGGACCAGGCCCAGGCTAGGCCTCAGCACTGGTCCCAGGTCTCATTTCTAGGCCCATCCAAGACATAGTAATCAGTGCCTGGCCCCCAGTTCATGGTTAGGTCTCATAACCAGGCCCTAATTTGGAAGAAGGGCTTGGTGTTGGGCCTAGGCCTTGGCACCAGGCATGGGCCTAGGCTTGGTGGCAGGCACAAGGCCGAGACCATGGTGCTTTGCCCCAGACTAGGACTAGACTTTTATGCCAGGCCAAGCCCAGGCTTAGGCTTCAGTGCTATGCTTGTTATGGTGTTTGGCCTTGGCACCATATCTAGTCTGGTACTAGGCCATAACCCTTGGGTTGGGTATTTATTTTTAGCTGGAAGGGCCAAGCCATGGCCACAAAAAGAAAAATACCTGAATATTTTTGGTATGTTCATAGGAGGCTATTTTTAGTTTATTCCATTTGGAATGAATCAGAAATGGCCTTATTCATTGCAGCTTTTGCATTTATTAATGACAAAAGCTCACTTAAAATATTTTCTTCATAAAGTATAACCTTCTTTTAGCTAAACACAAAGGGGTAGATGCCTTGATCTTTTTCAAATACTTTATTAAAGTAGAGAAGTATTCATAAAACCTCCCGACGGGCCAAGTTTCGCAGCTCAACAGCTGCTGCCTCAGGGGCTTAAACAATCCAAGGTCTTGAATGAAATACAGTAGTGTAGTGTCATCAAGCAACAAGTACCTTGTGATTCACCGCTCAGAGTAGAGACTGCACTCTGAATGGTGAATCACAAGGTACTTGTTGCTTGATGACACTACACTACTGTATTTCATTCAAGACCTTGGATTGTTTAAGCCCCTGAGGCAGCAGCTGTTGAGCTGCGAAACTTGGCCCGAGTCGGGCGGTTTTATGAATACGTCTCTACTTTAATAAAGTATTTGAAAAAGATCAAGGCATCTATCCCTTTGTGTTTACCTGACTGCCATTATAGATCGCCTACCTCTTTGTTTTCTTGGACTAACCTTCTTTTAGAGCACAAAAAATGATAGAGTATTTGATGTCTGTTTTAGAGGTAAGCACCATTCTCTGTGGGTTAAAAAATAAAAAACAGTGGTCGTGCAGGTAGTATAGTAGACTTGGCAAAGATGCAAATTGTGTACTCCTCATGCTGGATAGGGAAAAGTCTGCAAAGCATGTCCTTTTTGTGACCCCCTTTGACCTGACTTCTTCTAAGAGCTAACAGATTCCTCTCTTGAGCCCATACCTTGGGATGAACAAGGGTCTCACTCAACAGGTATTTTTAACAAGACAAAATGTTTCTTTTTTGAGCAGTCAGAGATTCACAAATATTTTAAAAAGTTAATGACTAAATCAGGGTCCACAGGATCTTAATGCATTGAACTAGCAGCAGTAGCAGCAATAAAACACTTCCCTCAAATCTTTAGTGGAATCACGTTTCCTATTCCTCGCTCAGACAATGTTCAGTTGTCACATCCCTTCACAGCATTCTTCTCAGTCACAGGTCTGTCGGTACAGTTCATCCACAAGGCTGATGTGGTACATTAATCTCTAGGCTGCCACAGGGTAATTCCCAGGAACCCAATAATGTTTCACTGGCCTCCCGTGGCTCGACCTGGCTGGAATGAATATTAGGGGTGTGCATTCGGATTGACCGCATTAGTAAAACGCAACTCATATTTTTTTTTTACTTAAAAAATTGATTCGACATAAACGATCGGATTTCCCACATATCGAACATAGATATGTTCGATATGTGGGAAATCGCGATTGTTGAGCCAAAATAAAAATATAAACCCCCTCACCCTCCTTAATCCCCCCCCCCCCCCGACTTACCACAACTCCCTGGTGATGGAGCGAGGAGTGAGGACGCCATTTCTGCAATCCTTGGCGAGAAGCATGTGACGTCGGCGGCACGTCGAGTGACGCCGGCGTCACGTGATTCCCGGCTCGTTCGCGCCGGACGGCTTGTTCGGCCCAAAAAGAACTTTTGGCCAGCTTGGGGGGGCCTCCTGACCCCCCCAAGCTGGCCAAAAGTTCTTTTTGGGCCGAACGAGCCGTCCGGCGCGAACGAGCCGGGAATCACGTGGCGCCGCGTCACTCAGACGCGACGTCACGTGATTCCCGGCAAGTTCGCGCCGGACGGCTCGTTCGGCGCGAACAAGCCGGGAATCACGTGACGCCGACGTCACGTGATTCCCGGCAAGTTCGCGCCGGACGGCTCGTTCGGCCCAAAAAGAACTTTTGGCCAGCTTGAGGGGGTCAGGAGGCCCCCCAAGCTGGCCAAAAGTTCTTTTTGGGCCGAACGAGCCGTCCGGCGCGAACTTGCCGGGAATCACGTGACGTCGCGTCTGAGTGACGCGGCGCCACGTGATTCCCGGCTCGTTCGCGCCGGACGGCTCGTTCGGCCCAAAAAGAACTTTTGGCCAGCTTGGGGGGGTCAGGAGGCCCCCCCAAGCTGGCCAAAAGTTCTTTTTGGGCCGAACGAGCCGTCCGGCGCGAACGAGCCGGGAATCACGTGACGCCGCGTCACTCGACGTGCTACCGACGTCACATGCTTCTCGCCAAGGATTGCAGAAATGACGTCCTCACTCCTCGCTCGATCACCAGGGAGTTGTGGTAAGTCTGGGGGGGGGATTAAGGAGGGTGAGGGGGTTTAATTTTTTTTTTTGCACATATGTACATATACCCAACTCATTGGATTTTTTTTATGTCCATATTGGCCGCAAGTGGGACCCCCTTTCGGACATAAAAAATATGAACATAAAATTTTGCTCTGCACATCCCTAATGAATATACCAGCTGCCCACCTTGGAGCTGTGAAAGCTATTTCCAGAAGAAAGCACTGCAGGATGAAAACCACAATTCCTGCTATGAACATATCCTTATATTTACACTAAGGAAGCTCCCCCTAGTGGGTCTTTCTCAAAAAAGTACCTTAAAGAGATACACCAAATCCCTTTAATGAATCTCTTCCATTATAACACATAGCCATAATCTAAAAGTAATAGTTAAGTGATATCCCTTAACATTTATTCTAAGACAAATTTCTATTGACCAGGACTTGATTTAGGGACCCATTACAAAAGCAAAAACAAGGAATGGGATAAAGACTCTCTTTCAAACATTAGTGTTGAGCACAATTCCCTAAAAAAATAAATACAATAAAAGCTAACGTCTTGCTTACATATAATTGACTCTATTATTGTTTATTTTCCAAATGTCTGCACAGACTGAGAAAAACTGGAAATATCCATAGTATGGCTCATTTCTCATTTTAGCTCACATTTCTCAATAATCTATATGGGGTTCATATTAAAAAACTTGCTGACAAGGTTAGATAACCAGGTATACTTAGGTGTTTACCTTCCCAGGAATATTCAGCTGTGCTTGGGCTTAATATTTGCCTGGTGAAGGTTAACCTGATAAATTTAGCAAGTTAGTGCTGAAAATCATGCTAACTGGCAAAATCTGAAATTCCACATCAGGCATTAAATTAACCTGTCCCATTTTTTTGTCTATATAAATTGGTGAGGCTTGTGATTTTCTGCACTAACCCCTAGATTAATCAAATTGCTAAAAATATAGTTGGAAATAACCGTGATAAAAAAAATGGGAGTCGTTAGGAAAATTTTCCAGTTACTACATCGCATAGATAAATATCGCAATGCATGATACATTATCGTGTCACGCATTATTTGTTTTTAATGCACACGGTATATTATCACAGATCATAATGCACAACCACAGCTATTATCGCAGGAGAGAGAGAGAGAAAGAGAGATCATGCAATACATATACCATTGTACAAATCATCTCCTCTTGTTGGTATCTTTCATTGATTCAAATGATTTTATTTTATTTATTTGAAGCTTTTTTATACTAACATTCGAAGGACATCACATCGGTTTACATGTAACAATTGTGGAAGCCGTACATATTACTAGGGAACCAATACATAAACTATGTAACTTAACAGCGGGAAGGACGCTATAAAAGGATATGTAACAATATATAATTAGATAAGGATCATAATTGCTAAACAATAGGGCATGTTAAAGGCCTGGGTATAAAAACATAAGAAAAAAAACCTGAAAGGATGATACGAGAAAGGGGGTAGAGTAACATTAACAGGGGGGGGGGGCAATAAGAATAACCAATATTAATAAGTACAACATTGTGCTTGAGGTGGAGTTGGTCGGGCATGGGAGCATGATGAGGTGGATTATGCAAAGGCCTGTTTGAAGAGCCATGTTTTTAGGTTTTTTTTTTAATTTAAGGGTGCAGAGCTCCAGCCGCAGGTCAGGGGGCATAGCATTCCAGTTTGAAGGTCCTGCAATGTATGTTCCTCTGACTGCATGTATAACCAAAAACATGCATTTAAGTGCTGAGAAGCATACATTTCATTAGTTACTGAAAACTGTAATGTAGAACAAGATGTTTCACACCCATCCCTTTGCAATGCAAATGACAGTTGAGCATTCCCTATGATAGCACTTATTGTCTACTTTTATAGGGCTGTTGAAACTAATTCTTGTGGGGGCCAGTGAACTAATTTGTGCACATTATAAAAATTTAATTTGCACTTATTTAGGTGCAAGTGCAAGCCTTCAGAAGGATGAGAGCAGTATTTTAGGGGAGGTAAGAGTGTTCTTTGTTGGGTTGAGACTGCTATCTCTCACAGGGATGAGAGTGCTGTCTCTTGTTGGAGGTCACAAGTATTCTCTGTGGAGGGTGAAAGTACGGTCTGCTGGTTCTGAATGCTTACCCTGAACGGGGGATAAGAGTGATTTCTTTCAATAAAATGAGTAGCTGCTTTTCTTCAAGTGGTAACTGAGAGTTAATAACATTTCTGAAAGGGGATAGCAACACGCTAGTGGCACATTAGCAAATTACTAAGGATATTAACATCCCACTGACACTAGAACTTCATAATACACTGACTCCCAAATGACTTCTGTTCTTCCTAAGACACCATTATGCCTTGGTGGGTGAAGACGGAGGGTGAGGATGGTAAATTTCAGTATTTTCTGATGTGCATGACTGTACAATGTGAATGGTTTGGAGATTTATTTCCTTGTAATTTCCCCCCTCCAATTTGTAACTTTAATGGTTGATAATTTACTCTTCACACAGGAAATTGCAATATTAGGTTTCACTAATTCCCTTACAGGTTTATGATGACCCTTTTCAAGCATTTCTTGGTTAATTGATTATTGTTAGCATCAGGATTTAAGCGACTTAGCAGAAGCGTGAATTGGAGTGACTTTCATTGGCAGCCATTTTGTTTGTCTCTTAAGTGTAAGAGACAGAGCTGTGTAAAAGGTAAGGAGGTATGTTCTATGAGTGAGCATTTGAAAGGGTGTCAGATATATTATGTCCTAGGAAACAGATGAGAAAACAGTGTCAGTGTGTATGCATATGTGGATATAATAAAATAATTATGAATATTATCTGTTTGAGGCAAAGAGGGTTCTGAAAATTATCTTCACACAACAAAGAACAGTTTAAAAATTATTTAAAGAAATTCTGTGTGTATGTGGGTATGTGTGTGGGCTTGTGAGAATTGTGTTTTAGTATGTGATGATGTACGTCACACAATATAGAATGTCTCAGACTATAGTGTTATGTAAATTTTGATTTGAAGAGCACTTGTAAACAAAGCACTTTGCTGTTAAATAGCATAGTCAGGTTATCTGTAATAACAGAAATGATAAAGCAAGCAAGAGACATGTCACACATTTGAAAGATAAGGAGTGCACAGAACGAGGACAATATTCAAAGCCCTTATTGCATGTAAAACAGCAATTTACCCATGGAAATTAGGGCTTTAGAAATTCTCACACCTGTCTATAGATAAAAATACATGCATTGTTGAACAACACACATACTTTTATCTCTTTTTGGGGTGTGTAGCCTGTGCAATCGAATAAGGCACCATCCTCTAGGGATTGCCAGTGTCCCCTTCTAATGCAGCTATGAGAATGCTGCCTCTCTCTTTCTCAATATTGTCACAGAGCAGAAGATTTGCTGTAACCCTGGAAAGAAATATGACAAGTGAGGTAATCAAATTCGCAGATGATACAAAATTGTTCAGAGTAGTTAAATCACAAGCAGATTGTGATAAATTGCAGGAAGACCTTGTGAGACTGGGAAATTGGGCATCCAAATGGCAAATGAAATTTATTGTGGATAAGTGCAAGGTGATGCATATAGGGAAAAATAACCCATGCTATAGTTACACAATGTTAGGTTCCATATTAGGTGCTACCACCCAAGAAAGAGATCTAGGCGTCATAATGGATAACACATTAAAATCGCCGGTTCAGTGTGCTGCGGCAGTCAAAAAAGCAAACAGAATGTTGGGAATTATTAGAAAGAGAATGGTGAATAAAACGGAAAATGTCATAATGCCTCTGTATCGCTCCATGGTGAGACCGCACCTTGAATACTGTGTACAATTCTGGTCGCCGCATCTTGTGATGGAGAAGGTACAGAGAAGGGCAACCAAAATGATAAGGGGAATGGAACAGCTCCCCTATGAGGAAAGATTAAAGAGGTTAGGACTTTTCAGCTTGGAGAAGAGACAGCTAAGGAGGGATATGATAGAGGTGTTTAAAATCATGAGAGATCTAGAATGGGTAGATGTGAATCGGTTATTTACTCTTTCGGATAATAGAAAGACTAGGGGCACTCCATGAAATTAGCATGTGGCACATTTAAAACTAATCGGAGAAAGTTCTTTTTTACTCAACGCACAATTAAACTCTGGAATTTGTTGCCAGAGGATGTGGTTAGTGCAGTTAGTATAGCTGTGTTTAAAAAAGGATTGGATAAGTTCTGGGAGGAGAAGTCCATTACCTGCTATTAATTAAGTTGACTTTGAAAATAGCCCCTGCTATTACTAGCAATGGTAACATGGAATAGACTTAGGGGCAGATTTTAAAAACTTGCACGAGCGCGTACTTTTGTTCACGCAGCAGACGCGAACAAAAGTATGCTGGATTTTATAAGATACACGCGTAGCCGCGCATATCTTATAAAATCCGGGGTCGGCGCGCGCAAGGGGGTGTACATTTGTGCAACCTGCGCGCCCCGATCCCAGCGCGCGCTGCCTGTTCCCTCCGACGCCGCTCCGATTTCGGAGCGGCCTCGCAGGGAACTTTCTTTCGCCCTCCCCCCACCTTCCCCTCCCTTCCCCTACCTAACCCACACCCCCGGCCCTATCTAAACCCCCCCCCTTACCTTTGTCGGCAAAGTTACGCCTGCTGAAAGCAGGCGTAACTTTGCGCGCGTCGGCCGGCTGCCCTGCTCCGTGGTCCGGTTCCGGGGGCTGTTGCGGAGGCCGCGGCCACGCCCCCGGAACACCCCGGGCCGAAACCACGCCCACGTTGCCGCCCCCGAAACGCCACGCCCTGCCCCCTACACGCCACGCCCCGCCCCCTACACGCCGCCTCATCCCGACACGCCCCACGACACGCCCCCGACAGGAAGCCCCGAGACTTACGCGCGTCCCAGGGCTTTACGCGCTTCGGCGGCCTATGCGCGGGCTTTTGAAAATCCGCCCCTTAGTTTTTGTGTACTTGCCAGGTTCTTATGGCCTGGATTGGCCACTATTGGAAACAGGATGCTGGGCTTGATGGACCCTTGGTCTGACCCAGCATGGCATGTTCTTATGTTCTTAGTATGGAAGGTTACTATATTGGTTCTGAGTGCATTTTTTGTGAGGTTTCATTCTTCATCCCAAATGTCTGGTAGTGGAAGGAGTTTGTGCTGTTGTTACTGAGGTAACACCAAAATGTGAATATTGTATTTTGTACAATGAATTGAAGGGAGAACCACCTAGTTCTGCTCTGCATCAATTGTTGGAGGAGTTTCTGTGGACAGAAGGGGGAAGAGTTAAGGGGAAGATCAGGTAGGGAGCAGGGGGTGAGGGTAGGAGAGATCCATGAAGAGGCTGTGGGCAGTGGTGTGAGTGACTTATTGTGGTGGTGGTTAGGGTACCGGTTAGCTTAGACCTGCCCTTGCTTATCCTTAGACTGCAGCGGTTGCCTCAGGGCAGGGAAAAGGTGGGGAATTGAACAATCACCCACATTGTTTTGTGCCAAAAAGTTATCTAGAGAGAAAGCAGTTTCAAATCTTTGCAGGTCATTTATGTTGTGCAAGAATCAAAAGTACTCTTGTACGTTTTGCTTTGATTATGGCGCAAACCCTGCAGTCAAAATGTACCTCAAGAGTTTCAACTCAGCCTCCCAGTTTTGATTATTTACATCTGTATGCGTGATATGTTGTACCCCAATTTCTGTGTGCCTGTAGTGTGCTGTAGCCCTTTTCAGGCTTCTTGGAACCCAAAGGCTGGAAAGGTTAGACTATGATTTATCCAGTACATATAAATTTAATCCCCAGATGGACTGCTGCCTGATTGAGAATCCATTCAGTATTAGGGGTCTGCTTTGGTTTTGGGAGTTTTTGTGTGTGTGTGTGTCATTTTCGTTTCAATTCATTATCTGTTTTATTTCATTTTTTAAAAGGTTTGGGAGGTGTTTATTTCAGGTTTCCCTAATTTCAGATGCAAAGGTACATTTTAAAAGGGATGCACCAATTTTTAGAACATATGCACATTGCCACACACGTTAATGAATTGGCTACCCATGCACACATGCATGTCTGATTTTATATCGGTATGCTCATGTGCGCGTAGGTTCTGACTTGCGCGCAAAGGGAGGTATTTTGTAAAAAACACGCGACAACGCAATTGGGCCTTTGCTCATTTCCTTCCCAGTCTACTGCAGGCCAAAGGAGTGGACTGGGAGGGAACTTCCCTTTCCCTCTAAGTAACCTTCCTCCCTTTTCCCCTCTCCACCCTGACTCCTAAACCCACCCTAACTATCCTATTTTTTTTTGTTTGTTTTAGAAATCACCTGCTCCTCTGAGCAGGAGTAAGTTCTGCATGCTGACCGGCTGCCGGCATGTGCTTCACCAGGACAGCTGCCCCATCCCAGTCCCGCCCAGATCCTGCCTCTGGCTCTCCCTGGCCTGCCCCTTTTAAAATGCCTGGCACTTCTGCATGTACCTGGAAATACGTGCATTACCTGGCTGTTTTTTAAATGTGTTTGACGAGCACGCAACCCAGCCACGCACATATCTCCTGGGATTTATGTGCACCAGGGATTTAAAATTTGCCTCTTAGTGCACACTAATTGAAAATGTTACTAATATGTTAAAAAGTATCATTTGGGAGAGTAGTTTCTTAGCTAGAGGTATGATTCTACATTCTCATTGGCTGTCTCCTTAGTTACTTGTTGTGCTGCCAAGGTTGCAGGTGGTATTTGTAGAGGGATGGTCATTGTCTACTAATAATTGCGTAAACAAACAGGTAATAATAGCATCAAGTTCTAGTCAGCAAATACAAATGCATGTTATTTATTTATTTATTTATTTATTTGTGTTTTTCTCTACCGGCATTCACGGAAGTTCGTATCATGTCGGTTAACATAAAACAAGGGGTGAGCAATACATTATAACGTACATAGCTAAAACGTAAGAGTATACATTACAAAAGTATAACAAGTGCATAGAAGAAAAAGTTACAATAAAACAGGGGTTATTCTAACTGGGATTAGAGTTAGAGGAGAGATAAAAAGTTTAACAAGAAGTAGAACATTGTAGTGATTGGTTGGTATTGTATGTTATGAATTCACCAATCCCTTTGCATTTTAGAAAAGGGATCCTGGCATTTTGGGATATACTATTTTGAATTCCCAGTAAATGACTGGGATAACTGTATGGGGTGATAGGTGAGAAAGAGATTGGTTGGGTAGTGACTAGTGAGAGTCACCCCCTCCTCCCACTCCAGGCTGCTTCTCTCTCACCAGTCACCACCCTAAACATTTATTCCCCTACCACCGCATACAGTCACCCCAGTCACTTCCGCTCTCACCAGTCACCCTCCCACACACGCACCAGGCTGGCTGTCTCACCAGTTACCACCCCAACCAGTCTCTTTCCCACCTGTGACTCTCCATACAGTCATCTCAGTCACTTACCCTCTCACAAGACACCCGCACACATACACCATGCTGCCTCTCTCTCTCTTACCAGTCACTATTCCAACCAGTCTCTGCCCCACCTGTTACCTCATATAGTCACCCCTGTCACTCCCCCTCTGACCAATCACACCCCCCCCCCGCCCCAGAAATACTCACATGCCAGGCTGCCTTTCTTTCACCAGTTACAACCCCAAATAGTCTCTCTTCTACCTGTCACTGCATATAGTCAACCCAGTCAATTACCCTCTTACCAGTTACCCTCCCCCCTCCCACACACACACACACACACACACACACATACATACCAGGGGAATTAAAAGTATACATATTCCAAAATGCCAGGGCCACTTTCCTAAAATACAAAGGGATTAGCACATTCAAAATATGCATTTTCTTTTGCTGACTAGAACTTGATGGTATTATTATATTACTTTTTGTTTATATTTATTACCTGGCACTGACCATCTTCCCATGAACACCACATTGCAACCTTGGCAACACAAACAAATAACTAAGGAAACAGCCAGTTATTTGGGAATGCAGAACCATACTTCTAGCTAACAATTGCCCCCTTCCCCCAAGTGGCACTTTTTAACTTATTGGTAACAATTCCAGTTATTGTGAACTAACTATATAGTTAGTGAGCGCTAACATCTAGTTACTTGTGCACTAAGTTCCATTAGTACGTATTAAAATGAAATATCAAATTTCATGAAATTTCAGCATTTTTTCTTTTGTGTCATGATGCTCCCAAAAAAAGATGAAATAAAACATTTTGTTACCATTATCTGTTTTGTTTAAAATAATTGCACATCCCTATTCGGTATACAAGTATAACAATTTTTCCCTATAGTGATCCCTTTCCTCAACCGACCATATAACCTGGAGTGGGGGTTATGTACAGTAGCTAGCATCACATTGATTGATAATCATTACTTACAGTTTAGTTTGATTTGAAACAAAAAAAATGCTGCATCAAAATAATAAGGGGTAAGGAACTGGTCTTTGTCAGAGACATAGGTGGTGAATTGAGCTAATTCAATGTTCCTCCCAGAGTGGGAATAAACCTCAGAAAGGGCACTGCTCACTGGAGGTGGATGCTCAGCAATTGATATGCCCAAGATGGAAGCAATTTCTCAGGAGAAAGCTCAGGGCACATTCAAAAGGGCCCCAAATGTCTCAGAACAGAGTTCTGCCAGATGTAATATTCCATTGCAGCTGCCTTTCATCCTTTTATTTATCATATTTATTAATTGCTAATTCCATTGAATGCTCATAGCAGTTTAAACATCAGCATGCAACACAAATTAAAAACATTCCATATATTATAAACATAATAAACACTCAGTAAACAAAACCATCAACTTAACTGACAAACTATCTTACAATATACATGACCATTTAACCTAAAATGGCATTCAATGATGGTAACTTTTGTTGTGTTCCGCGGCCGTGGCGCCCCACGACCGCGGCTCCCTATCTGATTTGCGGCGTTCCTTCTCCACGGGAGCCCCGGGGGAGGGCTCCGATTCGGGCCGTCGCACCTGCGCGGCCTCCAGTGCTGCTTGCTGCAGGGGAAGCTGTCCTGCTCCCCCCTCGGGGCATCCAGCGGCGTCTCCCCTCCACGGGGGAAATCCAAGATGGCCGCTGCCATCCTTAGATGCGAGGCCGCACCTCCTCCACAGATTTAAAGGGACCCAATCCCTTTAAATGGCCTCACCTGTTCTCTATTCGCCAGAGCAGGGGAAGTATTTAAGGCAGCTTCCTCTGCTTATCCAGTGACTTGGCAACGTCCTCCAGCGCTTTCTAGTCTGCTTGCTTCGGTGAGTTTCTTGAACTTGGATTGCTGTTCCTCTTCGTCTTGGTGTTCCCAGTTCCTGACCGGATTGGCTTACGGTGATTCTCTGGTGTACGACTTCAGATTGGCAAATGGTGATTCTCTGGTGTACAACTTCGGGCTGGTGAGCGACAACCCTCCGGCACTCGACTTAGGACTCCTTCAAGACTACCATCTCCAAGGACCCACCTAAGTCCCAGCGGCCCGGGTTCCTATGGGCTTCCAGGGTGAAACTCCAGTCAGCCCTTGCACCGACTCCTGACCTCTCATAGGTCCACTTAAGTCCCAGCGGTCTGGGTCCCTAAGGGCTCCTCCTGGGGGGGACCACAGACTGCCAGGGGTGAAGACTCAGCTCCCCGTCCCTTCATCAGTCTCCGCCGCCGCCTCAGGTTCCAGTGCCAAGGGTCAGCTCGTCCCGTCTTCTGCTCTGCCTCGCCTCCCGACGAGAGAACCTATGGATCCTCCGAAAGGTATACCATCCTCCCGTCGGCCAAGGGTTCACAAGCTTGAGCGCTACAACTTTGAAACAGCTGCATGGGTGCACGAGTGTGTGCGTTTGCTGGTTTGCGCCCAGGGACTCGTCCATTTTATAATGGCCCCCTGATTAAATAGTCTCCCTTTTACCCTGTTAACCCCGATCTTTAAAACCCCACGCACCTCTTTTTACTTTTTTTTGTTTTTTAACTTACACACCATCCATAGCAGAAGTAAAGTTACGCAGCAGTGGATCCTGTCGCGCACTCATGCACATAAGTATATACATGCACATCTCTTAGTCTTCATCTGACATGCTCATGCCCCACCCAGACCATGCTCACGCCCCACCCCTGTTTTGGACTTTTTCATTTGTGCATGTACTGGGAGATTTGTGCACACAAGCATAGCTTTTAAAATCTGCTCGGCACATGCTGGTCCAACATACTCGCATATGGAGTTTTGGCACATCCTGGGCTTTTCAGATTCACCTAAAAGAGCTTAATTTACAGCATACAAGCCAAAACATTTAATTGAATATAATTATGAAACTTAATCCATTCATAATGAAATAAAATTTGAAAAAGCTGAATCCTTCAGGGAGACAACCACAATAATCTTCAGTAAATTTGCTGCCTTGCTATTCTATATGTCTGAATTTCCTCTAGCATTATCCAGGCTATTGCCAATTTCAAATGCAGCCCTCGAATCCTGCTGCAGCCCTCCTCTTTCTGGAATTTGTCTTAACTCTAATATCACTGCATAGTAGAGCCCTCTGCTGGCTAGCTGCCCACAGAGTCAATCAAATTCCATAATACATTAATCTAACATTAATATCTTTTTAAAGCAATATTACAATAGGTCCCAACTATCATGTCAATTTAAATGTTGAATGACTTTGAAAAGCATAGACAGCACAGGTCAAAAGTCTGCCGAATTTATCCATGTCCTAGAATTTTCCCTGTTAAATCTGAACAAATTTGGGTTTCGAAAATACAACAGTATTGAAACCCTTCTGCTCTCCATCTTTGATACTATTTGGAGTGGGTTTAATAGTGGCCAGGACTATTGATTGTTCTTTTGGACATCTTGGCTGCCTTCAACACTGTTGATCATAATATTTTGATCTGTTGACTAAAAGAAATAGGATTTATGGGGCAACCATTGGAATGGTTTAGGTCTTACTTGATTGACAGGACTTACATTTTCAGGAAACAAATTTTCTGAATGGTAGGATATACATCTAGGGATGCCACAAGTGCATGATCATCAATACTTTTTAACATTTATTTGATTCCTTTGTGCAAATGATTGGCTAGTTTGGGTATTAATATTTTTTTTCCTATGCAGATGACATCCAATATTTCCTCCCCATTAAGGGCTCACACTCATCAACATCTGAAAAACTATATAGGACCAATAGAAAACTGTCAAAATCTAAAATGATTATTGTTATCCAGAACCAAGTACCTACAGAAAATTCTAAAGTTGTATTTAATGGGCATACTATCAATAACTCATCTACTGTAAAAGATCTAGGAGTTCTATTGGATACACATCTCTCCATGAGAATACTCATAAAAAAACATGATATGGAGCAGCCACTTTAAGCTTTGTATGTTGAAATGCCTGAAACTGTTATTAGAGCCAAATGACTTCAGAGCTATGGTGCAAACTTTGCTATTTTCTGGGTTCGACTACTGTAATTCTTTATTTTTTTGGACTTCACAAATCTACAATGCACTCACTACAACTTTAAAAAAAATTCAGGGCATTTTTATCACTCCTGTTTTGGCAGCCATGCATTGGCTACCTATTCATTTAAGAAGAGAATATAAAATTCTGATATTAGTTCATAAGCTCATCAGCAATGTGAAAACTCCCTAGTTGGAGCTATATTATGAATTTATACTCCTTTGTGAACCCTATGCTCCCAAAATAAAGGCTTGCTGGTAATCCCATCTATTCAACATGTTCACTTGGGTGAGATTAGGGACTGTATTTTCTCAGTAGCTGGTCCAATTTGCTAGAATAATATACCTGAGTACCTGAGAATTATGACCAATACCAAGACCTTTAAGAAAGCCTTGAAAACTTGATTATTCCAGGTAAATTTGGAGGTAAAGGGACTGGGAATTATGGATTAATGAATCTATAAATTTATTCTTAAGCAGGGTACAGGACATTCAGCTTAACTTTAGATAACTACATGAGGAGAGTATTATGGGCAAGATTTGTGTAATGTAACTATGACTGGTTTATATTATTACTGTGTCTAATTATGTATGTAATTACATAATTACAATACACTGCTTTGACCTTTTGTAAGCTTGAGGTATAGAAATAATTGTAAAAAAATGAAATAAATATATACATAAACTTCTTTGTAACTTTCACATGTCCTTAGAATAGAAGCCCCACCATAGGTGTTACGCTGGAGGTGGACCCTTGGCCTGGTGCAGGATTGGTACTGCCCTCTGGTTGGACACAGAGAGCACCTGCCACCAGGAGGTGGAGCACACGAGGAGACAGAGGCTAGCTGGAGCTTCACCAATAACAGTCCGGGGTTTCCGCAGGTTGAGCTCTTGGGTACCCGGACCGCCTGGACTTAGGTGGGCCTCAGGTGATCTCCCGGAGAGGTAGCGGAGAGGTGTGCCCACCACAAGCAAGTATGCACAGCTGATGCAAAAAGGAGAGACCAGACCCAAACTGGAAGCTCCGGAGACCTCAGGGAGGTAACAGTTCAAGAAGGCCCTCCGGGCAAAACAGGCAGTGCCTGCGGGTCTGGTCGGGTGATGTTGCGACCGTCGTTGCTCGATGCCCTCACTTCGCCCTCTTTAACTCTGTGGCGAGTCCCTCCGGGTCTGATGGATGGCTGGCTGCTGCTTCGTCTCCCTGCCGTCTCACTCCGGCGTCCCCGGACCGGCTTGACTTTGCAGATCCGCCATGTTGCATGAAGACTTAGGGTGCGTGCGCACATGCTCTGATTGAAGTGCCAGCAAAAGCGCGAACCTCAGGGGCATCCCCCTGAGATGACTTCATCCGCTTCCAATATTTAAAGGTCTCTGATATCACTAACTGAGTTAGTAAGGATTCGCCATGAGGATTTGCTAAGGACTCGCTTTGGCTATCCAAGCTACTTTGCCTCCTCGGACTTACGAGAGGTACCACCTCCTCGGGGGCCTCGCTTTTTTCTTTACTTTCAGATTACAGATAGGAACCGGTACTCACTCCTCGAGGGCCCATGTTCCTGGACACTCTGAAGATTCTCTACTGCCTGGAAGCTTTCGCTGCTACAAACAATTATGAGTTACCATCGCTCTCTCATAGCTTTCCCTGGAACTTGGTACTCGCTCCTCGAGGGCCGGCACCATCTTGTGCTCCTACCATGTGACAGGGGCTGACCAATGGCACCGGTAGCCCCTGTGACATAGTAAGGGCAAAGGCTATCGGCAACATTTTGAATACTGGCAGCCGACGGCCCGAGTGCAGGAGATTGCTCCAGCACTCCCGCTGGACCACCAGGGACTTTTGGCAAGTCTTGGGGGGGGGTCAGGAGGGTGGGGAGTTGTAGTAAATTAAATTTAAAAGGTTGGGATGGGGGTTTTTTTGGGAAATGAATACATATGTATAATATAACTAATGAACAGATCAGGGTCCCCTGAAAACAGATGCAACGGATTTGGGTCCCGACGAATACGAATACCGAATGGGACAAATCTGTCCCTGCTGCACATCCATAGAAAAAACCCAAGACACCAATAAAGGGATAAAGCAGCACAACGAGTGACATTAACACACCAAGGTACCATACGTGGTGCAAAGCAGCCTATCCACAGTAGCAAGAATACCCCAAGGTGTAAATTCTGGGGTATGGCAAAAAGGGTGAGTGACAAAAGGACCCTAAGGTCTAGTATGAAGGGTAGAGCAGCAAGGCAGAATGGCATGTGAGATGTCTGCCTGTTGAAGTATTTGCCACGTCAGATTTAGTAGAAGAAAATGATCTGTCATCAGGATCATTTTTGGGATATGAGCTTTTAGGTCATTACCTACTTGAAATGTATCTTGCTGCTGGGTGGTATGTTGGGTTTCTTGTGATAATTTTTTTCCATTTGAAATTGTAGTCACAATAAGAAGATAATAAATGCTCTCTCCTCAGTGTGGCTTTTCAAATTTTTGTTAGGTTTGCTTTATTAAGAAAGTTTTCCTATATACTGTAGCTGAACACAGACGCTACCATTTCTTGATTTTTTGGTTTTGCATTAGTTATCTCTTCCTTCTGAAACTTTTACCACATTCAGAACATGCTCTGCATCCCTTCTGAATGAGGATTTTTGTGGACAAAATTAGGGGTGGGAAGAGGAGAAAATTTTGTTTCAATTTTCATGTCATTTTTTCCCACGAGTTTCATTTTGTGTAATGTTTATTTCATTTCTTTAGTTTAAAAAAATGAAAAAAACATTAACCCCCCTCTCCCCCCCCCCCCCCCCCCATAAAATGGAAAAAACAGAAATGGGGTCTTCCATGTAGTCCAAGCATCCCTCCCAACTGGAAAAATGCCAGGGCACTCCCCAGCCCCTTATCTTATCGATAAGACCGGTTAGTGTCTGCTTGAGAGTGACACATAACATCAAGGCTTGCTGACACCTTCTTAGGCCACTATTTGAATTGTTATTTTGGTTCCACATTTTTGGTGATTTGATCATATGTTTGTGGTTAACCACTGACTCCCTTGTGCGAGTAGATTTCAATTACCCCAATATTGATTGGGTAAATGTAACATCAGGACTTGCTAGAGACATAAAGTTCCTGGATGTAATAAATAACTGCTTCATGGAGCAATTGGTTCAGGAACCAACAATCCTGGCCTTAGATTGTAAGCCCTCTGAGGATAGGGAAATACCTACAGTACCTGAATATAATCCACTTTGAAGCACTGAAAAAAGTGTGAAAAGCGGAATAGAAATCTAAATAAATATTTAAGATAATGAATTAATCCAATAATTACAATTAATAAAACAGAATGATAAGAAGCATGCTAAATTAAAACGTTTCACAGAAGTCCAATAGTATTTCACAGAAGTCCAATATAATCCCTCTCTCACAGGGAGTCCCACAAGGCTCATCCCTATCCCCTACCCTCTTCAACGTCTATATGCTGCCATTATGGAACTACTTAGACAAAACAGGGCTCACCTACTTCCTATATGCCGATGACGTACACATCCTGCTACCCATTAGAGACAACATCAACAATACTCTAAACCGATGGGAATCCTACCTGACAGATATAACTTCCATCCTCACCCAAATGGCACTAATGCTCAACCAGAGTAAGACGGAAATTCTTCACCTCTCCAGAAAAATGTTAACGCCCAACCCTGACCCCACAACACTGTCCAAATACAACATGCTCATGACAGTTAGAGACCTCGTAGTCACCTTGGACAAGGAACTGAACTTCAAATATCATATCAAGACACTGATAAAAGAAGGATTCTACAAACTTCAAATCCTTAAGAAACTCCAACCCCTACTTCACCCCCCTGACTACCGGTCGGTACTACAATCCCTCCTTTTCACCAAGATAGACTATTGCAACGCCCTCCTAACAGGCCTTCCCGCAGCCACCCTCAAGCCCCTCCAGCTTCTTCAAAATGCAGCTGCATGGTCACTAATAAATAACAAAAAAACAGATCACATTACACCCACACTCAAACAGCTCCACTGGCTGCCCGTCCCTTTCAGATCTCAATACAAACCCCTCATGCTCATACACAAAGCAATCCATAATGACAAAGCTAGTTGGTTACAGGAACCACTGACCCCTTGCAACCCCACCAGGAATCTCCGCTAAACCAATACACGCTTCCTCGCCACTCCCTCCATTAAGGAAGTACATCGAGTCTCCACAAGAGAACGAGCTGCATCCATAGCAGGCCCTCACCTCTGGAACAACCTTCCACCCTCTCTCAGAACTGACCCCTCTACGCCCTCCTTTCGAAAGAACCTAAAAACCTGGCTCTTCCGGAAAGCATTCCCTCCAGATAAATAATTCTGCAATTGCTACCCGTTCCCTCCAGATAAACAATTTCTGCCACCCCTGCTCACCTGCTCCCTTGGCCCTGCCAGTTCCCTTCTCTGCTACTGTACATAGTAAGTTATAACAGAACATATTTCTGTTAAAAAGTTTTTCTGTAAAGCAAATTATATTTGTAATGTTATTTTGTAAAGCAAGTTGTATGTACTTAGTTAGTTAATCTGTTACACTGTATCATGTCATTATAAGGCTTGCTTTAGACATCATGTTGTATGTAAACCGATGTGATATGTCAAATCGAATGTCGATATAGAAAAATAAATAAATAAATAGATACATAAATAAATATTTTGCCATAATACCCCAACTAAACAGAATAGCTATGGTGAGATGGCCATAAGTCAATGTGCTTCCATATTGGATAATGGTGGCCCCCATAGGCCTGTGAAAACAGTCAGGTTTCAGTAATTTTTTTACATAGCATCATATCCGTTGTCATCCTTAAGCTCAGTAGGATGGAGTTCCACAGAAAAGGTCAGTGGAAGGAAAAGGCACATTTTTTAGTGTAGCTAATGAAGCAGTCCACTCTATCAGTGCAGAGAGTATAGCTGACTGGGAGCACTGCAGTTGTCTAAGGGGCAGATATAGTAATAAAAGAAAATGAAGATACAAAGGACCATTATGATAAAGGGTTTTACAAGTCAATAATGCATTCTTGAACTCGATATGCCAGAAAAGTGGTAACCAATGTATTTTAAACTGAATATGTATGATATGTTCTCTGCAAGTTGCCTGCGACAGAAGTCTAACTGAAGTATAATGAATTAAATGGATTTTGTGGCTAGATCCACCCACAGACTATTGCAGTAGTCCAGGAGATCGAAAATCAATATCTGGAAAACCAAAGCTAGATCTATTTTAGGAAGATAAGAGAATATTTACTGTTGCGGTCCCGGTCGCTGGCCTCGCGACCAGGTCCTTAACTTTTGGCCACGCTGAATCCCGCGATGGGGTCAGGCGTTTTTCGGGCCTTCTCAGGCCTCTCTGCGGCGGCATCTCCATGAGGAAGATGCCGCAGAGCTCCACTCTCAGACTCCACCCCCCTTAAGCACGCGCGCGCAAGGCACCTTTTAAGGCACAGGAGCATGGAGCTCCGGCCAGCCCCTAAGATGACATCAGACGCCGGCAGGGTATTTAAACCCGGCGTCTGACTAGGGAAATCACCTTGCAACAGGGTTCACCTTGGAGTCACTAGTTGCCTTGCGTTCCTGTGTTCCTGCTTCGATTCATGTGTTCCTGCTTCAGTTCCTGTGTTCCTGCTTCAGTTTCTGATTTCCTGCTTCAGGTTCTGTGCTCCAGCTTCAGTTCCTTCCTTTGGTTCTGGTTCCAGATCTTCGGACTGACTTCCTGGTCTCTGCTTCGGTACATCTTCGTTCTTCTGTTCTGCTGCCTGCCTCGACCTTGGACTGCTTCAATGGACTATCGCCTGCTCCGGGGGACCTCTCCTAAGCCCCAGCGGCCCTGGTCCTCACAGGCTCCTCCTGGGCGACCACAGGCTTCCAAGGGTGAAGTTCCTACCTGGTCTCCTGGCTCTGAGCCTAATGGATTCCTTCAGTCATAGGATGACATTTCCCAGATTTTATGACTTCCTCTGATGGTTTCCCTACCACAAGATTTCAGCTTTGTTAGGGTTCAGGCACAATTTACTTTCTACTAACTACCTTAATATAGTCTCTAGTACCTGGTTGATAAAAGCAATATTATCTGTCTGGACACATGGAGTGAGTAATTGTATGTTGTCTACATAGCAGAGGAATTCAGAAACCATACTTGTTAACCAAATTTGCAAACGGCTTTAAATACAAGTTAAACAAGAATGGTGAGAGCCCTGAGGAACACTGCACCTCAGATTTTGAGCAGAGAAATGATAATGGCCTAATATTACAGATCACTTATTATTTTCCAAAAATGAATGAAACCAATTGAACAGTTTAATTCTGAGCCCAAAATTAAACCAGTGCATAAGAAGGATGGTATTGTCGACAATACTAAAGGCAGCACTTAGCTCTAAGAGGATTAAAACAGATGGAAACATTTCCTCAGCAAGATGGTGATGCAATTGATTTATATGGAGATAAATTATGTGGCTAAGAGTATTGGTATCTTCCTGCATAAATTAGAGATATAAATGTGTGCGGGTAATTTTCCTGGGAAACGTTTCACTTTGAAAATAGATTCAAAATCCATACATAATTGACATTGCAGCAACACGGGCAGTTACAAGATTCCCTCCTAAACAAGCATTGGTATCTTCCTGTGACCATCCTCCTCTGTCTATTGAGAAAAATAATGTATTGCACAAAAATAGAGGAGTTCAGCATTGCATGTTATTTGATTCACTGGCAATTACTGCATTAAAATACTTAATTTAAATAGAACACAATGTGAGCTAGAAAAAAAAAATATATATCAAAAGGTAAACAATGTGAACTAATGCACAAGTATATACAGTGTTTGCATTTATTTCAAATGGCAAGATGCCCATGAAAAATAAGCGTGCTGAAACTAATATTAAAATGCATAAAATACCATGCAAGTTCTCAGAGTCCTCCTAATTTGTCATGATATATTAGTACATGCTTGAGTAGTCATAATTAATACAGTGACCTGACTAATTTAATGGTTGTGACTTCTTGGTTTAAACTCCCAGCTGAGACACCAATGCATCATCTGACCCCTGAAGATTTGTAGAAACATTGCTCTGTGCACCTTTACCTTATCTGGAAGTTTTTATATATTATAAATGAGGTGCTTCAATTCAGTTTAGCATGGATTACAAAATCTTTCAATATCCTGTTGAGAAACAAGAGTGACCTACTCCCTACTCAAGTTCATATTTAATTAGCTACTATGAATTCCTAGTTTAAACAGCTTAAGGGAAATCACAAACTGTTTAAGGGATTTTAGACAGTTAAGTATGATTTATAATGCATGCCAACATTTGTAACTCAGTGTTATTAAACATATTTGTTGCTAACAGAAAATGGTATAATGTTATTGGACATATAGGGTATATTTTCAGAGACTTAGTTACCGGTATCTATTTATCAAAACGTGAAAATGCTAACAGAAGCGTAAACATGTATTGAATATATTCAATATTGCCCAACTTTTAAGAGCCTTGCTCATATAATAAATGGAAGTTACGCTCGTGGCCGAGCCCTGCTCATGCTGTGTGCATTTTGGAAAGGGTCCGGCCATGTGCGTAACCTCCTTTGCGTGCAGAAGTGCCGAGCCAAGTAAAAGGGGTGGGCCGTGGGGTGTGGTCTGGGCTGGGGAGCGGGCCAGGAACGCGCCATTAGACGCTGTCCAGGGACGTGCGCACTGGCAGCCAGCAGGTGCGCATAAGATACTTCTGCTCTGGAGTAGCAGTAAGTATTGAAACAAATAAAAGGGGTTAGTTAGGGATAGTTTAGGGGTCGGGAAGGAGAGAGGAAAAAGGGAGGAAGGGTAGGGTTAGGGAAGTTACCTCCCAGTCCACTCCTGCTCGTGTCACCGCACACATGTTATAAAATTGGCGAGTCCTTGTGTGCACTCAGGGAACCGCGTGCACATGGATATGCATGCGCTCCTTTTAAAATTGACCGTTAAGAGTTAAACTGGTGTGAATATGTTTGAGTTAATGTTGAAACATTACTATTGACGTGGCGTAACTCATTTCAATGGTTAATAAGGTAATTTTCACAACCATTTCTGCATGTAAACTGTGATTTATCCGCAGAGAATGGCTTTTAGAAAACTGCTTGCCTATATGCACCTAAAACTGTACATAGGGCCTCGATGTATGCAATTTTATCCACAGTGTGAAGAGGCATTCCTGGTGGTGGGGTTGGGGAGAGGTTTGCATGTTCATGCATAATTTAGAATGTTCAAAAGTATGTGTATAATTTTTCTTGGAAATACTATCCGCATATATTAGCAATTGGTGCAGATAGTTTTCCAGGGAAATGTTTCAATGTGAAAATATGTACGTGCTTTCACTTTGAAATTTGGTTCAAAATCCGTAGGTAAACTGACATTGCAGCACATCAGTTGCAAGATTACTCCCTAAATGAGTTGGCAAAGTTCAAAAACAAAGTAATCAGCTCATTTAAAGTGTAGTTTGCATTTGTACATGCATCCCTGTTAATGCTGTTATTAACACCAAATCTTAATTACACCTCCAATATTAAAGCATGCTTTATGCCCTGTAGTGAAGCATATATTAGCTGGGCTAATTAGTGCATTAATACTATGTGTTTACATATTATTTTAATGCGATTTGATAAATAGACCCTTTAGTCCTTTATTTTGCTGGTAAAAATAGAGTTAAATAGAAATAACTAAACCTACAAACATCCAATTAATCCACAGGTAACCATATACAGTAGAGATGTGAATCGTGTCCTCGATCGTTTTAACGATCGATTTCGGCTGGGAGGGGGAGGGAATCGTATTGTTGCCGTTTGTGTGTGTAAAGTATCGTCATAATCGTTAAAATCGTGAGCCGGCACACTAAAACCCCCTAAAACCCATCCCCGACCCTTTAAATTAAACCCCCCCCTCCCTGAACCCCCCCCCCCAAATGCCTTAAATTACCTGGTGGTCCAGCGGCACACTAAAACCCCCTAAAACCCACCCCCGACCTTTTAAATTAAATCCCCCACCCTCCCGAACCCCCCCCCCCCAAATGCATTAAATTACCTGGGAGTCCTCCGTAGCAGCGGTCCGTGGCTAAATCGGGGGAAGGGGGAGAGCACGAAAACCGGCACACTAGATCGTGAGGTCTTCAGCCTGGCGCCATTTTTCAAAATGGCCGCCGCAAAATGGCGGCGGCCATAGACGAAAACGATTCGACGCAAGAGGTCGTTCCGGACCCCCGCTGGACTTTTGGCAAGTCTTGTGGGGGTCAGGAGGCCCCCCCAAGCTGGCCAAAAGTTCCTGGGGGTCCAGCGGGGGTCAAGGAGCGATTTCCTGCCGCGAATCGTTTTCCGTATGGAAAATGGCGCCGGCAGGAGATCGACTGCAGGAGGTCGTTCAGCGAGGTCCGGAACCCTCGCGAGATTTCCGGACCTCGCTGAACGACCTCCTGCAGTCGATCTCCTGCCGGCGCCATTTTCCGTACGGACAATGGCGCCGGCCAGATGCGTATGGCCGGCGCCATTTTCCGTACGGAAAACGATTTGCGGTAGGAAATCGCTCCTTGACCCCCGCTGGACCCCCAGGAACTTTTGGCCAGCTTGGGGGGGCCTCCTGACCCCCACAAGACTTGCCAAAAGTCCAGTGGGGGTCTGGAACGACCTCTTGCGTCGAATCGTTTTCGTCTATGGCCGCCGCCATTTTGCGGTGGCCATTTTGAAAAATGGCACCGGCTGAAGACCTCACGATCTAGTGTGCCGGTTTTTGTGCTCTCCCCCTTCCCCCGATTTAGCCACGGACCGCCGCTACGGAGGACTCCCAGGTAATTTAATGCATTTGGGGGGGGGGTTCGGGAGGGTGGGGGATTTAATTTAAAGGGTCGGGGGCGGGTTTTAGGGGGTTTTAGTGTGCCGGTTTTCCTGCCCTCCCCCTTCCCCCGATTTACGATTTTTTGACGATAAATCGGGGGAATTGGTATTGTATCGTGGCCCTAACGATTTTTGACGATTTAAAATATATCGGACGATATTTTAAATCGTCAAAAAACGATTCACATCCCTAATATACAGTATATAAAAAATAGAAGGAGATAACCTAAAATTATATGTATGGAGCATTCATATGGTGGCACCAATCAAAACCATAAATTTTCAATAGATACAAAGTATGTATGCATGAAGGGAAGCTAATTAAAGGCATTTTCATGCTGAAGGATCCCACCCTGATCATGTGATATAATCAAATATCGCTCCTGGACTTCCATTTAGAGGTGGCCTGTTTTATGCCCTTTGGTAGGCCAGGGCACAGGGCATACTGTTTGGATTGCAAGTGGCTTTTTCTTAATATGCTGGTAAGATACTGGATTTGGTCTGGAACTTCCATTTTCTCATGTATTGCCTGAATGGCTCATTATGACTTATAATAACATCATTTCCCCTTAATATTGTAATTGTAATGAGACACAATTGCTATCAAGGTGTGCTTCAAAGACATGAAACTGCACTTAATAAATGTCAAGATGTATCATTAAATAGCTATTGTGAAAAAGAAATCTTAGCCCTTCAAATGAGATAAAGGTCTGTAAGAAATAAGGATATTTACTATCAGGTATCATCTCACAACATTCATTAGATGTATTATAAATCATGGAGTCCTGGAGGTGGTGAAGACTAAATCAGTGAAAGATTTCAAAGGGGCATGGGATAAACACTGTGGATCCTTAATGGTTAGAGGATGGAAACGAAGAAAAGAGTGCAAGGGGTTACTTGCTGGTGTGGTGGTTACTAGCCTTAACCAATAAGCCTGACACTTCTGATGCAACTCCAACACTGCTCTCTTCTTCAAAGGCAGATGCAACTTCAACATTGCTCTCTACTTCAATGGCATGGAGGAAAGAGGAAAAGGGGAATTAGATAGAAGATGGCAACAAAGAAAAGTGTGCATGGGGGTAACTTGCTGGTATAGTGGTTACCACCCTTAACCAATAAGCCTTCGTACTGCTGATGAAACTCCATCATTCTCTCTGCTTCAATGGCAAGAGGTGATGGGAATTGGACTCAAACAGCAACCAATAAGACCCCTGGCTTGATGGTCTGGGAGGCTGTTAGGTATGGGGAGAATTGTATGGCATGGGAGATGCTGCCATGAACTTGCTGGGCAGACTGGATGGACCATTTGGTCCTTTTCTGCCATCATATCTATGTTTCTGTTTCTATACTGATTGTGATCTGATAGTTTTGAACCAATTATGGCCATCTGAGTATGTTTAGGGAATATGCTTAACAAGGAAAATGTGGAGGTGGTGTGTTAATAATATATGTTGTGGAAGTGGACCATTAGCATGAGACAGGTTTGCCAACCCCCTATAGGTCCCCACCTTCAGCAGTCAGAGCTGACTGGTGCAGAAGCCGACTGGATTTTCACCAATACTAGCCCTCATTCCCCTTAGGTTGAACCCTCTGGTGCCGGGGACAGTTGGACTTAGATGCAGGCCTCTGTGGTGGTGAAGATCTGAAGCTTGGTAAATGAGGAAGGCCAACACAGCGGGAAATGCAGACTGGGGACAGGTAACAAGCAATTTGTCTAGATGAGGTAGAGGTCAGAGGCAGGCAGAATTCAATCGAAGACGAGGTACAGTCTATGGTCAGTGACAGGCAGAGGTCAAGCAGCATTGGGGTCCAGTCCAAGGTTGATGCCAGAAGATAAATCCAAGGAGGATGACAAAGAGGAGGAAGATGAGGGACCACAGGAACACGAGGAGATGCTGAAGACAGACGGGAAGACTGACTATAGACAAGGAGATACAGAGACAAACCAGCAAGGGCAGAAGACATGGACTCAAGAACACCACAGCAGAGATAGGAAGCAGAAACCGGATGCAGGATGCAATAACATTGGCAAAGCACTTCTCCAGGAGGGGTCGACCTATTGCTGAGGCACTGGACGATCATCTGGAGCAGCTTTATATGGAGACCCGCCTGTGATGTCATCAGAGGGCGCCGCCAAGCTGTTCTTGCCACTGGCCCTTTAAATATGGGGTGAATCGGCTACACGCACGCCTAGGAAGGCAGGAGTGGATACTTCCTGGAAGGCAGAGAAGGCCCTGATGTTCCTGTGATGTCCTGCTGCACCAGAGAGAGGCTGGCTGGAGCAGCATGGCGCAGCTTCCTGTCACATTTATCGGAGGGTGCTGTCTGGGGCCGTTGCGAGCACCAGGGGAGATGCTGTGTCGGGAGGCTGTGCAGCCAGGCCTGGCCAGAAGGGCAGGGGACCACAGGATGGGCCCGTGGTCCGTTGAATGCAGAAGATATAAAAAATCATTGTACATTATCAGGCTCACCTGTGAAACTGTCTCCTATAGATGCATAAATTACCAAAATCCAGGACTGAATGGTTTGTTTACTGTACAAACCAGAGGCATACCAAGGGTCTCTGGTGCCCGGGGGCCTATGCATTTGTGTTGTATCCCCTATGCCCCCCGCTTCTATCATCCTCCATGCAGTCACAGAAAATCACACTAATACAAATCCAGAAAAGAAATGACCTGCCTATGGGACAAAATCTTCCCTGCCTGCAGAGAAGCCACCACTAGAGTTTCCTTTGCCCCTTCCCTCTGTGCTACTGCAAGCAAACAAAAACAGCCTTTGATAAAAAAGGAGACTGAAAGTCAAGGACTGTGATGTAAATTTTCTAAATTCTTCCAGAATTTCCAATTTTTCCACTTTGGACCATCAGGAAAAAAAAAATAAAACACATTCCAAATGTGTTCTTTTTTTCCAGACCTACACACATCACTCCAGTCTCATTAAATCATACTGCCAATCCCCTCACCAAATGCAAAATAATTGACTACAAATTAGAAAGAGAAACACGGAAACAAAAGCGGAACTGGAAACCCCCAAAAAACAGACTGCCTGCAGTGAAACACCAGAGAATTAAATAAGATACTTACAAAAATAAAAAATATTCAGATGCACATTTCCCTAAAATTACACAGAGAAAAACCTAATTCTTACCACTTCCCATCTCAGGAAATCAAAAGCAAGAGCAATCTCACTCTCCTACCCTCTCAGTCCCCATCAGTCTTGCTCTCTCTCTCCAATCCCAATCCCCAGCAGTTTTTTTCCCTCTCCCCTCCCAGTCCCCAGCAGTCTTGCTCCCCAGCTCCCTCTCCCCTACCCTCCAGACTTCCCCTCCAGACTCTTATGCAATGCAATAAAGTAAAAACACAAATATCACCACTGCTCATAAAACAAAATCAAGAAATATAAATGAATTATAATAGGAAACTATACTAATAAAAATAATATTTAAAAGCAGGTAACAAATAGAGCATCTAATAAGAAAAGCAAGGATTAAACAATCTTTGAATATTTCCAAAAGAATCAATAAAATATTTCAATACAATACAACTAATAAGGATACAAACTTTCCCCTCTCCATACTTGGGAATGTTTGATTTTCAGTCACCTTGAGATTGTCGTGGATTGGGGGAGGAGGTAACACACACATACACACACACACAACACACAGACACATTCCTAGCTTTTATGCTGCTCTGTGTAAACAATTACTGTACTGGTTCCTCCTCATTCTGTACTTTTTTTTAATGTTTAATTTGTATTTTTCTAATCAGGGCCAGTGCAAGGGTATTAGGCACCCTAAGTGAATCTTACATCTTTGTGCCTGGCCTTCCTCCCCAACATGGCCCTCTGCAAACAATTTAAAATTATGCATTTATAATAAAAGATTTTACATGAAAAAGGACACTCAAAGTACAGTCTTTTGAAGGAAAGTATCACAACAGCCTGTATATTATATTTGCATGCATTGCTGTGGTGTCAACCAGAAAACCCTGCATAAAAGTTAAAAGACAGTTGGAACAAATATGGTATTAAGAATATTTTAATGCATGTTAGGAAGTGGCTTGATCATCAGAAAGCTGTGAGTAAATTAAATTTCAATTGCAATATAATAAACCTCCGATTCTAAAACAGCACAACTGCAATCATTATGCCAGGCTCTAAAACACCAATACACCTTCTAATAGGAAAACAGAACAAGCCAAGCTGCTGTAGATCCCTAAATAAAAATGACATGTTAGCAGAATACTTAACCTCAGTCACAAATGCAGAACAAAGACATACCCTCACCAAATACAAAATTGTTGCGTCCGTCGGTCTCAGACTGCTTCGCCCGACATGCCTCACCTCTATTTCAGCCTTCTCCACCAGCCTCGGGAGAATGGCGTCTGTAGCATCTCCTTGCCACACCCTCCGGCTTCCCCGGAGCGGCTCTGGCGCGGCATCCCGCCATGTTGACCTGAGGCCTCCTAGGGCGCACACGCCTTTTAGCAGTGATGGCGCGAACCTCGGGGGCGTCCTCCTCGAGAGACGTCACTGCTTCCGTATTCAAAAGGTTGCCCATTTGCTGACTCTCACCGAATTAGCAACAGATTGGATTCGCTCCGGTCTGAAGCTGCTCTGCCGCTTATACTCTGCTGGAAGCCAACTTCACCCTCCGGGGTTCTACTAACCTGGGTACCCGCTACTCGGGGGCCCTTTGCTTATTTCCAGGTGCCTATCCTAAATACAGGTACTCGCTCCTCGAGGACCTGTGTGTCTATCCTGGTGCCTGCTACCAATTCTTCAACCTGCTGGAACACTACTTATCAGCTACAGAGAGTGAGTACAACATCTCCCAGTCTGTCCATCTACAGCTCCTCACGGTTCATCTACATCAGGCCCTACACCACCATTGTGGAATGGGTCTCCTCTGCCAAGGATTACAGACTGTTAATACCTATCCTCTCTCTATTGCTCATTGGGAACTCTATCTACTCAGCAATGAGGGAGTGTGTTATAACATCTGCCAGTCTGTCTGTCCTACAGTGCCTTACTGGACATCTGCATCGGGGGCCTTACACCACCATTGTGGGATGGGCCTCCTATGCCAAGGATCACAGACTGTTGCTATCTAATCTACTCTCTACTGCCACCTCTGGTGGACCACACTAGCTGTATAATAAAAGATATATTCTCTGTGTTTGTGCATCTGAGTCTAGCCCAGGGCTTAAGTTCCCTACAGAGCTCCTACCCGTAGGAGATACCATCACTGTTGCCCCTGAGAATCCACCAAACACCTCGATATCATAACAAAAATAAAGTAACTATAAAGTATAAATGGAAAAATGCAGACAAAAACTGAAGTAGAAACCACAACAAGCCAGACTCTGTATGTAGTACACCAATGGAACAACAGAAACATCACCATTCCTCAGAAAACATCAAACAATAAAATCAAGAAATACAAAATAATCATAATAGTAAAACCATATTAATAATAATTAATATTTCAAAACAGTTGATGAACAGAACATCCAATAATTAAAACTCATATATATATATATATATATTTTAATTTTTATTTTCCCAAACAGCAATAAAATATTTCAAAACATCATACAGACCAAACAACATCCAATTAATTAAAATCAATAAGAATAACAAAAATAATTCACTCACTCCATGCCTGGGAACCTTTAACTTCCGGTCAATCTGAGATTGTTGTGGATTAGTGGGAGGGGAAGGGAGGTGTACAAACTTTCTCATCTCTCACACACACACACATTCTTCCTCATGCTCACACAAATGTTCTTTCAAGACTTATACATGCTAACACACACATATACACTGGCTCTCTTCCTTTCTTTTAGGCACACAATCACACACACATACATTCTGGATCCCTCTCTCTCAGACATACAGACATACTGGTTTCCTCTTTCTCAGGCAACACATACATACATGTATGCTTTCTCTCACTCCAGCACACATACACTCACACATGCCCCCTCTCTCTCTCTGTCAGGTATGCATACACACACTGGTTTTCTTTCTCTCAGGCACACATGCTTACCCACACGTACACTCATACACATGCTTCCTCTCTATCAGCACACATTCTTACACACACACACACACACACACACACACATATTCTGTCTCAAGCAGGTGGACAAGACTGCTCCCCTGCCAACATGGGTCCTCCTTTAGTTGGCCTGCCAGGCAGGATGTGATCCCCTGCAGCCGTGGTGCCTCCTCCATTTTGGCTGCCAGGCAAGATGTGATCCCCAAGCAGCTATAGGTAATCCTCCATTTTGGCCACTGGGCAGGACATGAACCCCTGGCAGCCTCGGGTCCTCCTCCATTTGGGATGCAGCTGGCAACAGAGACCCTCATCCATCCCAGCAAAGGAGACACCAGCAGACATTTTTATGATGTGCTGTCTGACAGAGTCCATCGAGGATATGGCTACAAATCCACTGGCATACTGGACACACAAGTCCAAGGTCTGGCCAAAGTGACTTGGCATTCTCTTTCCTGCCTACCAAGCATACCCAGTGAACATGTCTTCTCAATGACAGGGGACATCTTGAGCCCACATCATTCAAGGCTGGAGCCAGAGTTCATGGAATAGTTGTTTTTCTTATTTATTTATTAAATCTGTAGTCCGCTAATCCACAAATCTCAGTGGAGAACAATACTACACACATAATTATGATATAAAGCTTGTGAAACCTCACAAATCTCCTAGTGACAAACAAAATAATAATAAATTTAAAGTCAATCAGCTATATCTGTGTTTTCTTCATTTTGTCATTCTGGGCTACCACACCTTCCAGGTTCACTGTGATTTGGTTCAGTTCATCTGAATTGTTACCATTGAAAACCATCTCTAAAATGGGTATCTCCCCAACAACCTCTTCAGTAAACACCGAAGCAAAGAATTCATTTAGCCTTTATCTTCCCTAAGTGCACCTTTAACCTCTCAAGCATCTATTATATAAATAAAAAATATGAATATGAATATGCTGAGCAAGAGAAATACTGAACTGTAGAGTCGATGAGAGAATTGATATTATAATTTTTATATTGTTTAGATTATTATTTTAATGATTTTATTGTAACCATTTTACTGTATTGTTTTATTGTATTTTATTGTAAACTGCCATGATTGTATGTCCAGAATGAAGGTATACAGATAAATAAATATGAAAATAAATATGAATACATCTAACGGTCCAACCAGCTCCTTCACAGGCTTTCTGTTTCAGACATATTTTAAAAAGGTTTTATCATTAGTTTTTGCCTCTATGGCCAACTTCTTTTCAAATTCTCTTTTACCTTGTCTTATCAATCTCTTACATTTAACTTTGTTGTGTTCTGTGGCCGTGGAGGCCCACAACCGCGGCCCCCTACTTTGCCCGCGATGGCGAACCGCCACGGCAGCTCCGGGGGAAGTCCCTGACCCTGTGCCCGTTGCTCTGGCATGGGTCCCCGAGATGGCCGCCGGATGGGGAGCCGTCCCTGCTCATCCCTCGCGGCGTCCGGCAGTGTTTCCTCCGCAGAGGAAATCCAAGATGGCTGCCGCCATCTTTCGTTGTGAGGCCACGCCTTCTCCATAGATTTAAAGGGGCCAGGCCCCTTAACTACTCACAGCTGTTTCTAATGGGCCAGAGTAGAAGAAGTATAAAGGGAAGCTTCCTCTGCCCATTCCTTGACTTGGCAACATCCCTCGTAGTCAGGTCTGCTTGCTTCGGTGAGTTCTTGTACTTCGGATGCTTGTTCCTGTCTCGTCTTGGTGTTCCTTGTTCCTGACTTTGGATTGGCTAGCGGTGATTCCTGGTGTGTGACTTCGGACTGGCAAGCGGTGATTCCTGGTGTGTGACTTCGGACTGGCAAGCGGCGATCCCTTGGTGTAAGACCTCGGACGGGTAAGCGACAACCCTCTGGCACCTGACCTCGGACTTCTTCTGGACCATCATCTCCAAGGGCCCACCTAAGTCCCAGTGGTCCGGGTCCCTACGGGCTCCTCCTGGGGGGACTGTGGACTTCCAGTGGCGAAGACTCCGTTCTTCTCTTTGATGTCACGACTCTTTGTCCGCTTCCACAGTCACCTCAGTCTCCAGTGCCGAGGGTCAGCTGGTTGCATCTTCTGTTCTGCCTTGCCACCCGACGGGAGAACCTACGGATCTTCCTCCTAAGGTATGCCATCCTCCCATCGGCCCAAGGGTTCACAAGCCTGAGCATAACAGATTGCCAAGTGCATGGACCCGGTGGAGGTATCCACCCGCTAGGCCATTCTGGGAATGGCCCAGCGCCTGATGGACCAGCAAAAGACCCTGGATGCTGTTGTCTCTGCAGTGGAGGGCCTGAACCAACGCATTGAAGTGTTAGGGCCCATGAACCCCACTCTGACGCCCCCACCTGTGGCTCCAGGGGGCTGCTCTACTCCTCAGGGCCCCGTGCAAGCCACCGTTTGCGGTCTTGGACAAGCAATTCCCACGCAACTGCCGTCGCCCTCTCGATACGCCGGAGACGCGAAGTTGTGTCGGGGATTCATTAGCCAGTGCCAGGTCCATTTTTCCTTGTTGCCTACTCAATTTCCTAGTGACCTGGTCAAAACCAGTCACATTATGTCCCTGCTCGACGGGAAACCTTTGATCTGGGCCTCTCACCTATGGGAGAGAAGAGATCCGGTGTTTGGAAACTTGAACCAGTTTCTGTCCGCTTTCCGACAGATTTTTGATGAGCCTGTTCACAAACCTACCGCTGTCTCAGAACTACTCATGTTGCGACAGGGTATGCGGACAGTGGCCAAATACACAACAGAGTTCCGTACCCTGGCCACGGAGCTAAACTGGAGAGAGGATTTCCTCCATGGGATCTTCTTGGAGGGGCTATCCTCACGCCTTCAGAATGAACTAGCAGCAAAGGAACTCCCGGATGACCTCAATGGCATGATAGATTTGGCCAATCGAGTGGATTGTCGCATGCGATTTCGCCTTCTGGAAGTAAAGGCAGCGAGGAGGCCCTAGCCTTCTTGCAAAGGCACATTGGGAGCCCTTCGAACACCTGCCGAGGAGCCCATGGAGTTGGGCCATGGGAGAGTTTCTCCACAGGAGCGCCGGCGGTGAATTAAGGAAGGACTGTGTTTTTACTGCGGTGCAACGGGCCATCAATTAGCCACATGTCTGATGCGGTCGGGAAACTTCTGGGCCTAGGACATGAAGGAGGTCTCTTACTGGGCCGTACTTCACCTGCACCTCCACTAATGCTACCAGTAGCGTTAACATCTGCTGATGGTGAGTTCCACACCTTAGCCCTGGTGAACTCTGGCACGGTGGCAATTTCATTATGAAGAGCCTGGTGGAACACTTAATGATCCCACAAGTTCGTCTTCCAGCTCCTTTGGTCATTTCCTCGATCCAAGGCAAACCTCTTCTGGAACGTGTGACACACACCACGGTTCCCGTCCAGTTGAGGGTTGGGATCCTTCATCGGGAGGAGATGCCATTCTATGTGTTGGAATATTCTATACATCCGCTCGTCCTGGGCCTTCCCTGGCCTCAGGAGCACGCTCAGTTCAACTGGAAGACCTTGCAGCTATCTCGCTGGGGGCCGAATTGTCACGGCAATTGCCTCCAATCAGTGACTCCATTTTCTGTTCCATTGCCTCCACCAGTCTTCAGGGCCTGCCGGCCTCCGATGCCTCGTACACGGATGTTTTCTCAAAGCAAAAGGCCAAGATACTTCCACCTCATCAATCGTTCGATTGCGCCATCAACCTCCTCCCTGGCACTGAGCATCCTTGGGGGCGCACCTATGCCCTCTCGCCTGCGGAGACGCAGGCCATGATGGAGTACATCAAAGAGAACCTGGAGAGGGGCTTCATTCGGAAGTCAACGTCCCCAGCAGGGGCTGGGTTCTTCTTCATCGGAAAGAAGGACGGAAGCCTTCGCCCTTGCATTGACTACTGGGGCCTGAATGCTATAACAGTCAAGGACCGTTACCCTTTGCCCCTCATCTCCGAGCTTTTCGATCGGCTGCAAGGTGCGAGGATCTTCTCCAAGTTGGATCTCCGAGGGGCTTACAACCTGATCCATATCAAGGAGTGTGATGAATGGAAGACGGCCTTCAATACCCGAGACGGTCACTATGAGTATTTAGTGATGCCATTCGGGCTCTGTAATGCTCCAGCGGTGTTCCAGAACACCATGAATGAAATATTCCGCAACCTCTTGTATCAGTGCGTGGTCGTGTACCTGGATGACATTTTGATATTCTCTGACTCTCTGGCCACTCACCGTCAGCACGTCGTCCAAGTATTGCAACGCCTCCGAGAACACAGACTGTATGCGAAACTTAAAAAGTGCCTTTTTCAGTAGGAGTCCCTTCCCTTCCTGGGGTACATCATCTCTAGTGAGGGTTTCTGTATGGACCCCCAGAAGCTGAAGGCCATTTGGGAATGGCCACAGCCGTCCGGACTAAAGGTACTTCAATGGTTCCTGGGTTTCGCTAATTATTACCGATCATTCATACCTCATTATGCATCCATCGTTGCCCCGATGACAGCCCTGATCCAGAAAGGCGCCGATCCCAAGAACTGGCCTCCGGGAGTGGAGGCCGCCTTTCGTCATCTCAAGGAGGTGTTTCTGCAACAACCGTGCCTTCGGCATCCGGATCCGCAGCGGCTGTTTGTCATCAAAGTGGATGCATCCTCAGAAGGCATAGGGGCCGTTCTGAGCCAGACTTCTGAAAGTCATAAGTTATTCCCATGTGCCTTCCTCTCCCGCCAGTTCTCTCTGGCAGAGCGGAACTACGTCATAGGCGACAAGGAACTCTTAGCTATAAAGGTAGCCTTAGAAGAGTGGCACCCTTGGCTAGAGGGGGCACAACACCAGTTTACGGTCTACACAGACCACAAAAACCTAGAATACCTGCATCGGGTCAACGACTCAACCCACGACAGGCACGTTGGGCCTTATTCTTCACCCGATTAAATGTTATTCTTCGTTACAGACCTGCCAGTAAGAATATCAAGGCCGATGCCTTATCATATCTAGTTGAGTCTACTGAGACTTCTGATGACCCACAGTTCATCATCAAACTGTCACATATCTTGCTGTCCGCCACCACGACCATCCCTCCTGGGAAAACTCTGATTCTGCCGCACTTGCGGAAACAAGGCCTGGCGTAGGCTCATGATTCCCGCTGCTCTGGCCATCCAGGACAATCTCGGACTTTACAGAACCTGCGCCAATACTATTGGTGGCCTAAGGTCAACAAAGATGTCCGGGCTTATGTAGAGTCCTGTCAGTCGTGCGCTCGTCACAAGAGGATCGCAGGGGTGACTCCAGGCTTGCTTCAGCCTTTACCAGCCCCCTCAGAACCATGAACCCATCTGGCAACAGACTTCATGGTCGACCTGCCATCATCCAGTGGCAACACGGTTATATGGGTGGTCATCGACCGGTTTAGTAAAATGGCGCACTTTGTGCCACTCCCAGGGTTGCCGTCCACACCTCAGCTGGCCCAGCTGTTTGTCCAGCATATCTTCAGACTACATGGCCTACCAAGAAGTATCCTTTCGGATTGGGGCCCTCAATTTACTGCCAGGTTCTGGAGGGCCCTCTGCCAGAAGTTCGATGTTACCTTAGACTATACGCCTGCTTACCACCCACAGACCAATGGTCTGGCGGAGAGAACAAACCAAACTTTAAAGCAGTTCCTCCATATTTACGTCAATGAGAAACAAGATGACTGGTCAAGTCTGCTACCATGGGCAGAATTTGCACTCAATTCTCATCTTTCCACGGCTACCGGATCTTCGCCATTTCAGATAGTGTATGGGAAGCTGCCACGCCCACCGCAGCCAGTTCCTATTTCAGTTACGTCCCCGGTAGCCCAACTCTCTGCAGACAAGTTATACCACCTGTATATCTCCACATGGCGCGCGCTGATCAAAGCCAGTCAGGCGGCAAAAAGATATGCCGATCAGTGAAGAAGACCATACCCGCCTCTCAGGCCAGGCCAAAAGGTATGGCTGAGCACACAGTTCATCCGCCTGAAGCTGCCATCAGCGTGACTGGTCCCGCGATTTATTGGGCCATTTTCCATCATTCGACAGGTCGGTGCCGTATCATATCAGCTTCGTCTTCCGCCTTCACTCAAGATACACAACACATTCCATGTCTCCCTCTTGAAGCCTCTGTGTTATCGTGGCCTTCCAGTACACCTCCGACTCCCCAACCTATTGCCTCCGAAGATGACCTCACCTATCAAGTCCAAGAGGTCTTGGACGTAAGAAAGCATAGAAAGAAATTGGAGTACCTGTTAGCTTGGGAGGGGTTCGGCACCGAAGAAAACACCTGGGAGCCGTTGGCCAACATCTTAGACCTGGGCTTGCTTGAGCAATTCCACAGAGACCACCCATCTAAGCCCAGGCCTCCGGGGAGGTGCCCTAAAGAGGGGGGGTACTGTTGTGTTCCACAGCCGTGGAAGCCCACGACCGCGGCCCCCTACCTTGCCCGCGAAGGTGAACCGCCGCGGCAGGTCCAGAGGAAGTCCCTGACCCTGTGCCCATTGCTCCGGCATGGGTCCCCAAGATGGCCGCCAGGTGGGGAGCCATCCCTGCTCCTCCCTCGCAGCGTCCAGCAGTGTTTCCTCCACGGAGGAAATCCAAGATGGCCGCCACCATCTTTAGTCGTGAGGCCGTGCCGCCTCCATAGATTTAAAGGGGACAGGCCCCTTAACTACTCACAGCTGTTTCTAATGGGCCAGAGTAGAGGAGGTATAAAGGGAAGCTTCCTCTGCCCATTCCTTGACTTGGCAATGTCCCTCGTAGTTAGGTCTGCTTGCTTCGGTGAGTTCTTGTACTTCAGATCCTTGTTCCTGTCTCGTCTTGGTGTTCTTGGTTCCTGACTTCAGATTGGCTAGTGGTGATTCCTGGTGTGTGACTTCGGACTGGCAAGCGGTGATTCCTGGTATGTGACTTCGGACTGGCAAGCGGCGATCTCTTGGTGTAAGACCTCGGACTGGCAAGCGGCGATCTCTTGGTGTAAGACCTTGGACTGGTAAGCGACGACCCTCTGGCATCTGACATCGGACTTCTTCTGGACCATCGTCTCCAAGGACCCACCTAAGTCCCAGCGGCCTGGGTCCCTACAGGCTCCTCCCGGGGGGACCGTGGGCTTCCAGGGGTGAAGCTCCAGTTAGCCCTTGCACCGAACATTCGACTCCTTGACCTCTCAAAGGTCCACCTAAGTCCCAATGGTCCGTGTCCCTATGGGCTCCTCCTGGGGGGACTGCAGACTTCCAGTGGCGAAGACTCCATTCTCCTTGACGTCACGACTCTTCATCTGCTTCCATAGTCTCCAGTGCCGAGGGTCAGCTGGTTGCATCTTCTGTTTTGCCTCGCCACCCGATGGGAGAAGTTATGGATCTTCCTCCTAAGGTATACCATCCTCCCATCGGCCCAAGGGTTCACAAGCCTGAGCATAACAAACTTGCCAATGCGTATGCTTTATCCTATTTTCTTTTGAATGATCCTTCTTCCAATTTTTGAATGAAGATCTTTTGGCTAAAATAGCCTCTTTCAACTCACTTTTTAGCTGTGCCAGTAATCATTTGACCTTCCTTCCCCATTTCTTAATGCATAGAATACATCTCGACTGCACTTCTAAGATGGTATTTCTTTTACATGTTTATGCCTGTTGCACACTCTTAACCTTTGTAGCTGCACCTTTCAGCTTTTTGTTTACTATTTTTCTCATTTTATCAAAGTTTTCATTTTGAAAGTTTAGAGTTAGAGCTGTAGATTTACTTATTGTCTCCCTTCCAGTCATTAATTCAAATTTGTTCATATTATGATCACTATTGCCAAGTGGCCCCACCACCATTACCTCTCTTACCAAATCCAAGTGGCAGGATGACTGAAAGCACCTTGAGTGTCTTGTTTCTACTCTGCTTTTTTGGCATGCCTCTAATGCTACATATTAGGGGTTTTGCTGACACCCTACCTTGTTACCCCACTACTGATGTTACACTTTTGTGGTGCTGTGGTCACTCTGCCTTGCTGCCATGCTCCTGATATTACACTGGGAGGATCTTGCTGCCACCCTGCTTATTACCATGTCCCTGATGCTATACCTTGGTGGTGCTCCTGCTACTTTGCCTTGCTGCCATGACTCTGATGCTACATCTTGAGTGTATTACTGCCATACTGCCTTGTTGCTCTGCTCCTGATGTTATACTTTGGTGTTGCTGCTGTCACTGTACCTTACTGTTATATCACTGATTCTACACTTTGGGAGCCTTGCATCTACTTGACCTTGCTTCCGGGCAATTGAAGCTGCATCTTGGAGGGATTTTGAGCCACTCTCCCATGCTGCCCTGCTGCTGATCATGTATCTTGAAGGCTTTGATGCCTCTGTCTATGCTTTGGGGGTTTTGCAGCCATTCTGTTTTTCTGTCTCATTCTCTTTGCTGAAATTTTGTCTTTTACTCTGCAGCTACTATTAACTTTAGAGACAGATTGCAGTGAACACCATAGAAACATAGAAACATAGAAATGATAACAGAAGAAGACCAAACGGCCCATCCAGTCTGCCCAGCAAGCTTTCACACTTTTTTTTTCTGATACTTGTAACTCTTGGCCCTTATTAGTAACTTTTTGGTTCTAGTTACCTTCCACCCCCGCCATTGATGTAGAGAGCAGTGCTGGAGCTGCATCTAGCTGAAGTATCTAGCTTAATTGGTTAGGAGTAGTAATTGCTGCAATAAGCAAGCTACTCCCACGCTTATTTGTTTACCCAGCCTGTGCAATTCAGTCCTTGTTGGTTGTTGCCTGAATATGAATCCACTTTTCTTTATTCCCCCCTGCCGTTGAAGCAATGAGCTGTGCTGGATATGTATTCCAAGTGAAGTATCAGGCTTAATTGATTCTGGGTAGTAACTGCCGTAACAAGCAAGCTACACCCATGCTTATTTGTTTACCCAGACTATGTAATTCAGTCCTTGTTGGTTGCTGCCTGGATATAAATCGACTTTTCTTTATTCCCCCCTGCTGTTGAAGCAGAGAGCTATGCTGGATATGCATTGAAAGTGAAGTATCAGTCTTATTTGGTTTGGGATAGTAACCGCTGCAACAAGCAAGCTACTCCCCTGCTTTTTTGTGAATGCAAATCCTTTTTTCCACATTTCCTCTTGCCGTTGAAGCATAGAGCAATGTTGGAGTCAAATTAACAGTGAGTATGTTTATTGAATAAGGGTGTTAATCTCCAGGTAGTAGCTGTCATTCCCGAAAGCCATCCCCATGCCTCTTCTCTTCATTCACATCCTCTAGACTTTATGGATCCACAGAATTTATCCCATGCCCCTTTGAAATCCTTCACAGTTTTGGTCTTCACCAGTTCCTCCAGAAGGGCATTCCAGGCATCCACCACCCTCTCCGTGAAAAAATACTTCCTAACATTGGTTCTGAGTCTTTCTCCCTGGAGCTTCAAATCGTGAACCCTGGTTCTGCTGATTTTTTCCAACAGAAACGTTTTGTCGTTGTCTTTGGATCATTAAAACCTAAGCCTTGTCTGTTCCTCTCTATTTCAGTTTGTGCTTATAGATAACAGTCAGCACACATTCACAGTGTGTGTGAGACATTTTTGCACACACCCTGAGAGTTACTAGGTACACTATATAGGCATAGCTTGCCAGTAGATAGTGTGTGCCTCTGCTAAGCTTTCTAACTCTGCTTGATAAGGAATGCCACCCTTCGTATTTCATTGCTTTGCACTTAATATTTGTGATTTTAGTTGCAAGTGCTACTGTTGCTGCTTCAAGCCAACCTTTGGTTGGTTCCTCGTCTGCTTTGGCTTTTGAGGAACTTTCAAAATTCCCTTCCTTAATGTACTCGCTGACTCATGGTCTTGCCCTGGTAAACCAAATGTTTTGCACACTTGCTGCTCACTTGTAGACCCTTGAGCCCTTCATGTCTCTCCTGGTACTGCTTTTCCCCTTTTGAAGCATTGTTTTTTATACCATTCTTATTCCTGCCTCATTCCTAGCTGTAAGTTTTAGTGCCATGCTGCTACTCTTCTTCCTGCATTGCTTTACAACTTCCATTTGTTATTTTAATCACCAGAACCACTGCTATTTCAAGCCACTTTTGGTACCTTTGGATGGTTCTTCATCTACTCCGGCTGTCTTTGAGGTTTTTTTTTCCAAACTCCCATCTCTTATGGCACTTGCTGACTCTAGTTCTTTTCTTGGCAATCCAATGCTTTGCACACTTACTGCACCACTCATGGACCTTTGGGACAATCCTGGAACTATTTTGTCCTTCTTGGCACCTTTTTTTTATGCCATTCTTCTTCTGGTTCAGCCTTTACTATATATCTTGATGTATTAATAACACTCTTCTTGCTGCATTTCTCTGCACTTACCATTTGTGATTTAAAATGGTAATGATAATTGTATTTTAATATACCATTTTTCTAGGCAAAATCAAACCAGTGAACAATAAATACCAGTAATGATGCTGCTCCAAGCGACCTTTGTGTGGTTCCTCCTCTGGCTGTCTTAGATAATTTTTACAAATTCCCTCCCCTTACAGTACTTGCTATCTCTTGATCTTGCCTTGACAATTCATTGATTTACACAAACCTTACCAAGTTTTGGTAAGGTTTGTGTAAGGTTTGGTAAGGTTTGTGTAACCTTTAATAGCTTCCTGCTCTCTTGGACTTTTTCTTCAAACTCTCTTCCCTTACTGTTCGTACTGACTAGCTTTCGAGAGATTATACAACAGCAAAAAGCAGGGGTAGCAGAAGTTCAGCACTTAAAACAAGGACCATAATACTGCATGATTACTGCTTCTCAGGTAATGTAGAAGCATTTGCAAAAACTGATTCAGAAGAATTATGTCCTCAATTCCTTGAATTACAATATCTTGAACAGCTGGTAGCTGAAGTTAACTTTGTGCCTCTACTCAGTAGCATCTTAGCCTTCAGTGTCTTGAGGTTTTTCCTGCTACTTGTGGTGCTTTGTTCCACCTTCATTGTGCCTTGAGTTGTTCCTTCTACATGTGATGCTGTATTGCTTCTCTTTTTGACCCTTGGGGTATTCTGGCCACTCTTGCTCCTTCTTTGCTTTTTTCATAGAGCCTTTGAGAACTCTTGCCCCTGCTGGTATTATTTTGCCCCTTACAAGTTGGCACAGTCTTCATGTGTTAGAATGCCCTTCACCCTTCTGATGATGTCTATGCAAATGTTTTATTAGAAATTATTAGAAAAAACAATTCAGAAGCCCAAAATAGAGTGCACTGATGTCCCCCTTGATTTTAATGGGAAACAACATTTTCATCTGAAAAACCAACTGAATGATTGAATGATTGCTACTATGAAACAATAAATGAACTGAAACCATGTTTTTGCCTCTGCAGATCCTAGGATTAACTGAACTGTATTAACTACCTCAGTTTAGTAAATTCCACATGCTGGGATAATGTATTGCAACAACTAGGTAAAGAATGCACATTACCAGCTTGGTAATGCATTATAACTGTGTTCTTCTAAGGCCATAAGATGAAAGTGTCAGTAAGCCCCAAGAGACTTATTCCCAGTCTCAGCAACTCAAGCCCCCAATACCCTTCTCATAACCATGCTAACCATCTACACCCAAGGAAGTACCACCTACTGACTCAAAACCCCATTCTCTCCCAATTTTACATAAAAGTTCCCCTCCCCATGGTGCATCCTGTCCTGCACCTTCTGTACATTTTTATACTACTTAGCTCAAAAGGTCTTAATAGGGCAAGATTGATTCACATTTGCTTCTACCCTGCCAGTGCCTTAATCCAAATGGTACAATCTGAGTCATGATACCTCTCTGCCTTGACTTTGAAAGGATTACCCTCTCCATCTTGCTCAAAAAAGTATTCTTTCCTCTTTTGAACAGGAGAGGGAGATCCCCTGTTTCTTTTTTTTTTTTTCTTTTTCTTCACAGCAAGAAGGGCTATATACCACTGAAAGGATGCTTTGTTAAAAAAAATTACTGTTGGAAGGAAGGAAGGGAGGGTTAAATACTGATGTGGGTGTAAACCCCCCCTGTCCATTGGAGGTCATCTTCTCTGCTTTGGGGAGCCTGGGGTAACTCTCCCAGTGTGAAGAAATTAATCTCAGTTGGGTTGTGGGCTAAGTGCAGCTAAACTGCAAGGCCAAACTAGGTGCAGGGCACTCACACATGCCCTTCCAAAAAGCCACTGCCCACATCAAAATTTGTGCTCCAAATGGAAAGAGAGTTTATTAGAAACATCTTCAGTTACTGTAGAAGAATATAACTTTCAATTTCACAGCAAATCCTGTAAGATTTTTCTTCTCAGCCTTCCAGAAGGCCTCAAACAACTTATATTACAGTCTATATAAACCACTCTTCAACTTGTGCTAGGCCACACTGTCCTTATTCTTTTTGTAAACACAACACTACCTGAGACACTATTGAAGTATCTCTGCCAAGTCCCTCCTCTTTTCCCCTAAAACCCCTCGAGAGGGTCCCAGCTGCTGCCTTCTCTTTGCTTGGTGACTTTGGAGAAGCCCCCACCCTTGCCCTAAGCAGGGTTATATATCTTTTTCAAAACCCAACCCGTAGGGGCTGAACCAGTCTGTCTGTCAAGAAATTCAGGACCACCCCTTGACCAACAGATATCCTTTTCCTAGCTGGAGCCTTCCCTGCTCTTTTGCCTCTCTAGTTCTTCCCTTATAGGGAAATCACATTAACCACAATACACTCTCTGCACTATTACATTTTCCACTCTCAGCATTATACACGCTGCAAATCCTTTCTGTTACACACAGGAGGCACATGGGGAAGCTTTCTAAAAAAATCTTACAGTCAGATGGAGGGGAGATTTAATCCCTGTGCCTTTTTTTGTTTACATTTTTTTACAGTTTGGAGCACGGAGGGGAACGGGCCTTAGATGCATTAAAAATTAATCAGAATGGGGGTGGGTGGGAAGTGGCAACTTTAAGCCTGCTACAGCAGTGCCTGGCTTTGGCCAGCAAAGATAGGGAGCTAGTGCTGAACATCAATGCTATCCACCTAACTTCTTCCACCTGTCCTAACCCCTTCCCCCGGACTAAATTTAGCCACTTAGTGAAACTTTGAAATAGACGTTCAAAAGCTTTTTCTTGCTAACTTTTGAAATTAATTATACAAACCACTAGAATAACAGTACAATAATTAACATTTATTTATAACTAGTTTTCAAACATTTTATATCTCTTTACTCTTTAGTAATTGTTTAAGGAATATCTTCTACATTTATATCTCTATAATACATCACCATCACCATAACATTGATACTGATAAAATCTTAGTACAAAAACACTCACACAAATTTTCACTCCAATTCACACTCATACTATATCCAGACAGCAATGTCACAATTAATGTAACAATGATACAGTCCTTGTTCTCATTTTACAATATACTGTTCAATAGTGAAAATCCTTTTTATTCACTGTACAAAGGATTATTATTGCTCCTTATATAATATTCCAAATTACAGAGTTAAATGTGGACATTGACTCAACAGAAATGTATTGCAGTCCTTAAAATCACAGTCCTTTAAATCAATGTCATCATTAAACACCATACAGGTATCTGGGAAAAATTCTTCAAGATGATTTCAAAGTTCATTCCAATATCACTTCACAGTTATCATTTGCAACTGCAGAGAACTGTACCAGGCGCTGCAGCTGCCTGCATCAGGGGATTAAATTAATTAAACCCTACAGAGGAATATGTTATACTTTAAATTTCAACATAAAACTTACCAACCATTTGAAAAATGTAACCAGCTTATTTATTTATTTATTTATTTATTTGTGGGGATTTATGCTGCGCGCGGGGGGGGGGGGGGGGTGGACCCTTGTCCTGGGGCAGTGGAGGGACACCTCCTGGTAGGAACAGAAGGCAACTGCCCCTAGGGGGCGGAGCACTGGAGGAGACTGAGGCTTGGGGAGAGCTTCACCACTGGAAGCCCGAGGTCCCCCCGGGAGGAGCCTGTAGGGACCTGGGCCACTTGGACTTAGGTGGGCCTCGGAGAGTAGAAGTCCGGCGTGCCCACAGACACAGGCCTTCGTAACAGCTTACTTACCCGATCTAACCGGTCTTTGAGATTTTGCACTCCCGTCAAAGCAAAAGTAGGACAATCTTGAAAAATAGTTTATAATCTCAGAATATCCCAGTGTGCTATCTAATACTTTTTGTGAAACTTCCAAGTATCTGGAGTAAATGGTAAAACAGATAAACCTAGATTCTTTCTGAGTTGGATGGGCATTCAACAGCAGATCTCAATTAGACCAATGACCCCTTCTATATGACTGTTGTATTATCCTAGCCAGATAACCTCTTTCAAGAAATCTACTCTGCATCTCGGAAGACTTTAATTTGAATTAATCTATTGAGGAGCACAATTTCCTCAATCTAAGGTAAATTCTGCCAGAGCTTAACAGGATGGCAACTGGTATAATGAAGTAAAGAGTTACAGTCTTTGTCTTTTCTAAAAATGGAAAATAGAAGCCCTCTTTCACTATATCTGATTAAAATGTCCATAAAATGAATCTGAACAGTATTAGCTAAACATGTAAACAGCAGATTCATATCCTGGGCATTCAATCTCCTAAAAATATCTTCAAGCTCTTTCATCTCACCAGACCACAGCAGAATAATGTCATTTGTGTACCGTTTCCATAATTTTATGTTACTCTTAAAGGAGCATATAGATAAGGCTTGCATCACCCCTATATACAGGTTAGCTATAAAGCACTGCACAATGTACTGCATTGCTTCTTTTTGATGCTCTGTTTGCTGGAGCAATACCATTTATCCAATATAGAAATATCTACTACTATGTATATTTTAATTGAATGTTTTCATAAAAAATCTGCACAGTGTAAACAAATACTTACAGTAACAGTGTATATTTGATTTCTTGGAATGATTTTCCGCCTTTATTTAAGTTGCAGCTGTTTGCTGCGTGAGTAACAGATATTGCTGTATATCTTCAGGAAACTTGCAGATCTTTAGAGACAACAAAGTCTCTGTGTTAGATACGCATGAAGCCCCTGTTCCGCTAGCTGACTACTAAAACTTTGGGGCTTACTTGTGAGTTCTGGGGCCAATTTCTGATCCATGCTCCTGGGTTCTAGACTGACTGGAGGATGAAAGTTAAAGGTCCTTGTGTGTATTCTCAAAATGTTATGCTTGTAAAAAAGTATCTATACGCATAAGTAGCATCTACTCGTGTATTCCGTATTTTACATGGATAAAAAAGGAGTTCAGAGACATTCCAGGGCAGGACCAATACACATTTAAGTTGCTATTTTAAAAGACACTGTGCCCATAGATTCCTAATTTTCTTATATAATTTTACACCTACTAATAATTTGATGTAAGTGATAATAAATATGTTTATTGTGTAGTACTGACTGGGTGGGAGTTCTGGGTGAACTGGGAGAGTTCAGGCTGAGGAACCAGGAGGGTCTTGTTGACCTGGAGAAGGACTGGGCAAACTGATGGACTTATTGGTAAAACTGGTAATTTCCTTGAGGTGCGCTTGTTCTAAAATGCACTGATTTACACAAGTAAGTCCTGCTTTATTTTCTTGCATAAAACTTATTTATATTTTTTAAATAGGTAGCAAAAGTACATGTGTTCAATGCATAGAAATTCACATTTTAAATGCATTATATATATTTATGCATAAGCCTACATAATGTGCATATGTTGTGGGCTAGAGATTCATGTTTTATAAAACACAGGTATATCAAATGTGCAGATTATAAAATACCAGCATAGATCTGCTTGAGGTTATATATACATGTATATGCCGCTGCACACATTTGTTTAAATTTATCAATTTAGACTGGTTACAGGGTCTTCTGACATGATCCATTGAAAATAACACACTGCCATAGAGTCTGGTGTTATTAAAAAAAAAAAAAAATCCTTTACTGAAATATTTATGCAATGAATAAAATAAGGGTGTACACAGAGAACAGTGAAATCAACAGCAAAATAAAAGACAGAACACAGTCACTGCAAATCTTGACTTACTAAAGGGCGGATTTTAAAAAGCATTTACATGCGTAAATCTGGGTTTTACGCATGTAAATGCACTTTACTCGAGTAAGTGGGCTTTTGAAAATTGCTACAGTATATGCCATTGAATCGTCCATAGGATTTATTCGCATAAGTGCACTTTACGTGAGTAAATGGCTTTTGAAAATTGCTACAATAGTAGTTACATTTATGCGCGTAACTCCTTTGAAAATTACCCCCTAAGTGTTTTCTTCCTCCACTACCCACTAGCTCTGAGGTACTTTATAGAAAATGCTTTCCTCTTTTTGGTACCTGCTTTTCATTTATTTATATTTATTTGTTTATATTTAATAGTCTGCTTTTTACCTTGACTAACCTCCAAGTAGATTACTATTAATTTAAAGTATGATTCAAAAGTATTAGATCAATAAAACATTGCACTTGATTCACTAATAGGAACATTTTAAAAGCCCTATGCGCATCCAAACTGGGAGGTACACTCAGAAGTCGGGCTGCCGTGCGCCAAGCGGATTTTAAAAGCTACCTGTGTATGCTCATATCTCCTGCTAAGCGCATAAGTCAAACGTTTTGAAAAGAGGTGCATAAGTAATAAAATAAAAAGTTCTAGGCTAGTCAGCAGGGTTTTGTGGATTGGTGCTAAGAGGAGGAAAGGGAGGCTCTTAAACTAGGGGAATTTGGAAGTCCTATCCCTTGCCTGGGCGAACTGGGAATGAACTGTAAAATTGGCAATGGCATGGATGCGTGCCCCTTTTAAAATCCCATCCACCCCCCTCCAGTGACAGAGGGATTTAAAATGGCCACTTAAAATTGCACACACGTATGCGTGTGCTCAGCCTATTTTATAACATATGCGTATATATGCATGTATGCTATAAAATAGCTATGCCCATGGGCCCGAGCCACAAACGTGTGCACATGTACCCACAGCACTGTTTAAAAATTAGCATCTAAGAGGTAGATTTTAAGAGCAGCGCACAGGCACAGCTGTGTGCACATTTGCCGGCGCGCTCACATTGATGTGCTGATTTTAAAACATATGTGCGTATATGCGCGTATACATGCTTATGTTCTGAAATCACCTATTCGTGCATACATGTGTGCCTGATTAAATATTGATGTGTGCATTTGCGCAGAAATGTCGCCTTGCTCATGTAAGTGGGGGGGATTTTATTAAACACGCGTGCGCTAGAACATTTTTCCCAGTTCATTTCCATGTTCCCTTAGTTAACCAATCGGCCTTCCTAAACTCCCCCCCCCCCCCCGTTACTTAGCCTACCTTTTACTCTGTTAGATCAGACACCCTAAACCACGCTAAGTAACCTATTTTTTTTATGACTTACACATCATCCATAGCAGAAGTAAACTTACGTGTTAGAGGGACTCCGGCACGCGCTTGTGTGCATACTTAGGTACGCGCAGAAATCATGCCTCAGCCCTGGCCTGCTCATGTCCCACCCATGCCCACCCAGATCATGCCCATGCTCTGTCCCTTTTTTCTGAAAATGTTTTTGTGCACATAGCGGGAGATATGCGCGTTGTCATGGGGGCTATTAAAATACGTGTGGTGCACACGAGTCTGAGAGATGTGTGTATCCCGGTTTTGGTGTGCACAAGCCTTTTAAAATCAACCAGTAAGGATTTTTTCCCATAGGCACAAAATGGTTGAGCGTCCATATATTTAAAAACAGATTCATAGGTTATTTTGTTATTGCTTTGGAAATAAGAATATTTCTGTGCTATCTCGGTTGTTTGACAGGAAGTCTCTATTGGGAATGTTTGGCTAAAAAGCATGTTTTAGCTTCCATCCTGAAAGCTGGGCTCCAAGCTTAGGGATAATGGAAGCATGTTCCAGATCTTTGGTGCAAAACAGCTAACAGTATCGGTTAATAGTTTTAAAAAATTGGAATGGTAGGAGAAGAGCAAAGCAGCAAGACGTATAGCTGTAACACCCCGAAAGCTGAGGTGTTATCAGGTCCATGCAGAACTTGAAAAATATGTTTGCAGGCAGAAAATGTAGTATTCTTAGGGTCGGCAAAATTTATTGGAAATGAATAAGGACCCTGAACTTTGTTAAGACTGTTTTGATATGGTTGGAGCATGGTATGCTGAAGCTGGAAGTGTCAGGCCACGGAGGTCATGGCTGCAGCAAGACAGGATTATGCAGGATATGTCAGGATTGAGTGGATATGTGGCACATGAGATACTGCAGCTGGAAATGCCAGGCTACATTGCTCATGGCTGGAGTAAAACTCAGGATACGTTCAAGCCTGAGTGGATATTGTGGAACTGGAACATGGAGGTCATGGCAGGAGCAAGACAGGATATATCAGCAGCTGGAAGTGTCAGGTCACAGTGTTCATGGCTGGAGCAAAACAGGCTTATGCAGGATACATCAGGCCTCAGTGATGGTATTTGGAGTACAGATGGCAGAGGATTTCAGTGGCGTCATGCTCAGTGTTAGCAATTGTGGCAAAGCAGTAGGAGGAAGTCAGTGGAAACATGCCTCAATAGTGGTGCTTGGAGAAAAGGAGGCAGAGGAACTCTGTGCAGTCATGCCTCAGTGGTGACATTTGGGGAAAAGGAGGTAGAGTAACTCTGTGGAATCATGCCTCATTGCTTGTGTTTGGGGAAAAAGGAGGCAGAAAAACTCTGTGGAGTCATGCCACAGTGTTCATGTTTGGGGAAAAGGAATCAGGTCTCACTGTTATTGTTGGGGATATGTAAGGAGGAAGGAGAAGTGAAGCCCCAGTGTTGTTATTGCAAACATGTAAGGAGGAAGCAGGAGGAATGAAGCCCCAGTGTTGTCATTGAGGATGTGTAAGGAGGAACCAGGAGGAGTGAAACCCCACCTCTGTTCTTGAGGACATGTGAGCAGGAAACAGGAGGTGTGAAGCCTCAGAGTTGTCATTGGGAATGATTAAGGAGGAAACAAGAGGAGTGAAGCCCTGGTGTTGTCATTGGGGATATGACAGGAAGCAACAAGATTGGTCAGATCCCAGTGTTCTCTTTGGAGATGTGACAAGAGGTAGCAGGATGTGACAGGCCCCAGTTTTGTTGATAGAGACAAGTCAGGAGGAAATAAGCTGAGTCAGGAGGTAGCTGAGTGTGACAGGCCCCAGTTTTATAGATGGGGATGTCAGGAGGTAGCTGAGTGTGACAGACCCCAGTTTTATTAATGGGGACAAGTCAGGGGGTAACTGAGCATGTCAGGCCCCAGGTTTGATGATGGGTATAAGTCAGGTGGAAGCAAGCTGAGTGAGCTGTCTTGATGGGGATAAGTCAGGAGTCAGGAGGATGTGACAGGCCCTGATTTTGTTGATGGGTCAAGTCAGCAGGTAACTGAGTATGACAGGCCCCAGTTGTCTTGATGGGGACAAGTCAGGAGGCAGCAGGCTATGAGAGGGCTCAGTTTTGTTGATGGGTAAAAGTCAGGAGATAGCTGAGTGTGATAGTTTTATTTATCAGGACAATTCAGAAAGAAATAAACTGAGCCAGACCAAAGTTGTCTTGATGGGGACAAGAGAGGAGGCAGCAGGCTATGACAGGCCTCAGTTTTAATGATGGATAAAAGTTAGGAGGTAGCTGAATGTGACAGGCTTCAGTTTTGTGGATTGGGACAAGTGAGGAGGAAGTAAGTTGTTAAAGACCCCATTTATCTTGATGGGGACAAATTAGGAGACAGCAGGGTATGACAGGCCTCAGTTGTATTGATTGGGACAAGTCAGTAGGAAATAATCTGAGTCAGAACCCAGTTATCTTGATGGGGTTAAGTCAGGAGTCAGAATAGTGTGACAAGCCCCAGTTTTGTTAATGGGGAATGTGACAGGCCCAGTTTTGTTGATGGGGAGAAATCAGGAGGAAATAAGCGGAGTCAGACTGCAGTTATATTGATGGGGACAAGTCAGTAGGCAACAGGTTGTTACAGGCCCCAATTTTGTGGATGGGGACAAGTCAAGAGGTAACTGAGTATTAAAGGCCCCTATTTTGTAGATGGGGACATGTCAGGAGAAAGTAAGCTGTTGAAGATCCTAGTTGTCTTGATGGAGAAACGTCAGGAGATAGCTGAGTGTGACAGGCAGAAGGAAGTGAGCTGAGTCAAACCCCTTTTGTCTTGATGGGGATAAGTCAAGATGCAGCATGTTGTGACAGGTTCCAGTTTTGTTAATAGGGACAAGTCAGAAGGTAGCTGAGTGTGACAGGCCCCAGTTTTGTTGATGGGGTGAGATCAAGAGGAAGTAAGCTGAGTCAGACTGCAGTCTTGATGAGGACAAGTCGGGAAGCAGCAGGCTATGATAGGCCTCAAAAGGTAGGAGAGCCATTTGAGACAACAGGGTAGAGAGGTGTTCTACAGGTTTCTTTCTCCTCACTTGTCCCCATCTTCAAAACTGGGGCCTATTACACTCAGCTACCTCCTGACCTCTCCATCACCAAAATTGGAACCCGTCACACCCTACTGCCTTTTGAACATGGTACATATTTACTCTTCTTTCAGCTTTTATTACTCCAAATCACATGATGGTAACTGTGATGTTTGTACGTAAGATTGTGCATGTTAAACTGCCCCCAAAAACCCAACTAACCTCCCTAAACCTCACCCCAAGTTCATCATGCCCCCTCTTACAGTGGTATAAAAAGTTCAGATATAAGTGAGCCTACACAGAGTCTCTCTCTCTGTCTCTCCTCCCACCTCGAAACAGGATTTGTGATAAATCCTGTTTTGGCCCTAAAGCACAGCTATTACAGGCATAATGCTCGGGAAAAAGGTATAGTTAAATCTTGCGATAGTGTGTGCTATGTTATCGCATGCAACGTTAACTAGCCCTCATTTCCAGTTACTCCTCCCACTTGAATTAAATTTTCAAATTTGCATATGCATTTCACGATGCGGTATTTATCGCATGCGTTATGGCGTTATCATGGGCATTAGGGCCCTAACACCCTTGATAATACCCTAATGCGATATGATAAATGACCCCCATGTATCATTTTTCTTGACCAGTGTTTTTCTTTTCTTTTGTGTATTAGAGTTATAAATTGTGCAAATTTATTGTTAATATGTTTACATATTTGCTGAGTTGTACTGGGTCTCTATTGCATTTCTGACTTGTATGTCATTTTATATATTCTATGTTCTATTTTCAAAACTGCCAGTAAGCAGAAATGAACAAAAAAAAGTATTATAGCTCAACTGATGGTGTTGGGGACACAGCAGGATTCAGCATTGCATGTGTTCTAGCCCTAGATCTGGCATCTCAAGACTGGGTGGCAGCAACAGTATGATTGTTGCAGTATGGCCCAACTGGCAGTGTTTGTGGTTCTTGGAATGGCTTCTGAGGCTTAGCAGGCAGCAGCAGTGTGTTTGTTGAAGTGTGGCCCAACTGGGTAGGAAAAAGAATGGCATTAAAATCCTGAGGCACGAAGAGGGATAGAGACTAGGTAATAGCATAGAGTGGCATGAAGGTTCATGAGAGATACAGCAAGTAAGACCAAGATTTTGCAAGCCATGTAAGGAAAAGGGATTTAGAATGAACCACAAGAGCAGCAGTAGAAGAGGAGGAGCTACCTAAAAGTAACAACAGTGGCTTGGAGCAGCAGAACAGTGGTGCTGTTATTTAAAATAAACAGTAGGTAGAAAACAATGCAGCAAGAAAAGTGGCCGTGCTTGGCAAGCAGAGTTAGAATGCTAGGCATCAGCACACACTGTATACTGGTTGCAATGCCTTTGTAGTGTACTACAGTTGTATAATACAGTGCTACAACTAGAAACTCTGTGTGTACAAAAATGTCTCTCATATACTGTGTATATGTGCTGACTTGTGCATACACACAAACTCTGAGATAGAAAAGAAACAGACAAAGCTCAGGCTGATGTTCACTGTAATGTGCCTCAGAGGTTAATAGTAAATGCAGATTAGAAATCAAGATGGAGTGGCATCAAAATCTCCAAGAAGTAGAGTATAGGATATTACAAACAGCACAGAAGCATCGAAACACCCAAGGCATAGAATGCAGTTATTGTAGATAATACAGAGGCATCAAACCCCCTAAGGAATGGAGTGCTGGGTATTGCAAACAGCACAAACATATCAAAACCCCAAAACAACATGAGATGGGCAAAGGGAATAAAGAATAGTTATATGAAATGCCAAAGACAGTGAAGGCACCAAAAGAATATCAAGATAGCACCAACAGTGGCATGAATATTGCCAAAGCTACTAAAAAGTGGCAAAATGGCACCCATAGTGACAAATGTTCTCCAAAGCACCAAGATAAAGAGGCTTGGCAGTAAACAATGGCAGACTTAGGCAGCAAGGCATAGAATCTGAAAAGAGGCAGGATAGAAAGAGCAACCTGTATATTTTTTCTTTTTTTTTTTTCTTTTCTTTATATTTTATATTGGGAACAAAATACCCCAATATAACTTTTAAAGAAGCAAGGTTGAAGAAATTGGGCAAGATCCTAGAAGAATACAACAAAATAGTAAAGTGTAGAACCAGGAAAAGGAAGGGTAGAAGTAGAAACTTATAATTGTTTTCTTTTTCTACATTTTATTTTGGGGACAAAACATTGTAGCATAACTAAGAGAGAAGTAGGGTTTTGAAAATTAGGCTGAGATTCAAGTGGAAAATAACATGGAGGCATCAAAACATCCAAGGTGTAGCATCAGGGGTATTTCAGTTAGGCAGAGTGGCAGGAAGACCTCCAAGTTGTAGCATCAGGAGCAGAGCAGCTAGGCAAACCAGCAGCAAGATCCTCAAGGGTGCTATTAATTGTCCAGTCATTCACATGGATGCTCTGGTATACCCCATTAAGACAGACTGATTTTCAAGAAGACCAATTTTCTTTATTATCAAATCTGTAACCAGTTTTGAATGATAAGGGCTCTCGAAGTCCCCTTCCATTGAGAAGATATGTTCAATGGTCACGTTGGTTGGAGACCAAGAAAGATAATGGTGAGTCACTTTGGCCAGGTCTAGTCACAGTCCATAGACTTGTATGCCCAATATGCCATCAGATCTGTGGCCATGTCTTTGATGGACTCTGTCAAATAATGGGCTGATAATCTCTGTTGTCAGCTGTTTTGATCATGGACTATATCAGGAGAGATGGTTTTTAGGGGGAAATTTTAGCTGTGGCATATTGAGGTGGGGAGGAAGTGGAAGCTGACAAGTTTCTGCTCATGCTCGACTACTCTCTTAGGCAACCACTCTTTCCTTCATTGCAACCTCACTGTGCCCCTGCTTCTGGTGTTCCTGTTCATGCCCCCTCGTGGCCAGTATCTACTGAGGGACTGGAGGGTGAGAATCATTTTCAATTATGGATCACAAACTGTGGCAAGTATGAAAGTATTTTTTTCTGTCAGTGGTTGCAGTCTGCCTTTCACCTACAGCTGCAAAGAATATACAAATTGAAACACCTTTGCTTTCATACCCTCTTGCATCCAGAAACCCTCTAACATTTACTCCAGAATATTTTTTTATGGGGATGAAGGAGGTACATGATACTGACTAGGGCTCCAAAACTCTTTTCCACTATCAATTCTTCAATATTCTGATTCAAGGAATCCCAGACATGATTCTTCCTCAAAATCAGTTTTTGAAAATACTGCCTCCATTACCTCTGAAGTAGTAATTATGGAGGAGTACCCAGCTGGTTCTGGGTGTTGTACTTTTGCTCCCTCTGCCCTGCTTTCTCAAATGGCTCTCCTTCCTTTTGATTATGTTCTAAAACAAGATAAAGAGGAATAGGCAGTAGTGCACAAGCTTTCCTAATTTAAATTTCTTATGGCTTAAGCCCGTTTCCACTCCTGGCTTAACGTTAGCAGATGCCACTCACTCCTTCATCCATCATAAGTCTAATTTAGCAGATCAGTACTCTTATACCATCTGGGCCTTATCCCCTATAGTAGTAATCACACCAAGACTGTCTTTGGTAGGAAAATGGCCACAGTTTTTATTTTAAAACATAACATGTTAACTTTCTAGGATACCTGAGCCGGCGGCTTTCATATATATATACCGCTGCCCACCGCCTGATCCAAGCAAGGCAGACCGACTCTGTATGCCCCCCGCCTTGTTCCCGAGCAAGGGGACCATCGCCTTTTATGTCTCCTGGCGCCAGCAGCTACCGCACTGTTATGTGATGACACCAGCACCACTTGTAATCCTGTCCAACCACCCTGGGTACCCACCAAAACACGAGGTAGGGAAGACCCTTGCCTCATGTCCCCCACACAATATAAGCCGTGGCCATTTTACCTATGTTGTGCATCAATGACATCTTGTAGTGTAATATTGAAGATGTCATATCCAATATCGGATAAGGGTATCCCATCCAGGCGAAAAAGCCCGGGGGACATGTTGTCAGTCAATTGATGCCTTATCTTATACCCCCAATTTTTTGGACCCATGAACCAATCTGTCTATTAACCTTCTTTCTCCCACAGCCCCATAATTTTGACTCTTTCTGGTCTGGGAATAATATCGGACCAACATACGACCGCACCTGGGTATAGCTCCAATATTCCGGCTATGTCACATTTTACCATTCTAATCAAGTGCTTACATGTGAATGAGTTCAAGTCATTGCCTCCCAAAAGCAGTATGATAACATTGGGTGGTACCCTCAAGTACTTCAGTCGCCGAATTAAGGGCAGTAACTGTTCCCATTGCATGCCTGGCTTACCCATCCATTTGATGTGCCAGCCTTTTGGTGCCATACCCAAGTGAAGTCCGTAAGGCCAGTTATGAGCTCTTTTTGCCACCCATCGGACGTAAGAGTGACCGATAATCCATGCAATATTCTGTCTCTTCTCATCTGTAAAAGACAATTAACAATACTTGTTTGCATTGCTTGTTTGCAGTGCTTGTTTGCAGTGTCCAGCCTGTCGAGTCGGACATAAGAGTTGAAAGCACTAGATCTCCAACGCCCAGTTTTTTTGATAGCATCTGATTGTAGCCCAGCTTGTGCCGCGCTGATCCTGAATGAGTGTGTGGTGAACTTTTTTAGGTCCTACTTCATTTCTATGATAGATGCTCTTAATATTGCAGAGAATTGGAATCTGGTAAGTGGTGAAGTATCAGCGTGAATCAACAGGTGAACGCCTCCCTTCGGCTGAATCGTCATATACTGCCGCATATTGTCGATTGGGCAAGTAGCACATGCTGGAATTTTCAAGAGTAATAACCTGGTACCCCGTCCTTCTTGATCTGTTTTTGATTTCTGTATAGTAATTGTTATTTTCTCTGGAGTCCACATCACATTCTTTGCCAGCAGTCCACTCCTTCCTTCATCATCATTGTTATCGGCCACTAGTTCGCTAACTCGGAATGCACCGAGGAATGCCAATGAGAATGTGAGGTGAAGAAGTAGAGATTCAAAAGGAGAAGAACAGATTGATGATAACTGTGTCCATAATGTCCTGAGCAGGTCGTGAGTGATGGGATGTCTGCTATCCTTGGTGGAACCCGCTTGCCTCACCCATCCAGACATCACTTTCTTGATAAGGAATGACTTGGTGGGGTTGCCCTAACCGCGAGCTTTGGTAAAGAATGCAAACCCGCCATGCACTTGATAACAGTGTTCCGTGTTACACCGGCCTCCTTTGATGAGACAATGAATCTGACCATCAGGTCGTCGCTTATGGGGCCAAATTACCAACCATTTCCCTTCAGGAACGTAGCAACAATCTCATATCCTCTCCAATACGAATTCCAAGTGGATGGGGCGACGGATCTGCGTATTAAATCTTGTGTATTTGTCGTCCAATGATCCATAAGCGTGCAGGCATTTGTGTTTCCACTTTGTCTGCTGTTGGTACCTGCTTGCGAAACAAAGTCCATTTAGCACAGGAAAGGAAATCCGCTGCGCCATTACATATTCCCGGGACATGCCTAGCGTGCAGGGTGATGTTATTATGTAGTGATTCTAAAACAATTTCCCTTAGTAAAGTGACCACCATGGGGCACTTAGCCGTTTGCGCATTTAATACCTGCACTACTGCCTGATTATCACTCCAAAAAACTATGTGTTTATTTTGTAGCCTTTCGCTCCACAGCACCAGTGTCACCCATATGGGAAAGAGTTCAAGGAAGGTAATGTTCTTGGTGAGGCCCCACACTATCCAATCCTTCGGCCACCTCTCTGCGCACCAGGAATTTTGACAAATGGCGCCAAAACCCCACCCTCCCAATGCATCAGTTTGAATGTGTAGATCGACATTGGACATTGCTGGTCCCTGCAGCACCGATATTCCATTAAAGTTGGTGAGGAATGAGTTCCTTATGGAGAAATCAGCACGTATGTGATTGGATAGACGTAGGAAGTGGTGAGGTCACTGTATTCCTACGGTTGCTGCAGCAAGTCTCCTCAGGAATGCGCGTCCCATGGGGATGACTCGGCAAGCGAAGTTTAGAGAACCCAGAATGGATTGTTCCACCCGTAAAGTTATCTTCTTTGATGTAGACACTTGGTGAATGATTAATCTTAGCTTGTTAACTTTTTCGTCCAGGAGCTTCGCTATCATCTGATTAGAATCTATTTTGATCCCAAGGAAGGAGATAATAGTTGTAGGGTCTTCAGTTTTGCTATGTGCTAGGGGAACCCCAAATTCAGCAGTAATCTTTTGAAATTCTGCTAAGTGGTTGGAGCAGGAGTTGGATTGTCTAGGCCCAATGAATAGAAAATCATCGAGGTAATGAATAATATTATGGAAAGATGTATGCTTTTCCGTTACCCAATGTAGGAATGAGCTGTAGAGCTCAAAGTAAGCACAAGACACGGAGCATCCCATGGGCATGTATTTGTCGAAGAAGTACAAGTCGTTGAATTTGAAGCCCAATAAGGGAAAGCTTTCTGGGTGTACTGGAAGTAATTGGAATGCAGATTCAATGTCTGCTTTTGCCATCAGGGCCCCGTGGCCAAAAGTGCGAACCAAAGCAACTGCGGAATCAAACGAAGCGTATTGCACCATGCAATACCTGTGGAAAATGGTCATTGACTGACCGACCTGGGGGGTAAGAGAGATTCTGAATCAGTCAATATTTTCCTTTTTCTTTTTTTGGAATCACAGCCAATGGAGAAAATAACATGTGGGGAAAAGGTGGTTCTTGGAACGGACCAGCAATTCTTCCGTGCATGATTTCTGAATATAACTTGGCTTGGGCAATATCCTTGTGTTGTGTTGCTGAGCATGCATTGCCCATGTAGATATCTTCGTTGCTTCCCTGGAAAGGTATAAGGAAACCTTGATGAAAACCTGGGGCTAATTTGTGGGCCTTTTGTTGATTAGGATATATATCAAGCCATGGTTGCATGGCAAGCCAATCTTATGGGGGAAGGAGCTTTATCAAATGGAGCTGGTCGAGATAGCTTTTGGCTTACTCCCTGAGCCTGCTTTTTTGGACATTTTGACAACGGGTGAGGTAAGCGCAATCTGTGCATACATGTTTATATTTGCAATCGGGAAAGTACAGACTGCCTTGCTATACCTCCAGCAGGTACTGTCCTGGACCAGCGGATGTTGTTTTGATGTGAATCTTGGAGGAGATGTCATCCTTGTAAACCGTGACCTAGTTGATAGATCAGAGGGTTTGCGTATCATCTGAATTATCCATAAACTAACATCTTGTGTGCCCCATGTCATGAATCAATTCTCCTCCATCTTGTCCCGGAATTATTCATCGTAGTTGAGCCACGCCCAACTCTCGTGCTGCTGGTAAGCCCGTAAGATGGTGACAGTGTAGCTCAATATGGGACCATATTGTGCGGGATCATGATATCCCATGACACTAGTCATGTACATGAACGCAATAGCCCAGTTAACTATGGTTTTTGGTATTTTTACCTCTTTGCTCAAGGTTGCAGATCTGGCTCTGTGCTTTTTTCTCTCCTCTGGTTTTCGCTGGCCATGGAGAATGGAAAAGATGTCTATGTATTTACGATTTCTGATTTTTTTTCTCAATTTCCTAGGCACCCCCTCCCATAACTCGGACAGTGTGGTGAGAGCTGGTGGGCCTCTGGACTCCTTTTCAATTATGGTAGGGGTCACCTGGCGGTCACTATCAGTAGATGATTCGGAGGATGTGGTTGAGGAAGAGCTACTAGAGCTAGAAGTAGATCTGTGCCTGTGCTTCGACCTGCGTTTTAACTATTGTCTTATCGTAACAGGAGCCGTGTCAGACTTTTTACCGCTGAATACAAACTCACCAATCTCAGCCTCTTGGCTGCGTTGGCTTCTGCCAGCCTGTGAGCTGGTAGATGGCCTGTCATCGTCACTTCGAATGTCACGTGCCAATGTGACATCAGCCTGCCTTGTGAAGTCAACACATGCCACGGGCGCGTCAGCTGTGGTATTGCTGAAAGAATGCTCGACATCGGGCTCGGCTGTGCAGTTGGGTGAATTGCTGTCAGGAGCAGGTATCAGCTGTCGAGTTAGCTCTCTCCTCTGGTAGCCAGCCACGCTTGGAGGCGCTTGCCAATACCACCAAGGAGGCTGGTCGTAATATCGGCGGCTCCTTCCTCGATGTGCGTAATGGGTGTCACTTTGCCAAGGTGACCACGAATACCAATCATCATCTTCTTCGTGATATCCTCGTGATTCATAACCGGGAGTATGTGGATCCCATCTGGGCTGGTATTGTTGTGGAGGGTAGGAATCAGGATGTGGAAAACTGTGTTCCAAACTTCTGGTGGGTAGAGGTAGTGCTGATTCGTGAGCAGACAGAGGCCTTGTAGCATGCACTACAAACTCAGCTGCAGGCGGTGGTGGGATGTCCTGAGCTGAAACGGCCGTCGGGGAATGCTCCATAGCATGTATAGGAGTAGTAGAGTTGGTCTGTCTTGCTGCGTCCTTCCGACTCTTCCCCCTGAGAGTACGACTTCTTCCTCTACTTTTTGGGGCACCCTTCTGCTCATCAGGGATGCTGTTGGCCTCCAAGGGGACTTTCTTCCTTTTAACTTGTCCTTTTTTACCAGATCTGCATGTCTCCATGATGTGTATTGGCTTGTGAGGTGTATAAATCACCTGCTAGTGATGGAAAATGGAAAGAAGGGTTAAAATGCACACTTATTAGAAAAAACAGCTCAGCATGAAGAAAGTGAGAATTTTTTTTTTTTTATATGGAGGGGCATGAACCCAGATCTCCTTGTTCAGAGTCCCCAGCTGTAACCACTAGGCTACTCCTCCACTCATGTTCAAGCAGGAATTAACTTTATTAGTGGAGAGAGAGTAGCAAATAGTGAAAAATTTCTAGCATGGGACAGGTAAAGTGGGATAAGGGAATTCAAAGGCTCAGTTCTTGATAAATAAGTACTACAAATGCTACAAATTTGTAGCAACTGGTGGAAGGAGAGAGAGAGAGAGAGAGAGACTGTCAAGGTGGGAGAGAGAGATAGACTGTCTGTAATGAACTAGCTGAGGGAGAAAGAGAGACTGACTAGGATGGACCAGTGGAGAGATAGAGACAGAGACAGAGAGACAGACTGACTTCAAGAAAGGGAATAGTGAAGGCAGAGTCAGAGACTGGTGAGGATGGACTGCTGGAGAGAGAGAGAGAGAGAGACTGGTGAATATGTACTGGTGGAGAGAAACAGACAGACTGGTAGAAAGGTACTGATAGAGAAAGAGACAAACTGGTGAAAATAGAGAGAAGAAAACTGGTGGGAATGAATTGGTGGGAATGAACTGATGGAGGGAGATAAAGAGTAACTAGTGGGGATGGACTAATGGAGAGAGAGAGAGAGACTGGTGGGGGATTATGGAGATAGTGAGAGAGATGGGTGGGGATGGACTGTGGAGGGAGACAAAGAAAGAAACAGACTGGAGGGAATAGGCTGGTGGAGATAAAGTATAACTGGTGGGGTTGGACTGGTGTACGAAGAGACAGAGTGACTGGCAGGGATGAACTTGTGGAGGGAGATAATGGGTCTGGTTGGGATGGAAGGGGAAAGAAGGATGTTTGAAACAGGCCCACATCACTAAAAGGGAGATGTGGAGAGAGGTTTGGTATATATATTCCCCTCCTCAAACACCCCTGTCCCCGTCACACCTTAAAATCTTTCCAGACGTCTCTCGTCCTACACAATTCACAAGAAAACAATTTTTGGCTTTGAAGCCAAGGGTGTTGTCTCTCGGGGCAACATTCTTACTAAAATTTCCCTGCAAATGTATAATTATTCATCAAAAGAATAAATTTATATTTCAAGACCCCTCTCATCTAGAATCTTTTCTAGTAAATAAAGAACAGGGTTGAGGCAAGAATGGCTGCAATTAAAATAAAATTTGCTCCCTATTCATGTAAGATGGAACTTACAGATTACTTTGTTAAATAGTACCTTTTAATATCCTCCCTTTATGAGGACTAATGGTTGTTGTTAACACGTACTTTAGGATGTAAGATTTGGAAGTAATATGTATAATTTGCCTGTGTTACAAAACTGATTCTTGATTTTGTGCAAATGGAAATTTGTTTAAAAATCGCAATAAAATATAAATTAAAAAAAAAAATGGCGCGGGCCATCCATTGCTCCTACCATGTGACAGGGGCCGGCCAATGGCACCGATAGCCCGTGCCACATTGATTATTGGCAGCCGACGGCCCGAGAGGGGGAGATCGCTCCCGGGACCCCCGCTGGACCACCAGGGACTTTAGGCAAGTTTTGGGGGGTGAGGGAGGGTGAGGGATTGTAATTAATTAAATCGTAAAGTGCCCTTTCTCCCCCTCAAAAAAAAACCCGATAAGAAAACCACACAAAATTTTGTGGGTTTTCCTATCATTTCAGGGACCCCCCCCCCAAACCACGACAAAAGAGGAAATATTGTCTATATTTCCTATTTCGTCACAAATGAATGCACATCCCTACTTTCTAAGTAGCAAAAAAAGAAAACAAACCATCTGGCCAGTTTCAACCATCTAGTAAAACTACCTCTAAAATTATTCAAGAATATCAATCAAAAAATGTTTCTATTTGGGGGTGGGCCAGAACCACATCATAAAACCTGAACTTCAAGTTCTACAATATCCTACATTCACAGGAAAATACAAGGACACTTCCCCTCACCATTCATTATAGAAAAGATAATATTCAAATTCTGTTGTCACCTCAGTAACTGCAACAGATTAGTAGGGGTGGGGAGGAGGTACTCAAACTTTCTCTTCTCTCTCATATTCACATTAATGCATATGTTAATTCCCATTCATATTCATATGCTCCCTATCACTTACATACACACTCATAGAAACATGCTCTTTCTCTCTCATTTGCACATGCTCATATACACAGATATACAAGCTTTCTCACTCTTATACACACATGCTCTCACATACACATGCTCTCTCTCTCATACACACATATTATCTCTCTCACACACATACATACACACACGAGCATGCTTCCTCTCTTTCATAAATATATTCTTTCTCACACAGACACATGCTCCCTCTCTCATACACATACCCTCCATCTCTCTTATACCCAAAGCTCTCTTGCTCACAAATACATGCTCCTTCTCTCTCATACACACATACTCTTTCATACACAGAGACAATCCCTCTCTCTCATTCACATTCACATACACATACACACACATACATACATACATACAAGTTCTCTCTCTTTTACACATACACTAATTCATACCCTCTCTCTCACACCCGGGCCACTCCCTCTCTTATACCTGGAATTTGTACTGAGGGGTGGGGGGAGAAGGGACCTATGGCTCACTTATTCTGCCCAGTTGAATTACTTGAGCTGATGGTTTTGCGGCTTCCTGCAGTATTCGGCTGCCTGCGGGATGGGGTGTGTAAGTAGCTCCAAGGCCTCCTTCATTCTTTAGCTGCTGATGAGATAGGATGCACCGCCCCTCCCCCCCCCCCCCCCCCCCCCCCCCCCACACACAGACTCCTTTATTCTTTAGCCACTGGCTAGATGTGGTGGCCCAGTGGCTTCAAGGACACCTTCATTCTTCATCCTCTGGCGAGATATGGTGTGCTGGCAGCCCACGGACTCCTTTATTCTTCAGTCACTGGCAGTATGGGATGCACTGGTGGCCCACTGCCTCCTTTATTGTTCAGCCTTCATTGAAATGGGGTGTCGCGGCCCTAATTCCTCCTTCATTATTCGGCTGGCAGCGAAACAGAGTGCACCGGCAGCCTGTTGGCCCTTCTCTTTTGCAGCTGCCATGGGATGGGGGTCAATGGTGTCCTATCAGGCCTCTTTTTGGTGCAGGCACTTTACGGACCTCTGCTAAAGTCTGGCAGATTCCTAGGAGGATTCCACCGGGATAGAACATACTTTCAAACTCATGGCAGTGAACATTCTGTACTTGTAAGATTATTACAATGTAATAGTTGTAAAAATATTTAAATAGCTTACAAAACTTTCAAATTAAGTTCAGGCAATTCGTGCATCAAAATATGAATGGGAAAATTATGTTGGTGAGCTAGAATATGGGAATGAGACTATGCAATCAGGAGGAATTTAATTTTCAGTGGTGACTATGTTTCATATTTAGCCAGCTTATACATAGGCCTATCAAAGATAGACAAACAATGAATGACCTGTTATCTTTCCCTTGCAGGGCACTTGAATAGAGTAAGTTTAGTGTTTATAAAGGGAACTATACTTTACTTGGCTTTATTTGTCTCTTGTTTAAAAACTTTGAATTGGTCCCAGAGATCCAAGAGGAAGACATACAGAGCTATTACATAAAACAAACAAGAGAGCGACAGAAAATCTGGAAAACAGCCAAAATACTGCATATTTTTGAACAATATGTTCTTCCCTAAAATTTCCTGGAAACTTAGTATAGTTTGCCTTGCACATTAGGCCTGGTAGTGGAACTTGCAACAATATATATCATTGAATTATTAAATAGATCCTCAAGCAGGTTTTCCCTTGTGTTCTGTCCTCACAGCAAATCTCATAACTTCCCTTCTGCACAGTTCTAGGATTTTTGTTTTAGAATCTAAAGAGGTGTTATATTCCTTTCTGAATAATTCCTAACATGATATTTTTCTGTTTTGCTTCACAGTGAGCTGAGGATTTCAATGTATTGTCCAGACTCAAAATGGGGTTGAATTGCTATAATTGAAACTTGTGAGCAGTAACATCAATCTTCAAAGCTTCAGCCTTGGCTCCAATTGCACATCTGTCATATGCATTCATAATTCAATCACCTTAGTGAAAAAAAAAAATGTTTTCAAAGCGAAGCATATATCTCACATTATCTCATGCTTGGATCAGAATGTATTGTCCATAATGACTGCAAAGACATTTACTGAGTGATAATTCCGTTTGTGACAACCCAGCACTATCTACATATAATTAGGATTATTTTTCTTTTTCATTTGTACCTCACTTTTCACTTGTTCATACTATATTTCATCCCACATTTATTAGGGCAATTTTTAAAAGTAGATACACAGATGCAAAGTATGTGGGTTCTCTTAGCTATAGACTTTATACCAGTCCTCAAAGGGAAAGCATGAGCATATGAGCAACTTTATCAGTGTTATTATTCGAATCTGTTTTCCATGTTTTCCAAGTTCTATAACCTTGTTATATGTACCGCCTCTTGGCATAATTTTTATGTTTCAATGTAAACCGATGTGATCTGCATTTTAATACAGGAACACCGGTATATAAAAATCTAAAAATAAATAAATAAATATGCTCCCCTTGAAAATTTCCCAATAAATAAATTTCCCAAATAAATCCCACTGTGATTTGAACCTGCTTTTTCTGTGGGTGTTTTTTCCTTTCAAAACAACACATGTCAAGTTGAAAATCTATTCTATTCATGTTTCCTTCACCCACCTAACCACGCCCCTGACACCATCTAACGTTTTCCTGGCTATAGGAATGAACCATGTTGTACCTTAAGGGGCAGATTTTAAAAGCCCTACGCCCTGCGCAAACATGTTATAAAATCAGGAGTACATTTTAAAATCTGCCCCTAAGTGTATCCAGGCAAAGGGTGGGTAGTTTTGAAATATCTAATTTAACTAGGTACATTGTTTCTGAAAATTTCTCTATATACATCCAACTCCCTAGTCTTGCAAGGTCCTCCAGCAATTTCTCTGTCTGATCATGTTTTAACTACCTTGAATAATTTTTTTGTTTGCAATTTAATCACTTCACTTCTTGTTCCCTTTTTCCAGATCTTTAATGAATATATTTAAACTACACTGGTCCCAGTACAGATCACTGGGGTACTCTAGTATTCACCCTCTCCATTGGAAACATTGATCAATCAGTCCTAGTCTTTGTTTCCTATCATTTAGTCAGACATCAAATTCATAATAGGACATTGTCTCCTGTGCCATGTCTTTTTAATTTCCTCAGAAGTCACACAGATTTATCAAATTCCTTCAGAAAGTCCAGATACTTTATATCAATTTGCTTGCCTTTATCCATATGATTCCAAAGACTTCAGAGAATTCTAATAACTAGTAGTCATAATTTTCCTTTCCTAAATCCATGCTGGATCTTCTCCATAAAACATATTTATTCATATGCAAAGTGTCTCTGCTCTTAACAACAATTCTACCATTTTACCAGGCATCAAAATAAAGCTCATGGGTCTGTAGTTTCATGGGCCACCCCAGTAGCTCTTTTTAATTGGCTATGCTCCAATTCTTAGGCACAGTCATAAAAACATAAGAACATAAGAAATTGCTATGCTGGATCGGAACAAGGGTCCATCAAGCCTAGCATCCTGTTTCCAACAGAGGCCAAACCAGACCACAAGAACCTGGCAGGTACCCAAACACTAAGAAGATCCCATGCTACTGATGCTAGTAATAGCAGAGGCCATTCCCTAAGTCAACTTGATTAATATCAGTTAAAGGACTTCTCCTCCAAGAACTTATCCAAATCTTCTTTAAACCCAGCACTAACCACATCCTCTTTAAACCCTGCACTAACCACATCCTCTGGCAACAAATTCCAGAGCTTAATTGTGCATTGAGTGAAAAATAATTTTCTCTTATTAGTCTTAAATGTGCTACTTGCTAACTTCATGGACTGCCCCTAGTCCTTCTATTTTCTGAAAGTGTAAATAACCAATTCACATCTACTCATTCAAGACCTCTCATTATCTTAAAGACCTCCACCATATCCCTCCTCAGCCATCTCTTCTCCAAGTTGAACAGCCCTAACCTCTTCAGCCTTTCCTCAAAGAGGAGATGTTCCATCCCCTTTATCATTTTGGTCACCCTTCTCTGTACCTTCTCCATCGCAACTACATTTATTTTTAGATGCGGTGACCAGAATTATATACAGCATTCAAGGTGTGATCTCACCATGGAGCGATACAGAGGCATTATGACATTTTCCATTTTGCCTTCTTAATAATTCTTAACATTCTGTTTGCTTTTTTGAGTGCTGCAGCACACTGAAATGACGATTTCAAAGTATTATCCACTATGATGCCTAGATCTTTTTCCTATGCAATAACCAACCTCGTTGCCTTGTATGATAAAGCTCCAACACACTACATAACAAGGAAACCTCTTGTTATGTGGACATTTGTGCGGGATGCCGTCCTCGAGGCAGCCTTGAGATTTTGACTGCCTCCCCGGGCTGGCTCCTGTTTTTTATTCTTTAATTTCTTCTCAAAACTATTTTTTATATATGTTTTTTTTCTTTCTTAAAAGTTGTCACCGTCCATTGCTTAGGTCCCCCAACTAACACGGATGGACCCGTAGGCTGTTACATTCAATTTCACTTATCTTAGTTTAGTAACCGTTGCCACTGTCTCCACTGTTTCGGGTCTCCGTCCGTCTGCAGACAGTGAAAACTTTTAAGAAAGAAAAAAAAACATATATAAAAAATAGTTTTGAGAAGAAATTAAAGAATAAAAAACGGGAGCCAGCCCGGGGAGGCAGTCAAAATCTCAAGGCTGCCTCGAGGACGGCATCCCGCACAAATGTCCACATAACAAGAGGTTTCCTTGTTATGTAGTGTGTTGGAGCTAGATCTTTTTCCTGGCTGATAGCTCCTAATATGGAACCTAACATTGTGTAACCAGCAAGGGTTATTTTTCCCTATATGCAACACCTTGCACTTGTCCACATTAAATTTCATCTCCATTTGAATGCACAATCTTCCAGTCTCGCAAGGTCCTCCTGCAATCTATCACAATCCTCTTGTGATTTAACTACTCTGAATAATGTTGTATCATTTACAAGTTTTATAACCTCACTCATCGTATTCCTTTCCAGATCATTTATAAATATATTGGAAAGCACTGGTCCAAGTACAGATCCCTGAGGCACTCCTGTGTTTACCTTTTTCCACTGAGAAAATTGACCATTTAATCCTACTCTCTGTTTTGTGCCTATTAATCAGTCTGTAATCCATGAAAGGACATTGCCTCCTATCCCATGACTTTTTAGTTTTCTTAGAAGCCTCTCATGAGGGACTTTGTCAAACGCCTTCTGAAAATCCAAATATACTACATCTACCAGTTAACCTTTATCCACATGTTTATTAACCCCTTAAAAGAAATGAAGCAGATTTGTGAGGCAAGACTTCCCTTGTGTAAATCCACATTGACTGTGTTCCATTAATCTACATCTTTCTATATGCTCTGTGATTTTGATCTTTAGAATAGTTTCCACTATTTTTCCTGGCACTGAAGTCAGGCTCACTGTCTATAGTTTCCCAAATCGCCTCTGGTGCCCTTTTTGAATATTGATTTACATTGGCCACTAGGGATGTGAATCGTTTTTGACGATTTAAAATATCGTCCGATATATTTTAAATCGTCAAAAATCGTTAGAGCCGCGATACAATAACAATTCCCCCGATTTATCGTCAAAAAATCGTAAATCGGGGGAAGGGGGAGGGAAAGGGGGAGGGCGGGAAAACCGGCACACTAAAACAACCCTAAAACCCACCCCGACCCTTTAAAATAAATCCCCCACCCTCCCGAACCCCCCCAAAATGCCTTAAATTACCTAGGGTCCAGAGGAAGGGTCCCGGTGTGATCTTTTAGTCTCGGACCTCCGGTGCTTGTAGAAATGGCGCCGGCGCTACCTTTGGTTTTTCCGTACGGAAAAACGATTCGCGGCAGGAGATCGCTCCCGGACCCCAGCTGGACCACCAGGGACTTTTGGCCAGCTTGGGGGGGCCTCCTGACCCCCACCAGACTTGCCAAAAGTCCAGCGGGGGTCCAGAATGGCCTCCTGCAGTCGAATCGTGTTGTCTATGGCCGGCGCCATTTTGCGCAAAATGGCGGCGCAAAATGGCACTGGCCGTAGACAACACGATTCGACTGCAGGAGGTCGTTCTGGACCCCCGCTGGACTTTTGGCAAGTCTGGTGGGGGTCAGGAGGCCCCCCCAAGCTGGCCAAAAGTCCCTGGGGGTCCAGCGGGGGTCCGGGAGCGATCTCCTGCCGCGAATCGTTTTTCCGTATGGAAAAACGATTCGCATGCAGGAAGTCATTCCCGGACCCCCGCTGGACTTTTGGCAAGTCTTGTGGGGGTCAGGAGGCCCCCCCAAGCTGGCCAAAAGTTCCTGGGGGTCTGAGAGCGATCTCCTACGCTCCTGACCTTGGGGACAAAAAACAAAATGGCGCCGGCGCTACCTTTGACCTGTCATATGACAAGGCAAAGGTAGCGCCGGCGCCATTTCTACAAGCACCGGAGGTCCGAGAGTAAAAGATCACACCGGGACCCTTCCTCTGGACCCCAGGTAATTTAAGGCATTTTGGGGGGGTTCGGGAGGGTGGGGGATTTATTTTAAAGGGTCGGGGTGGGTTTTAGGGTTGTTTTAGTGTGCCGGTTTTCCCGCCCTCCCCCCCACTGGACCCCAGGTAATTTAAGGCATTTGGGGGGGGGGTTCGGGAGGGTGGGGGATTTATTTTAAAGGGTCGGGGTGGGATTTAGGGATGTTTTAGTGTGCCAGTTTTCGATTTACACGATTTTCACGATTTTCACAATATTTAAAAAATCCGATTCCCTCCCCCTCCCAGCCAAAATCGATTGTTAAGACGATCGATCACACGATTCACATCTCTACTGCCAATTGCCGGTGTCTTCTTCTCTCTCCTCTAATCAGCCTGGGACATGAGGGGGCAGAGAGTGATCGTAGAATGCCTCATTGGAAGTGAGAGGGAGGAAAAAGCTGATCAACAGTGGTTTGCTGTGATCACAATTACTGCCACTGCTGGTGGCATCCTCCTCCCATGATTGATGCAAAAGCAGTATTGATAGGAAACAAAGAGAGAGGCCATAATTGAAGTGAGTGGCCATCACAACACACCGCCACAGTTTATTTATAAAATGAGAAAATTGGCATCAGGGACTTTGGGAAGCCCCAACACCACGATGACTCCACGGTCCCACTGACATCACTAAATAATATTAAAAGGAAAATAAAGGTGGTGGCCAGATAAGGAGATCCTAAACTTCAGATAAAAACTGGAAAAGTTCTTTCCTCCAGTCTATCACCAAGAAGTGTCAGGGTAGTGTCTCTCCCTTCCTTTGCTAGACTGAGGGCCTAACTATGGAGAGCACACTGAAACATCTACTTCTCCCTCAAAACCAAAACTACATTGCCTCCTAGTTACATGGGCTAACCCTCCCTTGTGCCTAACAAAGTGCCTATTCCTGCAAGCCTCTAGGGGAGGAGCAGTAGTGAATGACAGCCTGCAATGCAGATGGGCTAAAGTGAAAGGCTTGGGACTAAGGACACTAGATGGAGAACTCTTAGGGCTAGATTTTAAAAGCCCTGCATGCGTAAATCCTGCCGGATTTACGTGCGCAGGGCACTCGTGCGCCGGCGCGCCCATTTTTCATAGGCCACCGGCGCGCGCAAAGCCCCGGGACGCGCGCAAGTCCTGGGGCTTCGTAAAAGGGGTGGGAGGGGGTGTGTCCGGGGCGGGGGCCTGTCTGGGATCCGGGGGCGGTCTGGGGCGGTTCCGGAGGCATGGCAACGGTTCGGGGGAGGGCCGGGAGGGCGGTCCCGAGTCTCCCGGCACTGCGGCCTGTGCTGAGGGATGCCGAGGTGGCGTGCGCAAGTTACGCCTGCTTCAAGCAGGCGTAACTTGCCCAACAAAGGTAGGGGGTGGGATTTAGGTAGGGCTGGGGGGTGGGGTAGATAGGGGAAGGGAGGGGAAGGTGGGGGACATGGAAGGAAAGTTCCCTCCTAGGCCGCTCTGATTTCGGAGCGGCCTTGGAGGGAATGGAGGCAGCCTGCGCGGCTCGGCGCGTGCAGGCTGCCGATTTTGCACAGCTTTGCGCGCGCCAACCCTGGATTTTATAAGATACGTGTGGCTACGCGTGTATCTTATAAAATCTGGTGTACTTTTGTTCGCGCCACCGGCGCGAACAAAAGTACACACACGCGTATGTTTTTAAGATCTACCTCTTAGTCTCTACAAATAGAAGGCCAGTCCAAATCAGATTGATCAGAGATCATTCCAAAGCACTGTAACTCATTTGATCAAAAAAATAAACTAGATAAAGTTGCATGTACAGAACACAATTCTGAAATATAATTCATATTGCAAGGACAGCAAGCCTGAAACTAATATCCTAAGTAGAATGGGAATCACTCCTTGGGAAGAATTTCAAATTGAGTTACTTTTCATTTATTCCTTCCATATTAAACCACTATCCTTAGCTACAAGATATTTCCTTTATTTTACTTTATTGACATACTTGATATTCTGTTTCATTTGGGCATCCTGGATTACAATAAATATAGGGAGCCCAACTTTAAAATAGCCTGCATGTACCTTAGCGTGACACAGATTCACTCAGCAGGTGTCAATTTCGATTTGGACAATTATGTGCATAATTTTGAAAAACAGAAGGACACATCTAAACGATTTCCATATTCTCAATTCCACGCCTTGGAATGCCTCTTTGCAGTATGCATAAAAATATTTACAAAATCTTTTCTACTTGTACTTTTATGCATACGACCACTGGGGTAATTTATAACAAGCCTATTTACAAGCATAAAACAACATTTTATGCATGTATACATTTTTTTTAAATTAACCCCTAAAATAACTGACAATAATATAAATATAATGCAAAATGAAATATGAAACATGTGTTCCAGATTATGCATTTGTTGCACGGCCCAGTCGCACTAGGGCCGCACCCGGGCCTGCTCTCCTTGTTTCAAGCTCTGCAGGTCCCGGGTCTTCCTCCCTCACTGCCGAAGTCTGTGCCCCAGGATCAGGGCAGCGGCGACCCCGGCAGCCTCCAGTGCTTCGGCATCCCAGGCCTCGCTCCTCGCCCCATGCAGGGGCTCGGCGTCCTCCACCCCTAGGCACCCATGCACAGATCTCCAGGCCCTTTAAAGGGCCACAGGCAGGAAAATACTCCTCGGCACGTACAGATGACATTACTTAGCCTCAGTATATAAGCGAGGGCCTGCACCTCAGTCCCTCACCTTTGCAATCGAGTCATCACCTCAGTTTGAAGCTAGTTTGCCATCCTCGTTCCTGTGCTTGTTCCAGTGTTCCTGCGTTCCTTGTTCCCATGCTAGTTCCAATGTTCCTGCCTTGCTCCTGTGTTCCCGTGGTCCTCCTGTGTTCCAGCGTCTGTTCCTGAGTTCCATTGTTCCCGAGTACTGTTCCTCATCTTGCTACCCAAGTTGTACCCCTCGGACTGCTACCCAGTACTGACCTTGGCCTGTCTCTGACCACGCTTGGACTGATTTTTGGAACTGACTTCTGCCTGTCTTTGACTACGCTCGGACTGACACCTGGAACTGACCACTGCCTGCCTTTGACTATGCTCGGACTGATACCTGGAACTGACCCTCACTTTAGCTGACCATCCTTGGACAGATACCCTGGCTTTGACCCTTGCGCTCCATTCAGACATTCTCTTCGCTACTTCCGTGACCACCAGGCCTGCCTGCTTCAAGACTTACCTCGGCCCTCTTCGAGCTGGACCTCTAGGCACTGCCTATCCTACCCGGAGGACCTTCAGTTCCTTCTTTGTTCCCGTGGTCTCCAGTACCCTCGATTCCGGTCTAACTCGCCTGTTTGCCGATAGCCGCGCACCTCTTCTCTTGGTGGACATACCTCTCTGTCGTCTCTCCAGGAGACCCCCAGAGGCCCACCTAAACCCAGAAAGTCCGTGGAGTCCCCGGACTGTTATTGGTGAAGCTCCTGTCAGCCTCTGTCTCCTTGTGTGCTCTGCCTCCTGGCGGCAGGGACCCTCTGGGATCCCTCAGAGGGTCGTACCAATCCTGCGCCAGGTCAAAGGTTCACCTCCAGTGCAACAGCATTTGTACTTTAATATGCAAGAGAGTCCAAATCTATGTGCTCAATTATTCCAAACAACTAAATTCTTATTTTCATTTCCTGGTCTATTTTAGCACTCTTCATAAATACTGTGATGAAATGCTGATGAAATGCATGGTATTCTTGATGTTCTTATATATGAGAGGTACTTATGTGACCATTTATCATAGTTCGTTGTCATTTATGTTTATCATTTCTTCTGTGTAAGGGGGAACAATGGATTTTATTTCCCAAAGGGAAGATGTCTGTTAGTAAAAACATTCTGTGAGCAGGATTTGGATGAGTGGGGAGGGAGCAATCTGTACATGTACTGGGGCATACTACTGAGAGAGAAGGGAAATTATGTGTTAAGGAGAATTAAGTTTTTGCTAAATGTTGTTGAGGTGACATATTTGCAGTCAGAGGAAACATATTTATGTAGGCTAATGATGAAGTGAAAATACCAAGTGTTTACTTTTTTCAGATTAGATAGGCATTACTCTAAATAAAATCACCTAGAATGTCAGGATTCCCAGTTAACAGTAAAAAAGTGTTAAGTACACTCAAGAACTATGGGCCTAAGATCGCACTTAGGGGTAGATTTTCAAACCGCGCGATTTGGCGTACTTTTGCTGGCGCATCAGGCGCCAGCAAAAGTACGCGGGATTTTAGTAGATACGCGCGTAGCCGCGCATATCCGCTAAAATCCTGGATCGGCGCACGCAAGGCTATCAATTCCGTATAGCCGGCGCGCGCCAAGCCACGCAGCCTACCCCCGTTCCCTCCGAGGCCGCTCCGAAATCGGAGCGGCCTCGGAGGGAACTTTCTTTTGCCCTCCCCTCACCTTCCCCTCCCTTCCCCTACCTAACCCACCCGCCCGGCCCTGTCTAAACCCCCCCCTTACCTTTGTCGGGGGATTTACGCCTCCCGGAGGGAGACGTAAATCCCCGCGCACCAGCGGGCCGCTAACGCGCCGGGACGCGACCTGGGGGCGGGTCCGGAGGGCGCTGCCACGCCCCCGGGCCCGCCCCTGGAACGCTCCCGACATGCCCCGAAAACGCTGCACGGTTCGGGCCCGCCCCCGACACGCCCCCGACACGCCCCCTCAGAAAACCCCGGGACTTACGCGAGTCCCGGGGCTCTGCGCGTGCCGGTAGGCCTATGTAAAATAGGCTCACCGGAGCGCAGGGCCCTGCTCGCCTAAATCCGCCCGGATTTGGGCGGATTTAGGCGAGCAGGGCTCTTAAAATCCGCCCCTTATTGAATAAACATGCTTAAGTGATGTAGAACACATACAATTTCTTAGAGACTGGGTTGGATCCTTTGCTTTCTCTGGAACTAAGAAAGCAGAGGTGGCCATATTATTCTATAAGAGGTCAATTTTCAAAAGATGTATCCAGCTAACTTTGGATAAACATAACCAGTTAAAAGTTCTCCTCTCTGACAAGGTAAATCTGCATGCCTTAAATTGCAATTTGCACAAATTTAATCAATCAAAAAAGTGGTGGGAGAAGAGACATTCCTGGTGCCAGTTTGAATTTTTATGGTCAGCACCAATTTTCAGGCCTAACTGGCTAAATTTAGTTGAATAACACTGGTCTCCCAAAGAGCTGCCCTAAATCTGGCTGAAAAACTTGTCATCTTCAAACCTAGCCAGTTAGATGTGGCTGAAAATGTGGCTAATGATAACTACTAGTATTACTGCTACTACTACTACTACTGTCACTTAAAGTTATCTTACCTGTTCGGTAGGTATGTGCATTTGTTAAACCAAATGAGCATCCCAAAACAAATTGAGACCAATTTGTTTCTTCCAGAGGTTCCTGAAATAAATGAATAGGGACCTCCAAATTAAACAAATCCTATTAATTTCATTTGTTTTTTGCCACATCCATTTCTAGGAGCCATTTAAGTCAATGACCCCATAGAAATCAATGTGAGAGTAACAGGTATACAGGTAGGAATTGATACTAAGTTTAGAAGCCATCCAGGCCTACCTAGTGAGTTATTGTGACCTTACAGCCTTGTTAGACTTGGGTAGGACATGTTGTCAAGGAGACAACTGAGGCAATGTATCACAGTGAAACATTTTTTTAATCCATCCTATCAATGTGCGCTGGATCCATTGATGCTGTTCTTGAAGACTAGAATGTCTGAGATTTGCTGTGCATTCATTTTGAAGGCATTATCTATGAAGGATGCTGTTTGAGCTCTGTCTTAGTTAACTTTGCCCATTTTAGTCTGTCAGACTATCACTGTGCCAGTCAGCAGAGAAAGACAGGCAGGCACTGCTGAAGAAACTCTATCGGTGTGTTGCAGTTTTTTCTCTCCCTTAGGGGAGGGTGAAGGCAGAGTATGGATAGCTGCTTGCACGGCTGCTATTGATTTTGTCCCTGACTGCTTGGGCAGTGGGTACAAGGTGAGCAATTAGGACAGTTCAGAGACTGAAGCATACAAGACTGTGTTGTGGAGCCTTTTTCTACGTTCAGCAGTGTTAGAAAGAACAAAACATTGTCTCTGTGTTGTCTGCTCACACACAACATGGCACAGTCAATGAGCATAAGGTCAGTTATGGTACCACTGAGAACTATTCAATCATTTTAATATCCAAGCCCCCAGTGACAAAATCAGATATGTCAGGGATAGGGAAAAGCAGAGCCATACCCCTAATTCCATCATAGGAGACTTGCTGGCAATTGGCTTCCTGGCATAGTTCCACCATAGGTGACTTGCTGGCTTACTTGCCATTCCCCTAATACTATCATAGAATACTTGCTGCTATGCCCCTAGTACCACCATTACTATTACTCATCCTTCCTGCTATGCCATTGTCCTGTTATCTGCACAGGAGTTTTTGTTGTTTCTATGTTGTTTGCTGTCGTTTGCCTCTTAGTTGTACTTGGAGTGTTTGTTTTTCCCAAGAAAGTAAAAAAAATAAAAAAAAAATCCACCCATCCACCTATTTTGTGGTTTTTTTTTGTTCTGCTCTAACCTCTCTACAATGATCCCAGCCTTGTTTTTCCACACTTGCTTTCTTCTTGGTTGTTATACTGGGATATTTTGTCCTTGAACAAAATTTGAAAAAAGGCAAAAAAAGACAGGTTTCATTACCACGGGTTGGCACCTGTTCTAAAACTCCTCCTTTTCTCCATCCACTCTACAGTCTCAGTATGGTTCTCCTACTCTGTTTGATGGTTGATTAACTGGGGAAATTTGTCCAAAAAAGCCCTCACTGAGAAGGAAGAAATATAGGCACAATAGAAAATTTACTCAAGATTAACCATTTCAATTTTCTGAATGTGATAGCAGGTATAGTAGAGTGAAAGATTTCATAGAAAACAAGAAAATCATGACATGGAACAAACTGAGGTCAGTTAGAAATATGGGAAAAGGTTTCTAAATAAAGCAACAATCACCATCTTCCATGAAAACCAAACCACACTCATTAGAGAAACTAGATGTCCTACATGCGATAACAGCCTTCTTCAGAAAACCCATTTCACAAGAAAATCTAAATTCCATCCAGCAGCTAGGTTAATTCAAGTAGGGAATTTAAAAAAAAAAAGCTTATTTGAGAAAAAGAGTGATTCTTAGCACAGGTCATTTTCTTGTACTGAATCTGACAATTCAATAGAATGACTGGCATCTCCCATGATTCTCGGCCTTCCTGCTATACCTCTTAGTGCTACACCTTGGGGGTCTTTATTGCACTCAGCCTTGCTTCCATGCTCAGACCTTGAAGTTCTCTTTGCCATTGTGCCTTGCTGTCATACCCCAGACCTTACACCTTGAGTTGTTCTTGCCAGTTTGGGGGGCTGCTTTGTACCTCTCATATTGTTTTTGAGTCTTGAAGCCAATCTTTGTGCTGCTGGGCCCCTTTATCAGTGCTTGCCTTAGGTTTGTTCTGCCACCTTTTCTGCTTTGTTTCCCCTTCATGGTATTTTAGAATGCTGATGCCAGTTTTGGTGCCAGTTTCCCACTTGTGATGCCATCAAGAGTTCATGTCATTGTTGCTAATAAACTATTTTGGAGTCTTGGGGTTTCTTCCCACTTTTTCTGCTTTTTTGCTCCTCTCACGGTGACTTGGAGAACTCCTGCTAATATAATAATAATTAATGTTATTTCTGTAATGATCGTTTTATTATAGGCCCTGAAGCAGCCCTTGACTGGGCGAAACTCAGGCCTAGAGTAGGGCATTTACAGAATATTGTTTTATTAATAAACTTTTCTGAGGACCCTCAGCATCTCTTTGTTTACATATATCTCTAGGACACATCTCACCGAATCATATCTCAAGTATGTTCTGGTCTCTAAAAAATGTGTCTTTAAAGTTCAGGCATGGACATTGGCTCTTTGGTCACATTATGTGCCCAATTTGGTAGACATTACAATTAAGAGATTCAAAGCTCATTTCCAGTTGTGGAAATTCCCAATATATCTTCAAAATGACCGAGGCTTTAAATAAATGTTGAATGTAAAATGGGAGGTCTTTCAATAATTATATAAGTACATAAGATTTGCCATACTGGGTCAAACCAAAGGTCCATCAAGCCAAGTATCCTGTTTCTGACAGCGGCCAATCCAAGTCATAAGTATCTGGCAGGATCCAAAGGGGTCGATATATTCCATGCTGCTTATCCCAGGTATAAGAAGTGAATTTCTGTAACTCCACCTTAACAATGGTTTATGACTTTCCCTCCAGGAACTTGTCCAAACCATTTTTAAAAGCAGCTACACTAATACCTTTCACCAAATTCTCTTGCAATGAATTCTATAGCTTAATTATGCATTGAGTAAAATAGTAATATTTTCTCTTATTAGTTTTAAATGTATCATCTAGTAACTTCATTGTATGTTCCCTAGTATTTGAACTCTTTGAAAGCATAAAAAACTGATTAATATCCTTCTCTGCACTCATTATTTCATAGACTTCTATCATATCTCCCCCCAGTTGTCTCTTCATCAGGCTGAAGAGTCCTAATCTCTTTAGTCTTTCCTCATAGGAGAATCGTTCATTCCCCTTTATCACTTTGGTTGCCCTTCTCACTCCTTTTTCTATTTCTGCTATATCTTTTTTGAAATGTGGTGGCCAGAACTGTATACAATACTCAAGATGGAAATCCAGATACACTATGGGGAAGATTTTTAAAGAAGCGAGCGCGGGGTACATTTGTGTGTGCTAGCCGGTGTGCACAAATGTACACCTGATTTTATAACATGCATGCGCGGCAGCACACGCATGTTATAAAATATGGGGTCGGCGTGCGCAAGGGGGTGCACACTTGTGCACCTTGCACGCGCCGAGCCCTAGGGGAGCACCAATGGCTTTCCCCGTTCCCTCCAAGGCCGCTCCAAAATCGGAGCAGCCTCGGAGGGAACTTTTCTTCCGCTCCCCCCCACCTTCCCCTCCCTTCCCCTAACTAACCCACCCCCCAGCCTTACCTAAATCCCCCCTACCTAATTTCAATTATTTACGCCTGCCTCTGGCATGGGTATCTTGTGCGCACCAGCCAGCTGCCGGCGTGCCATCCCCCTGCACAGCTGCTGTGCCGGAGGCCTCGGTCCTGCCCCCGGACCACCCCTGGACCGATGCCACACCCCCGCCCCTTCCCGCCCCTTTTTCAAAGCCCCGGGACATACGTGTGTCCCAGGGCTTGCGCGCGCTGCCAAGCCTATGCAAAATAGGTTCAGCGCGCGCAGGAGCATGTTTTTGGGGTTACGTGCGAAAATTGCACACATAACCCTTTAAAAATCTGCCCCTATATTAATTGGTACATCTTTATCTACATGTTTATTTATACCCTCAAAAAACTGTAGCAGATTGGTAAGGCAAGACTTCCCTTGGCTAAATCCATGTTGGCTTTGTCCCATTAAACTATTCCTAACTATGGGGCAGATTTTCAAACAATACGCGTGCGTGTACTTTTGTTCGCGCCACCGGCGCGAACAAAAGTACACCAGATTTTAAAAGATACACGCGTAGTCGCGCGTATCTTATAAAATCCGGGGTCGGCGTGCGCAAGGGGGTGCACATTTGTGCAACCTGCACGCGCCGAGCCCAGCGCGGCCTGCCTGTTCTCTCCGAGGCCGCTCCGATTTCGGAGCGGCCTCGGAGGGAACTTTTCTTCGCCCTCCCCCCACCTTCCCCTCCCTTCCCCTACCTACCCCACCCCCCCCCCCCCCGGCCCTATCTAAACCCCCCCTTACCTTTGTCGGCAAAGTTACGCCTGCTAAAAGCAGGCGTAACTTTGCACGCGTCGCCGGCAGCCCCGCTCCGTCCTCCGGTCCCGGGGGCGTGGTCCAGAGGCCTCGACCATGCCCCCGGGCCGGCGCCATGCCTCCGGGCCTGCCCCCGAAACACCGCGTTGTTTCGGGAATGCCCCGGACATGCCCCCTCCCTCCCCTTTTCAAAAGCCCCGGGACTTACGCTCGTCCTGGAGCTTTACACGCGCCGGCGGCCTATGCAAAATAGGAGCGCCGGCGCGCGAGGGCACTTTGCGCGTAAATCTGGAAGGATTTACACGCGCGGGCCTTTGAAAATCCGCCCCTATATGTTCAGCAATTTTGTTCTTTATGATAATTTCTACTATGTTGCTTGACACAGACATCATACTCAGTGGTCTGTAGTTTTCTGGAGCAGCCCTTGATCCCTTTTTAAACATTGGCATTACTTTGGCAATCCTCCAATCTTCAGATACTATAGATGATCTTAATGATAATTTACAAAGTACTAATAGCAGGGCCACAATTTCATTTTTCAGATCTTTCTGCACTCTGGGATGTATACCCCTTGGTCCAGGCAATTTGCTACTCTTTAGTTTGTTAATTTGCCCTTTTACGTCTTTCAGGTACACTGAGATTTGTTTCAGTTCTGCTGAATAATCAGTTTTGAATATCATTTCTTGTATTAGCATCTCTTTCTTACATCTTCCTCAGTGAAGACCGAAGCAAAGAATTAATTTAGTCTCTCTGCTATGGCTTTGTCATCTTTAACTGTCCCATATACCCCTTGATCATCTAATGGTCCAACTGATTCCCTTGCAGGCTTTTTACTTTGAATGTACCCGAAAAAGGTTTTATTGTGATTTTTTGCTTCCACGGAAAGCTTCTTTTCAAATTCTCTCTTTGTCTTCATTATCAATGCTTTGTATGTAATTTGCCAGTGCTTATGCTGGCAAGTAAAGCTGGCATGTTTAAAACATAACACAGCAGTGATCTATCCCTGTTTTAAGAAATGGCAAAAGAGGAGAAATCATAGCATAGAGTAACAGAAAAAAAAAAAAGATTAAATCCTATCTATGGAGAAACAACTACATAAGGCCAATGTTCTCTCAATTAAAGCAAAGGGATCTTTGCAGTGACCCAAGTTTGCTTCATGGGCTGTTGCATAAGAAATGCAACCCTTAATATTATGGTCAGTGTTTAACTGACTAACTTTGGGTGTTAGCTGATTAAACTTCTACTTTTCAAATTTTTCCCCCTAAATTTACAAGGAGACAAATTTAGCTGAAAAAAAAAAAGTCAACTCCAAGGGCATTCCCAGGACAAATTTAAAACTCAATTAGTGCTGTTTTCCAGTACTCTAAATGCATGGAAAAGAAAGGTTCTATACTTCATTTAGGCATGTGTGAAGACAGAATTGGGTCTTCTCTATAAGAACATAAGACATTGCCATGCTGGGTCAGACCAAGGGTTCATCAAGCCAAGCATCCTGTTTCTAACAGAGGCCAAAGCAGGCCACAAGAACCTAACAATTACCCAAACACCAAGCAGATCCCATGCTACTGATGCAATTAATAGCAGTGGCTATTCCCTAAGTAAACTTGATTAATAGCTGTTAATGGAGTTCTCCAAGAACATATACAAACCTTTTTTGAAACCAACTACACTAACTGCACTAACCATATCCTCTGGCAACAAATTCCAGAGCTTAATTGTGAGTTGAGTGAAAAATAATTGTCTCCGATTAGTCTTAAATGTGCTAATGCTCTCTAGTCCTTCTATTATCCAAAAGTGTAAATAACCGATTCACATCTACTCGTTCAAGACCTCTCATGATCTTAAAGACATTTATCATATCCCCCCTCAGCCATCTTTTCTCCAAGCTGAACAGCCCTAACCTCTTCAGCCTTTCCTCATAGGGGAGCTGTTCCATCCCCTTTATCATTTTTGGAATGAGTTTCCTATGATGCTACATGCAGAGGATAACCTTCTCCAATTTCAGAAAAGTATCAAAATATGGTTGATGTCCCAAGAGTGATGGAGGGCTTTGGAGGGTAGATTTCTTTCAATGTGTATCATTACTTTTGTTTCTGTTGTCATCTTAGTTTGTCAGATGTATATGTGAATATATTTTATGTATACATTTGTACATAGATTTCAGCAATTTTTATCTTGAAAGGGATTTATAAATGTGATTACATATTAAATCATATGTGATCCTGCTTTAACCAAACTAAAGCTTGTTAAGGATAGAGGAGGTGTCAATTTCCCTAATTTTTATGCATACCATCAAGCTTTCATGCTTCAACAAGCTCAGCACCATTTTTCTCAATCTACTATTCTAGGAGAAAGGCCTAGATGGCTAGATTTAGAATGTTCTTTAATATCTCCTTTCCCACTTACCTGCTTTCCAGGGATGAAAATATCTAAACATCTGGAATCTAATGCTATTTTATGCTCGCTGCACAAGGCATACTCTCTTTTTGACTCCATCCGCCCCAAACAAGTATGCTCTTGGAACTACTCTACTATGACCCCTATATGGCGAAACTCTAAATTGACGATTGATAATCACCCACTCAATTGGCCGTTATGGCAGACAAAAGGAATCTGGTTCTTGGCTTCCATTTTGGAAGATGACACAATACACACTTTCACTCAAATGCAAGCGAAATTTGAGCTACCAACATCTCAATTCTTTGCATGGCTACAATTACGAACAGTTATTGCTGCCTCTCCATACTCCTCCGCTTCCCTCACTACACCTCCCTATCTCCTACAAGTTTTCCAGGACCATGGGCTTCAGAGACACTTAGCATCAAAACTATATAAAATTCTTGTTTCTACTGAGGCTACTGTTCTTCGAAACGGGCTTTATTCTACATGGAATAGGGAGATTGACACCTCTGTTAACCCAGATACATGGCGGTATCTTTGGACCATAACAACTCGTATCACACTTTCTTCCAGCCTGACACAATCTTCCTTTTTCCTCATGCATAGAGCTCTCTGGACACCTTGGCATTTACATAGAGCTGGTTTACTTACCTCACACCACTGCTGGTCCTGTTCGGCACCCAAAGCAACTTTTGAACATATGTTTTTCTTGTGCCCATATGTACACAGTTTTTGGCTCCAAGTTTGGTCCACGATCACTTCCATCGTTTCCATCTCCCACCCCTTCACGTATGCTGTGTTTTTTTTTAGAGGCTCCAACCCTTCTTTTTCCTTGTCTCTCCCCAATCAAAAATTAATAGATTTTTTGTTCGCCATTGCTATACACACAATAATGTCTAACTGGAAACGTAGTGACTTGCTTTCACAGACTTGGTGGTGGAACTCGGTGTGTATGTATTATAAGTATGAAAAAGCCATGGCTATCAAATGTAATCGTTTATCCTCTTGGGCTCAAGTCTGGAAACCGCTTGAGGATTATATCAACTCTCTACCTGGATAACCTGATGATTACTAGTACATTCCAAGCTCTCTCTGCTCTATCCTCATGTCGCTCTTTTATGTATTTCTGACCTTCTCTTCTTCTCTCTTCCTCTCTATTATCTCTCTCTTCTTCCCTCTTCCTTTTTCCCCTTCGTCTCCTTCTTTCTCAGGATTCTTCATAAGGTTTTCTATATTATTCTGTATGCTCCTCCTTCCAATATTCTCACTCCTACAGATGATGTGGATTAATCCTCTGTTTGGAATATATGTTTACTTGGAAATCTACAAATTGGATATCTTCTGTATTGTGATACTCTGTTTACAATTGCTTTTGCTCCACTCCATTATGTTGAATCCCTGAATCCCTATATTGTATTTTTCTTTCCTTTTGTAACTTTCTTCACTTTATATTTGAAAACACAAAAGTTTAATAAACCGTTTAAACTAAAAAAAAATAAAAATCATATGTGATCCTATTCAAAGAACTTGTTTGTTTTTTTTTGAACCAAGACATATATGAGGTAAATAAAATAAGGACTCAAGAAACAAATCGGAAACCGATCCAAGATGCTGATAAGCAAAGAAACACAAGGTGATCGGTAAAAAGCAGCCTTTATTGGAATAAGCCCGACTCTGGCCGAGTTTCGCTCACACAGGAGCTGCCACAGGGGCTGTTGGGGGCAAAAATTATGTAACTCTTAAAACTCAAAAATAAAAATAATAAAAACACACAAATAAAATGCACATACATATAATACATTAATAGGTGTGAACCTACTGAGAAAGAATATGTGTATATGTTATAGAGCATACTGTATAAATAAATATTTTCGAAACAATGGACAAATGACTGTAAACCAATTTAACAAATACTGTGCACAAACAGATAAATGTAACAAATACAATTGTGCATGAATAACATGCATTAGGTTTTCTAATTATGTACAAATCTAAAATAAATTATAAATGTACATGTATGTGTTTTAGTATTTTTAATCAGTACAATGTACTAAGACTCTGTTATTAGTAAATTGTGTATGCATGCTGTATATCGCAGAAACAGATATGCCGTGAAGGTGGGTGCCAGTCGGATTGCACAGGGACACAAATTTGTAATTACCTATCATTGGTGAATGTCTTCAATTGTGAAAGATACACAAGCAGGCTAAAATTCAATAATTCAGATTAAGCAACTTGGTGTTGTGATCTATGAAAAATATGAACCTAAAGTTAGCAACCAGTTGTACCATACAAACCAGAAACAAAATGAAAAAAAGGGGGCATTTTGTTTCTGGTTTGTATGGCACAACAAGAGGTCTGCCTGTGAAACTTTAGAAACAGACATCTGATCAAAGCAGACTTATGCTACCACACAAAATTTAGAGGGAGTCTCTGTTGCCCAAGTTATGCAAGTGGTGGCCATACGCTCACACAACTTGACCAGCAGTCCCTGGTAAAAGTAGTTGGTGAGAGCCACCTAATTTCTCTCACTCTCTGGATTTTCAAAAGCTGAAAATTGAACATACATCTCTACAAGTCTGCTCAGAAACTCATATGTATTTTCATCAGCAGCCATTTTACACTTTTTTTTTTTTGGCCAATCTGTTTTTGAGGGGAAAATTTCAAGTGCAGGCTTAAGCAAATCCTCTTTTTCATTTTCAGAAGGGGAATGTGGATTTGGATGGGTTTGTTTGCACACTGACCAAAGGTATATAGACATTTACTCATATCTATGGGGAGGGCATGTTTTAACAGTTGCTCTATCAAGAAAGTGGGTTGTAAACACTAAAAAGATTATGTAGCTTGTCTACCTACCTACTCAGTTCCTTGTGGTAAGGTGGAAAGGAGTTTTTGATAGCCAAAAGTCTCTCATGGCCAGGGGATATATAGCTCCTGAGTGCTGGAGGCAGAAGTGGGATAGTTCTGATACACCCCCAGAACTGGTTGGGCATGATGTGTCAGGGAGGACTACAACCTTTCATGCTTACAATTAGGGTATGCAATACAGCAAAGGATTGGGGTAGAATGTCTCTATAGACCATCCTGCAAATGAGACAAATCTGCAAGGAGGAAATGCTGGACCTTCTACAGAGCCTCATGAACAGGAGGGGGGAACTTTGGGAGACACAGCATGGGAGGATCCAGTTGAAGCACTGCAGGAAGTAACACAAGTCTCCTGATAAGCGTTCCAAGGAACATGTGTAGGAGTATGACATGAGGGAATGGATGGGGAAGCTACATCAGATCTCAAAGAGAACACTGGGGGACCTTCTCCCTTCAGTGGTATCAGCAGATTTGTAAGAAAGGATGGATCATCCAAGATATCCTCAGGTGGAGAGTTTTGTAACATCTTCATGGTCTTTACTGGGTACAGCTGGATAAGCTGGGCACTCTGGATGTTGAGCGAATTCGAGAAGGTCAGAAGGCAGAAGTGGAGGCCCACTCCCAAATTTTGCCTAAGGTTTAATCACCTGCATTTTAAGTTCATTTAGTTCTAACTTGGTTTCAGATAGAGTCTTTTTGTCTTATCCAGTGAATCTTTCAGCTTACCCTAATAGATTTTTCTTTTCTGATATAGCATTCCAGCCACCAAGAATAAAATGATCTCCACTGACAATCAAGAGTTTTTCCATCTGCTGCTAGCGCATCTCTTAAATGTATAATTCTATCATAATCAAAACTCTCTTCTAAGGAAAATTGCAATTTAGGGATATCCCAGGTCAAAAAATGTCTATCTTTTAAGATATCTGACATCCATCTTAGAGTAATGCTCCTAAATATAGGGCCATATTTTCAAAGGGGTACACATGTAAGATACGCGCGTACCCCCCGAAAACCTGGCCCAAACTCCCCCTGCGCGCACCGAGCCTATGTTGAGTAGGCTCGACAGCGCGCGCAAGCCCTGGGACGTGCGTAAGTCCCGGGGCTTTCCTGGGGGTGGCGTGTCGGGGGCATGTCACGGTCGGCGTGTCATCGGAGGCATTACGGGGGGCATGTCGGGGGGCGTGTCACAGCTGGCATGTCATTGGGTGCGTTCCGGGGGGGTGGCCGCGGCCTCCGGACCAGCCCCTGGACCGGACCTTGACGCGCCGGCGGCCAGCCTAATGTGCGCAAGTTACGCCTGCTTTGACCAGGCGTAACTTGTACAACAAAGGTGGGGGGGGGGTAGATAAGGCCGGGGGTGGGTTAGGTAGGGGAAGGGAGGGGAAGGTGGGGGGAGGCCGTAGGGAATGGAGGCAGGCTGCAAGGCTCTGCGCGCACTGGCTGCCGATTTTGGGCAGCCTTGCACGCGCCGACCCCGGAATTTAATGGATACGCGTGGCTACACGCGTTTCTATTGAAATCCCGCGTACTCTTGTTCGCGCCTGGTGCGCGAACAAGAGTACGTGGGCAGGTATATTTGGAGGATGCTAGCCCTACCCTACCATCCTCTTCAGCCACACTTGCCTGCCTATGCCCTTCCCCTTCCTGCCTCCTCCTATCCATTCTCTCCATCTCTATTCCTGTCCCTACTCCTCCTCTTTCTATTATCACTCCTCCTCTCTTCCTCCTCTCCTCCCTCCTGCCCTCCTCCCCTCCTCCTTCCTGCTTCTCCTCCTCCTCTCCTCTTGCCTAGCCTCTCCTCTTTCCCTATGCCTTCCATGCTCTCCTCTCCACCACTTGCACTCCTCCACCACTCTGCACTTCTCCTCACTCTACTCCTCCACCACTCCACCACTCCTTTACCACTACTCCTCTACCACACAAGATTACTGGCCAATCATTCTAGAAGTTGCCATTGTCAGAAGCTGTAGATTGATAGATACCAAGTTGAAGGTGTGAGAATCTGGGAGAAGAGGGAAAGAGAAAGGAATTTATATATATTATTACATGTGATGTTATTAGGAATTATTATTTCATATAATAATTGTGCTCAGCTTTTTATGTCACAAACTGTAACACATGGTTATTTTTATTCACTTGCTTATTGTAAACTTCAATTAAACCATTAAATTAAAAAAAAAAAATTCTGGATTGCACCCATCCTGCTGCTACTGGATTGCTGTCTGCTTCTTTTGTTTTGCTTTTCATTCTTATTTTCACCCAAACCTGATGAAATTTGAATCTGAAACATATGAAACAAATCTGATGATCTGCTGATGCTATAAAATCCACTTTGGGATTTCAGGACTTTCCATCAGAAAAGGCTCCACAAAAAGTGCACCGAAAGGTGAAAACTTTTCAGATTATGTAAAATTGCTCAACAATCCTATTTTGACAAAGTTTGCACATCTGTATGCACAAGCTGACAGACAGCAGAGTAATTCATTTTCCTTATTCTACAGAATTTGTAACTAACACTAGTTCACCCTGAGCCTTTCATCTCTATTTCATTTCTTTGCTAATTAAGCAAGCTCAGTTATTTTCTTGCCTGCATTCCTAGGAGTTCATAGGACTCTGGATTTACCCAACTGAAAGACTCAATACTAGATTTTAAAAAAGAATCAGTTTAGTTTAGAAAGAGATTATGTGCAGAGACTGATGGTCCAATCAGAGACCCGTGGTCTTTGAAATATTAAGTTTCAGTTTTGTTTCAAGGTTTTCCCCGTTATCTGCATAATACCCCCACCATGAAAACCATGTTTTCTTAAAAGAATACATAGTAACTAACTGCTTTTCTAAGTTCACTAAAAATCATTAAAACTGATCAACATCTCATTAGATCTATTAGTTAACTGTGTAAATGGAACTGAAATTGCCTGCTCTGTGCATCAAACAACTTTTGTCAGTGACAAGATACATTTCAATTGCCATCTTTAAATGGCATCATGCAGGGACATGCTGAAAAATGGTTTGAAGTTAACCTTCTCCTCAATCATTTAGGAGCTATGGCTGTCTGTCCTCATTTGACCTTCAATTTTTCTTCCATGAGTACTTGTCTGTGCTTAAATGTTTTATTTCTTCTGCTTGCTGATAATATATAATCTTTTGCTAGGAATAACATGGGCAGATGTGACTAATCCTGACACCTCCTCCTCCCCTTTATAACACCCAGTGAACCATGTAAAGAAATACACAATATGTTTCTTGGAAATAATAACAGCTGCAGTTTTATTATATACAGAAGTGTATAAAATTCATAGGGCTTCTCATTTCAGGTATTTATAAAATGTAAACTTAGGTGTTTATTTTCCATCTAATTAGGGGTTCTTTGGGGGTACCAAAAAATCATTGTTTATGGGTTCGTTTGTGGCATGCATACTATTTTTGGATGCCTTTTTCGGTTAAATCAAATACATAATATACCATTTGTGCAGTTGAGGAGTTTTTAGTGTGGAAAAAGAGCAAAAACAAAGTGGAGATCCAGGATAGGAAAGGGAAGGTGAGAAAGCAGTCGGGGAAGAGGTGTTTTTCCAGTGTTTATCTAATAACTATTTAACTATTTAATGTTTTTGGCATTGGGTGGGGGTAGGATTATCGGTTAAAATCTGAAGACCTAAATATACCTGAGCAATGTCCTCTTTGCATGTTGGACTGCCTGCCATGAGGTTGCAAGGTAAGGGTAAAGATAGCATTGGGATCTCCACTAAAATTTGGCCTTGGTCTTTGGCCTGGGATAGGGAAGTTGGAGTGGAACAAATCACTTGTTGCAGCATTCCCTGTGAGGATGCTGTGGTTGCAAGCTCCTGCCTGCTTACGAGCTGGTGGCGCACAGTGTCACTGTGGCATTTCTCTTTGAAGTTCTGAAAGAGACATTGTTTTTGCTTTGTTTCCCTTTTTCAGTGTGGTTGAGCCTCCTTTCCTTGGCTACCCTGATGATGAAGTGAGATACTAATTTTCTAGTCCATAATGTTGCTAGTAAGGATAGCTCAGTATTTTATATTTGTTTTTGAGGACTGTTTGGCCATTGGTCTCACTTTTCTTGATTCCTCTATTCCTGCTAGGAAGGGAAGCGCACTGCCAGAGAAAGGCTGGGATGAGAGAAAACCCAATTCACATCCAGTGGTTGGAGTTGGGCGTCTCTGGGGTTTATTTTTTATTTTTTTGAAGATTGCATATATTTTGAGTGTGTGTCCTTTAGGTATCAAGAGAATGAGGTTTCCTGCCACCATTCCTGCCCAGGGGAGGGGAAAAAGGAGAGTCTTGTTTTCCCTGTTGTTTGAATTTTGGGATGTACAACCTGAAAGATCCAAGAAACATCAGAGAGCAGATCTGGAGGAGAAAAGGATTTTTTTCTAGAGATCCATCACAGGAGTCTCAGCTCTTAGAGAAAAAAGATTAGGACAACCGGAGAGAACATCAGTGTCCTCAGATATTTTTCAGCTTTTTGGAAGGGAGAACTGTTCTCCACTAAAAGTCTTTTTGCAATATCCTGGAGGACATTTATCTAGATAAAAGTAAATTTGGGTTTGACTCTGGGACATGTATATAATGGTTAGAAAATATGTTTGGTGACAGTTTGTTACTTTGTTGGAACACTCATCCGGAGTGTTCAGTCTGCTTATTTTGCATCTACATTTCTGAGATACATTCACAAAAAGACTATTACCCTGCACCTTGGGCCATGAAGGTCTATCTTCACCCTTTTTTGGATAGCCCATTCCAGGGCTCCAGGGAATTGGTGAGGACTTAGCCACAGGACTAAGTGAGACCCCTGCCTTCTCAGCACTCACTAGAAGAGGGGCCACCTCTTTCCTCTTTTTCTGGGCAGATACAACATGCAGCAGGCTAGGCCCCCAACCTGTAGGGAAGGAACACCCATGATCCTCTGCCTTGTCTCCATGCCATAATGGTGCTGTAGCCAGCTTCTCTTTTTTGTTCTCAGGTGACTGAGACCAACCGGGTGATTTTGAACCAATTTATGCTAAATGACTATTCTGTGATATTTCAGCCCAGACTGGGGCAAAAGGGGTACGCTTAATGGCACTATGTAAAACTTGTTAGGCCTGTCCTGCATTGAAACTTCCTTTGCCTCTCCTTTTGATCTTGTGGTACTTGATTCCAAGGTTTTCAATCTATGTTTGATTTATTGCGCTCCCCCGCCCACACACTAGCCCCAGGTTACTTTCCCACAATAAGTCTCCCCTTATTAAGTTATTAGTAGATATCAATGGTGATCCTGTTTCCATGAATGTTTTAGTTGACTTCAACCTCCACATTGATGTGTTACTGATACGGTTACATTACCATAATCATTTTATAAGTGAAATCCTGCTCAAGCCATGAGGGCTTTGGGCTGGGCTCAGATTATATGTGACTCAACCCATAGTGTAGGACACACTTTGTATTTAATATTTGTCCACAGAAATAGAATGAAGTTTGATGATAAGAGAATTAGAAGTAGCCCAGTCCTTTGGTCTGATCATAGAATGATTTTCTCTGAATTCCAGATTCAGAACATTACCTGTCCTTCCCTCTGTGAGTCAAGTGATTTCTTGTCAGTGTTCCAAGGATATTGATAAGCTAAAAGATCAGCTGACCTGTGTTTTGAATGAGCTTAACTATGATTCTATTTCCAAAAGAGTAGATGACTGGGAAAGGATTACGTTAAACATAGCCAATGAGCTCACCCTATATTATTCCTTTAGGACAGGAATAGTACAAAGAAAAGGAAAAATATGTCATGATATTTCCAAAATATTCAAGAAGAAAGGAGAAGGCTATGAGAATGTGAAATTAAAATGCATTTAAGTTAAATCCTCTGCCAATCTGAAAGAGTATTTAAAAAATTATATCTGAATATAGGCAAAATATTGATACAGCTAAAAAAAAATCTTCTTTTCCAAAAGAATTAATGAAACTGGCTTTGATGTACAAATTTTTTTCTCAGCTGTGAAAAACCTTACAATTCCTCCACTAGATCTCTATCAAGCAATTTGTTTGATGTCTTTATCTTTTGATGACAGGACTTTTGCAACTTTGAAGTTATAACATTCCTTGTAAAGCTTTTCACGGCATTTACTGTTTTATGTAAACCGATATGATGTTCCCAACGAATGTCATCTAGAAAAACCTCAAATAAATAAACAAATAAATAAATAAATAAATAACTTGGAAAATCTTTTTTTACTTTGTAAAAGGTTTCCTGAAATATCTGATACTATGATTACCCCAACTTTCTCCTCAATTTCTTGTTAGGATGCCTTTTTGCCAGCATCACAAATTGAAGTTCAACACATACTGGTGAAATTGAACCCAACCTATTGTGCCTTTATTCAAGTAGGCACCTTAAAATCAATTCAAGAAGAAATCTGTCCCTTAATTTCATAAATGGTGAACTTGCCCCTTTCCTGATTCTCTGAAGAAAGCAACTATCAGGCCAATTTTAAAAAATCCTCAGGCCAATTCTTAAAATTTGACCAGTTATAAGCCTATATCAACCTTGTTCTTTCTGGTCAAAATTATTGAGAAAGTTGTTCATAAACAACTTTGCAATTACCTGGAAGATAATTCCTTGCTAAATCCAAAACAACAGAGATTTAGAAAAAATTGTAACATGGAAACCTTGTTATTCTATCTCAGGGACAGCCAACCGTTCATGCACCAAGAGCCAATAAATCAAAGAGCCTCATGTTTTCAAAAGACAAAAAGCTTGGGAGAGGAGGGAGGTCCCCTTTCCAACAGTATCTCTCCCTCTCTCAATTTACTCACCCTGTCCTCACAGTCTCTATCTGTCCATTCCATCCTGTTCCCAGCAGTTTTTCTCAATCCTCCCACCAGTCTCTCTCTTTCTCAGTCCCTCAACCCTACCCTACCATTCTCTCTGGCTCAATTTCATTCTATTCCAGGTTGTAAAAATATTTTCATTAGTCCCATTAGGCAATAAAAACATTGATATTTACTGAGGCATTTTTCAAATCAGAAATCCAGATTCTGATGTATATTGTTTTAAAATTATCTATTTTTATATGTGTTGATATATTCTACTTTGGATTGTTTGTAATCCACTTAGCATGATAGTTATCAATATAGGCATAATATACAAATTTTAAATAAGTAAATAAATTAATAGTCTCTTTTTTATTCCTCCTACAAGTTTTTTACAATCTCTCCATCCTCACCCCCTGAATCTTTCAGACTACTCATCCTGTTTTCACCAGTTTCTTTCTCAGTTTCCCCACCGTCCACAGCAGTCTCTCTCAATTACCCCACCCATCTCTCTTCCTCAATCACATCCTGTCCCTCTAATTTCTCAGTTACACCAGGTTCTCACTCAAGCTTCCCACCCTGAACCCACCTGTGTCTGACCAGGGTCTTCTTTTTTCTCTCCTCCTATGCCCAATGTCTGTCTGTCTGCCTCTCTCTTATCCCCATCACTCTCTCTCAATCAGCCCCAGCATAACATACCTCAAACCCCACAAGAACAATGACAGAGCTCAGTGGATCCAACATTAACACTACCCTTCCCACCCCTTGTGCTACTCTGTCCCCCCTCTTCACTTTCTGTCTACCTCTAGTATTTCCCCTGCCCCTGCTCCCTATTACTCTCCTTCTGGCTCATCCCCTCCAGGGCATTTTCTGGCTCTCTTGCATACACCCTCTACCATTTCCCCTTTTCGCTTTCACATACCTACCTCCTCTCCCCCAAAATTCACCCCTTTTCAAATCACTCTCCCTGTTGCAGAACTTGTGGCAGCATGGACTTTGAGGAGGAATAAGATTCCAGACTGTCTAATTTCATTCCTGACTTCATGGAGATGAGGAGGGAAATAATATCCACCCCCCATCTTCCCCACAGCATAAACCCCTAATTAATATGTTGTTCCCCCAAACTCTTGCAATGATTATGTCACTTTTTTTCATGTCACTCAACCCAGAAATATTCACCCTTCTTGCATTGCTTCTTCTTCAAGCATTCACTTCATGCACTGCTCCCCAATGATTTAATCTATTACATCCACCCCTTCACCACTCTTCCTCCCCTTCTCTCAGTATTCACCACCTTTCCATTGCCACAAATTGTTCTGGTTTGACTGGAGCTTTGGGAGACTTCCTCCTATCCTCTGCTATCAGCTGAATCCCAAGTCATGGGAGCACATTCAGTTACTGGGTCTTGAGCTGTGTACACTCCAGCCCTTCCCCTCCAGACAACAGACCAGAGAAGAGCCCTCTATCCAAGCAGCAGGTGGGGAGGAAAGTTGGACAAGATGTGGGAGGAGTCTGCAGCATGTTGCTGACTGGCTCTTCTTTACTGTCCTGTCAGCTGCAACCTCATCCACTTCTCCTCTGTTACTGATTAGACTCTGATCACTGCTCCAACTTCTCACTTATGCCTCTGCAGCAACTAGCAGCACTGTCAGATCAGAAGAGGGAGGGGATCCATTCGCAAAGGGTTGGCCATCCCACTCTATCTGACTGCTATTATTTTGTGATCCTTTGACTATGGTCAAAGTTATATTCTAGTATTTCTAGATATTTCTGTAACCTTTGATACTGTGGATCACAGAATATTGATCACACAACTGCTCAAATTTGGTATTATAAAGACAGTACTAAGAAGGTTTAATTCATTTCTTGTGACTCAAATGTTTTCAGTTGTGATAGAAAACCAGAGTTCCAATTGGATAGACAGCAAAACAGGCATTTCTCAGGATTCAACACTCCCAGCCACATTGTTTACTGTATATTTGGCCCCCTTTTGTAAATTATTGGAAGGTTTAAGTCTAAATTTCAGGATATATGCAGGTTAAAGTCTAAATTTCAGGATAAATGCAAATGATATACAGTTTTCTTTCCCATTTAGAAATGCTTTGGCTTCTGTACTAAAGGAAACTGGAAATATACTTATAAACAATTCAGAAATGGTTGTTCCACAGCAGGCTTTCTCTAAATTTATCTAAAATGTAGACTGCAAAAGCACAGTCATCAACAAAACTTCTAAATTTATATTCAGTCAAGATATTATGATTTCTTCTGTCATATGCCAATCTTGGGATATGGTTTGACACAAGGTTGTCCATAAAAGCTCATGTATGTCACCTCTTAAATAAGGCTACTATAAATTGCAGATATTTAGAAATTTAAAACCATTCTTGGAATTCAAAGATTTTTACCTGGCCTTGCAAACTCTAATCTTCGCTGACTTAGACTATTGTAATTCTCTTCTCCTAGGGCTACCCAACAGTATGTTCAGGCTTCTGCAATTATTGCAAAACTCAGGTGTGAGAGTTTTAACAGGATTTCTTAAATATGCTCATATTACACCTATGTCAACAAAATTAAATTGGCTACCAGTTCAATTTAGAATCAAATATAAGGATCGTATGTTAATTCAAAAAAATCATTCATAATACTGATATCGCTTGGTTAGGCAATAGTCTGCACTTATATGCACCTCGATGCTTCAGCGAATTGAGGCTTATTAGCTGTCCTTTCAATTCAACAAGTGCATTTGGGTGAGGTATGGGAGTGTAACTGGACCCATTATTTGAAACACTATGCCTGAATAATTGTGTACTCTGCTGATTGAAAAGTCTTCAAGAAAGAATAAGAAATGTGACTTTTTTAAACTGGCCTTTGGAGATTCTGACCCTGGGAGCTAAGTATGACCAAAACATTGACAAGACAGTCGACTAATATTAGGTTAGAATGTAGTAAAATGCATGTAATTATGTGTTTGTACTCTATTTCTTGTTTTTTAAATTATGTATGTTTTACAGTGAACCACCATGATCTGTGGACTGTGTGTGGTCAAGAAATTATCTTAAATAAATAAATAAATAAATAAATAAATAAATACATACATACATACATACATACATACATACATACATACATATAGGTCTGACAAAATTTTTCCCCATTTCTTATAAGAGGCTACTTAGTGAAGATAAGGACTATAAATTTATCTTTTGTCATCCCTTGGTGTTGGAAACAGGATGCTGAGCTTGATGGATCCTTGGTCTGACCCAGTATGGCATGTTCTTATGGGAGCAGTACATGATAGGGGGTAAGATTCTGTGGTCATAATGGCATTATATGGAAATCTCCAAACACAGCCTCAGCCAGTCACTGCCAAGAAACAGGCCATATCAAGCCTTGTGAAATTGCTCTTCTCCCTCAATTTCATGGCTTCTGGTTCTTTCCAAATAACAGTCAGCAAAGTAGGTGGAACACAGCAAATCACCTTTTAACAGTGCTTGCACCAGGTACTACAAGCAATGAGTTGACCAGTTCACAATAACATCCACTTCCCCACATAGAAGCAAGAATGGCAGGTCTTGACACAATTCTCCATTGTCCAGGAGGTGATTGATTGCACCTATGTAGCACTCATACCACCCCATCAGAGAGAGAGAGAGAGAGAGAGAGAGAGAAGAGAAGAGAGAACATCTAGCAATAAGGGCCTTTTATTTTTTGTTTTTTTATACCAATCTTCCTACATTAGATGCAAATCAAACCGGTTTACAAAGAACAATAACTTGCCTGACAGCATTACATGGAACAATGAACATTTAAGCAACTTTAAGTAACATAGTCAAAGAGAAGAAAAACAAAATATACAATTTGAATTACATAGTAATCAAGGTAAATAAGAAATGGATTACATAGTAAAGAAGGAAAAGTCAAAAGAGTGACTGAGGGTCTCTTCATAGGGAACCTGGGTAAATGAGAGAGACTAATAACAGATCAAACCATATAAGTGAGAGAAATAAACAGAGAAGTATAGCGAGAGATGGAGAGAAAGCTTTAAGCTAACCATAGGGTTCTGGAAAAGCAAGCTTGAATAACCAAGTTAGGTATTTATACTATTGGAGGCCCACCTAGTAACTCAAGGTGAGGTTTAGGTAGTAGTGTAGGGGTTAGGGGCCACTTTGCCATTCAGAGTGAACAGAACAGTACACTCTTGTGAAGAGGAAACTCACATAAAGATGAGATTTGTATAATGTTCTCTCAACCTAGCTTAACGTCAATGAAAAAATGTAGTTATTTCCAGCGAATCCACTTTGATGTGCTTGAAAAAAAAGTGGTATTTTAGATTGATATAATATTGAAACTCAGAGACACTAGTCCATTAATGCACAAGATGGTGCTGGCCGTCCATTGCTCCTACCATGTGACAGAAGCTGACCAATGGCACCGGTAGCCCCTGTGACATAGTAAGGGCAAAGGCTATTGGCGCCATTTTGAATATCGGCAGCCGATGGCCTGAGTGCAGGAGATCGCTCCAGGACCCCCGCTGGACCACCAGGGACTTTTGGCAAGTCTTGGGGGGGTCAGGAGGGTGAGGGTTTTATTCGTTAATGATATGTTGCATTTGTGGGGATTCACCATACATTTCGTGAACCCACAAATGCAACAAATAGGGACCTAAACGTTGTGGATTGTGCATTTGTTCAAAACAAATGCACATCCCTACTGAAGGGTATGAGTTGAAATGGAAATGAAAATGATGTCCAACCAGATAATCCTAGCTCATGGGAACAAAGCTGTTATCATGGGTGGATTACAGGAAAATATCAGCCTAGAGGATTTTTTCAGAACTAGCCCACATGTTAACTGACTCCCAAGTGCACATTCCCTATAGCACGTGCTTCAACAGCTCCAAAAAGCTCACCCATTGAGAGGTACATCATGTGACCTGGAACCTGGCGGAATGAAGCCAAAAAATCTCCAAAACAGATTTTATATTTTCCATAAATAACTAATTAGTAGAGCGCACTGTAGACCAAAAGAAAATAAACTAAGCTGCAGTCCCCTTTCCATCCATGCAATCAATTGGGCTCCCCACAAGTTTGGTTACATCTCTCTAATTATCTATCTATCTATCTATCTATCTATCTATCTAATATATCTATATCTATATCTATCTATCTATCTATCTATCTATCTATCTATCTATCTATCTATCTATATATATATATATATATATATATATATATATATATATATCTTGCATTCCTGGTCTTGTATTAGTCACTTGTCAACCAATCAGCTCTTGAATGAGTTACCAAATAATGAAACAACCACATTGCTAGTCAGTGGCTGGCACACACATATATGCAGATACAGACACAAAGAGACACACACATACACAAATACTCTTGTTCTTACATAAAGTCGCATGCATATTCTCTTAATCTCAGTGTGTGTGGGTGAATCTGTGTCTTAGCAAGAGATAGTGTGACTGTGTCTGTGTCAGAAAGACTTACACCCACACACACACTCTCTGACGCAAAGTAAGAGTGTTCGTAGAGAGAGACACTGAACCAAAGCAGCACAACTCCATATGGAATCCTGCTTTTCCCCAGTGGAGCCAGTGAAGCCAAAGCTGGTGCAAGAGTATTAGGCACCATAGATGAACTTTACAACCATGCACTTCCTCTGGCTTCACCCTCCCTACACAGGGGTATAGCGTGCATAGTGTACAGTGGTGCACAGGAACCACCAACTAAAAAAAAGGGTGTGCCATGAACCATTGACTTTCTATGCCATCACTAGCCAGATGGAGGGCTAAAATGTCCAGAAATTGTCCAGATTTTAACCCTCAAGTCCAGCGCAGCATTTACTTGCATCTTTGTAACTAGTCTGAAGAAGTTATGGTTTTTCTCCACAGTCTACGGTGGCGCTGCACTACCAACAAGAAATTGCTTGCATGATCCATTTATCCTGCTGCACAGCCTATGCCCTGAGTCTCCTCCTTCAGTCACCAACACTTCTCCTCCCATCCTGCCTGCAGTAAACAAGAAAAGGCCCATCGGGGCCACTGTCACCTCTCCTCCTCTCCCGCCTGCAGAACACCAGAAAAAGCCACCACTGGCATCTCTCCTCTAGTCCTGCCCATGGTGCTCAAGAAAAAGACCATCAAGGCTGCCAGCACTTCTCTTCCCATCCTACGTGCAATACACTAGAAAAGGCTTATTGGGGCCACCAGCATCTCTCCTCCCATCCCACTCACAGTGCACAAGAAAAGGCCCATTGGCCCATTGTTGACACCTCTCCTCCTGTCCATTTCTTGTGTACCATGAAAAGGCCTATTGTTCCGTTGGTATCTCCCCTCCTGTCCACCGTGCAACATATAAAAGCCCAGTAGGGTCATCGAGACCTCCCCTCCTGATGCCCACGGTGAACAAGGAAAGGCCCAGTGGGCTATCAACACTTCCTCTCCTGTTGCCTGTGATGCAGAAGGAAAGGCCCAGTGGGGTGTCAGCACACTAAAGCTGAGACCCAAGTATGAGAGTGATTGTGAGAAAAAACTTGTATATGTTTGTGTGAGAGAGGGAGAGCACACCAATGAGTGGTAGACAGTTTGTATGTGTGTGAGAGGGAGAGTGAGACAGCTTATGTGTGTATATGAGAGAGGGAGAAAGTGCCATGCATTAGAGTGAGGGAGGGAGTGCCAGTAAGTGAGAGAGAGCTTGTGTGTGTCTGAGAGAGAGGTAAAGTGTGAGACAAATTGTGTGTGAGAGGGAGAGACTGCCAATGAGCGAGAGCTTGTGTGTTTGAGACTGAGAGAGCATGTGTGTGAGTGAGGTGAATGAGAACCAGTGAGTGTGAGAGAGCTTGTGTGTGAAAGAGTGAGGGAGATAGTGCCAGTGAGTTAGAGAGATAGCTTGTATATGTGTGAGACAATGAATGCCAGTGAGTGAGAGAAAGCTTGTGTATGGATGGGTTTGAGAGAGGCAGGGAGAGAGAACCTATCTGTGTGAGAGTGTGAGAGAGAGAGAGCCAGTGAATATTTAGTTGTATAAGTCTAACTGGCTAAGTTTAGACCTGCTCTATGGCACATCTAGCTTAGCCATTCAACTTATGCGCTTCAATCAGAATATCGGCAATTAACCACATAAGTTGTACAACTAACTCACTTCTCCCTGATCTTCCCACTTTACGCCCACTTGTGCGGCTAACATTTTAGCCATATAAGGGACTTCTATGGCTAAGTGTGGTAGCCGCTGGACATGGGCTTATATTCAGCAGCCACTACTTAGCCATATAAGTACCACTTATCCAGCTAAACAGCACTGAACAGTGAACACACTTTGAATATCAGGCCCCTGGTGACTCAGGGAGACCCACTACTTGTCATAGGGAGGAAGCAGCAAGAAATCTACTTTTAGGGAATGGCCACTGTTGAAGACAATATGCTGTGCTTGATGGACTTTTGATCTGAGGTAACATGGAACTTTTTATGTTCTCATGGCATTAGGCCTATTGTAATGCATGTTGGGTATGAGCCTGCTCTCAGAAAGCCTTGAGTAAACTGAATTACATTTACAATACCATAAATTTCCATACCAAAAGAGCACTAACTGCCAGCATGCAAAGAGTAATGACCCTACCTATGAAAATGCAACATTGTAAATATTACACCAGGCCCTAAAATAAGAACATAAGAAGATTAGAAATTGCCATGCTGGGTCAGACCAAGGGTCCATCAAGCCCAGCATCCTGTTTCCAACAGAGGCCAAACCAGGCCCAAGAACCTGGCAATTACCAAAACACCAAGAAGATCCCATGCTACCGACGCAATTAATAGCAGCGGCTATTCCCTAAGTAAACTTGATTAATAGCAGTTAATGGACTTTTCTTCCAAGAACTTATCTAAACCTTTTTTGAATCCAGCTACACTAACTGTACTAACCACATCCTCTGGCAACAAATTCCAGAGCTTAATTGTGCATTGAGTGAAAAATAATTTTCTCCGATTAGTCTTAAATGTGCTTGTTCTCTTTTCCCAATACACCTCCTATTGGGAAAAGAGAACAAGTCAGGATGCTATAGATCCCTAAATAGAACCTATATGCTAGAAGAATACTTCATCTTAGTCACATGTGCAGAACACAGAACACAGATAGAGACTATAAACAGAATTGTGCAGACCAAAAATGAATTGGAGACTGCAACAAGCCAGATCCCGCATGCAGTGCAACATTGAAGAAACAGAATCACCATCATTCCTCATAAATTATCAAATGATAAAATAAAAAATGTAAAATTCCAATCATAATAAAACATACTAATAAAAAGAATAAATAGTTCAAACAACTAACAAATAGAACATGTAATAATTAAAAAATTGCACATTTTTAAAAAATGTCCTAAACACCAAAAATAATATTTTAAAACAGCAGACATATCTAATAATGCCCAATAATTTAAAGTAATAAGGATTAAAAATCCCATGCTCCTTATACCTGGGCAGTTTTGATTCCTATCACTCTGAGATTGTCATGGATCAGCCAGGGTAGGGGTACACACAAAGTCTCTTCTCTTATTTGCACACACTCTCTATCATACATGTTCATTCTCATTTATACTACTCATATGCACCCTCACAAACAAGTTCTCCCACATACTCACCCATGCTCACTGACTCATACATGCACTCATGCTCACATACACATGCCACTGTTGCACACACAGGCTCATACACATGCTCACTGACTCACATTGCTCACATGCTCATACATGCCTACTGACACACATCTACTGACACACAGACATACTCACACATGTGCTCACATAATCAAACATTCACACACATGCTCACTGACTCACACACACTCTCTCATATGCTCACTGTCACACATGTGCTCACATAGATTCACACAGGCTCACATGCTCAATGATTCACTTCCACTCTTCTCCTTCTCTACCTCTGAATATGTTTTAAAAATAATCTTTTATTTACCTTGGTGGTCAGGAAGTATTCAGGTAGGGCCTCAAAAGAATAGGGTCTGGGTAGTCTCCCTGTTGCTGCTCCAAGTACTGATCCTTTTGTTTAGAAGCAGGGAGGCTTGGATGCCTGCAGGGGGCGAAGGTGTTATTTATTTGTAGAAGGCTGAGCATGAAGATGGTCACGATTGGGAACAGTGCAGCACTGGGAGGTTTTGCACTCTTCTCGCTGGCAGAGGAGAAGTAGGTGTGAGGGAGGCAACAGGAGTACTTCGTGTATTGCCATGAAGGGGGTGGGAGAAGAAAGGAGAGTAGCAGGAGAAGGTCCATAAACATACCTCGGAACTTTTGAGCTGTGGTCACGCTGAGATTGCTGTTGATTAGCAAATGGTGGGGTGGATGGAATAATATGTAATAGCTTTCTCTATTCAATTCCCCCACCACAGTTTTCTCTCTTCTACCCACCCCCACAGTTTCTCTCTTTCTTCTAACTACCACCATCACCTCCAAAGATGATTCCAGCATACTTCCCCTTCCTCTCTCCCTGAGCCCAGCACTCTCTTTTCTTCCATCCCCTATAAGTCACAGCTCTATGACTTATGCATCCTCACGGTACCCTTGACTGAGTGAGTCTCAAGTCTTGGAATCACAGCTGCAGACTGAGTTTTGTGTGTGCTGTAGCCCCTCTCCAGTTTCTCCCAACATGATGCTTGCAGTATCTGCTCCAGACTCACCCCACTTTTCCTGTTCTCTGTAAGCTTACTGAGGAAGGGGCGTGGCTGAGATGTATACAGAGAGGCCCTGAGATTTCTAGTATTTTCTCTGAGACCCTGCAACTAATGCAAATTCCCTCAGGGTTAAATCCTGAGAGTTCCCAGGTATGCCCTTAGAACCGCCTTACTGAGGCTACTGCTGGCATTGCTGTGTGAGGCCTAAAAAGTAAGGAATGCCTTGGGGGAGACTCTCTCCAAATTGAAGGTAGGGGAGGGAAGGAGACCAGACGGAGCAGGCCCATTAAGTCACCTTACCGCTGCCGCTGTTGCATGAACCAAAACATAAGGAGAGCCTCAAATAAATTGAAAATACAAAAGCTGCTCGGGAGTTTGGTGTGGATCATAGTGGCTCCGCAGGCATGGGGCCTCTGCGATCATAACCGATCATGATTGGTTGGACAGAAGGCCTGACAGGCCAATCTATCCCAGCTGTTATCCATATCTTTCCTAGTCGCCTGCTAGGTGAATCAGAATAACTTGCAGACCAGGTGTGGTTCTCCCTTCTAAAGTTAATATACATTTTTCTCACATCATTCCTTGTATTCCCATTCATTGCATGTGTACCCCTTTTGATTCTAAGTTTAAATGACGTTACCATCTCCTGCCCACAGCCTTCTACTGGTAAACTGTGTCCTACGCATATTAAGCCTTCTGCTATCAGACAGAATCTCTGTCACCACCAACCCATTACACTGACTTGGCTAAACTCTGAGGAGTATTAGCTCACTCTGCCATCCTATCTCCACAATCTGTGATGTCAGTAGGTAGGTAATGCTTTTGCTGTCTCTTCACTTTTTACAATTAAGGAGCCTCTGTGTTTATCCCCTGCCATTACTGTTTTAGCCTGCACCACCTGCTCCGGTAGTGCTGACTGAACAGGACACCACTCTTGCCTATATTCATGAAGCCAAGAAGTGCTTGAGTAGATATTAACATGGGTGGAGGACTTGGGGACTCCCAGAGATGCAAAGCGGGAACTCGGCTGAAAGGAAGCTGAGGTACCCTCTCAATATCCCTTAATTGAACCCCTTTTACCCCATTCCTAGCATTCTTGTACCCCTCCATTCTCTCACACTGTTTCACACATAACCCTTCTCCTGCACGGTTCTTTTGCAAATCCCTCTCTTGACCTCTCTCACTCCCTCTCTTACTCCTTTCTTAGGCCTAATCCCCTCACACCTGCTACAGCATAAACCATGGAAGAATAAGGTACCAGACAGCCTAATATCCATTGCTGACTACAGGGACATAAGGAGGGAGACAATATTCACATCTTCCCAACATTCACATTCTTACAAATTCTTCACATCTTCCCAACATTCATCCCCCTCTTCAGCTCTCACAGCAGGCACCCCCTTTTAAATCATTCCCCCAGATGCATTCACTCCCTCTTATATTGTCCTCTCCTCAAACATTGGTCCACTTTTGTACTGTTCCTCCCCCAAACATCCATGCCCTCATTTCCCCAACATGTGCCATTTTTCACACTGCCCTTCCCCAAATATATATCATTTGCATTTAATCCCTTTGCCATGTCGGAAATCATTCCGGCCTGGCTAGAGCTCCAAGTGACGTCCTCCTCCCCTCTGCTGTCAGTTGCAAGCACAATCATCTTTTGGGTCTGGGACCGGGACAGTGTCCTCTCCATGCCCTCTCTTCTGAGCAGCATAGCAGAGAGCCCTCTATTCCAGACAGCAGGTGGGGTGGAGGTTGAGTAAGGATGGATGGGGCTGGGACAGGGTGCTAACTGGTTCTTTTCTGCTGTTTTGTCAGCTCCCGCCTCTTCCCCTTCCCTCCTGACATCCATTTGTGCTGGTTGCATACAGGAGAGGAGGGTAAGAGCCATTGATTAATAGCCATTAATGGCTATTAATCAAGTTTACTAAGGGAATAGCCACTGCTATTAATTGCATCAGTAGCATGGGATCTTCTTAGTGTTTGGGTATTTGCCAGGTTCTTGTGGCCTGGTTTTGGCCTCTGTTGGAAACAGGATGCTGGGCTTGATGGACCCTTGGTCTGACCCAGCAAGGCAATTTCTTATGTTCTTATGTTCTTATGAAGAACACAGAAAAGACTTTTTTTTTCTGTTCCAGCCCCTCCTTTGTGATCTACACAGCATAAAGTTACAATTTGATGGCAGGAGGGAAGGGGCTAGAGCAGAATGGCTCTTCTCTGCTCCATTAAGCTGTGCATGCTCCCTGTTCCAGCCTCTCTTTTCCTGTTCTCCACAGGGCTATCCAGCTGACATGGAGACAGGAGGACAAGAGCCACATTTTTGCACACGAGTCACAGATGGCTTCCGAGCCGAAGGTTAGCTACCCCTACCATAAACGTTCTCTTTAGAAATGAGGATATCCGCTGACTGCTGCTGCTGCTGCTACTTATCCATTTTATTTGCTTCTACAGAATGTATCTCAGTTTCACATAATGTTCACAAGCAATACAGTCTGATGGCAGTCTGTAACAGCAGAACATGCATTGTGTTATTTTGATCCTGTGAATGATGAATGTATTTGAGAAGTTTTAAAAAAAGCCCTACCCTGCTGATGTTGATGCATGTTCTATCTCTGAGGAAACATTCAGTATCCTTGTATCAAACTATCATGCCATTCTGTTCCATTATTTTTTCTTTGTATATATTTCTTTAAAAGGTTTCAAATGAATTTTCAGAAAATCTTTTTGCTGGGTTTTTTTTTTTTTTTTTTTTTTGGTAGATGTTTCTGGTATATAATAAGCTGAAAAACATGTCAAAACAAAGCAATATGCTGCTGCTGTTATACAATATATTCACAATCTTTGTAAAGGCATCTCGGCCAGTGAATTAATGGGCTCTGAGGTATCAGACTACAAAAGGATAAGAATGTCCTCAGCTGGTGTTCCTGGTTCCAATTAGAAAGTATCAAAAGGCAGTTACCGTTGGATAGTGCACTGTAAAAAGGAAAACTATTTGAGATTCCAGGTTAGAGTTTCAGTGGATATTCTGGTGCTGGAGGGAACTGGAAGCTTTGTAGACTGGATTAACACCAGGTAAGAATGTGCATTTGTTTGAAACAAAAGTGTGAAATGTGAAAAATGAGCGCATTTTCATTTCATTTCAAACTAACAAAAAATAAATAAATAAATAAAAATGGGGTTTTTTGGGAATAGTGCTTACTATTAGTAAAAAGTACATCCTATTTGTAAATAGGGTGCACTTTTAGCAAAACAGTGTGGATTATTTGCAAATAGGGCATATTATTTTCTAAAAGAGTACTTCCCAGTCAAGAAAAAAAGGCACCTGCAGGGAAGCTTGCATTCTGGATATAAATGAATAACTGAATAGATGGTGTTGACAAGAGCATTTTAGCTTCCTGGACTATGGGGTGATGTTTCAAGGATTGCTGAGCAGAGATGCGAGTCCAGCTGTCGCAGAAGAGTTGCAGCAGCTTTCAACACAGAATGGCAAACCTGCTGAGAAGGACTGTAAACTAGAATTGTCAGGGATGGGTGAACAAAACCGTAAGGTAAGTAAAACATTAGGATGGTAACTTTAAAATGATCCCGCGGGCACCCATACATACCCATATGGATGCGTGAGTGCACATATGCTGGAATTTTAAATTATGTGCGCAGTTGCATTCATATGATTTAAAATACACCTGCCGCACGTATGTGTACTCTTAATTTTAAATGGTTACTCGAGCAACATATTTTGTGTATCTTCCTTAGGGCTTTGTCAGCTTTAACTATGCAGGAAAAGCATATTTAAAACAAGTGAAGGACATTCCCAGTTTTATCAATTAGTCTACCGGTTTGCCCAGTCTGTCTCATCCAGACCCCTCTGGTTCTTCAGCCTGCACTCCACCCAGTTAACCCAGACACCTCACCCAGTCCTTTTAGGCCTAAACAGAGATTTATACAGATTTACACCTCATCAAGAGAAAAAATAAACATGTGAGGCTAACAGCCCATCATGCACTGTGGCCACCAGATTTAAAATACAAAATTTTGGTCCTGCCTCATTATGCCCATGACATGCCTCAACTCTGTCCTCTTTTTTGTTTTAGTAGTGCATGTGTATATATATATATATATATATATATATATGTGCATAATTTACATAATTTTAATTACGTGTTGCTCACACATGGCCCATATACTCATGTATATGGGGCTTTAAACACAAGCAACACTTTACAATTCACCCCCAAGAGCCCAATATTCTAAGATATCTGGCCATTGAAGGCCAAGATTCATCAAATTGCTATAAAATGAGTAGAAATAGCACCCATGATAAAATATGGGTGTAGTTAGGCTAAGTTCATGTCTACCTCATCGCATAGGCAATTTTCGCAAAGTTTGATACGTTATTGCGTCACGTGCTGTTTCAGGACATCACACATCCCTTTTCATGGTGCGCATTGATTTATGCGTGGTGAGTTATTTTTCTGGTTTATATATATATATATACCCATTTCCTGCAGCTGCCTCTTTAAGGCATTTGGAGAAAGGAGGGGAGAGTAGTTGAATGGCCTAGTGATTTAGTGGGAATTGCTTTTTTCTGACTATCTGAGTGAGTTGTCTTCTGTTATGAACCTTTCCCTTGGTCTTTTCTCTTTGTTATAGTGAAGGTTTTTGTTAGTTTGTCCTGGTTGTCTGGCTGTCTTTATGGTTGGAGAAGGCGTGATGGTAAGACAGAGGCATGGTAGTGAGGCAAAAGGGGACTATGAGTGAGAGTAAGGAAAGGGAGGACACCTCTTGGAAGTGACACCCTGTTCTGGCAGCCAGGCAGCAGGGTGCATTCATCTGAGGGCTCTGAAGTTCAGCATGGAGGACATTGAAATGATTATTGCAGGGGTCCTCAAACATTACACAATGCTATTTGGTAACCATATAGCCAAGACAGAGCTGGTGCAAGGTTATTAGGCATTCTAGGTGAAACTTACAGCCTGCTGCCTCCCCCCAGTCACACCCTCCCTACACACAAATAAAGTTATGCATGTATAATAATTTAACATAAACAATAAAATCAAGATAAATTATCAATAGAGTAAAACCATACTAATAAAAAGAATAAATATATCATAACAGGCTGACAAATAGAGCAACATCCAGTAATTTAAAAGTTATACAAATTTTCCAGATACCAAAAAACTATTTTAAAAAAATGGACACATCAGAGAGTACCCAATAATTAAAATTAATAAAGATAAAAAAAATTCCACTGCTGACCATACCTGGGATCTTTTGAATTCCAGTTGACCTGAGATTGTTGTGGATTAGCAGGGGGAGAGGAGAGGGGCTGTTGCTCATAAACTTTATTCTCTCTCTCTCTCATATGTATACATATGCTTGCTCTCTCATATATACACACATATGCCCTCTCACACCTGCACACCTACCCACACACACAGACATGATTTCTCTCTCGTACATGCACACACATGCCTTCATTCATGCACACACATGCTTTCTCTCATACATGCACACACCACACACACCAACATTACCTTTCTCTCATACATACACATACAGGCATGCCCTCTGATACATACCACACACGCCTTCTCTCTCACACACACACACACACATACACGCACACACACACACACATGAACCTGCTCTCTCACTCACTTCCCCTCCCCCGACATCACAAGGCCAACAGCAACAGCTTCATCCTTCAGCCCCCGCAGCTGACGGTGCTCTTCCTCTATCTTCAGGCCTGCGGAGGCTGACGCTTCTCTGCCTCTTGCGCAGCTTCGTACAGCTGAGCAGCAACTGGGGACAACGTTATGGCTTCCTGAGTGGGTGGGGCCACTCTGGTTGGCTGCTGATGATCTTCCAGCTCTTCATTGAAGCACGGCCCAGGCCAGTACCGCATCTTCTTGCGGCGAGGATGCAGTCTTCTTTTTCTCGCCTACATTGACTTTGGCATGGCCTCTCCCTCTTCCCGCTTGTGCAAGACTACGCCATGGTGCATTCTTTTCTAGACATGTGGGCGGGAAGAGGGAGAGGCCATGTCGATGCTGCCCTCAACCGGTGGGCCTTAGGCAGTTGCCTAGTGCTTCCACCGGCCCTGTCAAAAAGGCAGCTGTGGATGCCTCATCCATTGAGAACTTTAGTGATTCCACATGACTTCTGATCCTGTCAGGTCTAGATTATTGCAACTCTGTATATGGAGTTACCGACAAATGACAGAGTATTCCAAATTATCCAGAATTCTGCTGCTCTGATACCAGCATCAAAGATCATGTTACCCCATTTTACATTCACTTAACAGATCTCTGGTGCAATGCTTCTCCATGGGTCTGTACCATATTCTAAATGTATCAACTGATGCAAGCACTGCAATCTGCTCAACGTGGTCTATTAGAAGTGACATCACCTCATTTAGCCCACTTGACAGAATCTCATGATAGAGCTTTTTTGCTTGCTGGTCCATAATTTTGGAATACCCTACCCGAGCAGCTGCTTATGACAAACTGAATGTAAGCATTTAAGAAGTCTCTGATAACATTGCTGTTCAGGATTTCATTTGAATGACTTGGCATTGGGCTGGATATCCTATTATGTAGCAGTAAGTATAAACTCCTTTAATTTTTCTCTTATTTTCTATCACTGTTTAATGCATGACATTTTGTAATCTACCTGTATAAGGGATTCCTGATCTGGTCCTGTCCAAACCCAGAGTGGGCTGACTTAATCCCACAGGGCCACAGATAAATCCATCCCTCCCCTCAACAACATGTATTTGCAGCAGGGCAAAAGATAACCAGTTTGAAGTGAGGAAAAGCAGATATGTATGAAGAGGCCAAGCTCAGCGAGAGAGCATTCTGTGTTGCACTCTGTGCTCTGATACTTGGAGGGGAAGGTGTCTCCACCTTGGTCATCAGACTCAGATGCTTCACAGAATAATATAAACATGGCAGACTGTATCGAGAGAGAGGAGAGAGAGAGAGAAGCTTGCAAGTCTGAATTGATTGAGCTACACTTCTGACAATAGTATAGAAAGTATTGTACTGCATTATTATTATCACTGTTATTATTATTGCTGCATTTGTATATTATTTCTTCTAACTTAGCAAATATAATAAACTAATTATCTTGGAATCTACAGATGTACTGACTAGGGATGTGAGTGTGGTGTTTGCATCTTGGGGTAACGGATTTACCCAGGGGAATCTACCAGCAGGACTTGGGCCTTGTGTTATTACCACTCTCACACAGTTAACCTATAACAACCTGGCATCCTTATTCTGGTGGATGAATCCTTGTTTTCATCTCAAGTTATCATTAATTTTGGCCATTAATTTCTCATGGCTTTTTAAATGATTGGCTGTCTCTTCACAATTGTCATCAGTTGGTAAGACAGTCACTCCTTGTGTATTGTCAATGACTTTTGATGTGATTTTATAAATGTACATTGTCCCTTGCCTTGAAGGAAAGTGTGAGCTATAAATGTTTTTAAATAAATAAAAATAAATATGCAGATAGGCTAAAACCTACTTAGTACCTGGCCGACTACTCAGGGAGTGTGGGGTGGGAGCAGCTTAGGCCCATGGAGGGCTGTGGCGACTTCCAGATTTAACCACTGAGGAATATGTGGATGGGCTGCAAACTCTCCAGTCCTTATTCCTGTTGGACATGGATCTTTCCAAGTTTGGTTCCCACTCCTTTCTCATAGGCACATCAACTAACGTGCCTATGAATTTGCCGACGACGTGCAAATTCTGATACCCATCAAAGAATCTAACACCAAAACACTGAAACACTGGGATAACTGCCTCCGAGAAATAAACAGTCTCCTTGCCAACCTAAATCTAATACTAAACTCAGCCAAAACAGAACTCCTCCTCATCACTCCCGAATACAGCAACTCCCTGCAAATTGCCCCATCCAATACCATTGTCTCACAAGCAAGAGACCTAGGAGTAATAATAGACAATCACCTGAATCTAAAAACATTTATCAACAATACCACCAAGAATTGCTTCTACAAGCTACAAGTAATAAAAAAGAATGAAATCTCTCCTACACTTTCATGACTTCAGAACAGTCCTACAAGCCATCATATTCTCCAAGATAGATTATTGCAACTCTATCTTGCTAGGTCTCCCAGCCTCATCCATAAAACCACTTCAGATGCTCCAGAATGCAGCAGCTAGATTCCTAACAAACTCCAGAAGAAGAGATCACATCACTCCTATTTTAAAAAATCTACACTGGCTACCTATACACTTCAGAATTCTTCACAAGTCCATTACCATCATCCATAAAACCATCCATTCCCAAGCCCCTCTCAATCTCCAAATCCCCCTCAGACTACACACATCATCCAGACCCATCAGAGAAGCCTACAGAGGGTCCCTGCTCATCCCCCCTACCAAATCCAAACACCATCTACAACTCAGAAATCGGGCCTTTTCTACTGTGGGCCCCTCTCTCTGGAACACATTACCACCTGACCTCAGACTAGAGCCATGCTTATTAACATTCAGAAAAAGGCTTAAGACTTGGCTATTTAAACAAGCCTTTCCAGAGTCTAATATCCATTAACATAAGCATAATGTAAATACTGTTCATTGTACATATTTTACTTCTGTATAATTTCTTTAATTATTGTCTCCTTGCTCCACCAGTTCTAGCAACCCTGTTATATTGTAACTTTATTGTTTCTTATGCACTGGTTATTTGTACAAAGTTACTGCACCCCCTGTTATCTGTAAACCGGCATGATATGATTGTATCATGAATGCCGGTATAAAAAAGCTCTAAATAAATAAAAATAAAATAATGCCATAATGTGGTGACCTAAGTGACAATGTGATTAGGTGAATTGGGATTTGGAGGCTGTTGTGCTTTTCCTTCTACTTTAGATGAGGCCCTTAACCAGGGGCATATACACATGAATGTCATGGAGTGTCTGGGCTCAGCAATAAGGGCCACCTCATATAGAAGTTGCGTGCTTGGAGAGGCAAGGCCAGTGAAGTACAGGGGCTGCAAAAGAACCAGGGGAGAAGCATGGGGCAGGAACATTTGAACTGGATACAAATAGGATATGGAGAACTGAAATGTAAGGCAGGACATTTTATCAAGCAGGAATATGATTACCAGGCAAGAATACAGGAATACAGTTACAGAAAATCAGGCATCACACGGGTAGCACTTCCACGGGGTGGACACTATGAGGGTTGCAAAGGTGTGTCAGGCTAGGGATCTTTATATACAGCAATCAATTTGGACACACCTAATGCTGGTCCAATAGGGCGTCTGAAGGGGTGTGTGACTCCCCAGAAAAACAGAATAAAAAATACCAGAACTTTCTATAGAATCATCAGCCTCTGCAGCTCTGTAGTAGGGCTGTGAGTTCAAACCCTAATGACCCTGACACTTCAGCAAACTGCAAGGAACTCATCTTGTCCAAGGGAAAAAACTGGACACAAGAGTTGCAGCCAACCAGAAGAGGTAAAACATGTAGACTATGGTTTCCTGATTAGAGCCAGGGGTTCACAGCAGCCTCTGGCTCTGGGTAGCAGAGTCCATGAGGTGAATTTCCCAAGGACTTTTGGATTTGAAGCAGTAGTGGAAAACTGGGGGCAACTCATAAATAGCTGGCTTTGTATAGCAGGAACAGAGAGGGACTGCTCAAGGTTGCTAGACTCCTGGGAGTGGTTCAGTGTATACACAACTGGTCACAGTAGTCCTCATCCTGAAAATAGCATTGTATGTTATCATACCTATAAGGGAGCCCGGACCGACGTGCCGCAAATGCGCAGTAGAGAGCGCAGTAGAGAGCAGCTCTACTGCGCATTTGTAAGAAGTTGTGGAGCAGAAGTTGTGGAGCAGAGAAAAAGGGAGTGGAGGAGGGCTGAGGGAGAGGGGGTGGGGAGTGACTGAGGGAAGGGGAAAGAGGTGGGAGTGACTGAGGGAAGGGGAGGGAGGTGAGAGTGAGGGGAAGGAGGCAGTGGGAGACAGAGGGTGAGTAAGACTGAGTGGAGGGAAGGGGAGGAGTGAACGAGGGGAAGGGGGAGTGAGGGAGAAAAAGTGTAGAAGGGTGCTGTGTTCGAAAATGGACTGAAAAAAAATGTAATGTAGCCCGTTGTTACGGGCTTAAAGGCTAGTATTATAATAATATAGGTGTGACCCTATTTTATTGCACATCATTGCAATGCTGTTTTTGATGTTGTATTATTGTTAAGGCAGGGGAAGGGGGCACGCCAACTATCAGAGTTATGTACATTGGTCAATGATAATACAGGGGAAGGGACAATTTTCCTCATTCTAGGTTATTATAAGCTGATCTTCTATTTGTTCAAACTCCTATTACATTTTGAAGGAGCATGTGAACAAGTGAGCTGATAACCCTAGCCTCAGTCAAGTCATCTTTTTATAAAGCTGATTTAATAATGAACTGGAATAGCAGAAATTAAAGTTCCCAACTGAAGCTCTCCAGAATGCTTGCTTCTCCCAAAAGCTCTCTTCTGCCTTGAGCCAATTTCACTCAGTGTATTACATACTGGCAACAATGAAGGAATGAAGGTTAAAATTGCTTTCCTTTCCCACTACATGCAGAGATGCTGATACAAATAAGGCTGTGGTTGTTGAATGCATCACTCCAGAAATGTGAATATCTACTGGGATTAACTCTGAATCTGTTGCTGCTTCTGTTAATGTAGCTGCTACACTAAAATCCTTCTCCCCATATATTACTGGCACTGATAGCAGTCATGAGACAGCTAAACAAGCATTGCGTTTTGATCATGGCTTTTTTGCTCCTCTTGTGAGAAGTTGCTTGACGTCCCTTCTTGAAGGTGTGTCCCAAGAAAAAATATATGCATTGGATATATTTGCATTGGCTGACCCTTTGCATTTGAATGTCCTACTTGCTTTTATAAAGTCAGTGACAAATCTACTTCATTTTAGGAAATTATTTAAAAATCATCTTTACTCAATTGCCTTTGCTGACTATCAGGGTCATTCATTAAAATGTGTTAGAGTGTTATCACAGGTGTTAGGTCCTAACACCAGCAATAACACCATAACACATGTGTTATTTTTTGCATCTCATGATGCGAATGCAAATTTCCAAAATTTAGTCAAAGGGGAGGAGTTTGGGTGGGGTTTATGAAAATGAGGTTGTTTAATGTTGTGTGCAATAGTGTAAGCATGTTATCACACCAGCAATAACTACCCTTTTTTTCCTGGTGTTAAGCTGTGTGATATGCCTGAAACAGGGGAAAGGAAAGGAGTAGAGTAGAGAAAGAGTCTCTCGGATGCCACATCTATTAGTCAATAGGGATGTGCATTTGTTTTCAACAAATAGTGAACTATTTGTTGGTCTGTGAAATGAATAGCAATCCCCCATGAATGAAAACATATCATTGCTTCTGGTTCTTTCTGAATAACAGTCAGCAAAGTAGGTAGAACACTGCAAACCACCTTTTAACAGTGCTTGCACCAGGTACTACAAGCAATGCATTGACTAGTTCACAATGACATCCACTTCCCCACAGAGAAGCAAGAATGGCAGATCTTGACACAATTCTCCAATGTCCAGGAGGTGATTGCTCACACCTATGTAGCCCTCACACCACCCATATACATGAGAGAGAAAGACTAGCTATGATATGCTCATACTAGGTAGGCATTTATACCCTATATGAGGCCTACCTAGTTACTCGAGGTGAGGTATAGGTATTAGTGTAGGGGTTAGGGGCTGCATTGACATGCAGAGTGTGATGTACGATAAGAACAGTGCACTCTTGTGAAGATTTGATGACCTTCAGAGTGAGGAAACTCATACCAAGATGAGATTTGTGCAATGTTCTCTCAACCTAGCTTGATGTCACCCAGGTAGAGAGTCCACTATGCAGAGTGGAGGAGTAGTCTAGTGGTTAGATCAGTGGGATATAAGCCAGGAGACCAGGGTTTGAGTCCTGCTGTTGCTATTTGTGACCTTGGGCAAATCACTTTACTCTCCATTGCCTCAGGTACCAACTTAGATTATAAGCTCTCTAGGGATAGAGAAATGCCTACAGTAGCTGAATATAATCTGCTGTGGAATATAAATTTAAAAAATATATATATATATCATAAAGGAACTGATGGAGGAGGTAAAATTGTTGTTTCTGGTAGGGTAGGCACATTTTATAACTTTTTGGTGAGTACACTAGGAAATTATTGGTGTTTATTGTAATTACAGATATTATACAACCATTTTTAATTATAGAAACAAGCTGTTAAGTCCATTAAAACAGGCGAGGTGTGCTGGCCAGAGCTGTCTATTCTGCGCAGTCACAGCTGCTCATGGGCCTGTTAAAACGGGCGAGATGTTCACGGCACATCAGTCAGAGCTCTGGATGTTTGTGGCACGTCAGTCAGAGCTGTCTTCCGTGCAGTCAGAGCTGCTGCCTTCTGTGCATTCGCGGCGCAGGTGTGGCTCGTCGGTAAGAGCTGTCTCATCCTCGCAAGTGCGGCACATCGGTGAGAGCTGCTCTCTACTGCGCATTCGAGGCATGTCGGTCACCACTCAATTATATAGCTCATGGTTAGGTAAGGGGTGCTTTTGGGAGGTTTGGAACGCATTATGAGTATTTCCATTATTTCCTATGGAAAAAATAGCCTTGACTTACAACCAGCCATCTGGAATCAATTGAGTTTGTAAGTCAAGGGTCCACTGGATTTCTACCTTAAGCAAGCATAGCACAGAGTGGACTTTCTTCCTGGGTTCTATCTGAGAAGGTTGTTTGCTAGACTACCTCAGCTCTGCCAACCTGTCTTGCCCCTATCAAAAACACAGGGACCAGACTACCTCCGCTCTTCCATCCTGTCTTGCACCTATTGACTTTCTGCCACTCTGCCTTGCTGCCGTACACCAGACGATTCTACTCCTTGTGGTGTTCTTGCCACTATCATGGTTCCTCAGTGTGTTGATGCTAGTCTTTCTGATGCTTTGTCACTTTATCGGCACCTTGTGGCTTTTCTGACACCCTTTCTGCTTGCTATGTTCCCTCTTCATTGCTTGCCACTTTGCCTGTCGTGCTGCCTTCGAGGGTTCATGCAACTGTTATTGGTGCTGTCTTTTGAAGCTGTGGTGTGTTTTTGACACTCTTGCTGCTTTGCACCTCTGTTAAAGCACTCTTGCCACTCCTGGTACTCCTTTGCCCCTTTACAGTGCCTTAGGCTATTCATGCCACTTTGGTGCTACTTTGCCACAGTCTAAGTACATTGGATCTCTTTTCTCGTTCTGATGATTGCTCCCCAGAAGTTTCATCAGAATTGATAAGAAAACCCCAGTTCTGCAGCCAAAAATAGGCTGCAAATACTTCCCCCTTTGACTTTAATGGTAAAACGAAAAATGAATGAAACTAATAAATGAATTGGTTTTCCCCCCTATGAAACTAATGAAATTAATTTGGGTCCCAGCAAAATGAAAAACAAAACAAAATGAAATTTTTCCTTCTGCACATCCCTAGTCATTTATTTATACCACTGTAGGAGGGCCATACAGTAACTCAAGGTTAGGTTTTAGTCGTGGTCTAGGGTTTCGGGGCCAGTTTTACATGCACAGCAGATGTATGAACAGCACAGTACACATCAGTGAAGATCTGATGTGATTTGGAATGAGGAAAGATACAAAAAGATGAGATTTCTACAATGTTCTCTCGCCCTAGCTTGATAGCACCCAGGTGGAGAGTGTGTTAAGACAGACCAAGAGTACTTTGTAGAAATCTCAGCTTTTTGTGTCTTTCCTCAATTCAAATCACATCATATCTTCAATGGTGTGTATTGTGCTGTTCGTACTTCTGACTGTGCATGTAAAACTCGTCCCCAAACCCTAAACCACCAGCAAAACCTCACCTCGAGTTACTAGAAGACCCTCCTACAGTGGTATAAATAGTTGACTAATATGCTACTCTTATAAAGAAGTTCTCTCTCTCTTTCTCCCAGAGCAGTCCAAAACATAGAAATGCCTCTCTAGACACTTCTCAGCTAGCAAAGTGGAAATATCACAGGTACAATAAACCTAAAGTATATTGCCATAAATATCTATACAAAGTGCTAAAAATAGCACACATTGCAGTAACTCAAAAATTAGCCTACACTCCTTTTTATCACAGGTGCTATTCATGTGAAAATTATTACAAAATGATGAATCTAACTGTATATTAGGCAGTCTTTAGCCTAGCAGTAGTTGTTGTACTTGGGTTTGAATATTTTACTATCAGGTCTATCCAGTACCGAGCGGTAGGAAGAGCTGCGTTAGTGCCCGGCGCACCCGCGGTTGCCGCACGCACAGTGCAGCTCACCTACCGCTCGATCCTGAACTATAATTTAATGTAAATGTAAACCGCGTCTAAGAAGGGTCCGTGAAGCGTTAGGCCCGCGCAACCCATTTTACTGGATAGAGCGCCTATACAGTATCCTGGGTGCGCGGGCCTAACGCTTCACACCACGCTGGTATCTGTCATTTCAAATGTCATTTGAAATGACAGATACCAGGAAGTCGGGACTGCCAGTCCCCCCTCCCCTCCTCCCGAAGCAGGGCACGAAAAGCAGCCTTGCTCCGGGAGGAGGGAAGAAGGGGCTGGCAGTACGAAGCGGTGAAGCGACTTACTTTTTGCACCCCCTTCCGTACATCGGACGACCTCTCCTGCCTCCAGCTGCTCACGTAGATGGACGCCTGCAAAAAGTAAGTCGCTTCGCCGCTTCACACTGTCAGTGTCTCTTCTTCCCTCCTCCCGGAGTAAGGCTGCTTTTTGCGCCCTGCTTCGGGAGGAGGGAAGAAGAGACACTGACAGTGTGAAGCGGCGAAGCAACTTACTTTTTGCAGCTCCCTCCGGACATCGGACCTCTCCTGCCTCCCGCTGTGCGACTTACTTTTTTTTGCAGCCGTCCGGCCATCAGCAAGAATGGATCGTGGCTCCCCTGCCTCCCGGCGAAGATGGACGCCTGCACGGGGGAAAGCGGCCCCTGTGCATGCAATTGGCCGCTCAAGAGGTGACGTCACGACGTTTGGCGTCACGGCATGTGACGTCACATCTTGAGCGGCCAATTGCATGCACAGGGGCCGCTTTCCCCCGTGCAGGCGTCCATCTTTGCCGGGAGGCAGGGGAGCCACGATCCTTTCCTGCTGATGGCCGACGGCTGCAAAAAAAAGTAAGTCACGCAGCGGGAGGCAGGAGAGGTCCGATGTCCGGAGGAAGCTGCAAAAAGTAAGTTGCTTCGCCACTTCACACTGTCAGTTTCTCTTCTTCCCTCCTCCCAAAGCAGGGCGCGAAAAGCAGCCTTACTCCGGGAGGAGGGAAGAAGAGACACTGACAGTGTGAAGCGGCGAAGCGACTTACTTTTTGCTTTTACGGTTTTTTTTTTTTTTGCTTCGGGAGGAGGGGAGAGGACTGGGGCTGCCCCGAAGACCGGCACCCATGATCGCGGCCGGGGCAGGTGAGCGGGGGCTGGGGAAAAGCTTGCCGCCTACCCTTACCCCTGCCTCTACCACAGGGGTAAGGGTAGGCGGTAAGTTAGCAGGTTAAAACGCGCGACAAAACGGCAGGGAAAGATAGCGATAGTCGGGGCGCGGGTTACGGGATGCTAGGGAATAGCTAATTCACTCGTTTGCATGCAATATACATGCCGCGTGCGGAAGGGGTTGCCCGGGGATTTTAGGACGCGGTAGGAGTAGGTTAAAGGGGATTCGGGATCGCAGGAAGGGCTAACGCGGGTTAGGAGCGGGTTAGGAGCGGGTTAGGAGCGGGGTAAACGCGGCCGCACTTTACTGAATAGACCCGTATGTTATGGGTAGGATTGGTTCAGGAATTTCTAGCTGTTATCCATCTTTCCAATGCACACACGATATGCTGATCTTTAGCAGTTGTGTTGTTTGTTACAATGTGTTACAATGTGTTACAATGTGTTACAATGTGTTGTTTGTTACCCCCCTTCCCCCCAGGAACTCTGGCATTGAGTATGTTTACCCAAGAGACATGAATAGAGTTGATTATTAACTATTCTGTATCGGCATGAAGGGTAGCACCTTTAGCTATTATTGTTTTACGTTTTTATATTTTGGTTTATTTTTTATTTTGTGTTTATTGGCTTTACTTATTTTATTGAATATGTTTCATTGATTGATTGTGGCTGTAAGATTGTTACCTGCTGAGAATTGTGGATTAGCAGGCTATAAGATCTTTAAATAAATATGTACATAAATAAATCAATAAATACAATGAGAGGGATAATAGTTCTGTCATTGGAATGCATTCTGACTCTGCCTTAGTTAAAGACTCAAGATGTCTATCAAAAAGAACATTTTTTCCACAAAATTTTTGAACAGCTAACAGTATTGTTATTGACCATGCCTGCTACTCAGAAATGTAAAACAGGTTGTATGCATCAAAGTAAACTATACAAACTTCTCTGTAAACTCTGGTGCAGTTAAGAACAATGAAGGCATGGCAAAGCCAATAACGATGACTTTCTAGTTGTTGAAGGCAATGCCATGGATGATGATACTGATAATGAAGATCATGTCATAGATGCTGATCAGGAAATTATTGATCTTCTCTCTAATCCTTGTCTACAGGTCTACTAATGGCTTGCTTGCATTGCTGATGTTGACTGCTGCCTTCTATCACCTGACACAACTTTTCTAACAGATTTTGACATCTTAGGACAAATGTATTAATCATGCCCCCTCAAATCATAAAACAGAATTAATACCTTATCACACATAGCTTATTATGTGGAGAAAGTAAATGGTGTTTAACCACAGTGCCTTAGAAACACCAGTGTCACTTTCTTCTTCAAGTATAATAGTATCTTCTCATTAAATTTGGATTCTTTGGAGGGTCAGGTTCCAACTTTTTATTTTTTATCTGCATATTGTATGAATTTATAAATTAGTTCAAAGATCTTGCTTTAGAATTCTTTGCTTGTTAAAATGAATTTACTCCAGCTAAATTAGTGTCATAGATTTTCCCAAATCTATGGTTAGTGCTTAATAAAAATCCTCAAAACAAATCACAGCTAAACTTGAGCGGAAGTTTGTGGATGATAATCTGCACCTCATAAGTTTTGGATGTGCACATCTCTAGATGTATTCACTACTTTGAAGATCTGAAAAAACAAGCAGGATATCTTTCTTGTTTGATGAATATGTCACATTACTGAAGTCAATGATATATGGGAAAAGAATGGAATTTACGATTAGAATTCATAACTAGATCTTCACATACTAGCGTGCATTGTACCATCTGCTATTGTCTGGCAAGCTTACTGAGATCAAATAATAAGACTACTTTCACACACCATTACATGAAAATCAACCAATATGTACTATAAATGGGCTAGCTTATAAAATGATCCCTTTAACAGTTAAGGTATTTTACAACATCTTTGCACACAAGTCTATTATTTGACAAATAGTATCACTCTATTGTATTTATGGGGCTTAGATGGGGGGGGGGGGGCAGGAAATTAACCTTTAATTTGTTACACTATGCAAGATTCTTAAATTATTTATGTGTGAAGTCTGAGATCAATAAATGATAGTCTCCTGCAATCAAGGGAGAGACCTTGCATATTTTTATACATAGAAGGGGTGTGCACTTAATTTCTTTTTTAAATTTTGTTTTGTTTTCATTTTTTTTCCATTTTGTTTGTGGTTTTTGAAGTTTAATTTATTTGAAATAAAAGAAAACAAAAAACTAAAGACAAAATTAAAGACAGGAACCTTGGTCCCCCTTCCCCTAACCCTGCAAAAAAACACTAGCTCTGGCTTGGTCAAAATTAAAAACCCCAAACCCTCTAGGCCTTACTCTATCCCACCTTCAGCTCCCTCCGGATCCCTCTTAGCCCATCTGTAGGTTCCAGACATTCAAATGAGGCCGGAGAAATCCCCAGTGACCACTGACTCACTGGGTTAGTATTTGAAAATGACTCTGCCAGCACCAACATCATTATTAGATACTATCAAGTGGGGGAGTGGCGTCTATGGGTCTAGGCATCCAGTTTGGGTGATCCTACCCAACTGAATGTCTAAAACCATGGATGGGCTAAGATGGGTCTGGAGGAGGGGAGGTGAGATAAAAGAAGGCCTGGAGTGAGGCTTCAATATTTAAATTTGGACGGCTATTGCACTGGTGTTTTTTGGGAGTGGAGGGGAGACTTAGAGGGTCATTTTCTAACGGGATCGCACGCGAAAAGTCCCTTTTCACGTGCAATACCTAGATCGGGGCGGAGTCGGGGCATCGTCGGCACCAGAAGATGAGTCAGGGCGGCACCGGGGCGGATGCAGCTGAGATATTGCTGGCGGTAAAAAGGTAAGAAACCTTAACGCTGCCAATAACCTACCCAATAGCACCATCTTTCACGGTGGCGCTATTGGTTTGCGAAAGCTGGCAGGGATAACACTGCGGTGGTGTGATCGCTGCTGGCTTTCGCAGGCCTGCCCCCGGCTTCACCCCCCACCCCCCGCCTCCTGGTACCACGTGATTCTCAAAGGCCTGTGATTTTAGAAAATCCAGGCCTTAGTGCTGGTGATTGCTTCTGTAGTCAAAATGAAACAAAACAATAACAAACACAATTATATATTTTTTTAATTTTCTTTCCAGTAGTGGGGCCGTCTGAGATATTGTGCTTTAATCTGCGAGTTAAAATTGGAGTTAATCTGCTATTCACTAAGATAATGATTTGCAGATCATGTGATCATCAAAAAAGTGGCAACATTTTGAAACACTAAATGTTTCTCATATAAGCTATCTGGAAATTAATGAGTAAGTGGTAACAGCACATGTGCACCATGTTAGTTACTATTTTTTGCACTATTTGTGCATATGCAGTGTTATTTTTCTCCTAGCTTCTTCCTAGCTGCCCAAAAACATATAAAAGAAGTTTTATCAAATGTTCTGACCATCTATACTGCATGGACAGAGGACAGAACAACTGGATCCGAGCATGAAGACAGAGAATTAGGTGACAGAGAAGGAGATTTGTGAAGAGTATTGGGTTCAGTGCTTTGTGATCTTGTTTCCTCTGCTGTTTCACTTCCTATTGTTTGATCTTTGTGAGGATCAGTAGCTATCTGTTGGGTTTTATGAAATATTGTCAGTCAATGTTAGGGTTTGCAAAAAAAGGACCAACCAATGCTTGAGAGCGGAGACAATGAAGCATGGCAGCATGCATGTGACTTTCTGCATGCATGGCCTTGATAGACATATGATTTCTTAGTTTATACTTAAAAGATTAGTACCAAGCTGAGAGAGAGGGGCAGGATGAACATGAGGGGATAGATGATCATGATTATGAGGAACAGCAGTGGAGTGCAGGTACTATAATAACAGAAAGGGATGAGATGCTGGAGGGAGGGCAAAGTCTAATGATAAAACCTAGAAGGCAATGGGGAGATAAAAGCAGGATAGGGAGGAAAGGGAGGAGATGGAAGAGGGTGGGAAGAAGGGCATGGAAAGAGATGTCCGAGAAACAAGGAGAGCCAATAACATTGTTCAATACAGATCCACGTTTGTTTTTAATGAATGCCTAAAATGCAACAAATGATTCCATTTATGGTTTGCTCTGAATGGAACAAAACAAAACTGGCCTTTTTTCCAAAATACCCCAAAATTTTGGGACATTTCCATATTCATTGAAAAAAGGGCTTCCTGTGGCCTATCCTGCTAAAATTAAACCCAGACCCTAGGCCTGCCCCGGGCCCCTCCAGCCCACAGTTCTGCCATTACAATGAAGTGAAGCTGGGGCTAGGTACTACATGGCTGGCCATCCTTAGGCCAACAGAGGCGTCACTGAACCCCTCCTGTCCTCTATTAAGATCCGCTGGGACCGGGGAGCTCTCATCCCAGCTCCCACTTACCCCTTCTCGTACTTTACACGTACTTTAAAAATGGCACCATCCACCTGGAACAAAGTGGCATCACTTTATTGCCTGCCCCCTCCAAAGTGGCTAATGCCATTTTGGGTCTAGGTGAACTGCTGACAATGTCAGTGATTTGGTGATTAAAGTATGTGCACAAGTAAGTATTTTCAAAAGCGGAATACAATACATACATATGAGGGACTAATGTTTCGATAAATATTTGACCACTTGGAATTAATGTTTCTCTGCTATTTAATTGACTGTTTGAAACTTATTTTTGGACCTTTTCAACCTTGTTGCAACACACCTGTTGGATTGATAAGATACCTGCCTCCATGCATAAACTGATGGTAATTATTAGGGATGTGAATAGTGTGCCCGATCGTTTTAACGAACGGGTTCGGCTTGGGGGGGGGGGGGAATCTGATCGTTATGAGATGTGAATTGGAATCGGTTTTGATTCCAATTCACATCACTAATCTTTTTTAGTGAGGCCCGCGCCGATAAAAAAAAAACCACCCCGACCCTTTAAAATTACCCCCGCAGCCTCCCCCACTCTCCCGACCCCCCCCCCAAACTTTTTACACATACCTGGTCATCCAGGGGGGCCACGGGAAGCGATCTCCCGTTCCCACGCTATCAGCTGCGCTAAAAAAAATGGTGCTGATGGCCCTTTGCCCTTACCATGTGACAGGGCAAAGGTAGCGCCGGCGCCATTTTGAATATTGGCAATATGGCCCGTGTGCAGGAGATCACTCCCGGACCCCCTCTGGACCCCCAGGGACTTTTGGCCAGCTTGGGGGGGGGCCTCCTGACCCCCACAAGACTTACCAAAAGTCCAGCGGGGGTCCCTCTCTTTCCCTACTTGTCCCACCCCCCAATCCCAAAAAATCTGTACCTTTGTTTTTGAAGTCCATGCTTCCCGGACCACCCCATGACCACCCAGCCATGCCCCCGGCCTGCCCCTCCCCCGTGCCATCTGCCCTGTCCCTGTTCCACCCCCTGCCCTTCCATTCAGAAAAGCCCTGGGACATATGCACGTCCTGAGGCTTTACGCGCGCCCCTGGGCCTTTTGAAAATAGGCCCGGCATGCGTAACCCCCCTACGCGCGTAAATCCTCCTGGATTTTCGAGCGTAGGGCTTTGAAAATGTGCCCCTTGGTGTTTCAGCATAAAGGAATTACTCTTCGGATTAAAACGCTATCTGAAGCATAGACTGGATGGTATAAATACACTTGGCGGGTGACATAATGCAGAGGGGATGCCCCCAAGTTTCCCAGCATGACGTGAATAAGAGAGGAAGAGAGGGCCCGGCGCGCGGGATGGCGGACGGGATTGCCCACGCCGTCTGGGGGACGCCGAGGAAGGTGGCATTTGCAGGCTGAGGCCACCATGGCTTTGAGAATCACTGGTGCAGAGAAAAGAGAGGTGAGCAGCAAAGGTTGCAGCTGTCTGCGACTTATAGGCGCAACAGTACCCCCCTTCTTAGGGCCCCCCCCAGGGGGTTTTGGTTTCCTTGGATGAGTTAGATGAAATTGTCTGATTAGATCCTTATAAAGGATGTTATTAGCAGGTTCCCAGCTGTTTTTTTTCCAGTCCATATCCTTCCCAGGATAATAGGTATTCCCAATGCTTTCCACATTTGTGTACATCCAAAATCTCATCTACTTGGTATGTAATGTCCTCTTCAGCTGAAAGAGGCTGTGGGTCCGGAGTCTTTTTGGAAAACTTGGAGAGGATGAGTGGATTCAAAAGAGATATGTGGAAGGCGTTGTGTATCTTCATTGAAGTGGGTAATCGTAAGTTGTAAGTTACAGGTCCCAAGCGGCAGAGAATGGAGACAGGACCAATGTAGCGTGTTGATCCAGTAGCGACAGATGGGTGCGAATTCAGGGCAAACTCGGCCCAGGGAAGCAACTCTGCCCAGTCACTTTGTCTGGAGTTGACGTAGGAGTGGAGGAACTGTTTAAGTATACAGTTCATTCTTCCTGTTTGACCATTTCATTGTGGATGGTATGCTGACATCAGGTCTAAAGAAATATCAAACTTTTTGCAAAGAGCTCTCCAGAACTTTGCCATGAACTGTATGCCTCTATCTGAAAGGATATGCTTCGGCATGCCGTGCAGGCAAAAGATATGCCGTATAAACAGCTTTGCCAGTTCTGGGGCAGATGGTAGTCCGGGTAATGCCACGAAGTGCACCATTTTTGAGAAGTGGTAAATGACAAGTCCAACAGGATAAACATCCTGCATGAGACTAAATGCACAATTGAATCTTTATGAGTAGAAATTAGAGATGTGAATCGTGTCCTCAATCGTCTTAACGATCGATTTCGGCTGGGAGGGGGAGGGAATCATATTGTTGCCATTTTGGTGTTTAAAGTATCGTGAAAATCGTGAAAATCGTGAGCCGGCATACTAAAACCCCCTAAAACCAACCCCCGACCCTTTAAATTAAATCCCCCACCCTCCCGAACCCCCCCCCAAATGCCTTAAATTACCTGGGGGTCCAGCGGCGGTCCGGAACGGCAGCGGTCCGGAACGGCCTCCTGCAATTGAATCGTGTTGTCTTCAGCTGGCGCCATTTTTCAAAATGGCGGCGCAAAATGGCGGCGGCCATAGACCAACACGATTCGACTGCAGGAGGTCGTTCCGGACCCACGCTGGACTTTTGGCAAGTCTTGTGGGGGTCAGGAGGCCCCCCCAAGCTGGCCAAAAGTCCCTGGGGGTCCAGCGGGGGTCCGGACAGCCGCTGAATGACCTCCTGCAGTCGATCTCCTGCCGGCGCCATTTTCTGTACGGAAAACGATTCGCGGCAGGAGATCGTTTTCCGGACCCCCGCTGGACCCCCAGGGACTTTTGGCCAGCTTCGGGGGGCCTCCTGACCCCCACAAGACTTGCCAAAAGTCCAGCGGGGGTCTGGAACGACCTCCTGCAGTCGAATCGTGTTGGTCTATGGCCGCTGCCATTTTGCGCTGCCATTTTGAAAAATGGCGCCGGCTGAAGACAACACGATTCAATTGCAGGAGGCCGTTCCGGACCGCTGCCGTTCCGGACTGCCGCTGGACCCCCAGGTAATTTAAGGCATTTGGGGGGGGGTTTGGGAGGGTGGGGGGTTTTATTTAAAGGTCGGGGGTGGGTTTTAGGGGGTTTTAGTGTGCCGGTTTTCCTGCCCTCCCCCTTCCCCCGATTTACGATTTTTTGATGATAAATCGGGGGAATTGGTATTGTATCGTGGCCCTAACGATTTTTGACGATTTAAAATATATCGGACGATATTTTAAATTGTCAAAAAACGATTCACATCCCTGGTAGAAATCCCTTGTGTTTCGGGGAAGACTATAGTGATAGGAGTATACTACCATCCACCTGGTCAAGATGGTGAGACTGACTGAAATGCTAAGAGAAATTTGGGAAGCTAACCAAATTGGTAGTGCAGTAATAATGGGAGGCTTCAATTACCCCAATTTTAACTGGGTAAATGTCTCATCGGGACACGCAAGAGAGATAAAGTTCCTGGATGGAATAAATGATAGCTTTATCGAGCAATTGGTTCAGGAACCGAGGAGAGAGGGAGCAATTTTAGATCTAATTCTCAGTGGAGAATAGAGATGTGCTTCATTTTTTTCTACCGGGTCATTTTTTGACTCGGATACTTCGTGGTAAAGTTCGGTTTTTCTCATTTAGTTTTTTTGAAAACCGAAAAAAACCTAAACAAGGAAAACCGAAACCGGCCCAAAAAACGACACGGGGAAACGACGCTAAAAAAAACTCACACCAAGCATTTAAATTCATTTTAATACATTACATACAACCCCACCCCCCCACATACCATCCCGATCCCTCCCCAAGACTTACTAACATCCCTGGTGGTCCAGCGGGGTCCCGCGAGCCATTTATCCCTCCATGCCCGGCATGACAGCCTCGTTCAAAATGGTGCCGATAGTCTCTGAACTACTATCACAGGGGCTACCGGTGCCATTGGTCAGCCCCTATCACATGGCCATCGGCGCCATCTTGTGCTCCTACCATGTGACAGGGGCTGACCAATGGCGCCAGTAGCCCCTGTGACATAGTATGGGCAAAGGCTATTGGCGCCATTTTGATTACTGGCAGCCGACAACGAAATCACTCCTGGACTACCACTGGACCCCCAGGGACTTTTAGCAAGTCTTGGGGGGGGTGTCAGAAATCACTCCCGGACCCCTGCTGGACCCCCAGGGACTTTTGGCATCTCTTGGGGAGGTCAGGAGGCCCCCCCAAGCTGGCCAAAAGTCCCTGGGGGTCCAGCGGGGGTCCCGGAGCGATCTCCTGCCCTTGGGCCATCGGCTGCCAGTTATCAAAATGGCGCCGATAGCCTTTGCCCATACTATGTCACAGGTGCTACCGGTGCCATTGGTCAGCAGCCCCTGTCACATGGTAGGAGCAACCGACCAATGGCGCCGATAGCCCCTGTGACATAGTATGGGCAAAGGCTATCGGGGCCATTTTTATCACTGGCAGCCGACATCCCGAGGGCAGGAGATCGCTCCGGGACCCCCGCTGGATCCCCAGGGACTTTTGGCCAGCTTGGGGGGGCCTCCTGACCTCCCCAAGACATGCCAAAAGTCCCTGGGGGTCCAGAAGGTGTCTGGGAGCGATTTTGTTGTTGGCTGCCAGTAATCAAAATGGCGCCGATAGCCTTTGCCCATACTATGTCACAGGGGCTACCGGCGCCATTAGTCAGCCCCTGTCACATGGTAGGAGCACAAGATGGCGCCAATGGCCATGTGACAGGGGCTGACCAATGGCACCGGTAGCCCCTGTGACATAGTAGTTCAGAGGCTATCGGCACCATTTTGAACGAGGCTGGCATGCCGGGCACAGAGGGACAAATGGCTACCGGGACCCCGCTGGACCACCAGGGATGTTAGTAAGTCTTGGGGAGGGATCGGGATGGGGGGGGGGGGTTGTATTATAGTTAATCCTAATGCTTGGGGTGGTTTTTAATTTTAAAAAAAATGTGCCCCTCTCCCCGTACAAACCTGAAAAACGGATTTTCCCCGAAGCTCGGGGAAAATCCTTTTTGGGGTTCGGGGCCCCCAACCCCCGATGAATTAAGTAATTTCATTGTAATTGCCGAATTTGTGATAAACGATTGCACATTTCTAGTGGAGAACAGGATTTGGTGAGAGAGGTAACGGTGGTGGGGCCGCTTGGCAATAGTGATCATAATATGATCAAATTTGATTTAATGACTGGAAGGGAGACAGTAAGCAAATCCATGGCTCTCGTGCTAAACTTTCAAAAGGGAAACGTTGATAAAATGAGAAAAATAGTTAGAAAAAAACTGAAAGGAGCAGCTACAAAAGTAAAAAGAGTGCAAGATGCATGGTCTTTGTTAAAAAATACCATCCTAGAAGCACAATCCAGATGTATTCCACACATTAAGAAAGGTGGAAAAAAGGTAAAATGATTACCGGCATGGTTAAAAGGGGAGGTGAAAGAAGCTATTTTAGCCAAAAGACCTTCATTCAAAAATTGGAAGAAGGATCCAACAGAAGAAAATAGGATAATGCATAAACGTTGCCAAGTTGAATGTAAGACATTGATAAGACAAGCTAAGAGAGAATTTGAAAAGAAGTTGGCTGTAGAGGCAAAAACTCACAGTAAAAACATTTAAAAATATATCCGAAGCAGAAAGCCTGTGAGGGAGTCAGTTGGAACGTTAGATGATCGAGGGGTTAAAGGGGCACTTAGAGAAGATAAGGCCATCACAGAAAGATTAAATTATTTCTTTGCTTTGGTGTTTACTGACGAGGATGTTGGGGAGGTACCCGTACTGGAGAAAGTTTTCATGGGTAATGATTCAGATGGACTGAACCAAATCACGGTGAACCTAGAAGATGTTGTAGACCTGATTGACAAACTGAAGAGTAGTAAATCACCTGGACAGGATGGTATACACCCCAGAGTTCTGAAGGAACTAAAAAATGAAATTTCAGACCTATTAGTAAAAATTTGTAACCTATCATTAAAATCATCCATTATCATGGATAAAGGTGAACCGATAGATGTAGTATACTTGGATTTTCATAAGGCGTTTGACAACGTTCCTCATGAGAGACTTCTAGGAAAAGTAAAAAGGCATAGGATAGGTGGTGATGTCCTTTCATGGATTACAAACTGGCTAAAAGCAGGAAACAGAGAGTAGGATTAAATGGACAATTTTCTCAGTGGAAGGGAGTGGACAGTGGAGTGCCTCAGGGATCTGTATTGGGACCCTTATTTTTCAATATATTTATAAATGATCTGGAAAGAAATACGATGAGTGAGGTAATCAAATTTGCAGATGATACAAAATTGTTCAGAGTAGTTAAATCACAAGCAGATTGTGATAAATTGCAGGAAGACCTTGTGAGATGGAAAATTGGGCATCAAAATGGCAGATTAAATTTAATGTTGATAAGTGCAAGGTGATGCATATAGGGAAAAATAATCCATGCCATAGTTACACAATGTTAGGTTCCATGTTAGGTGCTTCTACCCAAGAAAGAGATCTAGGCGTCATAATGGATAACACATTGAAATCATTGGTTCAGTGTGCTGCGGCAGTCAAAAAAGCAAACAGAATGTTGAGAATTATTAGAAAGGGAATAGTGAATAAAACGGAAAATGTCATAATGCCTCTGTATTGCTCCATAGTGAAACCGCACCTTGAATATTGTGTACAATTCTGGTCGCCGCATCTCAAAAAATATATAATTGTGATGGAGAAGGTACAGAGAAGGGCTTCCAAAATGATAAGGGGAATGGAACAGCTCCCCTACAAGGAAAGACTAAAGAGGTTAGGACTTTTCAGCTTGGAGAAGAGATGGCTGAGGGGAGATATTATACAGGTGTTTAAAATCAGGAGAGATCTAGAACGGGTAGATGTGAATCTGTTATTTACGCTTTCGGATAATAGAAAGACTAGGGGGCACTCCATGAAGTTAGCATGTGGCACATTTAAAACTAATCGGTGAAAGTTCTTTTTCACTCAATGCACAATTAAACTCTGGAATTTGTTGCCAGAGGATGTGGTTAGTGCAGCTAGTGTAGCTGTGTTTAAAAAAGGATTGGATAAGTTCTTGGAGGAGAAGTCCATTACCTGCTATTAATTAAGTTGACTTAGAAATTAGCCACTGATATTACTAGCAACGGTAACATGGAATACACTTAGTTTTGGGGTACTTGCCAGGTTCTTATGGCTTGGATTGGCCACTGTTGGAAACAGGATGCTGGGCTTGATGGACCCTTGGCCTGACCCAGTATGGCATGTTCTTATGCTCTTATTTTTTTTGTGCATCCAAGGTTCCTCTGGAGCTGGTAAAGGCTGGAGTAGGCCCCAAGGGTGGCAGGCCGGAGGCTTTTGTCTTGCCCGGGTGGCGCAAGATTCTAAATATGCTCGTACATCCTCCTTCACTGAAGGCCACCAGTAGTATCCTTCTAAGGTGAATAGTGTGCGGGCTAGCCAGGGTGACCGGCTAATAGGGAATCATGGGCCCATTTAAGAAGTTTCTTTCTTAAGGTCTGAGATAATACCATCTTCCCAGCTGGAACGGAATGGTTAGCAGCCAGAATCACTTTATCAGGGTTGATTATATGGCGAGGTGCATCTGGAACATCTTCAGGAGTTAAGGAGCATGAGAGAGCATCTACACATGTATTCTTGTCAGCAGGGCAGTACTTGAGTAGAAAGTGAAACCAATTAAAAAACAAAGACCATCAGGCTTGTCTATGGTTGAGTCACTGCGCGTGACGCAGCTATTCCAAATTTTTGTGGTCTGTATATACAGTTATCTGATGTTGTGCCCCTTCAAGCCATGGGTACCACTCTTTGAATGCTAGCTTGATAGCCAACAGCTCTTTATCTCCTATGCCATAATTTCCCTCGGCAGGAGAAAAACACCAGGAAAAAAAAGAGCAAGGGTGTAGTGTATTGGTATCACTGTTCTGGCTAAGAACGGCTCCTACACCGACATCGGAGGCATCAACCTTTACTATAAATGGACGTCGAGGGTCCGGGTGGCAAATGCAAGGTTTTTTGAGGAAAGCCTCTTTGAGGGTTTGAAAAGCCGCAACAGCTTCTGGAAAATGGTGCAGTCAAGGTGGCGTAGTGGTGAATGAATGTGTGATAATAATTGGTGAAGCTGAGAAAATAACGGAGTGCTTTGAGTTCAGTGGGTTGAGGCCAGTCCTGTATACTTTTGGTCTTTTGTGGATTCATCTGGAAACCTCTGCTGGACACCACGTAGCACAAAAAGGGAACAGACACCTGGTGGAAGGCACACTTTTCAAGCTTAGCATAAAGACGGTTATCCCATAGTCTTTGTAGGATTCTAGCAACATCTAACTGATGACTTTGTAGATCTTGAGAAAAAATTAGTATGTCATCTAAATACACAACCACACATTAGTAAAGCATATCTCACAGAATGTTATTCATCATATTTAGAATATGGCCGGAGCATTACACAGGCCTTTTGGCCTGTGTAACAAAATGGCCATCATGAGTATTAAAGGCCATCTTTCACTCATCTTGACAAATGCGGACCAGGTTGTTTGCCCCTTTTAGGACTAGATTCATGATAATCTTGGCTCCCTGGAGTCTGTCAAATAACTCTGAAATCAGAGGTAAAGGGTATCAGTCCTTTATAGTAATTTCAATAAGTCCTCTGTAGCCCTGTGGGGACTCACTACAATAGGAGAGGCCTCAGCTGAGACAGACACAGATGAAAGAGACTTCATTATACTGGAAACGTGGGTAGAACCCACAGCATGGAGAGAAAACACAGTCCAGAGTAGTAAGGTTACTCAATGATGATATCCCTGGTAGTGGCCCGCAGAGCGGGGTACGCCAGGAAACTCCTCTTGTGATGACACACCTCTTGGGGTAGATCCAGTAGTGGCCTGCAGCGCGGGATATGCCGAGGATCAGCAAGTAGTAGTTCAGAGGTGCAGGAGGTCAGCAGAGCAGTGTAGATGATGGTACTCACTTCGTAGACTAGATAGGTAGCTGGGATGAGCACAGTAGTGGCCCGAGGCACAGGGTACACCGGCAGTTGTGTCAGCAAGATGGTAGAAGCATGAGTAGTACTCACAAGGCTGAACAGGCAGGGTCCCAACAAGGATAAATGGATTCTCCAGGCAGGAAGGCCCCCAAGGAGCGGGTACCTAAAGCGTTCTAAGTCCAGGAGTTCAGAGTAGTGAAGCAAAGCTTCTCCAAGGGAGTGGAATAAGCAGGAAGGAAGTCCTTGCTAACTCATAGGAAGCATAGGCTGGATGGTATAAATACATTTGGCAGGTGACGTCATGCGGAGGGGATACCCCTGAGGTTCCCACCATGACGTGAATAAGAGAGGACCTGGCGCACGCGCGTGTGCCCTAGGTAATCCCCGATTCAAGATGGCGGACGGGATCACCCACACCGAGGAAGGCAGCGTTTGCAGGCTAAGGCCGCCATAGCTCCGAGAATTGCTGGTGCAGGGAAAAGAGAGTTGAGCAGCAAAGGTTGCAGCCGTCTGCGACTGACGGGTACAACAGTATGATTATGCTGAGCGGTTAATTGCTTTTCACATTAAAGTCAATGGGGGGAAGTATTTGCAGCCTATTTTTGGCTGCAGAATTGGGGTTTTCTTATCAATTCTGATGAAACTTCTGGGGAGCAATCATCAGAACGAGAAAATAGCTCCAAGGTACTTAGACTGTGGCAAAGTGGCACCAAAATGGCATGAATAGCCTAAGGCACTGTAAAGGGGCAAAGGGGTACCAGGAGTGGCAAGAGTGCTTTAACAGAGGTGCAAAGCAGCAGTGAGAGTGTCAAAAACACACCACAGCTTTAAAAAAGAGCACCGATATCAGTTGCATGAACCCTCAAAGGCAGCATGACAGGCAAAGTGGCAAGACAAGTGGCATCAACATCCTACAGCATAATGAAGGGGGAACATAGCAAGCAGAAAGAGTGTCAGAAAAAAACACAAGGCACAGATAAAGGGGCAAAGCAGCAGAAAGACTAGCACCAACACACTGAGGAACCATGATAGTGGCAAGAATACCACAAGGAGTTGAGTGAATCATCTGGTGTATGGCAGCAAGGCAGAGTGGCAGAAAGTTGATAGTGGCAAGACAGGCTGGCAGAGCTGAGATAGTCAGGTCCCTGTGGTTTTGATAGGGGCAAGAGAGGCTGGTCCCAGGGAGAGTTCCCTTTCCTTTGTGCAGGAAAGGGCTCCCTAGAAAGGGTTTGCCCATAGAGTGGGGTGTTTCCGTTGGTGTCTAGTGAGCTCTTGCTGGTCTTTTAAAATCTGGTGGATGAAGCAGATATACAAACGAGAATTTTGAAGGCCGAGGCAGAGAAGGTTTCCATGTGAACAGCGGTTCAACATGGGTCAGCCAGTGTTAAGAGATAGGCTGGCTACACCCGGGGAGAGTTCCCTTTCCTTTGCACAGGAAAGGGATCACTGAAATGGGTTGGCCCCTAGAGTAGAGCATGAGCCTTCAAGCGTGGCGGGTCAAAGTGGAGGAGGTTTCCATGTGAACAGCAGTTCTGGTTCAACATTAGTCAACGGATACTAAGAGATAGGCTGGCTACACCTGGGGAGAGGTCCCTTTCCTTTGCGCAGGAAAGAGCTCCCTGAAATGGGTTGGCCCCTAGAGTGGATCACGAGCCTTGAAGCGTGGTGAGTCGACATGGAGGAGGTTTCATGTGAACAGTGGCTCAACATGGGACAACGGGTGCAAAGAGATAGGCTGGCTACATCCGGGAAGAGTTCCCTTTCCTTTGCGCATGAAAGGGCTCCCTGAAATGGGTTGGCCCCTAGAGTGGAGCACAAGCCTTCAAGCGTGGTGAGTTGACATGGAGGAGGTTTCCATGTGAACAGCTGTTCTGATTCAAAATGGGTTAATGGGTACTAAGAGATAGGCTGGCTACACCCGGAGAGAGTTCCCTTTCCTTTGCGCAGGAAAGGGCTCCCTGAAATTGGTTTGGCCCTAGAGTGTGGTGGTTCCGTTGGCATCTATTGAATACCCAGAAGCTATTAACTGTACTTATGTACTTCAGCTGATGAGAAAGGAACTTGAAGACTCTCAGAAATAAGAAAACTGCTATTGAAGTCCAAATCTACAATATCAACCTATGTTGACTTTGTAGTTTACACAGTGCCTCTGTAAACTATGGGAACACAGAGGATGAACTAGGGTACAACTACCACCAGTTTTCTATAGCACTAGAAACATTAATGTTGGCACCTAAAAAAGATTTAGGGAAAATAGCCCATATTATAAAGGTCATGAAAACTATTGAGCATATGAAATGTGCAAGCTCCAAGCATCTGAAGTCAGCTTTTTATGTTCTTACATTCCAAATGTTGCAAAACAGGAAAAAGAATATTCTGGAAAGAAGTGATGCACAAATGTATGAAACTGAAATTAGAAATACTAGAACTAAACTCAGACAGGCACAGCGTTTGAGGTCAGGCCCTGGTATTAACATAAGGGCTGGACAGACAGGCACAGCATTTGAGGTCAGGCCCTTATAGGGACATACGGCCTGGACAGTGGACAGACTGGCACAGCATTTCAGGTCAGGTACATTTGCTGATATTATCTGGAGCATAGGAGACAGTTGGAGCTGCTACAAAGCTTTCAATTGCTTTTATTCATCTTGCCATTCTCAGGGAAAATTTGGAAACCCAAGCAAAGGCATGTTTATTTTCAAAAACACTAGCATTTCCATCAACTCTGGTGCCAGCCTTGAGCGGTGAGGGCTCATGATATCCCCTGTCATTGAAAATACATGTTCACTGGGCACACTGGTTGGTGGACATGACAGATATCGCTGATCCACTTTGGCTAGGTGTGGCCAGACAGTGGACTTGTGTGCCCAATATGCCAGCGGATCTGTCTGAATGTCCTCTGTGGGCTCTGAGAGATACCATGTCACTGACATTTGTGCTGGTCTCCTTTGCTTGTGTGGAATTAGTCACTCATGCCAGCTGCTTTCCCTCTAGCCCGTTGCAGAACAGATGATTCTTTATGGGCAACATGGCTTTGGTGTACTAAAGCGTGGGATAAACACTGTGGATCCATAAAGTGTGGGTCCATAAAGTCTAGAGGACGTGAATGAATGTGGAAAAAAAGATTTGCATTCACAAAAAAGCAGGGAGTAGCTTGCTTTTTACGGCAGTTACTACCCCAAACCAAATAAGCCTGATACTTCACTTTCAATGCATATCCAACATAGCTCTCTGCTTCAACGGCAGGGGAGAAAGACTGATACTTCTCACATATCCAGCATAGCTGTTTGCTTCAATGGCAGGGGAGAAAGACTGATACTTCACGCATATCCAGCATAGCTGTCTGCTTCCATGGCAGGGGAGAAAGGCTGATACTTCACGCATATCCAGCATAGCTGTCTGCTTCAACGGCAGGGGAGAAAGACTGATACTTCACTTTCAATGCATATCCAGCATAACTCTCTGCTTCAACAGCAAGGGGAATGAAGAAAAGTGGATCTATATACAGACAACAAACAAGGACTGAATTACATAGTCTGGATAAACAAATAAGCATGGGTATAGCTTGCTTATTGTGGAGGTTACTACCCCTAACTAATTAAGCTAGATATTTCAATTAGATGCAGCTCCAACACTGCCCTAGAGGACTATGCACACCTATGTCCATTGCCGCAGAAAGTTCATGAAGGGGTGACTGCTGCTCCACTGACCTCTGCAGCATCATATAGGTGGAATTCCACCAGGTAGAAATGTCTTGAATGAGATGCTTGTGTGGCATTTCCAGATCAGTCTGCTTTTGTTGGAGAACCTCCCCGCCTTCACATTTCTGTGGAAGTGTGCTGCTATGTTCCTGCACTTGTGTATTAACGTAAGCAGGTATTCATTCTCTTGGACATTGGACTCCAACCCTAGAGCTGACTTCACTACCAGGTGCAGAGTATGTGCAAAACATCGGATGTTCTGAAAGTGCCCGTCGGATATTGCCTTTACCATGTTTGCACCATTGTCTGTGACAAAGAACCCTGCTAGAAGATTCATGTCTCGCTGGTGTAGCTCAAAAAACAGCAGGGTAGGCGATCCAGTACAGCCGTAAGGAAAAACAAAGAAATGGATGCCACAAGATAGTCCTTTTCAACGTTTAATCAAAGAGACGTAAAATTCTTATAAACATGCCCTCCTTGATTAAACGTTGAAAAGGACTATCTTGTGGCATCCATTTCTTTGTTTTTCCTTATCGCTGGTGTAGATGCCAGCCCACCAGTATCTGTCTGATGCATGCTAGAATATTAGCTGAGGTATGGGCATCGACTCTTAGGTGGGTGTGCAGTAAAGCCCACCTCCACCCTGATGCTTGTTCACTAATAGAGCTGCTGCCTGCCCCTGCCTCAGCCAGGTCCCACCAGTGTGCTGTCAGGGAGAGTTAAGAGTATGCAGCTTTCATTGCAGTCCAGATATCACAGGTGAAATGCGCACTCCCCTCTCCCTTATCTAGCAGCACTTGGATGCGACTGTGACACTGGTTGTACAGGCTGGGGATGACCTTTCTGCTAAATGTGGTTCTGGAGGGGACTTTGTAATTTGGAACTAAGAACTTCAGCAAATGCTTGAAACCCACATTCTCCACTATCTGCAAGGGCTTGTTATCAAGGGCAATCATTTCCCCAATTCTCCTGGTTCCAACTTTTGAGGCTGCCTGCCTCCTTCCCCGGGATAGCATTACCGAACACCACCCCATTTCCTCCATGGTGGGTTGTCGCTTCTGCCGCATGGCAGGGGGCTGCTGGCCTGCCACCTGACTGCTAGAAGGGGCTGAGGGTGTGGACTGACTCTGCTCCTTTTCAACCACTTTACGCTGCCTGGAAAAAGGGGTCCCCTGACTGGTACTTCCACCATCCCCAGATGGCAGTGCTGTTGGGTGTTGCTTCTGCATATGATGTATCATGCCAAAATTAGTTAGATGTCCCATTTGTTTGCCTCTGCTAATAGCCCTGGCACTTTAATTACACTGAGCAAAACATGGGTCCTCTGTCACTTTAAAGTGGCTCCAGATCACAGATTTCTTTCATGATCCCTCCTCTATAGCCTTTGGGGTGGATGCTGGCATGGAGCTGAAATAGTGGGTGCACCCTGAGAAGAAATACCAGGGGCATCAGTCACACTCTGTGCCTGCGCTGACTTCTCTTCCTCCTTATCATCATCAGTTTCATCTCTCCCCTGCAGCACTGAAGTGGAGGCTAAGACAGAACTAACTAATCCTCTTAAACCTTCTTCAGCTTTTACTTCTTCCATTTCTGATGATGAGAATCCCTCACAAGATGATTCTTCATCGGAATCAGAAGCAAACAGTGCCTGCACTACATTTTCAATGCTAAGTCGAGTCTGCTCTCGCACTGCTGCTTTTGGGTGTCACCCTTTTGTCTTGCATGACTCAGCCTCCCCTTCCCTCACTTCCAAAACTACAGGGTCAGAAACAGGTGGTGGTGATGCATCATTTTTATATATCAGTGTTTTTCTGGATGGAACTGCCTGCCCCTCCAGAGTTTTTAGATTGGAACAGGTCCCTTTTTAACTTTAATGGGGGACTGGCACTTCCTTTTGAAGTGCCTCCTCTGCCAGTGCCCACAGGCCCACAAGGTAGTGTCTGGATGTACACTACAACTGGGACCGCTGTATGTCCACACACCAAACTTGTAACTTCAATAGAGGCCTACTGGGGATTTGGCTTCAGAGAGCCTCACTGTCCCAATATATGTGAATCTGCAAAACTGTCCATAGGCCCATGAGGCAGTGCCTGGATGTATACTACTACTGGGACCGCTGCATGTGCACACACCAAACTTGTAACTACAAAACAGGTCTACTGGGGATTTGACTTCAGAGAGCACCGCTGTCCCAATATATATGAGTCTGCAAAACTGCCCACTGACGCCCAGTGTACTGCCTTCTTGGCTTAAAAGAGCACAGAGGGACAGTCTGAGTTCAATTAAAAAAAATGCAGTTAACAAAAGCCTGGCTTGGCACAGCAGCAAAAACAAAGAAATATCTTTTTCAATGGAAAATTCTATCAATCTAGCTAGAAACTGAATATATCTCCCACCCACAACACCCAAATCCTGCCTGCAACCTACCGCAGGGGGTAAAATATAAAAATAAACAGCAAACTGTTACTGCTAGTAGCTTGTCTCAGTGGGATAGACAGAGAGACCTTCTGAGATCAATAAAAAAAAATGCAGTCAAAAAAAGCATGGCTAGCTGAGGCAATGCAGCAAAATCGAACAAATATCTTTTTCAATGGAAAATTCTATCAAAGTAGCTAGCAATTGAATACAGATTTGAGACACTCAGACTAGCTCTGAGTACAGCCACCTCCCCGGACCACCCCCACAAAGAAAGAGCATAGCACACCACGTGCTTAACATATAAATAGTATAGCATCATCAGGAACAGTGTCACAGAGCACTGAGTGAGATCGGCTATTGGCTGCATTAGAAAAATGCTTAGCTCTGATAGTTTTCATTCTTCTCTCCTTGCCAACCTGTCTGACCCACTCTATGACAGGGCTGTGAGGTCACTTATGACTCACAGGAAAGGGCTGGTTTTCTCTATGGGTACTCCCACATGGCCTTTCCTATTTCAAAAGGCCACTAAGACCTTCAAAAGGCCACTAAGACCTTCAAAAGGCCACTAAGAAATCACTGTGAGCCAAAATAATGAAATTAATATATGTTTAATTCATGGGGAATACAATGAATAGTGACTTATGCATTGCGGATTGCACAATCGTTGAAAACAAATGCACATCCCTACCGCACAGGAAAGCAGAATGATCTTTGTATTCCCTCTAGCACAATAAAATTGGTTTGTTACTTTTTTGCCTCCTTGCTTTTGTATGGGTAAGATAAAAGGCAAGATTTGAGTGTTCCCGGATGTTGGCTTCCTCAATGCCAAACACCTTCTCCGGAGCTTCTCGGTTTGGCTCGGTAGAGCAGTCACTGGATAGTTTGCTGGGTGATAGTTCATTGGCTGCAGTCCCTGACTCAGAACTTTCATTTATTCCAGAGCAGTGTCATGGGCCTCCTCAACATAGGGTCTCTATGGTTAGTGTCGATAGGAGAGAGAGTGCTCCATCTGAATTGATGACATCTTAACACTGGCTGGGACGCTGTTGGCAGATGCCCAAAGTGAGGAGCAGAATCTTGGGGAAACGTCTTGATGTACAGAGGCAGCAGAAAAGCCAGCTAGTTTTTAATCATTGCTTACTACTGAGGGAGCTACCAAAAGTTTTTCATTTACTTGTAACTAAATCCCCTAACATTACTCATGATTTAATTTGGGAAGCCATTAAGCTTTCTCTTCAAGTGGTATACTTTGCATCTTATCATCAGGAGTTGTCTATCTACTACAGTTCATGCCTCACAAACTCATAGAGTTGGAATTTCATTGAGAGTGGAACAATTGGAAACAAAAGTGATAGCCCTCTAAAACTTGATAGGAGTTATTTCTTCTGGCCATCTGTATCTACAAAACAAGGAGGAAAATCTGGAAAATGTTATCTATCGTTGAAACATCAGGATAGTAAATGTTCCTAAGAAAAATCTGATATACCCTGTGGAGATGCTGAGCAGATATTTTATGGAAAATGTTATACTTTCAGAAAATTTGCTTCCTCCAGTTTCAAAGGCTTATTGCCTTTAAACTGGAAGATCTCATAAGAGAATGAGGACCCTATACCTTCACTATAATTATCACATTTATCTTTATCTCTTGAAAAATCTTCAGAGGAAGGAATTGAGTCTTTTACTCTAATTGTAACATTTGCTGTTGAGTTAGATCATGACTTTATTTTGAAACTGTTTTTCCTTAATACAAATATTTTATTTTTAGGACTGAAAGTTTGAATGTTTCCTAATGTTACCAAAGCAACTCAGTCTGAGAGAAAGCATTTTTGTTGATGCATCTGGCTGTCACTAGTTTAGGCGCTTTGTTTGGCTTTATTTTCCTTACAAATGTGTGGTTAATTTAAGGGAGTTAAATATGTATTTTTTAACCCTCGCTATTGACTGTTTTTCTTAATGATAGACTCTGGCTGGGACCTGCTCCCTCTGCCATGTTAGAACTTCTCCTATGAAACTGGCGCTATAATAATTTGAGGGTCCCTTCCTTCCCATTCAGTGTTTTGCTAGTCTATATTATTATTATTATTTCTTCTCAATATTTCTGACTTGGAATTCCCTTTCATTTGTGGGCTGACTATGTGAGATCTAGTTATGATTACTATAAGTTTGTTTTCAATTGTTTGAGGATCTCTATGTGCTGTTTCTACTATTAGGGGTGTGCATTCATTTGCAACGTATTAGCAATCCGCAATGTATAGGGCCATATTTGTTGTATTCGTGGGGAAGCGAAACATATCACGATTCCCACGAATACAATGAATTTTCACCGAATTATTCGACCGTCTAAAGGAGCGAACTTAAACAAAACCCCCACCCTCCTGACCCCCCCAAGACTTGCCAAAACTCCCTGGTGGTCCAGCGGGGGTCCGAGAGCCATCTACTGCACTCACGCTGTCGGCTGCCGTTATTCAAAATGGCGCCAATAACATTTGCCCTTACTATATCACAGGGGTTACCGGTGCCATTGGTCAGCCCCTGTCACATGGTAGGAGCAATGGACGGCCGGTGCCATCTTTTGCTCCTACCATGTGACAGCAGCCAACCAATGGCACAGGTAGCTCCTGTGACATAGTAAGGGCAAAGGCTATCGGCGCCATTTTGATTACTGGCAGCTGACGGCCCGAGTGCAGGAGATCACTCCTGGACCCCCGCTGGACCACCAGGGACTTTTCGCAAGTCTTGGGGGACCCTCCTGACCCCCACAAGTCTTGCCAAAAGTCCCTGGTGGTCCATCGGGGGTCCTGGAGTTAATTAGATTTTAGCTGGGAAATGAATAAGAATGGAATGCATGAACGGATCGGGGCCCCCTTGCCGAATGCAACGTATCTGCCCCCTAACGAATATGAATACCGAATGTAATGTATGTGGTCCCTCTGCACATCCCTAGTTTCTATACAAGTTTATGTTTGCTTGGATTATATGAAAAATTTATAAATAAAAATGTAAAAAAAAAACAAATTATGAATGCCCTTTGTTTTTTAATTAACTAGAAGTCAGCTGTGAACTCCAGAATCCTGTCTGAAACCTTTCTTTTTCTACTACTAAGTATAGCAGGCAAAATAAATATTTTCCCTCTCAGAAGCATGCATAAACAGTATAGTTCAAGTTTTTCATGTTTCCATAGTACATTCTCCTCTAATCTTTGTACATTCAGTTTATGAGTTAATGGATCCTGGTTATCCAAAAACTCATAAAGGGACTTCCTGTTCTAAAAAAAAGTGTGTCATTTTTTGACAATTTCCTTTTTTTTTTTTATAATTCTAGTAATTTCTTAACAGCTTCCTTTTTCTATAATACCTTTGAATTATTTTACTGGGAATAGAATTTTTTAAACTTTGATATTTTAGAATAAATTCTACAAATGTCAGAAAGAATAAAAGGAGACTTCTATATTCAGAAAGGCACACACACACACACACCTTTTGATTCTTAAGTAGAGACTGGAAGTTTATAAAAGCTGGAAGACTGGAAGTTTATAAAAACAACATAATTAATCTTCCTTCCAGACTGCATCCCTTCACACAAAACATTTGCAGAGATCACCAGGAATTTACCTTTAATTCTGGCTCCTTTCTGCAATTCATTTTCACCTTGGAAAAAAAAAACTTTCATTAAGGGCCGGATTTTTAAACCTATGTGCGTGGCCTACATTTGTGCGTGCTACCCAGCACGCACAAATGTACCGCCCGATTTTATAACGTGCGCGCGTAGTGGCAATCATGTTATAAAATCCAGGGTCATCGCGCGCAAGGGGTGCACATTAGTGCACCTTGCGCACGCCGAGCCCTAGGGGAGCCCTGATGGCTTTCCTCGATCCCTCCGAGGCAGCTCCAAAATCGGAGTGGCCTTGGAGGGAACTTTCCTTTGGCCCCACCCCACCATCCCCTCCCTTCCCCTCCCTTCCCCTACCTAACCCGCCCCCCAGTCCTACCTAAATCCCCCCTCCTACCTTTATTTTGTAAATTATGTCTGCCTCTGGCAGGCGTAACTTGTGCTCACCGGCCGGCTGCTGACGTGCGATCCCCTGGAATGGCCGCTGTGCCGGAGGCCTCGGTCCCGCTCCCACCTACGCCCCTTTCACAAAGCCCCTGGACATATGCGCGTCCCGGGGCTTTGCGTGCATTGCCAGGCCTAAGCAAAATAGGCTTGGCACACGCAGGAGTGGTTACCCCCGTAACCCTTTTAAAATCCACCCTTATATATTTTGAATGCTATTTGTTTTTAGGGATGTGAATCGTTTTTGAACGATTAAAATTATCGTCCGATAATTTTAAAATCGTTCTAAACTGTTAGAGTACACGATACAATACAAATGCCCACGATTTATCGTCAGGAGCATTTATATTGTATCGTTAAATAGGGCACGGGAATTATTTGGGGGAGGGTGGGAAAACTGGCACACCAACACAACCTCTAAACCCACCCCGACCTTTTAAAACAAATTCCTTACACTCCCCCACCCTCCCGAACCCCCCCAAAATGTTAAATTACCTGGTGGTCCAGTGGGGGGGGGGGGGGGGGGTCCCCGGCGCGATCTCCCGCTCTCGGGCCATCGGCGCCATTTTGGCTACCACTGATAAAAAGGTGCCGATGGCCCAAAAAAAAAACCCCACTCCGACCCTTTTCAAATTACCCCTTTGCTTCTCCCACCCTCCTGACCCCCACAAAAACCTTTTAGATGTACCTGGTGGTCTAGCGGGGGGTCCAGGAGCCATCCCTTCAATCGTGCCGGTGCCAGTGCTGGAGGTTTCAAAATGGCGCCGATCGCCTTTGCCCTTAACTTGTCACAGGGAGCGACCGTCGCTCCCTGTGACAAGGTAAGGGCAAAGGCGATCGACTGCCAGTATGGCACCGATTTACCAATGTGAATTGGAATCGGAACGATTCCAATTCACAATCTCTAATGATCCGATTTTTCCCTCCCACCATCCGAACCTGATCGTTAAGACGATCGGGCACACGATTCACATCTCTATTTGTTTTTCAAATTCTGCTTTTTCCGAGGAGTTTGCCTGAAAGGAGGGTGACCGACACCTCTCAGAGACACTCCCCTTGACAAAACCAGTTTCTATTCACTTCTTCTTTTACTGAAGCCTTCCATTCTTTCCTGCTCTTTATGCTTTTTCTTTAGGATGAGATGACATACGTCGACTGGCCAGTATAATTTTTTGAAAGAGGCATCCCTTGTTATTTTTAACCAGACCAACAGACTTTGTCATTACCTCTGGCTCTGAACTTGCCCAATTTTTCTTTTTCATTGTAATGAGAGAAAAGGAGTGATGTCAGTGATCCTTACTTTAGCTTACCTTTTTACTGCCTCTCATTTACCCCAGTTCCTTGTGATCTCAGTATTAGGGATGCAAATTGTTTTTATAATGAATTGAAATAACGTACGATATTTCTTAATTCATTACATATCGGTTAAAAACTAGAAACAAACACTTTTTCCCTGAATTTTCGTGAAAATCATTGTTCAGGTTAGCGCGCACTAACAAAAAAACGTTTATTTTTGTTATTGTTTGTTACTTTTTGATAGTTTTTTTGTTAGTGCGCGCACTAAGCCGAAAACCGATTTTTTACAAAAAAAAAATGTCGATCCGTGGGAAAATGAGATTTTCCAGCGGCCAGACGAACCTGAAAGCGGGAACGATTGGGCATTCAATTCACATCCCTACACAGTATGTTTTTGGAATACTTTATTTTGGCACCATTATCGTCTTGTTATAATCTTTGTTTTTCATTCACCGACTGTCATGCTGAGATATTCTTCAAAATTATTGCAAATGCCTTTGAAGCTCGTAGGAGTATTCTTGCATATGAATGTGGCCCCATCTATCATTGCATGATACTTTGTCGCAGCTACAGGTGCTAGACCAGATATTTGTCCCTGATCTTCTTTTCTTGCATAATTAAACTACTGAAAATCACCTATTGTGGAGGTAACATTGTGTGCTCTCTCCAGACGAATTCATGTGAGGCCCCAATGGACTGCCATTGGCCCTTTCCACCATTCTGCCTTCCCTTGCTTGCCTGAATCCTATGTTTCCATGCACGAAAGGGGAAAAGGGAATGATAGAGCGATATTGTTTTGATTTTGAAGGTTGTACAAAGGCTTAGTACCTACATAGTGTACAATGTAGGAAAAGGTCTTTGGCTTGCGCTATCATATCTAAACACCTGGCAAGAGAGACCCTTGACCCACTCAAGCATAGAAGACCACAACAAACATTTCTGTGAAATGGTATCTTGCAGAGCACATTGAGGACATGGACACAGATGCACTGACATATTAGCCACACAAGTCTGAAGTCTGGCCAGACTTAGCCAAGTGGCTCAGTGCTATCTTTCATAACCATCAACCAGCATGCCTAATAAACATGTCTTTTCAGTTGCTAAAGACATTGTGAGCCCTTATCACTCAAAGCTGGCACCAGAGTTTATGGAAAAGCTGGTCTTTTTGAAAATCAGTTTGCCTTTCTAGAATTTTTATGTGACTGAAAGATGACTGAAAGCAACTTGAAGGCCTTGCTACCACTTTGCCTACCTGCCATGCCACAGATGTATAAACTTAGGGGTCTTGCTGCCACATGTCTACCTGCCATGCCCCAAATGTACTACCTTAGGGGTCTTGGTGGTACTATGCCTACTAGCCAATATCCTGATATATCACCTTAGGGGTCCTGCTGCTACCACTCTGCCTACCTACCATGCCCCATATATATACCACCTTAGTGTTCTTGCTGCCACCTCATAGTCTATCTATCTTGCCAATGATATGCTACCTTCGGCATCATTTACAGATGCAGCAGCCAAACTGTTTTGATTTTTTCCTGTAACCTGCCTCCAGCCAATTGGTGATTTTTACAATGTGTTTAATCAGTGCTTAAAGCATGATTAGTTGTCTGTAATACATTTTTGACTGCAGGATGTGGTCACTAATTAGCTCATGGTTTAGTGAATAGGATGATGATTTGTAGGTGCGTATTATGTCTTCATTTGAATCTCATTATGTTCATTAGAATGTACCACAAAGATATGATTTATTACCAGCTTGCTAAAGCATTAGAAGGCAGATTAAAGTGCATGTTAAGGCTATAGTGAATAATATATTTATCCTTCAGTGAATTGGCCCCATTGAGTTCTTTCTCATATTCACACATTGGGAGATTGTCAACCTAGAAGAAAATGAATGAAGAGTAATTTAAAGTATATGTTAAGGACAGGTGTGGAAGTATAATTTATTGAAAATTTTATTCTTTTTCTGTTATTACTTTTATTGTTATCTTTTATTAATACAAGTATAACCAAAGACTTGGAGAGAGAGAGAGTGTAGCTACTAACTATGGATTCAATTCACCTCTGCTCAGGACTTAGAAACATTTCTGATAAATGTTTTTCCTATCTTAGAAGAATATATTATTATTTATTTTCTGTACTTGATTCAAATCCATTGAATAATGTCTCTGCTTCCACTCTCAATTTAAAGGTCTCAATGTGCATTTTGGACTGGTAGATGATAGCAGTTGGCCTTTTCCCCCTTTCCCATTTGCCAACCTAGGTGATACCTCCCTGTACAAATTGCAAACTGGTGAGTATACAATGATTTCTGACACTATCATGAATACTAGAAAATGTTGATCCTCTGCTTTGTACTGAACTTTCTCCCATAGTCAATCTGCTAATTTTAGGATAAGAAAAACCTAAAAGGTTCCAAGTATACCCCTGACTCCAGGTAGAATGTCTTCTACTTATTCTTACTGCTACTTATATTGTACTACCTAGCATACAAAGCACCTTACAGAGACACATATCAATCAGTTCCTGCTCCTTGGGGCTTACGATCTAATCAAAACAAATGAAGAAGACATACAGTAAATAAACAAATATGTATTATGTATGTACTTATGTGATCCACCCCAGAAAATTTTTAAATTTGGAAGTTGCGGAATATAAGTATCTCAAATTAGGTACATATAATACATAATAAATAAATAAATAAATAAATAAATAAATAGGAGGCTTTGCATTAAAATCAGTGAGTCAACCTCAGAAAAATATTTCTCACCTCTTCTTAAAATACTCCACTGATTGAGATTCCGCTACTTCTTTAGGGAACTTTTTTCAGTAATTAAATAGCTTTATATTTAAAAATAGTTTCCTAATGTCTAAGTGGATATACTCCTCCTACCAGTTCATTTTTTAAATCTATTGTAAATCCCCTTGTCTTAATTTCAGAAAATTACAAATCTTCAGTTTTCAGGTTTTACAGATATGCTATGGCACTGCAAAGTACTACTGCAAGTAATGCATAGCAATTATAACACCACGTGTATCCTAGTCATCAACTTAAAATTATGCAGTTTGGAGAGAACCTCAGTCAATATCAGGCCATGATGTCTTTTAAATAATATTTATGTAATATTAGGGTTGCTATCTCACCCAGATCAATCTGAAGAGGCTGGTTGTCCTAATTTTGCTCATTATGGGGCAGATTTTAAAAAGTTGCGCGAGTGCATACTTTTGTTCGCGCAGCAGGCGCGAACAAAAGTACGCCTGATTTTATAAGATAAGCGCATAGCCGCGCGTATCTTATAAAATCTGGGATCAGCGCACACAAGGATGCGCAAAATCGGCAGCCTGCACGCGCGCTGAGCCGCGCAGCCTGCCTCCGTTCCCTCCGAGGCCGCTCCGATTTCGGAGCGGCCTCGGAGGGAACTTTCCTTTGCCCTCCCCGCACCTTCCCCTCCCTTCCCCTACCTAACCCACCCCCCCCCCCCCCCCGGCCCTATCTAACCCTCCCCGTTACCTTTGTCGGCAAAGTTACGCCTGCTGGAAGCAGGCGTAACTTTGCGCGCGTCGGCCGGCAGCCCCGCTCCGTCCTCCGGTCCCGGGGGCTGGTCCGGAGGCCTCGACCACGCCCCCGGGCCGGTACCACGCCCCCGGGCCCACCCCCGAAACTCCACGGCCCGCCCCCGAAATGCCGCGTCAGTAGGCCCCGCCCCCGACATGCCCCCGACACGCCCCCTTACAAAAGCCCCGGGACTTACGTGCGTCCCGGGGCTTTACGCGCGCCGGTGGCCTATAATCCCTGGGGGTCCAGCGGGGGTCCGGGAGCGATTTCATTGTCGGCTGCCAGAAATCAAAATGGTGCCGATAGCCTTTGCCAATACTATGTCACAGGGGCTTTCGGCGCCATTGGTCGGTTCTCCTACCATGTGACAGGGGCTGACCAATGGCGCCGGTAGCCCCTGTGACATAGTAGTTCAGAGGCTGTTTGGTACCATTTTGAGGAGCAAGGCTGACAATGGCGCACATGTGCACGGAGGAACAAATGGCACCCGGGACCCCATTGGACAACCAGGGATGTTCGTAAGTCTTGGGGAGGGATCGGGATGGGGGGGGGGGAGTTTATATGTATGCACGAAAATGCTTCGTTTTTTGGCCCGGTTTCGAGTTTCCTCGTTTCATTTTTCAAAAAAACTAAACAAGAAAACCCAAATTTTACCACGAAGTATCCGAGTCAAAAAACGACCTGGTAGAAAAAAACGAAGCGCATCTCTACTATTTAATCTCTGCTTGTTATTGAATTTACATTAGCACTATGTTAATCTATCTCAATCTTTCATAGTTGTCCTGAATTCATCACCCTGTTTCATGTAACTTTCTGATCCTATATTGTTGGTTTTCCCTTGTTTGATGTAAACCGGTACGATAAGATATTTTATCTTGAGCATCAGTATATTAAAAGATATCAAATAATTAAATAAATAAATATATAAATATATAAATAAATAAATTTGTATTTTATTGATTTTGCCATTTTTTACTTTTACAAATTGCCTTGGTCCTGACCTTGGACATCCACTGACATCATCAATGAAATGATATGGCCTGCTCACTATAGTTATGCTGGGGACTTTCCCAGGGCCTCCAAAACCTAGAACTGCCTCTTTCATGCATTGGACTGTAACAGCCTGCAGTGGTAGCTTCCCTATAGCAGCTTCCCTAGGCATAATAACAACATGATCCCAAAAGTGATATATCATGGAAAAGGCAGATAGGTAGACTGGCAGCATCAAGACCAATAAGCTGATACTAATTCTCACCTTCCCTCTGCAGCACATACATTTTAATATGCCCAGAGCATTAAAGAAAACAAAATTAGCTGCTCGCTCTAGCTCTGCCTCTTGCTTCCTCTCTTCTCCTGCCATGGAGAGCTTCCCAAGCTCCCGCAGTCATCATGACTGACAGATGCTTTGGCAACATCATGCTGCCTCTGCTCCCAAGCCCTATCCTATATGCTGAAGCACTGTGGTAGACCTTCTATCATCTCCCCATTGATGCCTCTAAATCCAGGCCCCATGCCTGCCATTTTCAGACTTCACCAGCCATTTTCATACTTCACCAGCTAGTGGGCCCTTGCATCATGGGCTGGTAATTAAAATATTTATTTTTCATACCTTAGTCATTTGGGAAGCAATGCAGCCTATTTTTGGCTCCTAAATTGGAATTTTCTAATCATTTTGAATGGAATTGGTGGGTAGAAATCATCAGAAGGGTAAAGACATGCCAACACATCAGGATTATGTCAACATGGCACTAAAAGTGTCATGAAGAGCCTAAGGCTTCGTAAAAGGGAGAAGGTGCCAGCAGGAGCAGGAGTTCTTTAAGGCACTATCAGAGGAGCAAGAAAGCAACAAGAATGGGAAGAACACCCCAAAAGGTTTCAAAATAGGGCATCAACAGCAATGGCATGAACCCTCAAAGGCAGCACAAGATGCAAACTGACAAGTAAAGTTGTATCAACCTCCTATGACACCGTGAAGGGGGCCTGAAGCAGAAGAGGTATCAGGAAAACCCTGACAGCACTTGCAAAGGGACAAAGCAGTATAAAGAGTGGCATCAACATACTACAGCAACATACTACAGCACGAGAAGTACAAAGCAGATCCCCCTCCACAGTGGCAAAAACAACCCAAGGTATAGAACCTGGAATATGACAGCAAAGCAGAATGACAGCAAGACCCTCAAGGTTCAAATTATTGGGTATGGCAGCAATCCTTAGTGGGAAAAAAACACTCCTGAAGTGAAGGATAAGTGAAAATAGTAGCAAGGCAATATGGTATAGGAGATGTCTGTTTTCCCATGGAAGCACTTGCCACTTGCTAGATTTAGTATGTGAAGGATCTGTCATCAGTATCATTTTTATGATATGAGCTTTTTTTTTTTATTGCCTACTTGAACTTGATCTTGCTGTGGGTGGAATTCGAAATCTGCTTTCTAATTGAAACTTTACTCACAATCAGAACATGAGAATAGTTTCTCCTCAGTGTGCCTTTTCTGGAATTTGTGAGGTTTGCTTTATTAAGAAAGCTTTATCTAATAACATTTTGTTCCTTTTCTTGATTTCCTGGTGTTGCATTATATCTGTCTTCCTTCTGAAACTTTTACCACATTCAGAAATTGTAAAAGGTCTCTCCTCTGCATATTGGGGCGGATTTTCAGAGCCCTGCTCGCGTAAATCCGCCCAAAACCGGGCGGATTTACCCGAGCAGGGCCCTGCGCGCCGGGAAGCCTATTTTACATAGGCCTCCCGGCGCGCGCAGAGCCCCGGGACTCGCGTAAGTCCCGGGGTTCTCGGAGGGGGGCGTGTCGGGGGCGTGTCGGGGGGCGGGCCCGGTCGTCGCGGCGTTTCGGGGGCGTGTCGGCAGCGTTTTGGGGGCGGGTACAGGGGCGTGGCTACGGCCCAGGGGCGTGGCCGCGCCCTCTGTACCCGCCCCCAGGTCGCGGCCCGGCGCGCAGGAGGCCCGCTGGCGCACGGGGATTTACGCCTCCCTCTGGGAGGCGTAAATCCCCCGACAAAGGTAAGGGGGGGTTTAGACAGGGCTGGTCGGGTGGGTTAGGTAGGGGAAGGGAGGGGAAGGTGAGGGGAGGGCAAAGGAAAGTTCCCTCCGAGGCCGCTCCGATTTCGGAGCGGCCTTGGAGGGAACGGGGGTAGGCAGCGCGGCTCGGCGCGCGCCGGCTATACAAAATTCATAGCCTTGCGCGCGCCGATCCAGGATTTTAGTGGATACGCGCGGCTCCGCGCGTATCTACTAAAATCCAGCGTACTTTTGTTTGCGCCTGGAGCGCAAACAAAAATAGGCTATTTGCGCGCCTTTTAAAATCCGCCCCATTAAGCATGGCAGGTAGGCATAATAACAATATGATCCCAAAGGTGGTGTATCATGGACAAGGCAGATAGGGAGACCCCTAAAATGGTATAAATGGGCATGGCTGTTAGACATGTGGCAGTAAAACACTTAAGTTAGTATATAAGACGCATGGCAGATAGGCAGATCAATATTTTATTTATTTATTTAGATTTATATATTCTGCTCTTTGCACTTTTTCAGGACTTCAAAGTGGATCATATTCAGGTACTATAGGTATTTCCCTATCCCCAGAGGGCTTACAATCTAAGGCCTAGATTTATCAAACTGCACTAAATATTGCATGTGATAGGAAAAGGGGTGTGTTTTATGGTAACAGCCTATTTATCTCGCTGAGGTAGATCTTAAAAAAGTACGTGCGCACGTACTTTTGTTCGCGCAACCGGTGCAAACAAAAGTAAGCCAGATTTTATAAGATACGCGCAGCTACACGCGTATCTTATAAAATCCGTGGTCGGCGTGCGCAAGGCTGCACAAAATCGGCAGCCTGCGCATGCCGAGCCACGCAGCCTGCCTCGGAGGGAACTTTCCTTCCGCGTCCCCCCACCTTCCCCTATCTAACCCAACCCCCAGCCCTACCTAAATCCCCCCCCCCACCTTTGTTGTGCAAGTTACGCCTGCTTGAGGCAGGCATAACTTGTGCGTGCTGCCTCAGCATCACCCGGCACAGGCCGCAGTGCCGGGGGACTCAGGACCGCTCCCCCGGCCCGCCCCACCCCCAAACCATCACCATGCCCCCGGACCTGCCCCGGACTGCCCCCTGACCCCAGGACCCACCCCCGGACACACCCCCGGCCTGCCGACACACCCCCAGACACGCCCCCTCTCGCCACTTTTACGAAGCCCCGGGACTTACGCCTGTCCCGGGGCTTTGCGTGTGCCAGCAGCCTATGCAAAATAGGCATACCTGCTGGATTTGTGCGCGCAGGGCTTTTAAAATCTACCCCAATGTGTGTTATCTTAGGGCTTTGTATAGATATTACTGCAAAGTAGGTTAAGTTTTTGTACTTTGTGGTAATACCTACATAATTGTATTTCTCAACCTACAAAGTGCTCATTTCACTACTGGGGGGGGGGGGGGGGGAGAGAGAGAAAGAAAGAGAGACTATCTACAAGGCCCTTGTAGTAGTTAGCTATTTATGCTACTATAGGAGGCCCACCTAGTAACTAGAGGTGAGGTTTAGGTAGTAGTGTAAGGGTCAGGGGTCACTTTTACATGCAGAGTGAGACGTATGAACAGAACAGTACACTCTTGTGAAGATTGGATGTCCTTCAGGGTGAGGAAACTCACACAACGATGACATTTGTACAATGTTCTCTCAACCTAGCTTGATGCAAGCTTGTTGTCATCGTTATGTACTGTTCTGTTTTCACGTCTCACTCTGCATGTAAAAGTGATCCCTGACCCTTACACTACTACCTAAACCTCACCTCAAGTTACTAGGTGGGCCTCCTATAGTAGCATAAAATCGGGTTGCGCGCACAAATGTACGCCATCGTATGTTTTAAAATCTGCCCAATAGTGTTTACCTGCCCTATCCTGGGGCTGTTAAAGGGCTGTAGCAAAGCAATGTTGTGCTGGGGTCCTGGTTCCAACACCAAAAGAATTTGGCCTGATTTAAAAAAAATAAATAAAAGATGCCCGAAGTGACTGAAGCTCAGGAAGGTCTGGAGAGCATGGGTGCAGTGTTTGTTAATTATGTTTTAGGCCTGGAGAGTAGAGTTGAGGGTGAAGCCGTCAACAGCTACAGCAGCAAGGTAAAAAATAAAATAAAATGTAAGCGGCTTAGCTGCAAAGAATATCCAAAGTGAAAGAGATGCAGCAAGAGGATAGGGAGTTCCAGACAGCCAAAGAGAAGCAGGCAATGTGGTCGGGAGCCAGAACAGGTGGTATGTGAAAATGCCACGGCCGCTCCAGGACTCCCAACATCTGCTGGGGCTGCATTTTTTAAAATAAAAATCATGTCGCTATGTGAATGAGGCAGAAGGAGCAGTGGCGGCCCTGGGGATGCTGCCACTACAATGGAGGGGCTAAGCATGGTACAGGGAGCCTTAGGCAAGCTCCCAACATAATCATGAAGTATAGGCCCCACAATGGCAGACCTGGTGCTGATTTCATTAAAAATGCATATTAAAAAATAAAAATTCATGAGGTTTGCAGGAGGTGGCCAAGTTAGGGGATTTTCCTAACCTGACCACACTAGAAATTTAGGTCCAAAAATGGATTTCTATTTATTTATTTATTTATTAATTCATTCATTCATTCATTCAATCATTCATTCATTTGTTTTATATACCGTCGTTCGGAAATACCATCACAATGGTTTACATATTATAAAAAATAAAAGGATACCTAAAATCAGAAATAATAACTCGCATAGTTAAAACATAGTAGAGCAGTAAAAGAATGGGCTAAAATAAGAAATAAATACATATATGAAATTCATAAAATCAAAAGAAAATACAATTTACATTGTTAGGGCAAGCAAAATTATAAGATACAAGAAAAATTAAATAAAGAGGGCAAATAGGTAGCATGACGTTAATGTGTAAGAAGGGGAAGGATGGGGAATCAGTTGTGAGAGCAGAGAGTCAGAGTAGAATTAAGGGCAGGCTGGTGAATTGGTATGAGAGCAAGGAGACAGTGTGTAAGAATGGGAGTACTAGAAAAGTGGACAAATGCCTCAGAAATTTGATTTTGCTTGGGGGGGTCCAGAAACATCAATTTGACTTTTGGTTTGAATTAAATTGTTTCAGTTTTTAAATTAAATGCATGAATGTATCTGAGGTTAATTTAACATGGGTTCTTTGGGGGTTTGAAAACATAAGGGGCCGGGTTTTAAAAGGGTTACGAGCATAAGTTATGCGTGTAACCCTTAACCGCCCCCCCCTGCGCGTGCTGAGCCTATTTTGCATAGGCTCAGCAGCGCTCACAAGCCCCTGGACCCGCGTAAGTCCTGGGGCTTGCAAAAAGGGGCAGTCGGGGGCATGACCAGGGGCGTGGTGTCGGCTTGGGGGCGTGTTCAGCGGCATGGGGGTGGTCCGGGGGTGTGGTCAAGTGCCTCAACACAGCGGCCTGTGTCGGGGCCTGCCGTGGCAGCAGACAGCCGGCGCGCGTAAAAGGTAAGTAGGGGGATTTAGGTAGGGCTGGAGGGTGGGTTAGATAGGGGAAGGGAGGGGAAGGTGGGGGAAGGTGGGGGGAGGCGGAAGAAAAGTTCCCTCCGAGGCTGCTCCAATTTTGGAGCGGCCTCGGAGGGAACGGGCAGCACGCAGTGCTCGGCACGCGCAAGTTGCACAAATGTGCACCCCCTTGCGCGCACCGATCCCAGATTTTATAAGAAACGCGCGGCTACACACGTATCTTATAAAATCCGGCATACTTTTGTTTGCGCCTGGTGCACGAACAAAAGTATGAGCGTGCGCTGTTTTTTAAAATGTACCCCAAGGCATCTTATAGGTGAGTGTGAACGTAGTATTTGGGTGAGAACAGAGTATTTGGATTTTGGATAGTTTAAGTGAGGTTTTTATTTACATGTTTTGCTGGATTTTTCTCAATTAGTTTCAATGGAAAACATTAACATAGGTAAAAAATAAGGTCCATCCAGCTTTGAGGGGAAGAAAACCCAAGATTCTGATGCCATTGCCAAAGAGACATCTTGGCAATGCCATGACAATGCAATGCTTTCCTGTAAGCATCAGGTAACTTGAATAATAGAACAGCACTTTAAAAAGTTAAAGCACAATTTTACTTTAAAAAGGAAAATAAAATAATTAACATTTTCCTGGATATTTAGTTGAGCCAAAGGGGTTTTGACCAGTTCCTGGAAAGCAAATAGGTGTCCCAAGGATTATTCTCTTTTCTGACATCAGCGGGGCAGGAATTTTTTAGAAAAAAAACTGAATCAGTGACAGTTGAGAACGCTGGCATTAGCTGTGCTGAGTAAGAGAGAGAGGAGCTGCACTGCCTATTCTTGTCATAAAGACCCTGGTTATTTATAAAACACACCAAAATGATAGAAAACACTGACAAGTGTGTGTAGGTGTGAATGAGAGTTGTGATACATTAATTTAAAACTGGCAAAGGTAAGAAATAAAGTTAGTCAGCTAATAATGATCAGCTGAAATGCAGAAATTTATCAGCTTAATGAGATAGCTAAATGAAAAAAAAAATGGGAAGAAATTTTATATATTGAGATGATTAAATTCAACTACACCCCAGTTATTAAATACTCGAATTTTCTTTTGAAGCTGAGGAAATTGAATTTCACAGCCAGTAAAAGAGAGTCCTAATTTTAAAAACCATTTACATGTCTAAAACTGGATTTTACTTGAGTAATTACACTTTAATTGAGTAAATGGCTTTTGAAAATTACTACGAAAATATGTCACATTTACACACATAACTCCTTTGAAAATTCACCCGAAAGATGGCTGTTCTTTGGAAAAGATTATACTTTTGAATATAAATTAAAGGAAATCAAGAATAAAAGAGAGTGTGAGAAGCTAGTCTTCAAGATTGTTATTTAAAAAATAATTACAGCTGAATGTTGAAACTAAGTACAAAAGTACTTATACAAATCCTCATCTTTGAAACACTATCCTTGAATAAAATAAATACCAGGAAACAAAGTATATCCTGAAAGAGATAAAGAAGTGAAAATGATTATACCTGCCTAAGCTGAATCAATATAAAACTTATGAGTGCATGAATGAAAAGCCTACTGACTTGAACTCTGACTTTCTTGCTTACTGCATACACTGAAGTAAATACCTTATTCACACTCAATCCTCAGCCCATCCTTGTGATTAGTTAGGGACAACATTATTATTCTATATTCTTTGCTCTTCTTAAGGAGCTAGAGAGAAAGTATAATAAGATGGCGAAGATACACACGGAGGGTGATATACTAGGTTGTGGAAGATAATGGTGATAGGGGGAAGACAGTTTATTTTATGAATTTATGTAAAGATAGTATAGTAGGAAGGAACTAATATTAAATCCAAGAGGGGAGTACAGAGTACAGAGTTCCTTCCTATGTTATGAAGCAGCAAGCACCAGCCCCCCCCCCCCCCCAATAAGACTTTAAAGCATCCAATCTTCCCTGGTTTCTAGTGCCATACTCTCTACCAGCATTTGCAAGCCCCACCTCCTAGCAGGCACTGAAGAGAAAAAGAGATAAGCGCACCAATGTGCGCACCAATATGAAAGTGCGAAAAACACTAAAGATTTCAATAATTACACATTATTTAGTACAAGTGAGTTTAGTAGCTCAACATACACAAGAGAAGAAAGGCAAACAAATTGTCAAAGGTTATACATACAGGGGGATACATATTCAAAAGCCATGTAGATGGATAATGGGAAAGTTATCCATCTAAATGGCTTAGCTGCATTTTTTAAATGTTTACCTTGGTAAATTCTAGCCAGATAACTAATTATCCAACTAGAATTTAGCCTCGTAAATTGGCGGCATTCCTGATGCGGGAGGTAGGCATTCCAGGGAGGAGCTATTTACTTAAGTTAACCGGCTAACTCTAGAAGTGCCATAGGGCAGGTCTAAAGTTAGCCAGATACCACATATCCGGCTAACTATAAGTTATCCAGGTATATTCAGCGGCACGGTTGTGCTGCTGAATATCCCATTTAAGGCCTGGATTCACCATTCTAATGCAGAATGGTGAATCTAGCAAAAACGGGGGGCGGGCCTGCGAAAGCCGGCAGCCTTCGCACCACCACGATGTTTTCACTGCCGGCTTTCACATCCAATAGCACCACCGGAAAGGTGGCGCTATTGTGCGCACTACTGGCGATGATAACGGTGCTTATCTTATTGCCACCAGCGAAGACGTCTGCCTCCTCATCGCCCCAATCTCCCCTCATTGCCACAACTCTGCCCCGACTCCACCCCCCCGGCAAGCTATCGCATGCGAATATTTACCCCATAGTATATTACATACTTACCTGACCTGGAAACTTCTTACTGTTGATGAAAAATCCTGAAGTAACCTGAAACAATACAGAAAATGCCACAAAGGATCAATTCTTATAGTGATAATTGAATTAAAAAATGAGTTACACTGAGTAGGAAAGAGAAATAGATGATTTCATTTATTCTTATGTGACGTTATTTTGAAAGTGAAGTTATGGCTAGAAACCAGTTTCTAATAAATTAAAGCAAATACTTACCTGCTCTCTGGAGCAGTAGGAGGTTGTGCAGGCCAGCTGGCTGCCGGCTCACACTACGGCAGGTCAGTGCCCAATGGCACTGCCCCGGCCTGCCCATACCCCTCACCCTGGCCCCTCCCCGTCCCACCCATTTTTTATTGAGCCATTCTTCAGTGCTTACCGGGAGATATGCACATGGCCGTGGGCCTTTGAAAATGCACGAGGTGCGCCTGCGGCCTCGCCACGTGCCTATCACCTAGCTTTAACGCACGCCAACCTTTTAAAATTAGGCTGTTTGTTTCTAACACTGAGAATTCAAAAACATTTTTATAAGTATTTTTGAAAGTGAACAGAAATTGCTAATTTATATCACCAGTATTGTTAACTGTTTTTATTGTTAAAACAACAAAAATTGCCTTTCCTGAATTTGAAATTGTTGAAGCTGCCCATATTTTAAACATTTGCCAGTTAAATAAAACTACCGTAATTCCTATAATTCTGAAGTGGTTTTATTTTTAAATTATTCATTTTTTTAATACTGTGTAGACACCTTAGCCTTTGTTTACATATGGCGAGCTGTTATTCCTCAAACAATTTTAAAGGATACCCTCTCCAAAGACTGAAGGCCCCGGACTACTTAAGTGACCGTGCCAGATAATAGCTATCCCAGCCCGGGTGTTTACAAAAGAATGTATCTATCATTTTCTGTGACAGATTTTACTCTCTCTTGCACCTGCTGCTGCAAGGAGTCCAGAAACTGCAACACCTCTGCTTCCATTCCCTCTTCCTCACAGAAGCCCTCTAATTTTTCCTCCAGGATATTTACTAAAGATATGAACTCACCCAGGGCGGCACTTCTTGAGCTCATGTCCATCCTTGAAGGAATTATTTGTACCAACTGACTCATTACTACCAAGTAGGGATGTCCCAGAGGCATTGCACACCTATCTCTCTTTCCAGAAACAGATAATGAAGGGGTATCTATCTGCTGCTCCACTAACCTCTGCAGCAGCACGGAGAAGATGCCTCACCTTCACATTTTGATGGAAATGTCCTGCTACTTTCTTGCACTTATTTATCAGCTTCTGCAGGAATACATTCTTGTAGTTCTTGAACCCCAGTCTTAGGGCACCCTTCACTGTCAGGTGCAGCAAGTTGGCAAAACAACAGATACCCTGGAAGCCCCTATTTTCTATTGTTTTTACCATATTTGAACCATTGTCTGTCACAAAGAAACTTGTGTTTAGACTCCTGGCTCTCCAGTCTAGCAGCCAACCCTCCAGCATCTCTCTTATGGCTGACAGAATATTGGTCAAGGTACAGTAGCTATACATCAGCTGGGTGTGCAGAAAAGACCAAATGTCTCCTGATGTTATGTTTCTGCTAGATCTGATGTCAGTGCCTACCCTTGCCTTAGCCAGGTCTCACAAGTCTGGCATCAGGGAGACGTAGGTGTGCATAGCATTTGTTCTGGTCCAGATATCGCTGGTGAAATGCACACTACTCTCCACTGCCTTAGTGAGCTATGCCTGGATATGACTACAGCACTGATTGCACATACTGGAGATGGCCTTCCTACCAAATTTAGTCCTGGAAGGTTCTTTGTAATTGGAGAATAAACAAATGCAGCAGATACTAAATTACAAAAAACAACGGCTCACCCCCTCAAATTATTATATCAAAAACGAAAACCAAAAAATATCTTGAGGGAAAACCTGTATTGTTATGTCATTAAAAAAAACCTTAAAGAAGCCACAGGGAATGGTATCAGATACTAAATTAACATGATCTCTATTACCTGCATGGGGCTGATCATCAATATTAATTATTTCCTTGATGCTGCCCATTACAACTCTTGATGCTGCCTATCTCTTGCCCTAGGACAGTGCTACTGAACATCACCCCATTTCCTCCATGGTGGGTTGCTGCTTCAGTCACATGGCAGGGCACTGCTGGCCCTGCCTGATTTCTGAAAGGGGCCATGGGATCAGCTGGAGAAAAAATATTTTCCTTTTCAGTCCCGTTCCTCTGGATTTTACCTGGAGAAGCCTTAATGGGTCCCCAGGCTGGCACTGCTAACCTCCCCTAATGCCAATGCTAGCAGGTGCTGCTTCTCCAGGTGATGCTGCATGCCAATGTTTGTGAGATGCTCCATTTGCTTCCATGAACTGATATCCTTTGCACAGTGAATATACTGAGCAAAATGCGAGTCCTTCTTAATGCTGAAGTGTCCCCAGATCAGGGATTTCTTCCACAATCCTTTCTCTACATGTTTGTAGGCTTATGTCAGCACTGGAGTTGAAATAGAAGGTGAACCCCGAGCATTGCCTACTCTTCCTCAGCATCGTCAGTTTCCTCTACCTCCTTGCAGGAACCGTGTGGTGGTTCCCCAGGCCTGGAGACACAAATGCAGTCTTCACAATTATACAACAGTAGACTGTCTTCCCTTCAGAACAGTGTTCTCATTTACTCACAGTTTCATTACTGCTTCCCTCTGTGCTCACAGTTCAGCTTCGGGACAGCTCATTTTTGGACAGTGTTACTTTACACATACTGCCTTTCTCCTGGTCTAGTTATCCCCACCTGGATCCCAGCTCTTATTCCCCAGTCTCTGGTTATGCCCTCTGAGCTCCACCTGCCCCACAGGATCCCACTCATAGAGCATACTTTCCTTAAGGAATTTAAGATGGACCAGGCACCTATCCTGGTCCTGCACAGATACAAGGGGAACACTAGGAGCACTGCCTCACACTTCTCTATCATTGAAAGACACTAACTATTGTTTCCAAATTTTCTTCAGCTAATAGCTCTTCAATATCTTCTGATTCAGGGAATCCGATACACGAATCTTCCTCGTAACCAATTTAAATAAATACTACTTCCATTTCCTCATCAGCAAAAACTAAAGAAGAGTGTGCTGCTGGTTTTGGGTTTCTGTTCCTGCTATCATTGCTGCCCTGCTACTCTCTTCCCTGGATGGCTGTCCCACTTTTTCCTTCTGCTCCAAAATAACAAGGAAAGAAACAAGCAGAAGTGCACATCCACTTCACATTTCAGTTTCTTCTGCCTGGAACTGCATTCTGAACTAGCAAAAGCCCCCTCTTCAATTTGGGTATGGGAATGTCTTCTATAGTCCTGCTAGCCCTGCCAACATTCCCTATTCTCTAGGGATGTGAATCGGGCTTCAGACGATTGAAAATATCGTACGATATTTTCAAAATCATCAGAAATCAGGGGCTCCCCCAAAACGATAGGAAAACCCCACAAAATTGTTCATGGGGGTTCTCTTATCGTTTTGGGGGAGGGCAGGAAAATGGGCACACAAAAATAACCCCTAAACCCACCCCGACCCTTTAAAACTAATCCCTTAGCTTCCCCCCCCTCCCGACCCCCCCCCCCAAACTTTTTACAGGTACCTGGTGGTCCAGTGGGGGTCCCGGGAGTGATCTCCCGCTTCCGGGCCGTCGGCTGCCACTAATCAAAATGGCGCCGATGGCCCTTTGCCCTTATCATGTGACAGGGTATCCGTGCCATTGGCCAGTCCCTGTCACATGGAGGGAGCACTGGATGGCCGGCGCCATCTTTAAAAATGGCGCAGGCCATCCAGTGCTCCTACTATGTGACAGGGGTCGGCCAATGGCACGCATACCCTGTCACATGGTAAGGACAAAGGGCCATCAGTGCCATTTATATTTGTGGCAGCCGACGGCCCGAGAGCAGGAGATCGCTCCCGGGACCCCCACTGGACCACCAGTACCTGTAAAAAGTTTTTGGGGGGTCGGGAGGGTGGGGGAAGCTAAAGGATTAGTTTTAAAGGGTCGGGGTGGATTTTTTGTTTATCGGCTTGGGTGTTTTATATGGAACAAAGAACTGGATGTCATCTGCGTATATTTTGAATTGAAGATTGAGAGAGGATAGAATATTACACAAAGGGAGAAGATATATATTGAACAGAATAGGAGAAAGGGATGAACCTTGAGGGATGCCGGAATTAATGATGTAGGGAGAGGACTGTTGTTGATTGTAATTAATTTGCTGGGGTCGATTGGAGAGGAATGATGAGAACCAATTCAAGACTGTACCTGTAATGCCTATGGTTTTAAGACCTGAAATAAGAATCTGATGATTGATGGTGTCGAATGCTGCTGATATATCTAAAAAGACTATGATATAGTCTGTGTATGAATCAAACGCGCGGAAAAAAGTGTTGAAAGAAGATAAGAGGAGTGTTTCTGTGGATTGACCTTTTCTAAATCCGTGTTGATTGACATGAAGGATATTGTGTTCAGTTGGGAAATCGGTTAACTGACGGAGTACTACAGATTCTATTAATTTGGCCAGGGAGGTGAGGGTGGCAATGTGTCTGTAATGGTTGAGGTCAGATGTGTCTTTTGCTTTTGTTTTTAAAATTGGTAGTATGGAGGTCTTTTTCAAGATATGAGGGAATTCACCTGATTCTAAAGATTGGTTAACTAAGAGGCTAAGAAAAGAGCAAGCTTCGTGTTTAAGAGCTTTGAAAAAGTTTCCAGAACAAGGATTATAGGGGGAGTTGGATGGTTTTTGTTTATTTATGATGGTTAGGATGGAGGTATCTGAGACTGGGGTGAATTCTGACCAAGACTGACTAGGTTCTTCCTTTCCCTGGGTGGGATAAGGAAGGTTTGAAAATTCTGCGGTGATATTAAGTACTTTGGTTTCAAAATGTTTGGCGATATTATTGCAGAAGTTGGTATCGGAGTTTATAGAGTTTTCATTGTAAGGAGTAGTTAAAGTTTTTACTATATTAAATAGTGTGTTCGGGTTACCATTGGCTCTGGCAATGATGTTGGCATAGTAGTGCTTTTTTGTTTGATTTATTTCTTTATTGTAACGGCGTAATGGTTTATCTGGTACTGATTTAAGTCATTTCTAATGATGAGACACTGTATAATCTAGAGTCCTTTCACTTCTTCTGCCTATTCCCTGACATGCTTATCCTCAGGGTGCCATATCATCCCCTACCATTTTTATAATCTTCCACTGGGTCAGATTATCTGGGTCTCTGGAATCAAGTTATAAATAAATGCTAATGACATTTAGCTATACACATTTTTATTAAAACACTAGGAGGAGGAAGTACTTCACCTGTCATATCTCATCCAATGGATGAAACAGAGCAAGCTTAAGATGAATCCCTTGAAGACAGAGGTTGTCTGGCTTCTTAACCTTTCACTTTCATTCTGTAGCCCAGAGGTGAGATTGGGTGGAGAAGTATTAGCTTTACTGGAACAGGTCAAGATTCTTGAGGTCATTTTTATCTAACTAGATAAATGATGCCTGACCGACGTGCCGCAAATGCGCAGTAGAGAGCAGCTCTACTGCGCATGTGCGGGCGAGCACGTCGGTCTTAGGCAGGGTAAGGAAAAAAAAAAACATGGCGGCGGGTGGCAGCGGCGGCGGGTGGCAGCGGCGGCGGCAGTGGCAGCGGGCGGCGGTAGCGGCGGCGGTGGCAGCGGGCGGCGGCAGCGGGCAGCGGGCGGTAGCGGTAGCGGCGGTAGCGGCGGCGGTAGCGGCAGCGGGCGGTAGCGGCGGGCGGCGGCAGCGGCCAGTAGCGAGGGAGGGATGGACTGAGTGAGAGGGAGGGAGGGAGTGGGAGGGACGGAGTGACTTAGTGAGAGGGAGTGACTTAGTGAGAGGGAGGGACTGAGGGAGGGACTGAGGGAGAGAGAGGGAGGGAGGGACTGAGGGAGGGAGAGGGAGGGCCTGAGTGAGAGGGAGGGAGGAGTGGGTGAGTGTGTGGGAGGGAGGTAGGTAGGTAGGGGGTGGGGAAGAGTGAGGGGAGAGGGAGAATGAGGGAGAGGTGAGAGACAGGGATGTGAGTAAGTGGAAGGGGGAGAGGGAGAATGAGGGAGAGGTGAGAGACAGGGATGTGAGTAAGTGGAAGGGTAAGAAGTTGTGGAGCAGAGAAAAAGGGAGTGGAGGAGGGCTGAGGGGGAGGGGATGGGATTGAGAGAGAGTGGGGAGTGACTGAGGGAAGGGGAGAGAGGTGGGAGTGACTGAGGGAAGGGGAGGGAGGTAAGAGTGAGGGGAAGAAGGCAGTGGGAGACAGAGGGTGAGTAAGACTGAGTGGAGGAAAGGGGAGGAGTGAACGAGGGGAAGGGGGAGAGAGGGAGAGAAAGTGTAGAAGGGTGCTGTGTTAGAAAATGGACTGAAAACAAAATGTAATGTAGCCCGTTTTAACGGGCTTAACGGCTTGTTCATACATAAGCAAATTTTGACTGTAGTTTAAAATGTTTCTTTCTTCACTTTCTCCTGCAGTTGTCACCTTTCTTATCTCATAATGCCCTAATTAGAGGAACCCAGGCCTCGATTATTTTGAGGCTGAGTTCCTGCAATACCTTCTGTCTTAGGCACTCAGTTAAAGCTACTGATCATGTTCTCAGATCATCCAGAAAAATGCTGCCCACGGCATTGCAGGCCTTTCTCCCTTTGATCTTGTCCATTCTACTTTATATAATTTACACAGTTTCCAGGTGTTGATTCAAGTTCAGTATAAGGTCCTGGTTCTGAAATTTAGAATGTATCAGGGAGGTCTAATCTACCTGAAAAATTATCTGAAAAGCTATGTTCCTTGCAGGTCACTGCACTCAATTAAAGTCATTGCCCACCAACTTTCTTTTCTGAAGGACTGCAAACTGGACAGAATTAGAAAATGAGCAGTTTCATTTGCTGACATAGTCTTTGGAATTTATCATAAGACCATTAACAGCTGATTCTTCCTTTTTGCTTTTGAATAAAATTGTTATTGGCTAACTGGATAATGATATTTGACCCAACAATATTTTCAGTTTTTCTTGTTTTGACTGAATTTTTAACACATATTTTTATGCTGTTGGACCTTGTTTTAATTTTTTTCAACCTTAGCCATGCTTTAGAATTGTGCTTTGCTTAGTTTATGTTATGTTTTGCTTATGTCTGCTTTGATAGATGGCTGCAGTTTTGCTATATACTGTGTAAGTGTTCATTGTCCTTGCACATTATAGTATCACACCAAAAAATGTTATTTTATAGATGTTAGTTTTCAGAAATGTACAGACTAAAATAGAACAATTTTGTTTATAGTAACCAAGGCAATTGTAGACTGATTTTCAGGTTTGTAATAGTTCAAATTGCAGATTTAAGCCTGAATGAAATGTACCAAATTATATGCATTCAATTTAAATTTCAAGGGTAAATCACATCTTCTACTGAAATTAATATGATTTAATCTTCCTAGACAAAAAAGCAGGTGGATCAAAGATCAGGCCACCTCATTCGGGAGAGAAATGCTTGGATCTTCAATAATTTTGATTCAACGGTTTCCTAAGGAATTAAGAATACTTCTGTCACAGCATGAGCTTCTGAAACACGGTTCATAAGCTTCATTCTTCCCCACCACAAATTGTTTCTAATTAAAGATGGTACAGCTGCAAGATACACTTGAAATCAATGTCTAAACCTGTGCTACCTAGCTGTGGGTCTAATGGAACTTCTAAACACAATCCTTATTACCTGTCACTCACCATTTTAGGAAAAAAGTTGTGTTTTTTTGGGGGGGAGGGGGAGGGGGAGGAATTTGACAGAGCCCTCATTTGTTTATCTACTACATTTCATAAAAATTGGTTCATTAGTTTTTGTGATAGAAAAGTGTATAAAATGTATTTAATAGCTTTCAGGTATGTTATGCTCACATAGATAAAATAATGCCTGGTATGTTCAGACTGATTTTCAAACACCATTAATAGGAAGTTTTAAAGTAGATACAGGAAGTATTTTCATTATTCTACATTTTGTGGAAGAATAGTGGAAATATGGAAGAGCTAACCTGTGGAGGTGATGGAGACAAGGACAGTATCAGAATCCAAGACAACATGGTACCAGCACAGGAAGATCTCTAAGAGGAAGGGATTATAAAGTTGAGCAGAAGATGGGTAGATCTGATGGACCATATGGTCTTTATTTGCTGTCATGTTCATTGTTTTGTTTTGTTTTTTATTTTGGGAGATTTGAGAAATTTAGCATTAAAATCTAGCTTTTTCTACACATTTGCAGAGATGAAAAAGTAAATAAAAACCTCTATTAGGAATGTGAATGCTGAAGATTTTTATTTCAGTTCTTTTTTTTTTTTTTTTAATTTCGGGTGGTTTTTAGTTTTCAATTAATTTTTTTTTCTTAAACATTAAAATCGGAAAACTTTTTGTCACTGCTGTAGTAACAACTTTGAATAATTTTGTGTTGTCTTCAAATTTGATCAACACACTCATTGTTCCCTTTCCCAAATCATTTACAAATATGTTAAGCAGCACGGGTCCTAGTACAGATCCCTATAGTACTATATTATAGACCCTTCTTCATTGGAAAAGTGATCATTTAGTCTGCCTGTAAAGGGTAGCAGGTGTGTGAGCCCTTTGTACTGTGACGTAGTTGACATAGCCTTAAGTGCAAGCCCATGAGTCCCATGCCAGCAGCTGGCAAATACCCCAGTAAAGAGATAGTCTGGAGCTTCACCTTCACCAGCCACCTCCCCCGCAGTTTGTGCCCTTGGGTTCTGGAAGTCATAGGGACTTAGGCGGGTCCCTAAGGTGGTGAAGATAACTAAAGTTTAAAACACACCAGGGTCAGGGCAGGCAGCAGACTTACAGAGTCATACAGGCCAAGGTAGGGGCAGGCAGCTAAGCAAGTGTGGTCAGGTCCAGGCAAGAAGTCAGACCAGGCAGCAGGCAATTGTGGTCAGGTTCAAGCAAGAGGTCAAGATCCAGAGAGTCAGGCCAAGGGTTGACAAAGACACACTGAAGACACTGGACAAGACAGATGCAATAAGGTAAGGCTAGATATTAGGGGTGTGCATTCATTTTGAACTTAAATGTAAAACGCAACTTATTTTTTTTTTTAACTTAAAAAAGTGATGAGGCGAAAACGATCGGATTTCCAACTTATTCAACATAGCTATGTTGAATAAGTTGGAAATCGCGATTGTTGATCCTAAATAAAAATTTAAACCCCTCACCCTCCTTAATCCCCCCCCCCCCCCAAGACTTACCAAAACTCCCTGGTGGTACAGCAGGGAGTCAGGACGCCATTTCTGAACTCCTTTGCGAGGAGCACGTGACGTCGGCGTCACGTCGGAGTGACGCGGCGTCACGTGATTCCCCACACGATCGCTCCGGGACCCTCGTTGCACCCAAAAGGAACTTTTGGCCAGCTTGGGGGGCCTCCTGACCCCCCCAAGCTGGCCAAAAGTTCCTTTTGGGTGCAACGAGGGTCCCGGAGCGATCGCACGGGGAATCATGTGATGCCGCATCACTCTGATGTGACGCCGACGTCACGTGCTCCTCGCAAAGGAGTTCAGAAATGGCGTCCTGACTCCCTGCTGTACCACCAGGGAGTTTTGGTAAGTCTTGGGGGGGGGGGGATTAAGGAGGGTGAGGGGTTTAAATTTTTATTTGCACGTATGGACATAGACTCAACTTATGGAATTCTCCATATGTCCATATTGACCGCAAATGGGACCCCCTTTCGACTTATGGACTTATGAACATAAACTTTTGCTCTGCACATCCCTACTAGATATGATGGGCTGGATGAAGAAGGCTGGAGAAGACAAGGCTGGAAGAGGCAAGGCTGGAAGGCAAAGCTGGATGAGGAAAGTTGGAGAAGACAAAGCTGGAAGAGGCAAGGCTGGATGAGGCAAGACTGGAAGACAAGACTGGATAAGAAACAGGAACATGAGAATCAGAAATGCTAGGCAACACACACTACAATGCCGAAAACCCATGGCTGAGATTGAGATATTGTTCGAGGTCTTTGCTTAACTAGGCCAGTTGGCCTGATATCGATGGAGGGCGCCGGTCAGTGTTTCCCACCGAGGGCTCATATAATGCATGCATACCTAAGAAGGTTCCGAGACAGAAGCAGCATGGCAGCATAAGGGGCCACACCCAGCAATGCTGAGGAGATGGTGGCATCCCAGTCATGGGAGCAAGTCAATGGCTTCCTGGGTCACTCTCGGCAGCATTGGAGTGACTACAGTGGCTTGCAAGGCCATCCCATGAGTCATGTTGCTAACACCTTCCCCCTGTTTCCTGTCTTCAACCAGCTCCAATCCACAATCACCCCAAGACGTTACATATGAAAAAAGATCCAACTATGTCAGGTTAGGCCAGTGGCTCAAGTGATATGAACTAAGCATGGTTATTCAAAACTTTACCAACTCAAATCTTTGCTTCTCTAAAAGGGAGAAAAAAAAGCCACTAGAAGGTGTTACTGGTGCATTGCTCCCACTTGATTGTTTTGTAGCATGTGGCCATTATTCAAAATTATGCACATGCTAAACTAGTCATGTTTAGTCCTCATTTCTTCATCATTCATTCCCCTTTCCTGAAACTGTGTAAACGTATTAACAATAGCATATATGATCATTCCTTCATTTGGCAAATTTGACTATACCTGAAACATTATACTTCTTTATACACAAAACACAAGTAGCTTCTGAAAAAGAAGACACATTCTGAAATCATATGAAAGAGACAGATGCTGCTGATTAAAATATAGTTTTGGTTAAAATTCTGCTAAGGAAGGTAAGGATGATACTTATGTTTAGTAAGTGGAAGGTCAGAAGAACCCCCCACCCTTCCCTCATTCATTGCCTGTATTTATGAGAGGTTCAAAATAATTGACAGCAAGGGAAAGGATGGATAATAGTTTAAAAGCAGAGAGAGCACATTCTGTATTCCTCTCAGTGATTGTCATAGCCACATATGTTGATATGGATATTGCATGGGAAATCAGGTTTGCAACACATTATTTATTTATTGCTTACAAAGATTGAGTGAAACTGTCAGGTCAGGTTTACTTGGTCATTAGTTTTACAAAACTAGGATAAGTTCTGAAAAAGCTTTGTATTTGTCTTCTCTCAACAAGTCAAAAAATGTTAAGTTTTTTAAAAATGTGTAAATTCAATGAAAAGTACAATGGAAGTCAGAAGAAAGGAATGAGGGAAGGAAAGAAGAAAAGAAGAAAAGAAAAGAATGTTCAAAATCTTGATACAGATGGTTTTGATCTGAAATGTACTTTGGTTCAAAGATAATTAAAGCTCATAAAATATTTTTCCCTCGGTGGCCCTGTCTTCTAAAATGACAATTAATGTATGATGCACTAAATAAGTAATTCTCCTGCTAAAATGTAGCATCTACAATGCAATTAATTCATCACCAGTTAAGTGCCATTTTAATGTGTACATTAAAAAAATGTTAGTATGTTTTAGTGCATAGGTCCCTTTGTCTTCTTTTAAAAAAAAGATCTGACAGTTGACATACCAATAATAATTACTGTAAAACCAAGGGGTTATTCAGCAGGGGAAAGGATTCCTATCATTACAGGGGACCTGGGAGCAGAGAAGAATTATTATCCTTACTTCTCCAGGCATTAATTTGTTTAACACAAAACAAATTGTGGACCGGATAAGTAATGGTTAAGGTATGTAGAGGAAAAAAAAATGTTTTCATTTTCAGTTTATTTTCAAGAGTTTTATTCCCATGAATTTTTGCTCATGGAATGTTTGAATTGTTTCATTCATGTGAAAAAAACAAATCAAACAAAAAAAACCAACCCAAAAATGGAAAAAAAAACAAACAAAAAAATGGGGCCTCCCTAAGATTCTTATCCCTCATTCACATCCACCCAGAAAAATGCCAGGGCCAGGATCCCTCTAGCCCAGGCCAGTGGGGAACTGCCAGCAAGGGCTAGGTCTAGTCTGAAGCCTTAGCCTTGCGTAGGTCAAGAATGTGGTAATCACTACAAACTCAGCCTCAGCTTACAGCTCGGTCTAGCTCACAGCTCGGTCTAGGCCAGGGTCTGGGCCTAGGCCTAATGCCATGACCCTGCCTGGCTAAATCGAAATTACATTCAGATATTCAGCAACATAGCCATGCTGCTGAATATCCCTTGTAATTTAGCCAGAAAAGTTATATCTGGCTAAGTCCTAGATTCAACAAAATTCTATAAATATAGCAGGAATAGTGCCCATGCTTAAAAAAAAAAAATGGGTGTGTTTAGGCTAATTTTCTATGTATCTCATCACATAGGGAATTATTGCATTAAACAGTGCATCAGTGCGTCACGTGTCATTTTATGTGGTGTACATTGATTTGCGCTTAGTGCTTTATTTTTCTGGTTTATATATACTGGCTTTCTGCAGCTGCCTCTTTGACGGTGTGTCAGGCATTTGGAGAGAGGAGAGTAGATGAGTTGGTAGAAGTTGGTAGCTGGTTGGAGGTATTTAATAGGGATGTGAATCGTTTTTTGACGATTTAAAAAAATCGTCAGATATTTTTTAAATCGTCAAAAATCGTTAGAGTTGCGATACAATAGAAATTCCCCAGATTTATCGTGAAAAATTGTAAATCGGGGGAGGGGGAGGGCGGGAAAACCGGCACAACAAAGCAACCCCTAAACCCACCCCGACCCTTTAAAACAAATCCCCCACCCTCCCGAACCCCCCCAAATGTTTTAAATTACCTGGTGGTCCAGTGGGGGGGTCCCGGCGTGATCTCCCGCTCACGGGCCATCAGCGCCATTTTGGCTGCCACTAAAAAAATGGCGCCAATGGCCCGATAAAAAAAAAACCCACCCGACCCTTTAAATTGACCCCGTTAGCCTCTCTCGACCCCTCCCGACCCCTCCCAAAACCTTTTAAAATTACCTGGTGGTCCAGTGGGGGCACGGGGAGCGATCTCCCACTCTCGGGCCATCGGCTGCCACTAATAAAAATGGCGCCGATGGCCCTTTGCCCTTACCATGTGACAGGGTATCCGTGCCATTGGCCGGCCCCTGTCACATGGTAGGAGCACTGGATGGCCGGCGCAGCACTTTTCAGTACCTCCCTTTCTTATAGACACATAGACGCAGTTCAGCAAGGAGGAGGAGGAGCAGCAGCAGCAGCTGCATCCTCAGCACAGCCAGATCCTGGAAGCCCTTTGCTCAGCAAGCCCACTGAATGTGAGTTTAAACATTTCTGCATTCATGGAGGAACCCAGACTGCAGTGGGAAACAGTTGAACCAGTGCAACCTCACTCTGCATACCACATGGCCAGCATGAGGCAGCTGGCACTGAGCCAGAGCAGCACACCATCCCTCTAATGCCACTTCTGGAGGCCCAAACCTCTGCTCCAGCCATAATGAGCATAACACCAGCACCAGCTCCAGCATCAGCACTGGCACCAACAAAGGCCTCCGTGCATGAGCAGCTGGACTGACTGAAAAGGAGCCATGGTGTCTACCTCCACCACATAAGGGCAGAGCTAGTGCACCTGAGGAAGGCCGTGAATGGGCAGACCCAGGCCCTGCATGATCAAATGGCAGCCAACACACAAGCTTTCACCACATTGGGTACCTTGATCAATAACCAGATCCTGCAACAAATGCCGGAGCCTCCACCTGTTCCTTCGCCAATATCCCAAGATTCCATGCCACACAGCAGTCCCTGACCAAAGAGACGACCCAGGGGTAGGCCTCCCAAAGACATGACACTCCCAAGTGGCAAGCTATGGCATGGCAAATGACCATAAATGATCAGAACTGCTGCCCTGTAATTCCTAAGAACAAGACTTGTTGAGCAAGCTTGGCCAGGCTTCTATATGGAGTTCCTGTGCTGGCTAGATGGAAGAAGCCTGCTGAGCTCATCCTGACTACATCGGCGCCATTTTTTTAGTGGTAGCCAATGGCCCGAGAGCGGGAGATCGCTCCCGGGACCCCCACTGGACCACCAGGTAATTTTAAAATGGTTTTTTTTTGGGGGGAGGGGTCGGGAGGGTGGGGGAAGCTAAGGGAACAGTTTTAAAGGGTCGAGGTGGGGTTTTTTTGTATTGGCTTGGGCGCAGCCGATAAAAAAACCCCCGATCGGACCGCACGAAGGAAAATTCATGATGTGAATCGGAACCGGAATCGGAATTGATTCCGGTTCTGATTCACATCCCTAATACCTAAGTAAAAAGGTTGCAAAGTCCAGTTCAGTTGTTCAGCTTGGAAAGGTGTTAAGGTAGTGTGATTTGGTTTGATTAGGTACCAACATTTGTTAATCAAGAGAGCAGTGAGTCACTCTGGTTGACTAACTAAAGTTGACTGTCAAGAGAGAGGAAGAGGACATAATAGTTTCCTTTCAGCAAGGCATTAGGAGATAAATTTTCTAAAATTTAAATGAGACTTAGTGAGATTGGGGGTAATTTTGTAACAACCTGCTTAAAGTAGATGGAAAATACTTGCATAGGTTGCACCAATTTTGAAAGCAAACAAGTGCTTAAAAGTGAAATTTTCAAAAATTGCGTGCATAAAAAAATTAGCAGATGCATGTATAAAAGTATCATGTACACGAGAATGTGCTATTTCAGAAACCTCAGCATACATGCATAAATCAGGAACTTTAAGTAAATTTGTAAGTGTAAAGTAGGGGTGGGTTGGGGCATGGCCAACATTTTTGTGTTTAAGTTACTATTTTAGAAGCAATTTATGCATGGAGAGGTAGATTTTAAAAGCCCCATGGGGAAATACACATGCAAGTCAGGCTTCAACGTGCCCACTGAATTTTAAAAGTTGCCCAGATGCACGCATATCTCCCTCTGCATGCACATCATGCTTGATTTTAAAAAAGGGGCATGGTATGAGCGTGGTCTGGGCAGAGTGTGGGCATTTTGGGGCGTGATCAAGAGATGTGTGTAGAAATAATTATGCACCCTGGCATGCGCCCAGATCCACTGCTGCATACATTTCTTTCAGCTATGGAGGAGGTGTAAATTGTAAAAAAAAATAAAAAATAATCTGCAATTTGGAAGGATAAAGGGTCTGGGTAACTGGGAACCATTCAGGCTATTAAACCAGTGGGGTTTGGAGGACCTAGCTCAACACTGGGCAAAATGTTGGATCAGCTTTTGGAATGGGTCATTGCATGGATGCATGCTGGATTTAAAATACCCTGATTTCTGCTGTAGAAATGGGATTTTAGAACCTAGGTGCAAACCCACTTAAAAATGGATGCACATGTACACACACTCACACTAATTTATAACATGAGCGCATATTTCCCTATGCACATGTGTCAATGTGCACCCACACACTGCTTTGAATGTTACCATCCCTATTTGGCAAATTACTCGCATATATTTACTCCTGATCAATATCTGGAGTAAGTGATCATAAACATCTTACAGGGAAATAGTGACTGGGTGTGTGATCTTGGTGAAATGGCTAAAGAGCCAGAAGAGTCTTGTTGTCCTGTGGATGGATTGGATAAACTGGTAGAATAATTGGCAAAAGTGGGAATTTCATTGTTGAGCACATGTTATAAAATCTCCTGACTTAAGTGTAAAAGCCGACTTATGGGAGCTAAATATATCTAATGTATGCATGTTAAATCTACTCATGTATCATAAAAATATATGAGTATATATGCACACTTAACCGGCTAAATTATGATTATCTGGCTAAATAGTAGCACCTACTTTTAAAAATGCATGCGCATAAGTATAAAACTCTCCCTAACCTCTGCTCAGTCCTGGAAAACTTACACACATGCAGGATGTACACATGCAAGTTTACCAGCATTTTGGGTAGATTATTTTATATCAAGCAATCTCCCCAGATAAAGGATCATTTTACCTGCGGAAATGCCTTTGAGATATAAGAGGGTTAAACAAGGACCAGTGAGTTGGTTAAAAAGGTAATGTAGTCCAGAAATGACCCACAGGGCAAGAAAATGTGTATGTCACATTGGAAAGCAATAAAATGCATCCTAAAAAAAAAGTCTAAGCATGAGCTATGCCAAAAATGAGGAAGTAATCCTTGCATTCACAGATTCAAATCTTTCTTATATAGATACTTTTACTTCTGCTTTATTCCCAACATGGACAAGTGTAGAAAATGAAAAAAATCAACTACCAGTTATTATACAGTCTTATGATTATTCATTATCAGTTGAATTTGCAAAGAAGTTATGCATGTAAATATAACATACTATCGTAGCAGGTTTCAAAAGCCATTTACACACACATAAATTACACTTACATGGGTTAAAACTATGAATAATTCAATGACACATATTGTAGCAATTTTCAAAAGCTAGCTTACACAGAAAAGTGCATTTACATGTGTAAAACCCATTTTTTAATATGTACATGTCTTATATGCATACTATCTCTCAAGAAAGCAGAACTGAATCAATTATCTGATTGGTCAGAAAACAGAAACTACAAGAAAAATATTCATTAGGCTAATAATTATTAATTAGTTATGAAATATGCCTCACTCATGCAATCTAACAGACTTTTAGGAGTTTTATTCCTATTTAGCCCACCGTGTCACATGTCCAGTCTTAAGCAGTTTCTGTCTTATATGGATGCATGTCTAAAAGCTCTATTACCAGCTGTGTATCCAGGGCCTTGCCAGCCACAATGCATCAATACAAATGGGGTTCCAACTAGGTAATCCCTCTGGGTATGACACCACACCTCAAACACAGTCACTGGTAGTATACTTCCTTTGATATCAAATTATATTATTCTTCAGGATTCCCTGAATGGGGGGGATGAATCTTCTACACCTTGTGCATCACAATCACTTAAATCCCAATACCCAATGGCACTGGTAGCCCCTGTCACATTGTAGGAGCAAAGGGCTGCTGGCGCCATTTTGACTAATGGCAGTCACCAGCCTTGCAGTGGGAGATTGCTCCGGGCTCCCGGTAGATCACCAGGGCCATTTTAATGAGTCTGAGGGGGCTCAGGGGTGTAAGATAGGGTGGGTTTGGGTGGTTGGGGTTGAGTCTCTTAATAAAGGGAAAGGGTTGGGGCAGGTTCTGTTTTTTTCTATCCTTAATGCAAATGGAAAGAAAATCTATCCAGGGGTAGACCATAAATGGCCCACCCCCGAAATGATACACAAAATGCAACAAAATTATTTTTGGATACCACCCCTACATGTTACTGTCTTTTATATATGGCAGTGATTCACTAAATAGCAAAAAGAACATTAAAAACTGAATTGGTTTCCAACAATACTTTTGCAGAATTGTTGAATACTGATTTAAATGTTGATTTAAAAAAAAAAAAAAACGTGCTGGTATCCATGTGCGCACGATTCCCGGCACGCGCACATGGATATGTCGATTTTATAACATGTGCACGTCGCCGCATGTATTTTATAAAATGTGTTGCCCGATTTTGTATCAGAGGCATGCATGTCTGTTATAAAATATGCTCCTGATTTTGTATCGGAGGTGTGCATGTGCACCTGGATCGCAATTCGCGTGGGGGTGTGTGAATTTTTTTAAGTATGAGCGGTGACGTGATTGGGCCCTTGCCCAGTTCCCTCCCAGGCCGCTGTCCCGGTCAACCCCGCCCTGCCCCTCCTAGCCCCTCCCTGCCCAGACCACACCCCCGGCCCAACCTTTTCAGACAGGCTGGCACTTCTGCACATACCGGGGGATATGCTCGTGGCTGGGCCGTTTTGAAAATGTGCTCAGTGCAAGCACAGCCCACTGAGCTGATTTTAGCATGCATAGTCCTTTAAAAATGTACTCTTAAATGTTCTTTACAGTGATATCTTCATTTTTGAATAAATTTATGACCTCTTTAGTACTTTCATTTATTATGAGATGTAAAAAGCAATTGTCCAAATTAATAATAAAAATGTTCCTTGTCCTTCCTCATGGATTAGGGTTAGTGGTAAACTTAACTCTCATGTATATGGTTGGTGATTAAAATGTCTAGTCCCATTTAAATACAAAGTTTATTGTCTTCCTGTCTAGTAGTTCTCCTTTATGAACTCATGTTCTCCTTAAAGTACCAGATTGATATTATTACCACTTCTTTTCTCTCAGAATCTTAAATAGATATAAGTGAGCCCTTTAGGGGTTCACAATAATCCTTCTCACCTTCTCTCCTCTGCTGGCTGTAAGTCATCCTGTGATAGACCATGGCTTGGGAAACAGCCAGAAATAAAATGGAGACAAGACATTGGCTGGTTCCTGTCACAACTTTTATTTACAAAACACCAACAGAATAATGGACTGCTTAATTTAACAGTCCTTGTAGCAATCAACGTTTAAATGATCTTAGCATATACTGGCTTCTTGTTTTCCTCCTGGGGTCTCCCCAACCCTTCTGGGCCCTTCCTCCTTATCCTGTGTTGAAGAGATCCTCCCTGGGACACAGAATCCCTTGCTTGATTGGTTCTTAAGGAGGACTGGGCCAGATGAATGTAGCCAGTCCTTTAAGGTATTCTGAAGGAGTTTCCTATATACTCCCACACAATCCCTCTTTAGGATTCAAATAATCCTTCTCAGTGAAGGGACCTCACCCTTTTTGTATGTTAATACAAAAAAAACTGAGTTAATGGGACTTCAGAAAAAGGAAAATAAAGGTCCTTTTACTGGAAAGAGGGAAAACACACACAAGTTCAGAAGGGCTGAAAACCTCCCAGCTCAGCAACATAAGAGTGTCTTTAAAATGGTCTTCCACAAATAAAGGAAGACTTTCTCACTCCATGTCTAACCCCTGTCTCATTCTGAGAATCACAGAGATCTTTCTTCTTCAACATAATCCAATACAGGGGACAGCGAAGAGCATGCTACTCCTGAGGGAAACAAAAATGTTCCACAACATAAAATATAGGTCAGATATGCTCACCATGTGCACTATCCTACATTGGGTTGCCAACTACCTACACTATTATTATGTTTAGTCCGCAAAAGAATTGGTTTAATCCTGACTTGGTAGATAATCAAGGGGTCTCTACAAAGTATACTATGTGTACTCTTAAAATCTCCTGCATTAGACAGCCCAAAGTGAAAGAGCTGGTTAGCATGAGGCATTCCATTCCCCTCCTCTGAAGGGGAATTGCTATCCTCCCCACCCCCACTCTTAGAGGATAATTTTCATAGAGGCCCACTGATTCGTAAACCGAAGATGGGAGTATTGGGGCACAGATGCCCTTTGAAATTTGTGCTGGGGGTGGAAAAATAATAATCTGCCTTTGGGTGGGGGGAATGATTTTTGGGGAAGGCATCTAAGGTATGGCCTATATCCAGAGTTAAAATTTAGCTTATTGGCCCTGGAAGCAAGCTAAAATGTATCACCCATGGCACATGTGTAGAATTTTAGCTCCAGCTAAAGCCTAATTGGCATCTGAGCATCTGAAAAAGGTTATTTGTATAAACATATGTATTGATTTTAATGCATATTAGCTAACATCTTCAGCAATCTGTTCAGTATGCACCTTAGGACTTTAAAGGTGAATTTTAAAAGCCAGGCATGTGCATCAATGAGGAGATGCATGAAAAAGTTGAGCTTATGTGAGCCGGTATTTTAAAAAGCTCCCGTATACTCATGTAAATGCTGCAGCATGCACATCTCAAAAATTTCCAAAAAGGGACAGAGCATGAGCATAGTCTAGGCAGGGCATGGGTATTACAGGGATTGGCCAAGAGATGCGAGCATAAATACCTACGTGCTTCGGTGCGCACTGATGTCCCCTGTTATGTAACTTAACTTCTGCTATGGATGATGTATAACCCATAAAATAAAAGTATCGAGACATTTCTGAAGGGTTTAAAGGGTCAAGGGTAACTGGGGGAGAGTGTACGCTATCAAGTAGGGGGGGGGTTGGAGGATCTAATTGGGAGAACTGGTGAATGAATTGGTAAACTGGAATGGCATTCCCCTTTTAAATTCCCCAACTTATGTAGTAGAAGAGGGATATACATGCCCTTGCATGGGCCCACTTAAAATTTGAGGCACATGTGCATGTGGCCAGGCTATTTTATAACATGCACACATATACGAGCGCAAGACATAAAATAGCAGGGCCGATACGTATGTACAAATTGCGCCTGTGCACCGGTTTGAAAGTTACTGTTCCTGTGCATAGTATCCTATTTAGCATATAAATAAACATCTTTAACAGGCATACTATACTTTAGCATATATGCCCCCTCGCCTGTTTTTAGAGTCTGATTACTTGCCAAATTTAACTATATGACCTTCTGATGTTCAGTGGGTGAATGATAAGAGATGAGAGAAGGATTAAAGTAAAATAGAAAGATCTCTGGTAATGTGTATGCTATTTTGCTTTTATGAGTTTTTAATGAATTATGCACATTATTTCTGTGCTGCCTTGGGCAATTTTATATTAAATCGAGAAGGTGGGTTCTAAATATGTAAAATTAATAAATAAATAAACTGCAAATGAGAAGAGCTTAAGAAATCCTTATTTTTGCAACTGAAATTAGTTATGTGCAGAGTCATAAAATTTGTTTTGGTTCGTTCATTGATTTTGAAGGTCACAGTCATTCATTAGGTTCATTTCAAATGAAAGAAAAATGTGTTTGTGTTATTTATTCATTTGTTTACCATTATAGTAAAAGAAGGAAGCAATGTAGCCTATTTAAAGTTTCCAAATTGGGATTTTCTAATCATTTCAAAACTGGTGTGTAGAGATCATCAGATAGGTGAAGGCATGCCAACACTACATGACTATGTCAACGAGGCACCAAAAGTGGCATGAAGAGCCCAAAGACATGCAATGGGGCAAAATGGTACTAGCAGTGGCAGTTCTCCAAGGTGCCATCAGAGGAGCAAAACAGCAGCAAGTGTCCAGATCACTCTAAGGCTGCAAAGGTTAGGCAAACAGCAATAACAACAGTAAAATGAAGTACCCAAAGCTGAACAAGATGGGCAAAATGGCACCAAGTGTAGCATGAACAGCTCAAGGCACAATGAACGGATAAAAAAGCAATAAAAGAGGCAGAACACACCCCAAAGGAGTGACAGAGGATCAAAGCTACTAATAAAGTGGCTTGAAGACCCCAAAACATCATGAGAGGTGAAAAACAGACATCCAGAGTTGCAAGAACACCCTACAGATCCAAATGAGCAAAGGCTGTGAACTAAATTGCTAGAAAACCCTAGGAAGGGAGAAGTCAGGGGAAACTCCTGGAGGAGCCTGATGTCATTTCTGTATAGCATCATTAGGTAAAAGATCTAGATGTTTTGATTTGAAATTGGTCTTCAGTGGAGGCTAAGATGATATTGTCTAGAGAAATATAAATCAAATAATGCATAAATAAATAGATACATGAATGAATAAATAAATGTTTTTTAGCCACTAGTTGCTTAATATCCTGTGATTCATGGAATTAATGATTAATCTTCTGAATCAATTATTGAAAATACTGCCTCCATTATCTCAGAAGTAGAATCATGGAGAAGTATAGTCCAGGCCCCAGGTGCTGCATTTCTATAGCCCTTGCCTTGTGCTGTGGTATAATCAATCATCGGTGTCACATGCTACATGTATACCAATGATATACAATTAATCATTCCTGTAACAAACACCCTTGAAAAAGCATTGAAACTTGCAGCCACCTACCTTGACACCATAAGAAACATGCTAAACCACATGAAACTTTGTCTTAACATGGACAAAACTGAGTGCATTCTACTTGAAAGACAAAACGCTGGAATCAACATGAACCACAACATACAAATCGACAACACAAACATCAAATTAAAAAACAATGTGAAAGATTTAGGAATATGGTTAGACCCTGAGCTTAACTACAAAAAACACATCTCAATGAAAATCAAAGAAGGCTTCCACAAACTAATAATCCTCAAACACCTAAAACCACTACAGTATCTCCCTGAATTCAGAACCATCCTACAATTGCTTATATTCACTAGCTTCGACTACTGTAACTCACTCCTGATAGGCCTACCCAAAACCACCTTACGGCCTCTCCAATTACTACAGAACACAACCAGAATTCTCACCGGTCACAAAAGAACCGACCACATCACTCCGGTGCTAAAATGTCTACACTGGCTACCTGTGGAAAAGAGAATCAAATATAAAACTCTAACCATAATACATAGTACATTACACAACAGTGAAAGTACAAGTCTAAACAACATTATCCAGAAACACATCCCTCAACGCAACATGAGAGCATCAAACAAATTACAACTAAACATACCATCAGTCTCAACCGCCAAACTTACCACTGTAAGAAACTTTTCTATAGCAGGTCTGGGGTGGTCCGGGGTGGTCCTGGGGTGGTCCAGGGATGGGACAGGGGGCGTGGCAGTGGGTTGGGGGCAGTCCAGGGGCATTCCCGAGTGCTCCGGCACAGCAGCTTATGCCGGGGCATGGTGTGCCAGCAGCCGGCTGGTAGGCATAACTCCTGAAAAAAAGGTAGGGGGGATTTAGTTAGGGCTGGGGGTAGGTTAGATAGGTGAAGGGAGAGAAAGGTGGGGGAGATAAAAAAAAAAGTTCCCTCCGAGACTGGTCCAATTTCAGAGCGGCCTTGGATGGAACGAGGGAAGCCATTGGGGCACCCCTTGGGCTCGGCACGTGCAAGGTGCACAAGTGTGCACCCCCTTGCTTGCACTGACCCTGGATTTTATAACATGCACACAGCAGCGCGCTCATGTTATAAAATTGGGTGTACATTTGGGCGCCAGGTAGCGCGCACAAATGTACCCCACACGTGTAACATTTAAAATCGGCCCCATAGTGAGGGGAATCACTAACAGTACAAAATTGTCAAAACCCCCATGGCATGGAGTAAGGTCCATTGTAAGCAGCACAAAAGTATCTAAACCCGAAATGCATGGAATGTGATCTATCAAGAATATCACAAAGGTCTAAACCCTCATGGTATGGAGTGTGATACATTGTAAATAGCAGAAAGTGTTTAGACACTAAGAAATAGCATGTAATAACTGCAAACAGCATACAGAATCTAAACCCAGGCCCACCCAACTGGAACTGGACGTGGAGCACCGAACCTGCAAGGCCGTCAAGGAATCCCATATCTCCGTGGCGAAGAAGAAGACCCAGAACCATTGCGCCATTCCGTGCATTTTCATGGCACACATGTAGAAGCGATCCTGCGGCCGTATGGCCCACCAATTTTCCTATTTTTTAGGGGGGGAGCAGAAGCACCACATACGGCTTCTGCTTCCTCCCCCTCCCCCCCAAGCAGGAAGATCGGTGGGCCGAATGGCCCAAATATAGCAGGAGGCGGGTGGCAGCAGGAGAGCCAACTGATCTTCCTGCTTTGGAGGGGGAGGAAGCAGAAGCTGTGCACAGGTTTGAATGTGTATGTATGGATGAGAATGGGAGCCTGGGTATGTGTGTGAGAATGGTAGCTTGAATGTATATATGTGTGGGTGAGAAGAGAAGCCTGGGTTTGTATGTGGGTGAGAATGGGAGCTTGAATGTGTGTATATATGGGTGAGAATGAGAGCCTGGGTTTGTGTGTGGGTGAGAATGGGAGCCTGGGTTTGTGTATGGGTGAGAATGGAAACTTGAATATGTGGGTAACAATGGGTGCTTAATGTGTATATTTGTGGGTGAGAATGGGACCTTAAATGTGTGTATGTGTAGGTGAGAATGGGAGTGTGGGTGAGAATAAGAGTCTGGATTTGTGTGTGTGGGTGAGAATGGGTGCCTGGATGTGCGTCTATGTATCCATAAGAATGTAAGGCTGGGGATGGGTGAGAAAGAGAGAGCTTGTATGTGTGTCTGCAGAGAATGTGAGCTTGTGTGTGTGTGTGTGGAGAGCATATGAGAGTGAGAGCTTGAGTGTGTGAGGGAGTCTGTGAGAGAAAGCATGTATGTGTGTGTGTGTGTATGTGGAAGGGAAGAAGACAGTAGTACAAGAAAGACACTGAAAAGGAATTAGGAAATGATCGACAAGGGAAAAAATAGGAAAAAAAGACCAAAACCAACTCATTAGAAAAATACAAAGATCAGACAACAAAGGTAAAAAAAAATATTTTGAGATGTTAGATATGCCATCTTTGGGAATGTGCATTTCTTATATTTTTGTATTTTGCTCTTTCTTCAGTATTCCATTGTTCAGAGACTTTAATTTCTCAGGCTTTCTATTTTGGTTTTATCTGCATGTTTCTGTTTCTAATTTGTTAGGGATGTGAATCGTTTTTTGACGATTTAAAAAATCATCAGATATTTTTTAAATCATCAAAAATCGTTAGAGACGCGATACAATAGAAATTCCCCTGATTTATCATGAAAAATCGTAAATAGGGGGAGGGGGGAGGGCGGGAAAACCGGCACACCAAAACAACCCCTAAACCCACCATGACCCTTTAAAACAAATCCCCCACCCTCCCGAACCCCCCCAAAATGTTTTAAATTACCTGGTGGTCCAGTGTGGGGGGGTCCCAGCGTGATCTCCTGCTCTCGGGCCATCGGCGCCATTTTGGCTGCCACTAATATAAATGGCGCCGATGGCCCGATAAAAAAAAAAACACCCGACCCTTTAAAATGACCCCCTTAGCCTCCCCCACCCTCCTGACCCCCCAAAAAACCTTTTAAAATTACCTGGTGGTCCAGCAGGAGCGTGGGGAGCGATCTCCCGCTCTCAGGCCATCGGCACCATTCCTTTGCCCTTACCATGTGACAGGGCAAAGGTAGCGCCGGTGCCATTTTGAATATTGGCAATACGGCTTGAGTGCAGGAGATCGCTCCCGGACCCCCGCTGGACCCCCAGGGACTTTTGGCCAGCTTGGGGGGGCCTCCTGACCCCCACAAGACTTGCCAAAAGTCCAGCGGGGGTCCGGGAGCGACCTCCTGCACTCGGGCCATATTGCCAGTATTCAAAATGGCGCCGGCGCTACCTTTGCCCTCACTATGTTACAGGGGCCGACCGTCGGCCCCTGTGACATAGTGGCTCTGGACTTTATCACATAACATATAAACTCAGTCACTCAAGTTTATACTCTTTTACTTTTTCTCTTGTTTCTCAATTCCCATTATTTTAAGTAGTAACGAGAAAAGTATGAAAATGTACATATCACCACTTATTTATTGAATGTGATTATGAAATCCACCATCCAGAAACATAAGAAAGCTCTCTCTGCTTGGTTAAACAACCCAGTAGCTCATTAGCTTCACTTATCCTCTGTCTCAGTGTTGTGAGGTTAAACATTATAGCAGTGCTTCAGAGGAACTTCCCTCACAAGCAGGGAATTTATTTAACCAGCCAATCAGAGATTATTTTTCTCTGTGTATGTGTTCTTTATTTACAGAGCACATGAATATATTTATCCATTTCAAATAAGTGGATGTTAATTTTTAAGGAATATTTTATTTTTTTTATTTTAACAACCCAAGAAAATTATTTTCTATAGTGGCCACCTTTATTAAGGTGGAAACAGTCAATTCTCTCTGTCACAGCACTAACTAGGCTGGCAAAAATCCGTGAACCAGCACGTCAATTATTTTTAAAACTGACACCTATCGCTTCTTACCTTTTTCAGGATTATTTTAACTAAATTTGACTCTCACACTCACACACAAACATTCACTAAGGAATTCTCTGTAAATTAGTCTGTTTCACAGTAGTTTGTATTAACTATAGCTACCAGATTCTCAAACTGTCAGTTTGCAGATCTCTCTCTCTCTCTCTCAACAACAGCAATCAACAACCATACAAACTGACAGGTTTTTTTTGTTTTTGTTTTTTTTTTACAGAGAACACTCCTACTTTGATGACATAATGTGAAAATAGTTCTACCCCTATCTAGTTTATGACTTTAATTACCAAGAACTCTCAGAAAAACTTTTAAGCGATTAGGATTTTTATAAGAACCCAAACATTTACTTATAAATTAGATACATCTATAAAATCCACTGTAATATGACTGATTTATGTATTCCTACATTAACCTGCTCACTTGCCAGCTCCTTGTAAATATGCAGTAACTATGACATTGCTATGACTACATTTTCCTAACTCTGTTTTTTTTTACCTTCTTCGGTGAGACAGAACTTATTTTAACTGTCTCACTGGAAATTTTCAACTTATATGTGAAGAAATAATAAAAACAAAAAAATTAAACCAACTTCCACCTCAAAAGATCCCAAAACCACCATGAGCCAGAGAAAAACAATCTCTAAAAAAAATTCCCACCCTCTCAAATCCCATGAAAACTCCTATGAAAACACTCCCAAGACTCATCTCCATGTGAAGAGAACAAGCTCCAGTCTCAAAACAAGATGTTAACTATCACTCTAAGCCCTTCCTTGGATGTGCACAGATACACTCTGGCTGGTTTTAAAGCAATATCTAGTTGTTCTGAGCCTCTGAAATCCCCTCTCCCAAACAGGATAAATAACTCTCTTTAAAATGAATTTTAAGTTTAAATTCTTACTGCAGTCATGTTATCAGACCTTCTTTTCTTGACTACAACCTGCAAATCACTAGGGATGTGCATTCGTATAGGATGTGTGATAGGTGCTATATTTCTGATTCCAGGTTTGCACTGCATGCAGCGTGGCATTTTTTGTTTTCCATTCCAGTTTCTGTCACCATATTTATTATTTGTAGTCTGTACTTGGTGAAGGTCAGTTCTCTGTGTGTGACCTAGGTGAGATATTTTACTAGCATGTAGGTATTTGTATAAACCTTATTTGTTGTGTTTTCTCAATAGGACATGCATTAGTGGTAAATTACTGTTTTTTTCATTAGGAGGGCAATTGCGCCTGGTAGTAGAGGGAGTTTGTTTTGCTTTTACTGAGATGTCACCCAAACCAGAATATCTTTTTTATATGGTGAATTGTATAGTTCTGCTCTGCACCTATTGTTAGGGTCTGAGGGGGTTCCTGTGGATGCAGAGTGTATGTTTACATTTAGCCCTGCGAAGGTCACAAGTTCAGTGTGTAACACATGTGAGAACCATCTGTCAGGTGTGCCCTGACCGAAAAAAGGTTGAGAAACACTGTCTGTGTTTAGTAGTTAGGGGCCACTTTGACATTCAGAGGTACGAACAGAACAGTGCTCTCTTGTGAAGATTTGATTACCTTCAGAGTGAGGAAACTCACCAAAAGATGAGATTTGTGCAATGTTCTATCAACCTAACTTCATGGACTCTCTACCTGGGTAACATCAAGCTAGGCTGAGAGAAAGTGGCTCCTAACCCCTACACTAATACCTAAACCTCACCTCAAGTAACTAGGTAGGCCTAGGGTATTACGGCTAGGTGCTCTCTCTCTCAGGCACTGATAGCTAGGCTGGCTCTCCTTATCGCAAAGTGCAAAACAGTTATCACAGTTTGTGCTAATACCTATGCAAAGTGCTAAGACAGTGCACTTTGGGATAAACTGCCTATTACAATAAAACATGCCCCTTTTCCTATTGCATGCAATATTTAGTGCATTTTGATAAATCCAGGCCTAAGATAGTAGGCCACTTTTACATGGAATGGTTGAAGCCTTACTGCTATAAGTATTGTAAATGCAATAACCTTTTTTCGGTCAGGGCACACCTGACAGATGGTTCTCACATATGTTACACACTGAACATGTGACTGTCACAGGGCTAAATGTAAACATACACTCTGCATCCACAGGAATCCCCTCAGCCCCTAACAGTAGGTGCAGAGCAGAACTAGGACGCATTGATTTTATAACATGCGTGCATTGACACGTACATGTTATAAAATCAGCTACCTGCGTGCACATGCATGCCCGATTTCATATCAGCGCTAGTGCCGATTTGCGCATGGAAGGGAGGCTTCCCCAGTTCCCTTCGAGTCTGCTCCAATAAAGAAGCAGACTGGGAGGGAACTTCCCTAACCCTCTAGCTACCCTTCCTCCCTTTTCCCCTCTCTTCCTCGACACTAGGGGTGTGCATTCGTTTTGAACTTATATGTAAAACGCTACTTTTTTTTTTTTAACTTAAAAAAGTGATGAGGCGAAAACGATCGGATTTCCAACTTATTCAACATAGCTATGTTGAATACGTTGGAAATCGCGATCGTTGATCCTAAATAAAAATTTAAACCCCTCACCCTCCTTAATCCCCCCCAAGACTTACCAAAACTCCCTGGTGGTCCAGCGGGGAGTCAGGAAGCCATTCCTCTATTCCTTTGCGAGGAGCACGTGACGTCCGCGTCACGTCGGAGTGACGCGGCCATCACATGGTCCACCGCGGTTCCGCTCCCGGACCCCTCGTTGGACACAAACAGAACTTTTGGCCAGCTTGGGGAGGTCAGGAGGCCCCCCCAAGCTGGCCAAAAGTTCCGTTTGTGTCCAACGAGGGGTCCGGGAGCGGAACCGCGGTGGACCACGTGACGGCCGCGTCACTCCGACGTGACACGGACATCACGTGCTCCTCGCAAAGGAATAGAGGAATGGCTTCCTGACTCCCCGCTGGACCACCAGGGAATTTTGGTAAGTCTTGGGGGGGATTAAGGAGGGTGAGGGGTTTAAATTTTTATTTAGGGAACCGGTGCACGTATGGACATAGACTCAACTTATGGAATTCTCCATATGTCCATATTGACTGAAATTGACCCCCCTTTTCGACTTATGGACTTATGAACATAAACTTTTTGTCTGCACATCCCTACTCGACACTTAAACCCACCCTAAGTAGCCTAATTTTTTTTTTTTCGGAACTTACCTGCTCTCCTGAGCAGAAGTAAGTCCCGCACGCTAGCTGGCTGCCAGCACATGCTTCACTGGGACAGTGCCTAATGGCACTGTCCTGACTGGCTCCCGCCCCACCCAGACCCTGCCCTCGGCCCCCCCTTTTCAGAAACCCGGCTCTTCCGTGCATACCGGGAGATATGCGTATGGCTGGGCTGCTCTGAAAATGCGCTTGGCGGACGCGAGGCCCAGCTATGCACATATCTCCAGGGATTTGCTTGCACTGGGTTTTCAAAATCAGCCCCTAAGTCATTATCTGGCTAAAATTTAGCCAAATAAGAAAGGGGCATTACAGAGGCTTTCTGGATTTAAAGGAGCAGGGTTAAAGTTAGCCAGGAGCATGTTCCTGGATAACTTTAAGCTTAACTGACTATATTCAACAAAATATAGCAAGTTAAGTGTCCACAGGAAAAAAAAGATAGACACCGAACTAGCCTAGTAGCCCAATCTCCCACTCTCCACCCAAGTGAACCCTAGCTTGGAATGGGTCTAATACCTGCCTCCTCCCCCAAGGCATCCCCAAAGAAAGTTTTAATTGCTCAGGCCTTTCCCTTGGTTCAGTGCCCTTCTACCCCCTATCTCCCCTAAGATGTTAAAAATGACTTACCCCTGGCCCCTCCACTCTCCACCCTCCAGCTTCTACCTTCCTCCTGCCCCTTCCTCCCCTTCAAGCCTAGCCCATCTGTTCTTCTTCAGCCATACACCCCTAAACCCCTAAATGTGACTGGGAGCTTATATCTAAACTTCAGCTTCTGGTGCATCCAGAATTGCTTTGATATATCATATCAGCCTTTTTGTTAACTGGATGGCTAGACAGAGGGATCACCCACTTTCTCAGCTGGGTATCTTAAAAGAATAATATGGACGGGCACTTCTACAGTTTCCTTAGGCAGCTTATGAAATTGGAGATTATGAAACATTTGAGCCATGAGATCTGCTTCCATCTCCAAATCAAATGGAATGTCCTTAGATATTTCTCTCAGAAAATCTTAGCAAGAGAAATCCTTGGATGAGGGCATCAATTTTCCCATGGAGGAGAGTGGTTGGAGGGGAGATCAATGCACTCTCCTGTTTAGATTACGCATCTGATCCATAATCATAAATCTAGGAATGCTCATGTTCCAAATTTGATGGTTGGATTGTTAATGTGGCCTGCGTGTGCACCTATCTTTCCTCCAACACCTTTGAAAGTCACACGACCCCAATGTAACCTGATGTGTCATAGAAATTTCCTCTTCTGATATACTGGAGAATGACAATGGGGTAGATAGCATCAGTACTGATTCCCTTCCAGTCACTGATGTTGATACCATTGCCATTAGTTCACTGAGAGATTCTTGGACGGGTTGAGCATCACTTTGCATCAATGTTGATACTGTCAATGCTGATACAGGGAATCAAGCAAAATGACTCTCCTATGCTTCTTGAATTTCTCTGTTCAGCTCTTTATCAAAAGTTGCCAATAGTTGACAGGCAGGAGAAGTTACATTTTCCTGAGTCACCTGAGGTGTATTGGAGGCTGTGATTTGGACCCTTGGAGGCTGTCACCTACCTGGAGACTCTCTTTAATCTGTGCAGCCTTCTCTGGAAGAATGCTTGGGAGAATGTAAGGCTGCTGCCAATATCTCTATGATTTCATCACTGTGCATCAACCTGGACTGAGGTTTATTCTTCTTCACTATTGCATTGGTATCTCTCAGTGTTAACACTGATGAAGTGAAACCCTTCTCTTTTATTTGGTGGGAGGAACTGGAGGATGCTCTGTCTTTTAGGCCTCTACAAGTGCTCAATGTCAATGAAGAACAATGACTTCTCAATACTGAATTACCCCCAGCATCTGATGAAGCTCCTGGCCCCCTCAATGTTGATTCCTCAAGTGCCAATACAGATGGCCCAGACTGTTCCTATACTGAGTTTTTCCATGAATAACTGGGTTTGATGGCATCTAGGAGTCATCTTTCCACCTGTCAAGAATCCTGAGACTTTGTGGTCATGTCTAAAACATAGAACATATCTTTCATGTAGGTCAGTGATTGACATTATGTGGTGTTATTTGAGTCACTTGAAGAAGCCACTGGTCTTCTTTGGTTTGGTGGATATCATATGAAAATTAGTCATGTGACATCAAATAACTTAATTTTGGAAAGAAAAACTGACTCATGCAAATTGCACTGACAGTGGTGCAGATCAGGCCATGGAAAAAAAAAAGAAAGTAAACTTGAAAAATACTGAAAAACCTACCTAGGTAAATATGTGGGAGGAGAAGAACTTCTGAAAAAGAGGATACCACAATGAAAACTTTAAAAAAGAGTTGTAAATGAAAAAAGAAAAAAACTTTACCTCGGAGTATGGAACTTTCCAGCCATATATAAAAAATCTAGAACATAGAGTACATGGAAATGAAACATAAAATTTACCAAATAACAAACCATACATTCTTGAACATCATACTGAACCTGATATGACACAAGTCTAAGAAAACATATTTAAGATAAATCTGATCACAGTTTCTAGGGTAATGTATACTATAGACCATCTTGATTATAAAACCTTACATTTCTAACCTCACTAGGGGTTCTTTAATACCAAGAGTCTACCCTTATATAAAAAAAAAATATTTTTTTTTTCAAAATTATATTTCTTTCTCCCAAAGCCATTTTTTAAATAAAGTCTTGTCATTTCTTGAAAAAAGCCTTGTGTTTGTTCATCTCCTATAGAAACAGTGACTTTCTCCATTTCCAGCAACTCTAGTATTTTCTAGTAAAATGTAAGTCGGGAACAATTGATTCAGTTCATTTCACCAGAATGGGATTCCTGGCTAAAATTGCCAAATAAGAACTGCTTCTTATATGATTTATAGCCCTTCATGCTTGTACAATTCTCTAAAATAATGCATTCTAGCTGAAGATTTTCCTCTAAGGCACTGTCACCCATGTGTTTCAGATATTCTTGTTTTGACCTCCAAAAAATGTATTTCTTTACACAGGACCAAAAAGAGTGCATCAAAGAACGCACCTCTGTTTTACATTGGACACATTATTTCAGGCTGAAATAACCCATTGGAAACCTTTTGATTTTGGAAAGAAATATCTCTGAATTAATTTCTGTACTGTTTCTTTGAAAAGCATTGGGAATGGGGTTATATGGATGTTTCTGAAGCTTGGTTGCAGAGTTTCTCCTGAAATTTCACAATTAAGAACTTTATCCATTTTTCCCAGATCTAACAACTGCCTGAATATGCTTCTTCTGAGTAGTAATCTGAAAAAAGCTGCAAGTAAGTTGTCAGTAAATGTTCCATTTCTGAAAATAAAATCCAGTAGAATATCATTAAGGTCATTCTTTACTTTTTCTTTTGAAAATTGCAAGTAGTGCCTGGTTTGTAGCGAGCATAAAAGTCTTGATATGGTGATGCTAATTTTTGTTTATATTTTTTTTTATATGACCAGAATCATTATTTAAGACACTGGTACCCACTCCTGACCTGTGAGATGCCAATCTAATCAGCTTTTCCTGATAACCACAACAAATTTATATAATATAGATTGGTGTGCACTGCCTCCACTGTATACAAATCTCTCATGATATTCAGTGGGGATAACCTGAAAATCTGACTGGCTGGAGGGGAAGCCCCTAGGACAGACTGGAAATCACTGCTCTGGCAGTTTACAAATAGTTTTATTTCCTTTGGAATATCAAGTACAGAACAGATCATCGGAGTTGTAACCCCACTCTTCACCAGACACTTTTAGAGGCCACAGAGGTGGAAAAAGTCATTTCGGCAGTCTTGGAACTAGGAATCAGTCCAATGGAGGGAGAGCAAAAGTGTAAGGCCAAAGGGGAGGCTTGCACTCAACCAGGAAAAATAGGAGTCCATAACAAAGAAAATGCGTTACAAAAGAGAGAAAGAATCTATTAAAAATCTAAAAAAGTAAAGTCCAGTCAAATAGCAGATAGATAATAGAACAATCCAGGAAGAACATGAAAAGATCCTTTAACAGTCTCTACACAGTTCAAGAAACTCCAAAAGTTACTCACAGTTCTTTCACTTGTCTAAACCCAAGGTCTTTGGACAAACCTCTCTTTCAAAACCCCATGAAGGTCTTCTATTCTCCAGACACCACGTCTCTTTTTTCTTTCTTCTGACTGGGGATTTCCCAGGCATGATGATGTCCCCTTAGAACCTTCTTAGCTGGCACTCACTCGCTCTTGCTCCTTCAGCAATATCAGACTTCAGCCTCCAGCCTTGCAAATTTTCCATGCCATAATGCAGACTTTCACTAAATTCTTCATCATACTCATGTGGAAACCTTCAGCACAGATCTCTGAGAACCCTTGGGCAGGATCCCCCTTCAATCTCCTTCAAAAGTTCCCCTCGTGCCTTGTAGGAGGCAGCATTTATATCATATCAGAAAAACCCATTCCTTCTGGAGGAAAAAACATCCCGCAAATAACTGCATGAGTCACACATCCCTGAACTCTACATAAACTTTCTCTTGCTGGAAAATTCTTAGACCAGAATACACACGATACACTCTAGTGGCCTGAAAAGAGCCACATACTGTTGTCTATTCATTTAGGGGCGGATTTTCAAAGGCCCACGCGCGCCGGCGCGCGTAAGTCCTGGGGCTTTTGTAAGGGGGCATGTTGGGGCATGTCGGGGGGGGGCGGGGCCTACTGACGCAGCATTTCGGGGGCGGACCGTGGCGTTTCGGGGGCAGGCTCGGGGGCGTGGCGCCGGCCCGGGGGCATGGTCGAGGCCTCCGGACCAGCCCCCGGGACCGGAGGACGGAGCGGGGCTGCCGGCCGACACGCGCAAAGTTAAGGGGGGGATTAGATAGGGCTGGGGGGGTGGGTTAGGTAGGGGAAGGGAGGGGAAGGTGCGGGGAGGGCGAAGGAAAGTTCCCTCCGAGGCCGCTCCGAAATCAGAGTGGCCTTGGAGGGAACGGAGGCAGGCTGCGCGGCTCGGCGCGCGCAGGCTGCCGATTTTGTGCAGCCTTGCGCGCGCCGACCCCAGATTTTATAAGATACGTGCGGCTACGCACGTATCTTATAAAATCAGGCATACTTTTGTTCGTGCCTGCTGCGTGAACAAAAGTACTCGCTCGCGCAACTTTTTAAAATCTGCCCCTTAGTTTGTTTTCATTTTTTATTGCACATTAAAAAACTAGAGCCTAACTTTCAAATCTCTTTGTGGTACTCTATTTCTGCATGATAGTGGACCTGTAGAGATTATTTCTAACATTATGTACATGGTTCAGTGAAATGCTATACAGTTTATAAAATACATTATAGTTCTGCTCTGAAAGAATGTGCATATGTTTTACTATGAGGGAATATTTGCAATGCAATTAAGACACTTACTTTCTCTACCTATTTTCAAAACAATTGTGGATATATTTTACAGCGCAAAAAATATAACATGTATGTGTAAAAGCCCAGATTTCTAAGAAAGGCAGGTATATTTTCAAGTTTGCCCGTTTAGGGCCAGATTTCAAACCTATGCGCAGGCGTAGATTTGTGCACGCAACCCGGCGTGCACAAATCTACGCCTGATTTCCCTCTCAATCTTTTCAAAGATTTAAGAACAAAGTCAAATCACAGTTACAAATCTTTATTCAGCCTTAGACTAGTGCTTCTCTAGTGGTGCTTCTTTACTTATGCTGGTGCCTTTACTGGTGCCCAACTTCCTTAGCATTCACAACATTTTAAATTCAATTTGTGCTCACACCTTTTAGAGTGCCTGCAAGGCAAATCACTCCTCTTCTATTGAAAATATTTACTTGTGTACATATTTGAAATCGCTAGTTTGCTGATATCTCTGCTATTTCACCTAGACATAGTATTTTATAGGGATGTGAATCGTTTTTGAATGATTAAAATTATCGTCAGATAATTTTAAAATCGTCCTAAATCGTTAGAGTGCACGATACAATACAAATGCCCCCGATTTATCGTCAGGGGCATTTGTATTGTATCGTTAAATAGGGCACGGGAATTATTTGGGGGGAGGGCGGGAAAACCGGCACACCAAACAACCCCTAAACCCACCCTGACCCTTTAAAACCAATTCCTTACCCTCCCCCACCCTCCCGAACCCCCCCAAAATGTTAAATTACCTGGTGGTCCAGTGGGGGGGGGGGGGGGTCCCGGTGCGATCTCCCGCTCTCGGGCCATCGGCGCCATTTTGGCTGCCACTAATTAAAATGGTGCCGATGGCCCGATAAAAAAAAAAAACCACCCGACTCTTTAAATCGACTCCCCCACCCTCCCGACCCTTTTTTTTAGGGAGGCCTGCACCGCTAAAAAAAAAACCCCACCGACCCCCCCAAAACCTTTTAAAATTACCTGGTGGTCCAGGGGGGCCTTGGGGAGAGATCCAGGGGGGCCTCGGGGAGAGGAGAGATCCAGGGAGGCCTCGGGGAGAGATTTCCCATTCCCAGGCATCAGCGCTGGATGGCCGGCGCCACCTTTAAAGATGGCGCCAGCCCCTATAGCCCCGATAGCCTTTGCCCTTACTATTTCACAGGAGCCGACCAATGGCACCGGTAGCTCCTGTGACATAGTAAGGTCAAAGGCTATTGGTGCCATTTTGAATACCGGCAGCCGACGGCGTGAGTGCAGGAGATGGCTCCTGGACCCCCGCTGGACCACCAGGGAGTTTTAGCAAGGCTTGGCGGGGGGGGTCAGGAGGGTGGAGGGTTGTAGTTAATTAGCCGGGAAACAAATAAGAATGGAACGCATGAACGGATCGGGGTCCCCCTTTCCGAATGCAACATATCTGCCCCCCCACGAATACGAATACCAAATGTAATGTATGCAGTCCCTCTGCACATCCCTAATAAATGTGCATAGGAAATCAAAAATATGCATATATTTTAGAGATTTATATAATAGCATGTATGTGATTACATGCTACTTACTGTTATATTTGGCGGTAGTGAGACCATCCTTTGAGCCACCAACCTCACCCCCGTGCCTCTTTACAGCCTGGATGCCGACCACCACCAACAGTCACCGAGAGTGTCCTGGAATGCCGTCGCGCCATGCCTCCTCCTGCTCCTCCTAGGTATGCTCGACTTGTCAAAATTTAAAGGGCCCATTGTGGGAAAAGCCTGTGGTTCCCTAAGATGACATCACCAGCTTAGCCCCATATAAAGGCTTCCTGGACTTCCCTGCCTTACCTCAGCAGCAGGTCCATGTAGTGCAATTTGCTTGTTCCTGACTCATCTCTTCTGCCTGCCTTGTCCAGTCCAACCTTGCCTCATCTCTCCAGCCTGTCTCCTCCAGTCAATCTTGCCTTGCCCTCTCCACCCTGTCTTGCCATGTCAGTCCCTCTTGCTTCATACCTGCATTCTCTATGGACTGACTCCTGGATCTGAGCTTTGCCTGAACATTGACTACTCTTGATTGCTGCTTTCTATTGTCCCCTAGCCTGGACACTGACTATCTTTGCTTGTGCCCACATCTGAACCTTACCTGGCCCTCGACCTTCCTCATCACCACTCTCTGAGAGATTCTCACCTAAGTCTTGCCAGCCCCTGGCATCCAAGGACTCAACCTGTGGGGAAAGGGGCTGGCAAAGGTGATGCTTATGGGGAGTGGGCCTATGGAGTTTACCACATAGGCTGCATCAAGTACACCACAGTAGAAAGGGTCCACTCCCGATACACTAATGTATGCATATGCTATTTTCTGCACATAAACCCTTTGAAAATTTAGCATTACTGTATGGCAAATCAAACTAGTATAAATTAAATATGATTTGGTCTGTACTATTTTGATTTAGAGTGCACTATTTCAGTTTGGTACACACTGAAGAAAACAACAATTAAAGAAAAATAACAGAACTCAAAAATAATAGGAAAAAAATTCACAAAAATATTTCAGTTGCACATCCTTACACCATTTTCTACCCAGATACATGCTCTGGATTATCCCTATAGTTAGAAAGGATGACACTGCTAATGAGGTTTTGTATATTCACAATAATGAAAGAAATTTTTAAATCCATAAAACTCAACTGAAAACAAATCTTTAAAAAACCCCAGAAATCAATCTATGTTGCAGTTGAATTCCTCAAATTTCTTCACATGTAATACAAAACCCATTATTGCTCTCTGCATCTCAATTTTCTATTCTGATCTCCTAATCCTGGACTTTTCATCAAATTATTAATTGCATAAAATAGTATTCAAAAGAGTGATGATTCATGGCTAATATGGATCAAAGCCTCACTATTTTGTCTTGTATTTTTCTTTGGATGCGTTTCATAGATGCCATATTTCTTTTATGGAAAGGTACATTTGAAGAGCTACACTCTTTTCTCAGATGGTTGAACACTTGTGATGACTGAATTTCAGTTACACTGAGATCAATTATTTGGATGTCATGATTGGTTTTGATAATTCTGGTGGCATGAGGACATTAAAAAGAAAAATGACAGGAATAATTTTTTACATTATGACCATGCACATCCCATATCTTTAAAGGATAGTCTTCCTGCTTCACAGTTTCTATGTTATTGCAGGATACGTTCAGATACAAAAGGCTATAAAGTAAAATCTAAAGTTCTGTCTTTTAATTTGATGAAGCGGTGTTGTCCATATATCTGTGTCTGCAATGCATATAAGAAAGAACTAAATGCATAGAGAATGCTTTACTCAGTACAGGGAAATTGGCAAAGATGTTTGATGATGCTGTCACTGGTGTTTTCTGTTTTACTAATATGACTTTTAAGATTACAAGGATTTTGAAGAAACATTGTAAAATAATGAAAGCACATTCTTGTTTTACCTCTACAAATCTGAGGATTGCACATAGTTGGGGAAAAATTTAAAATAATTATTATGCCCATCATTCCTTCCGAGAATGAGATTGAAAGTTTTGTCAATGAGGAACTATATAGCAGGACACCATTACAAATATGGACACTGTAAATCATATAAGGTCACTTCACAGTTTAAGGTGTTCAAACACCCATTGTCCGGGAAAGATTATCAATTGAAATTCTTGACTGTTGCACCAGAGGTGGACCCTTGGGCCGAGGTGGGGTTGACGCTACCCGTAGGAGGGATCCTACAGGTCCCCACTGTCGGCAGGCAGAGAGGGCTGATGGACGGAGGCCGGCTGGCACTTCACCAATACCAGCCCTCATTCCCCGCAGGTTGAGCTTTTGGGTGCCGGGGCTGGCTGGACTTAGGTGGCCTCTGTCAGTGGTCGTTGATGGATGGATCGAGGTCAGCCCAGAGGCAGCAACAGGTGAAGGTATCAGTCTGTACTGGACGAGGCGGAGTCCCGGAGAGCTGGGCGCCAATAGGAACACAGTCAGACAGGGGGCGCTGAGCAAGAGCAGGCCGAAGCCTGAATAAGCCACATCCAGGACAAGGGCGGAAGAGGTGTCGTTGAGCAAGCTGGGTTCAGGGCTGGTGGCAATCTGGAAGTGGTGGCAAGCAAGGATGAGGTCTGGACGAGGAGAAAAGCAAGTGGATGGTCAGACGAAGCAGAAGTCCAGGGCTGGAGAGAGGCAACAGAGTAGTCAGGCAATGTAGAGGTCCGGGGCTGGAGAGAGGCAATGGAGTAGTCAGTCAATGCAGAGGTCAAACCAGTTCAGCAGTCCGAAGGGGAGGCGAAAGAACAGGAACGAGGATACTCAGGAAAAGTAGAAGCAATGAGCACTCGACAAGGGAGGGGACCTGTTGCAAAGTCAATCGCAGGTAGCGTGGCCCGGCCTTATATACTGGAGCTCCGCTGACGTCATCATCCAGAGCCTGCAGCTAGGTTCCTGCCACAAGCCCTACTTAAGGTCTGGTTTTGCGTGCGCGCGCACCAAGGGAAGGGCGCGGCGTTAGTCGGAACGGTGTCTCTCTACGGGCCATGCAGAGATGCCTGGCGCGGAGCGCTAGGAGAAGTAGCAGAGCCGGAGGCACCAGGGGTGGCCCGAGGACTGAGCCGGTGGTCCACAGCCTCCAGAGATGACGGACCAGGCACTGGATTACTCTGAAAGAGGTGAGATGGCTGAGCTGCGGGTCTGCCACGGCCGGCACGTGTAACATTGACAACTTGCGCAATAACATATGTGTTTATGATATATTTGGCCCTTGCATAAAAATGTACATAGGGAAGACAAAATGTAGGGTTTTAAGGAGTTAAATGTAGGGTTTTAAGGAGTTAAGGTTATTGAGTTAATAACCTTAACTCCTTAAAACCGTGCAGATCTGCCAAATTTTCTTTAATTTTTAACTTACACATCATCCATAGCAGAAGTAAAGTTATGCAGCAGGGGGTCCTCGGTGTGTGCCGGGGTAGGTAAATACATATGCACACAACTCATGTTCATGCCCTGAAACACCCATGCCCCGCCCAGACCACGCCCACACACAGTCCCTTGTTGAAAACTTTCAAGATATGTATACTGTAGGACATACATGTGTATCTTGGTGGCTTTTACAAAATGCTTGACATGCACAAGCCCAACTTATTTGTGCATCCCCTAATTTATGCACATGCTGGCCTTTTAAAATTCATCTCTGTGTGTTTATTTAGAAGTAGTAACAGCAACCTTTATGTGAGTCTATTTTTTCTACCTATATAGCTTGAAATTCTGATTTTTTGAATTTGTGTATAATTGTTATATTTCTTTGCAGCTTTTTTGAAGCCCTCAGCATTTCCCTGATGCAGCCATATAGTGGCAAAACATTGTCAATGTTGAGACTTTTATACAAACAGGGTTGACTTGGCGATATTTGTGACCTCGTAAGGATAAGTATAATCCTAATTTAATTCTATCAGTAAACTCATTTTGACAAGTATAAACCTGCTTTATTTTTATTAAAAGTGTTTGCGATGATTATATTGGTGTTGGATTGTGATTTTGAAATTGCATAAAAAGCAGTAATGCTTCACGAATCTTCATTAATAATCTATAGAGCAGCCGCACCCTTGTTGTTCACACCAGTGCCATTTTCAATCACTTAACGGGTAACGTGACCCTTATATATCTATCCAGAAGCTGCAAGACCAACCAATAGGAAACATGGATGTTTAAAATCGCCAATGGCTAAACCCTCATAGCATCAACGTAAGAGCTCAGCAAATTTTTAAACATCTGTGCATTCCTCATAGATTTTCTACAGGGGCAAATGAAGATCATGAGTAGGGTCAGAAGAAAGAGTTCTATAATATTTAGAATCATTTAAATGGGCCATCATGGTGTCAATATACTGTTGTCTATCTTGAACCACCACGTCCCCCCCCCCCCCCCTTATCAGCTGGTTTAATGATATGATCTGCCGATTTCGACACACCACATGATCGATATGGGTGTGACCTACAGAACACAAATCTCAGTTTAATACAGCCAAATTAACTGCCCGATGGTACATCTCACTGACTTAAAATGGACAATTATTGAACAGATCCATAATACAGTACGTGGAGGCAATATTGTGTCTTGGCTTGATTATAGGGAAGCCTTTTGGATATACGCATTAAAGACTTCAGCTCCTTTTGGCATGAATGAAGAATTAAATTTAACAGCATTATTATAAGGACATTGATGTTTAAAAATTTGCTAAGCTTTAACATTGATACTATGAGGGTTTAGCCATTTGTGGTTTTAAACATCCAAGTTTCATTTTGGTTGGTCTTGTAGCTTCTGGATACATAGATAAGGGTCACGACAAGGTGCATCCCAGCTGGGCCGGCACCGCGGCCGGTCCTGCTCACCTCGCGCTTCTGTCCACCAGCTCCAGCTCCTCCTTGTTGACATCCACGGCCAGCTTCATCACCCGCGGTGCTCCCAGGTGTCACAAGACCTGTCGGGGCCTTCATGCTCTCAGCGCTCCTCATGCCGGGCTCGGCGTCCTCCATGGCATCGGCCCCGCCCCTAGGCGTGCATATGCAGGCCATGCTTCCCTTTAAAGGGACCAGCACGGGAACTCAAGATGACATCACATAGCCCTGGTATTTAAGGCGAGGCTCTTACCCCAGAGCCTCGCCTTGGCATTCGGGTTGACACCGTTGGTGTGATAGTTTGCCTCCGTGTTTCAAGTGTCTTCTGTTTCCAGTGTCTCCTGTTCCAGTGTCTCCTGTTCCAGCGTCTCCAGTCCCAGCATCTCCACTTTCCTGTCTCCTTCCCAGGTAGTACCTATCCAGACTGACCTTTGGTACTGACCTCTGCCTGCCTGACCATTATCTTGTTCGCCACCTGGAACTGACCACTGCCTGCCTGATCATTCTCTTTCTTGCCGCCAGGAACGGACCACTGCCTGCCTGACCATTCTCTGCTTACAGCCTGGAACTGACCACTGCATGCCTGACCATTCTCTTGCCTGCTGCTTGGAACCAACCCTCGCTTGCCTCGACTTCGCACGGACTGATTCTGGTATTGACCCCTGCTTTGGCTGACCTCTCTTGGACTGATACTCTGGCTCTGACCGTTGTGCTTCACTCGGACACTCTCTTCTGGCCTCCTGTGACCATTGGGCCAACCTGCTTGGAAACCAACCGCGGCTTCCACTTGGCTAGACCTACAGGCGCTGCCTGTCTCACCCGGAGGACCTCCCTGAATTTTTGCCTCCCTGTGGTCTCCGGAGCTTCCGATTTAGGTCTAGCTCATCCACTCTGCATCAGCCACGCGCCATTGCTCGTAGTAGGCACACCTCTCCAATACCTCTCCGAGAGACTATCAGAGGCCCACCTAAGTCCAGGCGGTCCGTATACCCAAGGGCTCAACCTGCGGAAACCCTGGACTGTTATTGGTGAAGCTCCAGCTAGCCTTTGTCTCCTAGTGTACTCCGCCTCCTGGTGACAGGTGCTCTCTGGGTATGACCAGAGGCCCATATCAATCCTGCACCAGGCCAAGGGTTCACCTGCAGCACAACAGTTTGCCAAGGCCATGGACTCGGTGGAGTCTCCTGCCTTGCAGGCCGTCCCTGGCTAGTCGTGTCTGAGAACAACAACGGATACTGGAAGTGTTGGCTTCTTCTGTGGAGAAGATATGTACACAATTAGAAGAGTCTGTCATGGCCAACTCAGAGGGTCTTGCCTAAATCTTATCCTTTTGAGCACCGCTGGCCCTCTCAGCTCCACCCCGCTTTAATGGGGATCAACTCCTTTGTTGAGGCTTCATAAACCAATGCTATATGCAGTTCTCACTGCAAACCTTGCTGTTTCCTGATGAGACAACTAAGATCACCTTCATCCTTTCATGCCTGGATGGGAAGGTCCTGTCATGGGCTTCACCACTTTAGGAGTGTTCTGACGCCATCTTCGCCAGCTCTCTCAATTCATCTCCATCTTCCAACGTACCTTCGAGGACCCGGGCCGACAAGTGGTTGCTGACCACCACCTACTCCACCTCTGTCAAGGCTCTCACCTGCTTGCTGAATATACAGTAGAGTTCAGAACACTAGCTACAGAACTAGGTTGGCAAGACTACTTAAGGGCACGCTACCACGTGGACTGTCTCCGGCTCTTAAGGATGAACTGGCCGCCTGCGAGATCCCCGTCTCCCTGGAAGAATTGATCTCCCTGGTCAGTAGAATTGACTACTGTCTCCGCCAACATCATCAGGAAGTAAAAGCCCACTGAGCTTCTGCTCCACGACCATCATGTGCGGTGAGTCCTCCATTGAAGGCTTTACCAGCTCCTCAGCCACCTAAGGAGCCCATGCAAATCAATAGCGGTCGCTTGACTCCAGAGGAATGTTTCCGACACAGAAAAGCAGGCCTCTGCTTATATTGCAGTGGTTCTGGGCACCTTCTTCAAACCTGTCCTGTGCGTTCGGGAAACTCCAAAGCCTGAGCCCGCCGGGTGTCCCGAGATTAGGCGCTACTGTTTCTGGTCCTCAACTATTGCTCCCTATCTCCCTCCAAGGGGAGACTCGTTCCTTTGCTACCACCGTCCTCATAGATACTGGGGCGAGTGTAAACTTTATCATGGAAGATATAGTTAAACTTCTTCAAATACAGGCCCACTAGGAGTACCTTTCTGTATCACCTTGATCCAGATGGAGCATCTCCCGGTCGTATTACTCACCGTACCACGACCATTCGCCTCACAGTTGGAACCCTCCACAGCGAAGAGTTCTCTCTCCTTATCCTGAAGCGGTCCACGCACCCTGTAGTCCTTGGACTTCCCTGGATCCAGTTACATGCACCCCACTTCAACTGGAAGTCCTTACAACTGACTCAGTGGGGTCCTCAATGTCAGAACAGCTGTTTACAAGTGTCTCCATCCGTGACCGTTCTCAACACTGCAACCCTTCCTGGACTGCGTGCTCCATATTCAGATTTCAAGGATGTATTCTCCAAAATAAATGCTGATATTCTGCCACCACTTTGAGAATTTAATTGTCCCATAGAATTACTACCCGGAACCATGCCTCCCAAGAGCAGAACCTATCCCTTATCACTTCCGGAAATACAAGCCATGTCAGCGTACATCAAGGAGAATTTAGATAAAGGATTCATCAGATCCGCTAACTCCCCAGCTGGAGCCGGGTTCTTCTTCGTAAAGCAGAAGGATGGCATCTTGAGACCCTACATAGACTACAGAGGGTTAAATGCAGTAACTCATAAGGATCGTTATCCACTGCCGCTCATTAACAAGTTATTTGATCGTCTGCAGGGGGCACAAATCTTCACGAAATTGGATCTTCGAGGGGCGTACAACCTTGTATGAATCCAACCAGAAGACATATGGAAGACCGCCTTCAACACAAGAGACAGCCACTACAAGTACGTAGTAATGCCCTTCGGGCTTTGCAACGCCACTGCAGTATTTCAGCGCTTAATGAACGAGATCTTTCGGGACCTTTTATACTCCTTTGTTGTGATATATCTGGACAACATACTAATATTCTCCAAAGACATAAAGTCCCATCGTTCCCACATCCAAACAGTCCTCCAATGTCTCAGAGACCATCATCTCCATGCAAAATTAGAGAAATGTATTTTCGAACAACCCAGTCTCCCATTTTTAGGCTACATTATTTCTAACCGTGGCTTCACCATGGACCCTGATAAACTCCAGGGTATTCGAGATTGGCCACAAACAGTGGGCCTCTGTGCCCTACAAAGATTCCTTGGGTTACAAACTACTATTGAAACTTTATTACTAACTACTCCTCTCTAGCCGCTCCACTTACCGCCATGACTAGGAAGGGATGTGACCTCCGAGTGTGGAGTCCCAAAGCCCAGTCAGCATTCCATGCCTTGAAGGAAGCCTTCTATTATGGTCCATGTCTACGTCATCTGGATCCTAACCGTCCCTTCATCGTTGAAGTTGACATATCTGCCATCGGAGCAGGAGCAGTTCTGAGTCAATACTCCACTAAAGGGACCTTAGTACCATGCTCCTTCTACTCACACAGATTCTCCTCCAAGGAATAAAATTACATTATAGGGGACCGTGAACTCCTAGCCGTGAAGCTAGCTCTCCAGGAATGGCGTCTTTGTCTGGAAGGGGCACAACACAAGTTCACAATATGTACTGACCACAAGAATCTAGAACACCTCAAGGAGGCCCAATTACTCAATCCCAGAAAAGCTCGCTGGGCCCTGTTCTTTGAACGTTTCAACTTCGAGCTCTGCTATCGCCCAGCAGCTAAAAATCTCTGGGCAGATGCGCTTTCTCGCTTCGTTGAGCCAGAAGATACACCCAAAACTCCCAGGCACATCATTGATCCAGCTTGCATATCGATTGCAGTCACCACCACGGTACCAGCTGGGAAGACGGCGGTCCCCCGCCATCTCTGTGAGGGGGAGGCCTAGAAGGGGGGGTACTGTTGTGCGTCCCTGCCATGCCGGCACCGCGGCTGGTCCCGCTCACCTCGCCCTTCCGTCCACCAGCTCCGATTCCCCCTCATTGGCATCCACGGCCAGTTCCCATCGCCTGCGGTGCTCCCAGGCATCCCCAGGCCATCGGGGCCTTCCAGCTCTCAGTGCTCCTCACACAGGGGCTCTGCATCCTCCATTGCGTCAGCCCCTCCCCTAGGCAAGCCCGCGCAGGCCCCACTTCCCTTTAAAGTGCCCAGCGCGGGAAATTGTTCTGCGGTGCCCGGAGATGACATCACATAGCCCTGGTATATAAGGCGAGGCTCTTCCCCCAGAGACTCGCCTTGGCAATCTGGTCGACACCATTGGTGTGATAGTTTGCCTCCATGTTTCCAGTGTCTCCTGTTCCAGTGTCTCCAGTCTCAGCGTCTCCGTGTTCCTGTCTCCTTCCTAGGTAGTACCTGTCCGGACTGACCTTTGGTACTGACCTCTGCCTGCCTGACCATTCTCTTGCTCACCGTCTGGAACTGACCACTGCCTGCCTGACCATTCTCTTGCTTGCTGCCTGGAACTGACCACTTCCTGCCTGACCATTCTCTTGCCTGCCGCCTGGAACTGACCCTCGCTTACCTCAACTTCACACAGATTCTGGTATTGAACCCTGCTTTGGCTGACATCTCTTGGACAGATACTCTCTCTGACCCTTGCACTTCACTCGGACATTCTCTTCTGGCCTCCTGTGACCATTGGGCCAATCTGCTTGGAAACCAACCGTGGCTTCCACTTGGCTAGACCTACAGGCGCTGCCTATCTCACCTGGAAGACCTCTCTGAACTATTGCCTCCCTGAGGTCTCCGGAGCTTCCAGTTCAGGTGTAGCTCATCCACTCTGCATCAGCCACACACCCTTGCTCATGGTAGGCACACAGCTCCGATACCTCTCCGGAACATCATCAGAGGCCCACCTAAGTCCAGGCAGTCTGGATACCCAAGGGCTCAACCTGCGGAAACCCCGGACTGTTATTGGTGAAGCTCCATCTAGCCTCTGTCTCCTAGTGTGCTCCACCTCCTGGTGGCAGGCACTCTCTGGGTCCGACTAGAAGGCCGTACCAATCCTGCACCAGGCCAAGGGTCCACCTCCAGCGCAACACATTTTACCTATTAAGCAATTGAAAATGTTGCTGTGTGAACAACAAATTGCCATTGCATGAATGGAAAGATGGCACGAAACAAGACTTTGATTTTTCAATGCACTTATTATTTGAAATGCAGCCACATTGGGAGGACAGTAAGCAGTAGGGATGTGAATCGTTTTTTAAGGATTTAAATTATCGTCCGATAATTTTAAAATCGTCATTAATTGGTAAGGGACTCGATACAATAGGAATTCCCTCGATTTATCGTGAAAAATCGTTAAATCGAGTACGGGGATTATTTGGGGGGAGGGCGGGAAAACCGGCACACCAAAACAACCCCTAAACCCACCCCGACCCTTTAAAACCAATCCTTTACCCTCCCCCACCCTCCCGAACCCACCTAAAATGTTAAATTACCTGGTGGTCCAGTGTGTGTGTGTGTGTGGGGGGGGGGGGTTCCTGGCACGATCTCCCACTCTCGGGCCATTGGCGCCATTTTGGCTACCACTGATAAAAATGGTGCCGATGGCCCGATAAAAAAAACCCACCCCGACCCTTTACAAATTACCCCTTTGCTTCTCCCACCCTCCCGACTCCCCAAAAAATCTTTTACATGTACCTGGTGGTCTAGCGGGGAGTCCGGGACCCATCCCTTCAATCATACCCTCGGTGCCGGACTGTTTCAAAATGGCGCCGATCGCCTTTGCCCTCACTATGTCACAGGGAGCGACCGTCGCTCCCTGTGACATAGTGAGGGCAAAGGCGATCGGCGCCATTTTGAAACAGTCCGGCACCGAGGGTATGATTGAAGGGATGGGTCCCGGACCCCCCACTAGACCACCAGGTACATGTAAAAGGTTTTTGGGGGGGTCGGGAGGGTGGGAGAAGCAAAGGGGTAATTTGTAAAGGGTCGGGTGGGTTTTTTTTTATCGGGCCATCAGCGCCATTTTTCAGTGGTAGTTAAAATGGCACCGATGGCCCGAGAGCAGGAGATCACGCCGGGACCCCCCCCCCCACTGGACCACCAGGTAATTTAACATTTTGGGGGGGGGGGTTCGGGAGGGTGGGAGAACAAAGGGGTCATTTGTAAAGGGTCGGGGTGGGGTTTTTTTTATCTGCTCAGGCCTCACTAAAAAATTAACGATGTGAATTGGAATCGGAACTGATTCCAATTCACATCTCTAACAATCCGATTTTTTTCTCCCTCCTTCCGAACCTGATCGTTAAAACGATTGGGCACACGATTCACATCTCTAGTAAGCAGTCTTGTTTTCTTCATCAGAGTGTCATGCGCCAGATATAGATAAAACTAGAGGTTTCAGCACCATTCATTTAGTTTTTGAAGGTTTTTCAGATTTAGCGCAATTTAGTTTCAACAGCATACAGTGGAAGGAGGTTGGCGGTTAATGATTTTAAAATCAGTCTGTAGCATATTACTGTGGGGTAATGGCAGATATATGAAACCAACAACCCCATTCAAATAATATTGTCTAAAGTGTCATGGAATATATTATTGGTAAAGTAGTAGACAGGATGAGTTGAATTTTCAAACAAACAAAAAAATGGGTCAATATTTTGTTTATTATTTATGATAGGTGATTTGATAGTTTGATAGTTGTTGCATGGTATCACCTAGTTGTGGTGGATTTGAGTTTAATTAAGGGACTTAGCATTTTTTTTAAACTGACCCCATAGTGATCACCATAAAACAGGGGTAGGCACCTCTGGTCCTCCAGTGCCACAAACTATCACAAAGGACTAAAAATGAGTGAGTACAAAATTAATCTGTCTAAAAGAAATATAGAAAACAAAGCTAAAGATAACAACTTTACTTCAGGACTGAAATTTTACATTTCAGAAATTATTCATAAATTTGCTGTTTTTAAATTGACTGGTACAATAATTTCTGTAATTATGGTACTGAACCCATTATTGAATGCTGCTTCTTAGAATAACTATTTTTAGGTCATCTAAAGTAAGCATCTATAATTCTATCAGAAAGCTCATGATGCAAATGTTTCCCTTTTGTCAAAGACAGATAATAATATCAAATACTTAATAAGCTCACTTTTATGCAGTATAATACTTGTAAGAGCTCATTTTGACACATTATTTTAAGTTCTAGCCACTTACTGCTGTTCTATTCTAGTTATTTTTTCAAGGGAAGTCTACTAATATAATTTATATTTTTTAACTAATAAATGAATTGGGCAGTTTTTGGTCAGCTTCATAGTGGCAAGATATGTGGAAACCTTTGTATACGCTTTTGTTTCTACAAATTATCAAAGGGATAATTTCTCTTAAAAGATTTGCTAAAAATTACTCTGCTATTTGTATCTGTGAACAATTTTCATAGTCATGTAGGCATGTTAATAATGATTGATAAAGCTAGATATCTCCTTCTGAAAACTGTACGCTCCTCAATGTGAGCAGAAGTATGTGCATATTTTTTGCCCCATTGAAAAGGTGAAGGTCAGGAGTGGAGTTAGGAGTGGATAGAAACCATGTGCAGTGGTTCCCCCATTTTGGTTCATTATCCTCTATTAGGGTTGCTATAGGTCTGGGTTCAGGTCCGGTGCTCATGGTGCTGTCTACCATGATCTCCGTGACCACCTCACACTCTATGTCAAAAATCTCCAGGAGGTGCTAGATTGTGAAAATAACAGCAGGGAAGCCAATATTATCAAAACAGGGAGAAAACAGGAATCATAAAAGGGTCCATACATCCTAGTAAGTCTACACTTGGGTAAAGCTCAATGAAAACACAGGAGTCTATAGCTGGTGTTCAAATAAAAGATCGTCTTTACTGCAACTTAAAGAAAAAGATCCAGGTCAAGCTGACAAAAATAAGAATCAGCATTCATCCAATGATCCAATGATCAACAAAAAACAAATGGTTTCTCTTTCCATCCTTATTCTGCTCATTTCCCTTCTAGCTCTTGCACTTTCATCCTGATTGAAATATTCTCATTAGTGAGAATGGGATAACTAGAATGTAGTTCCAGTTCAGGTATAAACTGGTCTGGAAAAATCCCCAAGCAAAAATATCCAAAACTGGATTCCAAAAAGCAAAAATCTTCAGCTGTAAGTCAACTATCAAAAATATGAGTTAGTGGCTCAAAAGTCTACATCCTTCTATTCACTCAATCTGTTAACTGTCTGAATAGGCAAACAGATCTCTGTCCCAGCCCTTTGGAATACTGGGGAGATGTCTTTTCCTCAGGCACTGCTCTGTCAAATGCAAACATCTTCTCACAAAGTTCTTCCTCAAAATCTTTTTACAAAAATGCTTGAATTGCCTTCTTTGAGATCCAAGGGGAATTTCCAGCTCTCCAAATCCCTTCCTTTGAGATCCTGTGGAAAATCTCTAGCTCTGCAATTCTCTTTACCTTGAATCCCAGTAAAGGTCTCAACTCCTGACCTTTTCTCTCACCAACCTTTCTCAGCACCCATTAACACACTGAATCACTGGGCATGTTCCAAAATCCTGAATATCCCCAAAAGCCTATCCTCCAAAATGTGAGGTTTTAAAAATGGGAGAAATCAAAAATATAAAACCCCTCCTACAGCCCGTAGATAGAAAAATTACATAGAGATAATTTTGTTGACTGGCGTAGCCCTGTCACACATGCATTAGGGATGTGCATTTGTTTTAAATTAATTTGCAAAATGCAATAAATATGGGGCAATTTGTTTCATTCGGGGGACCACAAAACAAATCGAGTGGCTCCTTGAGTTAAATGAATCTTTTTTGTTTAATTCCATTAAAACTTCCAGTCAGGCCTGAGCTTAGGCCCAAGGTGGGTCCTCACCTAGGGGATAGGGTGAGACCCAAAGCAGGGGCTGTGGCCTATGCCCAGGGTATCAGCGTGGGCTTGGGCCAATACCCTGGCCTCAACCAAGACATGAACAAGGGCCCAGAACCCCCTGAAAAATTACTTACCTGATCCACCAGGTATCCAAAGCAGGGCACGGCTGGGTTCTGATGCATTGGCTTCAGCCTAGACCGTAGAATGGGCCCAGGTTTGATGCCAGGAACAGGTCCAGAAGCCGGATCCTGACACCAGGGCCTCAGTTAGGCTGAAGCCTGGAACCTGGACCTAGGCCCGATGCCGGGGCCCGGACTGGAGGCCGGGTTCCAACATCTGGGCCACTGACTTAGGCCAGGGCCTGGGCCCAGTCATGACAATTTGGCCTGGCCAGGAGGTTGGGTACAAATACTGGGGCCTCATCCCAGACCAAGGCCTGATGCCAGATCCAACATGAAGGATGGATTCTGATGCCTGGGCCTTTGCCTAGGCCAGGGCTTAGGTCCAGGCCTGATGCTGGGGCCTGGTCTAGAGGCCATGACCCAAAGCAGTATTTTTGGCCTTATGTCAGGCCCAGGCCTGGTGGTCAGGCCTCAGAGATCCTTTTCTTAGTCTTCTATCTTCTTTCTAATGACGCTGTCCAATGGGGTTACGCCCAAGTCAATTTACTCTGGCGCTAACCCAGCATACGGCATTATTTGAAGAAAGAAGAAAAAAGACAGAAGACTTAAGAAGAGAGCTTCAGAGGCCTAGGTGTTGGAACCTGGCTTTTTGACTGTGTCCCAGTCTCTGGTCTAGGTGGAAACCCAGGTGCCAGTACCTGGTATCTGGACTGGGCCCTTTTAAGCCTGGGCCCGGGCTTTGGTCAAGGACCTAGAGTCTGGTTTAGGCCCTGGCATTGGGTCTAGGCTCTGGTGTTAGGACCAGGCCTTCAAGCCTCAGCCTTGCATAGATGTTATGCCAAGTGTGTGGAAACCTACCATGGCCTGCACAAGGCGGAGACTTCAGCTTGGATCTACTCCTCACCAGCAGATCTCCACAGGACTGGATAATTGGAGGCCAGGGGCATCCTGGCCCCAGCATATTTCCTGGTAGGAGGGATGGGCTAGCGCATATGTCTTTCACAGGACTTTGTTGGTTTTTATGTGCATTTGAAGGCAGATTTTAAAACATGCGTGCACAAGGGGCAACCCAGTTTTTCCAATTAGTCCAACAATTTGCCCAGTTAATATTGAAGTCTTCTAGATCCCTCTGAGTCTTCATCCTGCACACCTGTCATTTGACCCAGACCCCTCACCCTGTCCTTTAAACCCTATAACTTGTGATCTATAGACTTGCTCCTCATCTGGAGCAGCAATAAAGATATGAGGATAACAAGCCAATGCGCGTCACAGTCTCCAGTTTTAAAATACGGAATTACAAGGCCCCATCCCTTTTCTTTTGACACACACACACACACACACACACACACCAGTATATAGTGGCGCACTTCACGGGTTTTAAAAATCCGCTCATAAGTGGGCATTTTTTGGGCAAGTAATGCTTTTAAAATCAACCTCAATCTTTTCTGTTGTTGGACTTGTAAATTGTAAAATATGCATGTATATTTCAAATGCAACATATAAGTATATTCCCCCCAATGTTACCATATTCTCAAGCCAATAATATTTACTGGTGAAAAGAGTGAAAAATCAATAATAAATCAAACAATTGCTCAAACATATGTAAGACTCCCCTACCATAAAATAATGAAACAATATTCAAATAATGTGGAAACACTCAGTTATGATTCACTGGTTTATGCCTGACCAAACTGCCGAAGTAAACTTATCAAGAGTCTCAAATCAATCATAGTGATCCAGCAGTGATAGTGCTTAGGATAATATAACATTTTTAATAAATTTTGTAGGCAAATATAAACTTATCTGTAAAAGAGCCAGAATGACTTCATGACCAGGGTAATGTTGGTTAATATGCTGGATAAAAGATCCTGATGCTGGCCCATTTTGCAGAGATATCTTCATCAGGGGACAGAGCTTGAAACTTCTTTCTACATACTGCATGCTAATTCAAAGCTTATCAAGCACCATCTTGACTATCCTAAGAGGAGGAAAGCAATGTTTATAAATATTAAAATGTACTGTTAAAGTGACTAATCAGACAAATTATTATAAAAGCACTAATTAAAGGTGAAAGACAGAGGTCCAATCATAAAGTATGCTGATCAGTTTCACCATAGAGAATTGTGTACTCAAATTAAAGATGGCCAGGCAAGTTCCTTATTCTAGAACATCTGTTTTCAATGCAAGCAAGAGTACATACATACTGAAATATGAGCTTGTTTTTCACCTACAATACTGAGAAGATTTTGAAATAACCAGATAGTATAACTTCAAAGTTATCCTGTTTTTGAAAATCTACACCTAATTGGATAGAACTATTTTTTATATATTGACTGTCAGTGTTAAAAGGGGGACTATAACACTTATTGTACATGCAGTTGACTTATTTCATTCATCCCTTCCATATACTATGATTTACATTTTTTAATTTATTAAAATTATAGGCTTTCTCATAATGGTGAGATATCTGCCAGGAATTTAATGATCTGATTTAGATTTATTTTCTGGTGCACATATTCCTTATATATAGGAAAAATCCACAAAGTTTGAAATACTCACTTGGAAAATAATACCTCTGGGTGTTTCCTGGACTCTCAGCAAGTCAGTCCTAAAAAATGCAAAAATATACTATTTGGGAGAAAAAAGAGCAAACTTCAAATTCTGAAACAGTTCACTTTCAGCTAATTCAGATGGCTTTTGATATTTTTTGATGTTTTGGTGAAGAAGGGTAACTAAAGAGAAAAGTGTGTGGGAAAAGATGGGAGATCTAACATGGCAAAGAGGCTTTAGTATGTTTCTCATGAGCTCAGTCTAATTACTGGATGCTATTACATTTTTTTTTCTCTATAAATTTATTTCACCTCTTTTAGTAATTAAATGTTAGAAAAATTCCCAGGTTTTTTCTGCTAACCCCTTGATCTCATCAAGAGTTGGCTAGATGGATCAGTTCACTGTTCAAGCATTCAGACCATTATCTGTGGAATCAGTCTTGGAGAGGCTGATGAGAATAGGATGGAAGCCAGACTCCCTGGACCTGAAAACAACTGTGGTATTTGCTAAAAGTAAGCAGGATTTGAACCTTCACTTTTTCCCATTCTACCCCTTCCCCCAACAAACTAACACAATTCATCTTGTCTCATATCCGACCCTCCAAAAGATCCAGGATCCTGCTGCTAGTGTTCACCATTACAAAACCTCATCTCCATGGGAACTGCAGCCACATGCAGAATGGGCTTATGTCCAATCCTCTCCAGTGAGGAGTGGCTGGGTTGTGGGAAGATTTGGGTTAGGGTTGTGGGGACTATGGAAGGAGGGTAGGAGTCCTCTGCCTACACTGCTTATGGTAAATTTATTCAACACTGTGGTATCAGCAGTCCTGACTCCTGAATGACATTGGCAGCCTAGTTGCAGTAGGAGCAGAGGTCAATTGCAGTGCTGTGTGAGTTAGCCAGACAGAAACAGTGGCAGGTGACCATGCAGGAATAAAAAAAAATAACTTGGAGGTTCTCTCACTGAAGAGCCATGGAGGTAGCACCACTCTGCATGTGGCTATAGTTCCTTTGCAGGTGAACACTCTGCAATGGTGAACACAATTGGAAGCATCTAGGCCTTTTTTGGAGAGTTGCAGGCGGGGTGAGTATGGTTAGTGCAGTTAGTGTAGCTGAGTTTAAAAAAGGTTTGGATAAGTTCTTGGAGGAAAAGTCCATTACCTGCTATTAATCAAGTTGACTTAGAAAATAGCCACTGCTATTACTAGGGATGTGAATCGTTTTTCAACGATTAAAATTATCGTCCGATAATGTTAATATCGTCTTAAATCGTTATAGAACACAAAACAATAGAATTTCTAACGATTTATCGTTAAAAATCGTTAAATCGTGTTAGTGCGCACTAACGGGAGTGCACTAACTCCTGTTAGTGCGTACTAACAGAAAATGATACAAATTGACACTTTCCAGGTCACTGAAGGTCAGTTAGGAATGAATATGTATTCCTATTGGCTGGCTGCCCTCTTAACTATTGATGTTACCAAGGTTCACACTGAGGTGATGGTTGGGGGGATGGGAAATGGAACTGGAAACTCACGAACACCAACAGAAAATGATACAAATTGTTGACACTTCCCAGGTCAGTAAAGGTCAGTTAGGAATGAATATGTATTCCTATTGGCTGGCTGTGCTCTTATCTATTGATGTTACCAAGGTTCCCACTGAGGTAATGGATGGGGGGATGTGAAATGGAAACAGTTGGAAGCTTGACAAAAAAAGTAACGTGATGATCATCACTCATGTACTAGAACTTGTTTGTTTATTATGTTAGCAGGCATGTGAAATGCTAGTGCATGTTGAATTTGCCAATCACTGTGCATTTTAGAAAGGTGGTCCTGGCTGGAACTACACAGTTCAAATATATGTGGTAATTGATTGTTGGTAAGTGTATTTTTTAAGTAGCCACACTGGCCACCAGATCACGGATCATGGAGAGCTGCATCCCTGCTCCCAGCCAGTCTGGGGCTGCCTGTCCCAGTCATCCATGGAGGGCTGCAGCCCTGCTCCCAGTCAGTCTGGGGCTGCCTGTCCCTGTAATCCATGCAGCGCTGCATCCCTGCTCCCAGCCAGTCTGGGGCTGCCTGTCCCAGTAATCCATGCAGAGCTGCTTCCCTGGGGGTCCAGTGGGGGTCTGGGAGCGATTTTGTTGTCAGCTGCCAGTAATCAAAATGGTGCCGATAGCCTTTGCCCATACTATGTCACAGGGGTTACCGGTGCCATTAGTCAGCCCCTGTCACATGGTAGGAGCACAAGATGGCGCCGATGGCCATGTTACAGGGGCTGACCAATGACGCCGGTAGCCCCTGTGACATAGTAGTTCAGAGGCTATCAGCACCAATTTGAGCGAGGCTGGCACGCCGGGCATGGAGAGACAAATGGCTCCCGGGACCCCGCTGGACCACCAGGGATGTTAGTAAGTCTTGGGGAGGGATCAGGATGGGGGGGGGGTTGTATTATAGTTAATCTTAATGCTTGGGGTGGTTTTTAATTAAAAAATAAATGTGCCCCTCTCCCCATACAAACCCGAAAAACGGATTTTCCCCGAAGTTCAGGGAAAATCCTTTTCGGGGTTGGGGGCCCCCGACCCACGTCAAATTAGGCAATTTCGTTGTAATTGCCTAATTTGTGATAAACGATTGCACATCTCTAGTGTTGAGAGCTAATTTATTAGTGTAGCCATTTCTGGATCATTGTGAGGCAGGTGCTGAGGAAAGCTTCAGTCAAGGCCCATGTTTCCTTGAGAGGAAAAATAATTGGTTATCATCTGCATACCTTTTATAGTGTAATCTAAGGTCATTGAGGGTATGGCATAGTGGGGTTAAATAAAGGTTAAACAGTGCAGCTGAGAGAGCAGACCCTTGAGGCACTCCAGAGCTCAAAGGTGTCAAAGATGAGGTAAAAGATTCAATTTGGACTTGTCCTGTTGCTAAGGTAAGATGAGAACCAGGCCATCACCGAACCAGTGATCCCAAAGGAGCACAGTCTTGAAAGTAGGATAGAGTGATTGACCATGTCAAATGCACCAGAGATGTTGAGTAGGAATAGGAAGAATGAGGAGCCAAGGTTGAATCCGCATCTCATTATATCAAAGCTGAATAGCAGTAACAATTCAGTGCTGTGGTGTTTCCTGAACATGAACTGGTATTGGTTGAGGATATTATTTTAATCAATGAGGTCACAGAGTTGGTGGAGAACTGTGGTTTCTAGTCCTTTGGCCATGAAAGATAGGGTGGAGGATATATTGGGATAGTTGGATGTGATATTTGGATCCGCTGTTGGTTTTTTAATTATGGGTCAGATTTCGGCTTATTTTAAGATATCAGGACGATGGCATGTTGTAGTGATGAGTTGATGAATTTAGTGACAAATGAAGCAATATCCAGCTTGATCATTTTGAGTAGGGATGTATGGCATGGGTTAAGGGAGTTGGATGAAGGTTTCAGGTTATCAGTGATCTTAGTGGTATATTCTCGGTATTGATGTTGTCGAAGTGTTCCCAGGTTGGGCCTTGAATTTCCAGATCACAGTCAGCTTCTTCGCAAGCTGAATTGTTAAAGGTGCTAATGACAATTGCTGTTTTGTTGGTAAAGTGAGTGAAGAACGTTTCAGCAATGTTCATCTCCGGGATGGTGGGAGGAAGAGTGGAGGAGGTTGAGCTTGGGTTGATTATCTTCTTAACAGAGGTATATAATTCTCTGGGATTGTTTTATGAGGCTGACAGTTTCTTGTATATGTAGGATTTATTTGCAATATTAATGGCTTCTTGATATGATGTCAATTTGTCATTGTATAGGGTTTTATTTATGTGAGTTGGGTCTTTCCTCCATTTTCTCTCATATTTTCTCAGCTCACATTTTAGGGTTTGAAGTGTTGTGTTGTATTGTACCATTGTGCAGATTTTGTCCTTTTAGTTGTGAATAGTTTCAGAGGGGCCACTTTGTCGAGCGTTGAACTAAGGGAGGAGTTCCAGTGGTCTAAGAGTTCTTTAGGTGAGTTAAAGGAGAACTTGTCTAGAATCAGAGTGAAGTTGGTTGCAAGAGACACAGGGTCTGTATGCCCACGTTTCATGATTGTGATACTGTTCCCATGTTTGAGGGCGAACTTGATAAGGAAGTGGTCACTCCAAGGAATTTCAGATATGTTAGGGTTAAGATTAGAGATGTGAATCGTGTCCTCGATCGTCTTAACGATTGATTTCGGCTGGGAGGGGGAGGGAATCATATCGTTGCCGTTTGGGTGTTTAGAATATCGTGAAAAATCGTTAAAATCGTGAACCGGCACACTAAAACCCCCTAAAACCCCACCCCCGACCCTTTAAATTAAATCCCCCACCCCCAAATGCCTTAAATTACCCTGGGATCCAGCGGCGGTCCATAGCTAAATCGGGGGAAGGGGGAGGGCAGGAAAACCGGCACACTAAATCCCCCCTAAAACCCACCCCGACCCTTTAAATTAAATCCCCCCCCCTCCTGAACCCCCCCCCCCAAATGCCTTAAAGTACCCTGGGGTCCAGCGGTGGTCCGAAACGGGCTCCTGCTGTTGAAGCGTGTTGTCTTCAGCTGGCGCCATTTTGCAAAATGGCCGCCGCAAAATGGCGGCGGCCATAGACCAACACGATTCGACCGCAGGAGGTCGCTTCCGGACCCCCGCTGGACTTTTGGCATGTCTTGTGGGGGTCAGGAGGCCCCCCCCAAGCTGGCCAAAAGTCTCTGGGGGTCAGCGGGGCGTCCGGGAGCGATCTCCTGCCGCGAATCGTTTTCCGTAAGGATAATGGCGCCGGCCATACGCGTATGGCCGGCGCCATTTTCCGTATGGAAAATGGCGCCAGCAGGAGATTGACTGCAGGAGGTCGTTCAGCCGAGGTCCGGAACCCTCGCTGAATGACCTCCTGCAGTCGATCTCCTGCCGGCGCCATTATCCGTACGGAAAACGATTCGCGGCAGGAGATCGCTTCCCGGACGCCCGCTGGACCCCCAGAGACTTTTGGCCAGCTTGGGGGGGGCCTCCTGACCCCCACAAGACTTGCCAAAAGTCCAGCGGGGGTCCGGAAGCGACCTCCTGCGGTCGAATCGTGTTGGTCTATGGCCGCCGCCATTTTGCGGCGGCCATTTTGCAAAATGTCGCCGGCTGAAGACAACACGCTTCAACAGCAGGAGCCCGTTTCGGACCGCCGCTGGACCCCAGGGTACTTTAAGGCATTTGGGGGGGATTTAATTTAAAGGGTTGGGGGTGGGTTTTAGGGGGATTTAGTGTGCCGGTTTTCCTGCCCTCCCCCTTCCCCCGATTTAGCTATGGACCGCCGCTGGACCCCAGGGTAATTTAAGGCATTTGGGGGGGGTTCGGGAGGGTGGGGGATTTAATTTAAAGGGTCGGGGGTGGGTTTTTAGGGGGTTTTAGTGTGCCGGTTTTCCTGCCCTCCCCGTTCCCCCGATTTACGATTTTTTGACGATAAATCGGGGGAATTGGTATTGTATCGTGGCCCTAACGATTTTTGACGATTTAAAATATATCGGACGATATTTTAAATCGTCAAAAAACGATTCACATCCCTAGTTAAGATCATTTATGTGAAAGCCTGAGGGGTTAACAAATATGAGGTCCAGGCAATTGTCTTTCTTGTGCGTAGGGGATGAGATGATTTGCTTCCAGCTGCATGAAAGGAAGATATCAAACATAGTATTGGTGGGGGCTGAAATATGTGAGGCCGGTGGGTAGATGTTGAAGTCGCCTTGGATTATGGTTGTTGATAGATTCAGGTTGAGGTTCAGGATAGCTTTGCACAGGGATAGTGCATTTTTGGCAAGGAGCCCAGGGGGACTGTAAATCAGACAGAGGTTAATATGTTGGGATTTTAGACAAAGTAACTCGAGTGTGGGAGGGGTAGAGACAACTACCATAGTAAATTTCAGGTGGTATTTAAAGAATATAACCAGACCTACTCCTCTACTTCCTATTCTAGGTCTATGAAAGTATGAGGCAGGCAGCAGTGGTTGAGGATTGAAGTTCAACCAAGTTTCAATGATGCATAAATAATCACAGGCTCCGGAGGCAAGAAGGTTGTAGATGATGGGGATTTATTCATGATAGATTGTGTGTTGATGAGTATGAGGAACAGGGTAGTAGTTGCAGAAACTGGGTACATGTTGGTTAGATTAATGTTGGTGAGAGTTCTTGTGTGCGGGGTATGGAGCGGCCGTCACAGAGTTGCATTCCCTTATTGACCATGGCCCATGATTACAGGGATAGAGAAGTCAGAAGGGGGAGTTGATGTTTTGAACTCACAGTTTTATGTGGTGTAGGTGATTATGAACATTAGAGGCGCTAATAAGAAATGCACAAAGGGGTGGAAACAGCATGGTCTTCAGGGGCTCCCAGGGTCGGCAGAAGGCCTGAGCCCTGGTGCTGCTCTCTCTCTCTAGCATCGCCACTGTAGTTTTCTTTGCTTTGGTGTGGAGGGCAGGTTGTGGGCAGGCAGGTCAGTGGTGCGATTTCCTGCTCCCTCTTCTCTCTGATGTCATCCATATGATTTTAGCAAAAATAAAAGGATAAGGGAGGTAACACCATTAGTTAATTATAATAGAATTAAAGAGACATTCTCCAAATAATTTGTACAGTATAAAAAATATTATACAAGAGTATACAAAAGTTTATTTAATTCTATAGATAAACTGGAGTGCAATAATGGATTGCATACCTCCCAACAAAGAGCCGTGTTTTGCTTTGGCTCTGGGAGGACACACACTCATGTCTTCATGCTGCCCTCAACATTATAAATTCAAATCTGGCTATAGTATAGTATAAGTGGAGTTATACTTTAGCCAATTTTAAATTTGTTATGATGAGGGCAGCAAGAAGACATGGATGTTGTCCTACCAGATCAGCTAAAGTGAAACATGGTTCCATATCAGGGGACCTGTAATCCATTCTAGCCCTCTAGTTTATCTAAAGAATTAAATAAACTTTTTCATACTCTTGTATAATATTTTTCAGACTATACAAATGATTTGAAGAGCACATGTATGATATGCTTACATATGTGAAGCCCAACATTTTATGCATTACTGAAACCTGCTTACTCGAATAAGATAATGTGATAATCTCCCAGTTAATCCAACAAATCACAGTCATTTATAAACACAAACCCATAAAAAAGGAAGTGGTGTCCTAATAGCCATTAAACCATTTGCATTAAAACAAAGTTGGCCATTTATATCCAATATGAAGGCATTTTATTAACTGAAAAAACGGGGGCATTTGTTTATTTTATTGTTCTCCTGGGCTTCTAGCAGCAAACTACACCCCTATAATTGAAGCTCTGCTCACTTCAAAAATAGAATTGTCTTTACTTATTATACTAGGAGACTTCAATCTGTACATAGATATATATCCTCTCTCCCCACCATGTGAAAGATTTTTGTTAGCTATGCCCTCACTTGGATGGGAGCAATTAATTACAATACCTACACACAGACATGGTCATACGCTTGACCTCCTTTTCTTGAATGAGATATTTTTACTAAAGGATTGCATAGTTCCTATTTGTAAAAAGTCCCATAGAGTGATCATTTTTTTAATAACTGCTAGCATAAAATAGCTAGTTTTACAAAATCCATCAATGAAATCCATGATAAGCTACTGAAAGCGAGGACAAATTGACAGGCTCCCTTTGGAATTGGTGGATACCCTGTTTAAGCTCTAATGTCTCTGAAGTAGTCAATTACAAGAACAATTCACTGGCGCAAATAGTTGATGAGCCAGCGTCAGTGAAAACCTTTGCTGCCCAGAGAGAAATGAAAGCCCCATGGTATTCACATAATTTGTGATATATGGAAGCCTTATTCTGTGAGAGGAAATGGCATAAAACCCACTTGGTGGATGATTAAAATCTGTACAAAAATCAGCTGACAAATTATAGGGACACAATATAAAAGTAAAGAAAAACTATTTTTCTGCTGCTGGAGGTATTATTTACAAACTTTTCTGAATGGTATCACAACTAACAATGCCTCTTCAAGTCAATCAAACTAATGCTGAAAATGATCCACATCCTGAAACCTTTGCAGCATTTTTTCAGCAAACAATTACAAGTCTATGCTCGAATTTTCCATCTGTAATCATATTGGGCCTCATTTTCTAAACGGATCGCACGTGATACCAAAATGGGGAAAGAGTCGGCCCTGGAAGAGGAGGAGTCGGGGCATCACCGGGGCCGACTCCTCGAAGACGCCATGGATGATGAAAAGGTAAGGCCCTTTTCGCATCTGAGTTCGCGCCCAATAGCTACACCTTCTATGGTGGTGCTATTGAGTGCGAAACCGGCAGCGATCGCACCGCGAAGGTGTGATCGCTGCCAGCTAGCGCAGGCCCGCCCCCCGTTTCGGCCCCCCGCCCCTCATTCCCTAAAGTATCGCAGGCCTGCAATACTTTAGAAAATGAGGCCCATTGTCTGTGTACCCCATATCTGAATCTAATAGATTATTGAAACAATTTTCTCCAACCACTATATTATTGCAGCAATGAACAAGGCATCATGCTCACTAAATATTTGAAACACAGCTGCTATGAAGACATTGCAGGCCCATTAGCCTTTTCCCTAAATATTTTGCTAAATGAAGGATACTTTCCACCAGTGCTCAAACAGGCATTAGTTCATCCATTGATTAAAAAACAAAATCTTCATTACAATGACCCTTAAAATGAACCACCCATTCCATTTTAGGCTAAGGTTACAGAGGCAGTTCTACAGAATTATCTACAAGAATGTATTGATGATTATGACATATTAGACAGGCACCACTTTGGATTTTGGCCCAAACACAATACTGAGATCCTTTTCACAAAGAAATTTGATACAATCCATCCCAGTTTTGGTCGCAATAATAAATATATTTTAGTACTTCTTGTAGGGTTGTGCTTTTGTTTTTAACAAAATATACGTCATTGTCTATTTCATTTCTAATATGAAATGAAAAAAAAATCCCAAAATTCGTTTTAGTATGCACTAAGACCAGATAGTGCACACTAACTGGAAATAGTGCACACTGTACCAACATGTTACAAATAGGTTTAAAAGTGTCAAATGGGGAAGCAATTTGTTAGCTATAGTTATTGTTCTTCATTCTCATTCACTATCTCATTAATTACCTGTTTGTGTTGCCAAGGTTTCAAGGAGGTGTATGTGTGGGTGGGGAAGGTGCCACCTGCCTGATAAGTGCAAACAAACAAGTAATAATAGCAACAAGTTCTAGTATGCATGCAATGCAAGTGGATATTTTGAATTTGCAAATCCTTGTCCATTCTGGGCTCTGGCATTTTGGGATATGCATACTTTGAATCTCCCAATTGTGCTTTATGTTTTTGAGAGGTACTTGGTAATTGGCAAAAGCGTATTTTTGATTCTGCCAATTATGTGGCTGAATTTTTTTTCTAATTTGACTCAAGTGCAGATATATTAAGGGAGCTCTGGTTCTCTATCACTTTGCTTTGGGGAACTGAGGAGACGACAGCAAACATTTTTGTTCTTTTGACAAGGATAATGTTATTCTTTTTTAAGAATTCAAATTAATTAATCATCATTGGATTGATTGGTGATTGATTTGATTTAGTACAATTCTTGGGAGTCACTAGGCCTGCAAGGTAGGGCATTTGTGTATAGGCTCTGTACTATGCAATGTACTAGTAATAGGAACTTACACTAACTGCTGCTCTTTCATTATAATCTAAGTCTAACTGGATGCATTGCCCTTCGTGAGAGATTTTAATATTCTAGGTTTCTGTTTTGTTCAGAGAATCATAGAAACTTATCTAGCTAAGATGTCACAGTGATTGTATGTGTGTCCCCTCAATCTTGTGGTCTGACTTCTGCCCTCTGGCAAGGCCCACTGGCCTGTGCATCACTGACCTTAGGGAATACTCCAATTTCTAATATCTCAATTATAGTGCAGGTGGTGGGTTCACATAGCCACACACATCACAGTGCAAATTCTGATTTCTAAATTATAAATATAAGAGTAACTTTCCTTCTACATACTCAACATAGTGCAGTAATAGTGCACTAGTGGCACTAGCAGGCAGTCAGTCACTCACACTCACTGTGTCCATTGCCTTTAGTGTGCACTGAAAATTACGATTTGCTGTTATTGATTGATTATTGGAGGTGGTATCACACAACATTGCTAGCTAAGGTGTGTGTTTGTCTTCCGTCTTGTGGCCTTGCCTCTTCCCTCTTGCTTGGGCCACTGGACTGTGGCCCACTGACCTCAGTGAGTGGTCCAGTTTAATATTTGAGTTCAATACCTTCTGAGTGCTCAGCAGGCCAAGATCATGGCATGCTGTCTTGACCTCTGTCCCTGCATGTGCTTCATGCATGATAAAAAAAATAGTGTGCACTTTTCAGAATAGTATCTATTTATTTATTTACTTTATTTAGGCTTTTTATATACCCTCGTTCCAGAATAAGATCACAATGGTTTACAAAATCATCGCTCATATTCTTGTTTAACAATCACATTCTGTGCCAGCATTCATAATCTAGATCAAAACCACAGCTGATATATGTTCTTATTCATGTTCGTATATATTCTTGGTCAACAAATGCAGATTTGAATTCAACTACCTATACATTTTATATCAATCATTACTTATTGCTCACTTCACTGCCATTGTCTCTTGTATTGATGATGAGGTTTTCAGTATATTGGTGTTTTATCTTAAATCGTAAGCTTGTCTAAAGAGCCATGTTTTCAGTTTACGTTTGAAATTCTTTTTTTCTATCTGGTGTAATGAATCTGGCAGGGACTTCCACAATTTGGGGCCTACTATGGAAAACATTTGGTCCCTTATTTATGTTAGATGTGTGCCCCGAGTAGAAGGCACTGTTAGAAGTCCCGTGATTTGTGATCTTTGGGTTCTCTGTGGTGCATAGGGTTGAAGTATTGCTGGTGATATTTTGATGTTGCATTTTGATATTTTGAAGTTGCATTTTGATGTTGATTTTAACTTATTTCATGTCTCTTATTTATTATTTTAACTTATTTGATGTCTCTTATTTGATGTCTCTTATTTATTATTTTTTAATTCGTTTGATGTCAGTTGTTTTCCTGTTTGTTGTCAGTTGCTCCCAAATGTATTAAGTTGTTGTATCTGTAAACCGGAATGAAGGCAGCCAGCTAAATTCCGGTATATAAAAACTTTTAAATAAAAATAAATAAATGATATTGAAAATTAGGGTTAATATTTTATAATGAATTCTGGATTATACAGGAACCAGTGCAGTGCCATCAGCACAGGGGTGATGTGGTCAAATTTCTTTGTTCCTAGTAATAGTCTAGCAGAGGCATTTTGGAGTAGCTACAGTGGTTTAGTAAGCTTGAAGGTAGGCCTAATAATAGGGAGTTGCAGTATTTTAAACTTAAAATATTAGTGTTCGTAAGACAGTGCGGAAATCCTGTCTTGTTAGTAGAGGTTTCAGTGGGTGTAATATTCTCAGCTTGGTGTATCCTATTTTTATTAATTTGTTTATATGCTTTTTCATGGTGAAGTTTTCATCGATTTGTATTCCTAGTTCTCGTACTTGATCTGAGGGAGCAATATTAATAATTCCTGGGACTAGTGTTGGCAGTATGATTATCGGTGCTTTTCTCCTTAACCACACAATTTCAGGATCTTTTGGGTTTAGAATTAGTTTCAGTTGAGAAAGGTTTTGTTGTAGTTCCTTCATGTATGTTGACAGGGACGACACAGTTTTTTCAAATCTTTTGTTGAAAAAGATGTAGAATTGAATATCATCTGCATGTAGGAAGAAGTTGATTCCTAGATTTGCCAGTAGTGTGCATATAGGCAGCAAATAAATGTTGAATAGATGTCTGATATTTGTTTGTCAAGTTTGACTTGAAATGTCCTATCTTTTAGGAAGGAAGAGAACCATTTGTTATTTCTGTCTATTCCAGTTTCTCTCAGTCGGTGGCATAGCAGGGAATGGTCAACTGTGTTGAATGCTGCAGTCAGATCAATTAGTACCAGGATATATGATTCATTATTGTCAAACCCCTGAAGTACAGGGTCGGCTAAGGAGATGAGTAGAGTTTCTGTTTAGTGGTTTTTCCTGAATCAAATTGGTTCGGGTAGAGTATATTATTGTCTTCTAGGTGAATCTTAATTGTGTGAACACTGCTTTTCCCAGCACTTCATCGATGAAAGGCAGGTTGGATATTCATTGGTAATTGTTAGGGATGTGAATCGTTTTAGGACGATTAAAATTATCGTCCGATAATTTTAATATCGTCTTAAACCGTTATGGAACACAATACAATAGAGATTCTAACGATTTATCGTTATAAATCATTAGAATCGTGAGCCGGCACACTAAAACCCCCTAAAACCCACCCCCGACCCTTTAAATTAAATCCCCCACCCTCCCGAACCCCCCCCAAATGACTTAAATAACCTGCGGGTCCAGCGGCGGTCCGGAACGGCAGCGGTCCGGAACGGGCTCCTGCTCCTGAATCTTGTTGTCTTCAGCCGGCGCCATTTTCCAAAATGGCGCCGAAAAATGGCGGCGGCCATAGACGAACACGATTGGACGGCAGGAGGTCCTTCCGGACCCCCGCTGGACTTTTGGCAAGTCTCGTGGGGGTCAGGAGGCCCCCTACAAGCTGGCCAAAAGTTCCTGGAGGTCCAGCGGGGGTCAGGGAGCGATTTCCCGCCGCAAATCGTTTTCGTACGGAAAATGGCGCCGGCAGGAGATCGACTGCAGGAGGTTGTTCAGCGAGGCGCCGGAACCCTCGCTGAACGACCTCCTGCAGTCGATCTCCTGCCAGCGCCATTTTCCGTACGAAAACGATTCGCGGCGGGAAATCGCTCCCTGACCCCCGCTGGACCTCCAGGAACTTTTGGCCAGCTTGTGGGGGGCCTCCTGACCCCCACGAGACTTGCCAAAAGTCCAGCGGGGGTCCGGAAGGACCTCCTGCCGTCCAATCGTGTTCGTCTATGGCTGCCGCCATTTTTTGGCGCCATTTTGGAAAATGGCGCCGGCTGAAGACAACAAGATTCAGGAGCAGGAGCCCATTCCGGACCGCTGCCGTTCCGGACCGCCGCTGGACCCGCAGGTTATTTAAGTCATTTGGGGGGGGTTCGGGAGGGTGGGGGATTTAATTTAAAGGGTCGGGGTGGGTTTTAGGGGGTTTTAATGTGCCAGTTTTGCGATTTTTCGATTTTTCACGATTTTTCACGATTTTTCACGATATTTTACCCCCCCAAACGGCAACAATATGATTCCCTCCCCCTCCCAGCCGAAATCGATCGTTAAGACGATCGAGGACACGATTCACATCCCTAGTAATTGTCCCAAATGTCTATTCTGCCAGTTTTATTTTTTAGTATTGGTTTAATTACAGCTTGTTTTGCCTTATTGGGGACCAAATCTCTGCTAGCGAATGGTTTATTATGGTTGTGAATATCAAAGTTATTACGCTGTTTACTGTTTTCAGGGTACTTGCAGGGATAGGGTCCAATGGATGGGTGACAGGCTTCAATTTAGTGATAATTTAGTTTATTTCAAATTTCGATACTGGGTCAAATTAGTTCCATTTCTCTTGACCGAATTTTTCTTCAGGCTGTACTGTTGATGAGAATTGTGATTTTAGATTGTTAATTTTGTTTAGCAGAGATTTGGCATATTCATTGCATGAGTTCTTTGAAAACTCATAGTTATTGGAGACAGAGAAGGACACAGTAATTTGGAATTAAATATTACCCCATGAATATGTTTTGCATAGTATTCTTTTTTTTGCTTTATTGATTTGTTCATGGTATTTTGTTAATAGGGAAACTGTAGATTGGTATTTCCTCCATTGCTTTTCAGATTTTCTCAGGGCCATTTTGTTATGTCTTAGCTCTTCATTGTACCAAGGTTTCTTTTGTTTAGCTGTGTTGCCTTCATTTTGCAATGTTTTTTTCAGGATTGGGCATAGGGTGTCTGCTATTTTGTTAATGATGTTATCCCAGGAGTTAAAGGATGAGGAGGCATTATCATGATCAAATTCATTTATTTTCTTTTAAATTGTTTCTTCAATTATTTCCAGTTCTATCTTTCTTCTGTATGTGAAGCTTTTATTACTATGCACATGTGTTTGTTGTGTGGTGATGAGAATTACTTCTGCTTTTATTAGCTGGTGATCAGACCAAGGTATTTCTTGTGGGAAGGATTGATTATGCAGTTATTATGATTGGCAAATATTAAGTCAGGAATGTGTCCTGCTTTATGCATGGGTTTCATTATAAATTGAGTCCAGTCCATGGCTTCCATTGTTTCTAGAAAGATTTCACATGCTGTAGATTTAGGTATGCTGTCTACATGTAGATTAAAGTATCCTACAATTAGAGTTCATTCAGGAAATGGAAATACTTTGGTGAAGATTTCGATTAGTAGTGAGCAGTCTTTTTGGAGTGTTCCAGATGGGCAATGGATCAAACCAATATTTAGAAGTGATGATTTTACTATATAGCAAACTCATAGATAGGGTTTATCTCAACTTTGTAGGGTTTGAGTTATTTTTTACAGATTATTTTCATTTTTTTTCTGGGGAAGTGAAAGATATCATAGTTGGGGTGATCGATTTTGTTTAGAAGTACATTATCACTAGATTTCAGCCATGTTTCGGTGATGCAGAGGATAGAGGGATTTTGTTCCTCTAGTAGATCATTTATTAGTGGGATCTTTTTTTATAGCGATTGTGCATTTAATAATTAGAGATGTGAATCGTGTGATCGATCGTCTTAACGATCGATTTCGGCTGGGGGGGGAGGGAATCGGATCGTGGTGGTTTTGTTTTTTTAAATATCGTGTAAATCGTAAATCGGGGGAGGGCGGGAAAACCGGCACACTAAAACATCCCTAAGACCCACCCCGACCCTTTAAAATAAATCCCCCACCCTCCTGAACCCCCCCAAAATGTCTTAAATTACCTGGGGACCAGTGGGGGGGTCCCGTTGTGATCTTCCACTCTCGGGCCACGAGTGCGTTGATAGAAAATGGCGTCGGCGCTACCTTTGCCGGCGGAGTAGACTCGAAACCAGCGGCAGAAAGCTCATAGATAAGAAAATTTGAGTAAGAACCTTGGAAGGTAAAAGGAAGGTAAAGGGTCGATCTGCATTACGGGGGACATTGACGGTGGTATCGAGCAATGGACAAAATGAATATTTGAATTAAACAAAAAAGAGAAAATAACATATAAAAAATCGGGTTGTGAAAGGAAATAAAGAATAAAATATGGGAGCCATCCCAGGGGGGCAGTCAGAACAAAAGGCTGCTTCGGGGCTGGCAACCGCACAAAGATCCACATAACAAGCAGTTTCCTTGTTATGTAGTTGGTTACACTGTCATATGACAGGGCAAAGGTAGCGCCGGCGCCATTTTGGTTCCTGTCCCCGACGTCACGAGCGTAGAAGATCGCTCCCAGACCCCCGCTGGACCCCCAGGGACTTTTGGCCAGCTTGGGGGGGCCTCCTGACCCCCACTAGACTTGCCAAAAGTCCAGCGGGGGTCCAGGAACGACCTCCTGCACTCGAATCGTGTTGCTGTACGGCCGGCGCCATTTTGGAAAATGGCACCGGCCATATGGCCATATCGCAAAATGGTGCCGGCCGTACGGCAACACGATTCGAGTGCAGAAGGTCGTTCCCGGACCCCTGCTGGACTTTTGGCAAGTCTTGTGGGGTTCAGGAGGCCCCCCCCAAGCTGGCCAAAAGTCCCTGGGGGTTCAGCGGGGGTCCGGGAACGACCTCCTGCACTCGAATCGTGTTGCCATATGGCCGGCGCCATTTTGCAAAATGGCGCCGGCCGTATGCATTTTGGGGGGGTTCGGGAGGGTGGGGGATTTATTTTAAAGGGTCGGGGTGGGTTTTAGAGATGTTTTAGTGTGCCGGTTTTCCCGCCCTCCCCCTCCCCTCCCCTTCCCCCGATTTACGATTTTTGACAATAAATCGGGGGAATTCCTATTAAATATCGCCTCTAACGATTTTTGACGATTTAAAATATATCGGACGATATTTTAAATCGTCAAAAATGATTCACATCCCTATTAATAATAGGAGAGTAAATATTAGGCAGGGGGAAGTTGCAGAGGAGTAGTTTTAGATAGATAGATCAGGGTTTCATTCTCTCTCTGATTTGTTTTGGAGTTTTCTGGCGCTTTCTTTATTTTCTGCGTCCTGTGATGATTTCAATGGAGTGAATAGTCTCCATTTTAAGATATGTATGGTTGGGGCTTACATTAAGATTTATTTAATTTAGGCACAAGATTGTCAGGTTGTGAAGCCAGTTAGGTAGTGTAGTTAGCTAGTTAGTGAAGTTAGATAGATAATCAGGCCAGCCATGGCATGCAGTAAAGCCAGTTAAGAGATAATGAAGTAACCGCTTTGGGCTATCATTTCCGGAGCGCATGAAGGGGTGCACAATGGGGCAAGCTTCTTTGTCATGCTCCTTTGTGCATGCGCCAAGGGTGCGCATCTCCTGGCACAAGATCGTTTGGCATCGCTACTGGGATGATCATGCCGGGATGGTGGGTGGATGGGAGGTGGGCTCACCCACCTGGCGCTGGCATCATCTCCTTTCTTTTAGGTGCATGGGGTGGTAGAGTGCCTGCAGCGTGACTTCCTGCTGCCCCCTCCCGGTGATGGCATTCAGGCAGGTCCACTCCCTGACTTCGGCATCGCCGCAGGGATGATCACACTGGGATGGTGGGTGGGTGGATGGCGGTGGGCTCACCCACCTGGAGCTGGTGTCATCTCCTTTCTTTTTAGTGCAATGGGAGGCAGAGCGCCTGCAGCATGACTTTCTGATACCCCTTCCCCAGTGATGGCGCTCGGGTGTTGTGGCCGACAGGTGTGCTCCCTGGCTTCGGCATCACTACAGGGATGATCATACTGGTATGGTGGGTGGCTGGCAGGAGGAGGGTTCACCCACCTGGCACCGGTCTCATCTCCTTTCTTTTTGGTGCATGGAGAGGCAGAGGGCCTGCAGCGTGACTTCCTGCTACCCTTTCTCCAGTGATGGCACTCGGGTGTTGTGGCCGGCAGGTCCATTCCACAGCTTTGGCATCAATGTTGGGATGATCACGCTGGGATGGTGGGCAGACAAGCAGGAGGTGGGCTCATCCTCCTGGTACTGGCATTGTCTCCTTTATTTTTGGTGCATGGGGGTATAGAGTGCTTGCAGCGTGACTTCCTGCTACATCCTCCCCCCGCCCCCGGTGATGGTGCTCAGGTGTTATGGCTGGCAGGTTCACTCCCCAGCCAGGATGATCACGCCGGGATGGTTGGTGTGTGGCTGGCAGTGGGTGGGCAGGAGTTGGGCTCACCCACCTGGCACAGGTGTCATTTCCTTTCTTTTTGGTGCTTGGGGGTAGAGCACCTACAGCGCAACTTCCTGCTGCCCCCTCCCCCGTTGATGGTGCTCGGGTGTTGTGGCTGGTAGGTCAGCTCCCCGGCTTTGACATCACTGTTAGGATCATAGTATGCATTAATATCGAAAAAAAAGCACAAAAAAAAAATCCTCCAAAACTAAACTAAACTAAAAAGAAACAAAACACACACAAAAACATATACACACCCCTAAAGTCTTTATATCTCCACAATGTTTGATACAGTACATCATCAGTCTAGAGGGCACAACATGAAGTTAGGAAGTAGCACATTTAAAGCAAATCAGAGAAAATTATTTTTCACTCAACACACGATTAAGCTCTGGAATTTGTTGCCAGAAAATGTGGTTAGTGCAGTAAGGGCCGGATTTTAAAAGGGTTACCAAAACACTAAGTAGATCCCATGCTACTGAGCATAAGGTACGCGCGTAACCCTTCTAAAACGGCCCTGCATGCGCCGAGCCTATATTGCATAGGCTTCCGGCATGCGCAAAGCCCCGGGATGCACGTAAATCCCGGGGCTTTCTTGGGGTGGGCGTGTCGGGGGGTGTGACACGATCGTCGCGTCATCCGGGGGCGTGTCGGGGGGCCTGATGCGGTCGGCGAGTCATCCGAGGTGGTGCCGTGGGCATGATTTCGGCCCAGGGGTGTTCTGGGGCGTGGCCGCGGCCTCCGGACCAGCCCCCGGACTGGAACATGGCACGCGGCAGCCGGCCCGGCGTGCGCAAATTTACACCTGCTTTGAGCAGGTGTAACTTGTGAAACAGAGGTGGGGGGTTTAGATAGGGCCGGGGGGGTGGGTTAGGTAGGGGAAGGGAGGGGAAGGTGGGGGGAGGCAGAAGAAAAGTTCCCTCCGAGGCCGCTCCGATTTCGGAGCGGCCTCAGAGGGAACGGGCAGCTGCGCAGGGCTCGGCGCGCACAAGTTGCACAAATGTGCACCCCCTTGCGCGCCGACCTCGGATTTTTATAAGATACACGCGGCTACGCGCGTATCTTATAAAATCCAGCGTACTTTTGTTCATGCCTGATGCACAAACAAAAGTACGTGCGCGCTGTCTTTTAAAATGTACCCCTTAGTGTAGCTGAGTTTAAAAAAGGTTTGGATAAGTTCTTGGAGGAGAAGTCCATTAACTGCTATTAATCAACTTGTCTTAGAGAATATACACTGCTATTACTGGCATCAGTAGCATGGGATCTACTAAGGGGCAGATTTTAAAAGGCCCGCGCGCACCGGCACACCTATTTTGCATAGGCTGCCGGCACGCGTAAAGCCCCGGGACGAGCGTAAGCCCCAGGGCTTTCGAAAAGGAGAGGGAGGGGGCGTGTCTGGTGGCGTTCCCGAAACTGGCACGCGGCCCACCGCCATCCACCCACCCTTTCAGCAGGCGTAACTTTGCCGACAAAGGTAGGGGGGGGTTAGATAGGGCGGGGGGTGGGTTAGGTAGGGGAAAGGAGGGGAAGGTGGGGGGAGGGCGAAGAAAAGTTCCCTCTGAGGCCGCTCCGAAATCGGAGCGGCCTCGGAGGGAACAGGCAGGCCGCGCTGGGCTCGGCGCGCAGGTTGCACAAATGTGCACCCCCTTGCGCGCGCCGACCCTGGATTTTATAAGATACGCGCGGCTACGCGCGTATCTTATAAAATCCAGCGTACTTTTGTTCGCACCTGGTGCGCGAACAAAAGTACGCGCTCGCGTAGTTTTTAAAAATCTGCCCCTTAGTGTTTTGGTACCTGCCAGGTACTTATAGCCTGGATTGGACACTATTGAAAACAGGATGCTGGGCGGTTGGACCCTTGGTCTGACCCAGTATGGCAATTTCATATGTTCTTATGTTCTAATCTCTACTCCAGTGTGTTTCACAGTTTAGTATTACTAGTACTGTTTTGAAATGGTTTACATTGAAGTAAACGTATAAAGTTCAACAGGTGCCTTTTGGTTCCCAGACTTCAAAATGGTATTCATTAATGATGGGTGTTCCGCAAGGGTCATCTATCCTATCCTATCAGCCCTGAACTATTAGCAGGTCTCGGCTTACACTATATAATTTTAACTGATGATATTCTGTTCTTTTTTCCCATAACATACACAGTTTCTCATGCTTTTGCCACCTTGATAATTCATCTAAGTATAATCAAATGTTGGCTAAAATACAATAGACTCATACTAAATATTAGTATGACTGAAATTATCATCCTTAATTGTTCCCTTTTGGCCAAACACTTGCTATGTTCCAATTTGACAACAATTTGATTCCAATTACCAAACAGGTAAGAAGTGTGGGTATCATATTGGCTTATAACTGGTCTTTCAAAGCACAAATTAAATCTGTGGTTAAAAGCTCTGAAAACTTGAACTGTACTTAACTACTGCTGACTTTCACACTGTATTACAATCACTCATGTTAACTCATCCGTATTACAATGTGGTTTATCTGGGACTTCCAGAGTCCTTCTTTCAAGCCTTACAGATATTCCAAAATTCAGCCACTAGAATTTTAACTGGAGCAGCTCATACTAAATATATTACATCTGTTTTGTATTATTTTCATTGGTTACCAACCAAATGGAGAATAAAGTATAAAATATTGACTATGATTCATAAGGGTCTAAGCAATGATATTCCTTAGGATATTAACAAACTCCTAAAAATATATAGACCTACCTGAAGCCTGAGATCAGGTGGACGTTGCCTACTATAGACGTACCTTAAAAAAGATCAATATGACTGGTGGAGAATCAAGAACCAATTTTTGTAATTGCCATCCCTCTATTATGGAACTCTGCCTGAAGAGTTAAGAAAATAGCAGTGCTTCTTCTCTTTTAGAAGGTAAAGACCTTACTTTTCAGGGAAGCTTTTGAGATTTAGTTGTTAGCAGGCTTCAAGCATTGTTTCCGAAGAGTGATGAAAAAATATTCATTCACATAGACTGGGCAGATTTATGTTTGTTCAGAGTATTGTTGTACTGTAAATATGTATCTTTTATTGTAAGCCACCAAGAACAGTGGATTGTTGTGGCATATAAATGTTGTCAAATAAATAATACTCCAATACCCAGCAGTTCCCCACTCTGCAGATACGTGTTTCTTTTCCATATACCAGCCCACCCCATCACCTAAGAGACAGTGAATTCCACGCTTCAGATTCCTCTTCCTTTTAAACCCAGACTTCAATGTTGGACAAGTGGTTCACATCCACAACTCCTGGGGGCTACTTCTGCCATGCCTTCTCATTTTTACTCACCGCTCCCTTGTCATTTGCCATTCTCATGGGTCATCTCGTCTTCACCCTTCCAGCACATGTGAAGGTCTCCCTGGCCTGCTCCATGCTCTGGTCCTTCTTAAGGCACTCATCTTGCTGGAGCAACCCTGTTCTCCCAGTTCCTTGCATCTCCTCCAGGGCAGGAATTTTCTCTTTTCCCAACTCTCAGCCTCTGGCATCTTCCCTCTTCTTTATCCCCTGTCTTTTTCCTTGGGAGGAGGAAAGCCCTCTTCTCCTATTCCTAGCCCTGGGCATCTCTCCTTAAGGGAAAGGACCCTTTCAGTGTACCACTCCTTACCAGGTGAGTCCTCGGGCCCACCAGCCTGCATGCTGGATATGCTAGGCTCCCTACATACTGGAGATCCCTTTCTTCCTCACTCCATACTAAGAAAGAGCACGTCCTGTCAAAACTGACCCAGGATTTATACCATCCTAGGCCACTCCCAACCAATCCTTGAAAACCAATTTTCTTAAGGGGAAACCCACACCAAACCTCTTGAGGAACAGTCATGTTAACACATCTCCATAAAACACAATTCAACCCATTGCTCCGGATTACCTCAAAGACCATTTTATGGTCAATTAGAAGTACTGCCAGCACAATAATTTTTTTTTCAAAACTTTCCCAACCAAGGACTCCCCAGGGTCTCCCTCATTTAAAGCTCCTTCTATAACTATCATTAATGCGAGCACAGATGATGATTCTTCCATATATGAATATCATTTGAACTGCTTTGATTTTCTTATTAGCTGTTAGCTTTTTTTTTTTTTAAAGGATATGTGTTATTTATTATTTATGTGTATTGTTTTTAGGAATGGCTGATATTATTTATTGTTTTATGTTAATATTTATTTTTTATACACCACTTTGAATATTTGAAGAAAAGTGGTATATTAATTTAATAAATTAAGATAAACTAAACTAACACTTTTTAATCTGGCTAAGGTCTAGATACACTAGCCACAATTTTTTTTTTTGTGGGAAGGATCTTCTATCACTGGGGGGAGGGGAATTGCCACAATAGTGAGAATCCTTTCCCAAAAAATTCTTGCAGCTGTATGATGCGTTCTTTTGTCACATGGCCAAACACTACAGGACAAAAGAACATTGCGAGCAGTCACTTAATACAATGGTGGCTCCAAACTTAATGGACCACCATTGCCTTAAAAGGCTAGCCACTAAAAATGTCCTGCAGCTAAAGAAAATGTTGAGCGGGATTAGAATTGATCACCGGCTTAAGCCAGGGCTGCCACTTGAGGTGGACCTGATTCCCAAAAGTAAAAACATTGATGAATATGCTCACGCAGCTATGAACCCCCAAAGCCTCTCTCCCAAAAGGTACATAATATTTATTGGGGGTTCAGGGGTCCCCAACTCCCCTCCCCTGAATGGCCAGGGCAAGATGAGATCAGTGCCATTTTGGAAAATGGTGTCAACTGAGTGGGGTGCTAGGGGGTTTCCTGGTCTCAACAGTGGACCAGAGATGACTTTTTAGGTTTGGAGTGTGCAGGAGAGGGATGAGGAGGTGGGGCAGTGCCTGGGAGTGAAGAGGGTGACAAGGTAGTCCAGACCCTATACATTTTTATTTCAGATCTTTTGGGACAGGGGATGTGATTAGAGAACCCTGACCCTCCAATGATTTGGATATACATTTGAGGGGAGGGGTCGAGTGTTGGGGAATACCCCGGGGTTGAGCCGGGGATCAGCCTTGACCCCTGGCTCAACCTTTTTTTTTAGTTGCTGCACTTTTTGGGGGGAGGGGGTTGCCAGAACTTTAAATGTGATACAGGAGCCTCAGGATCCACATTTCAAATAGGTGTTATTTTATCGTGGCTGACCACTTTCTCGGTCAAGGCAGTAAAATATTAACATCAAATTGCCTATTAATAACCTTATTTACATGTATTTGCATTATTTGTGCATGAAAATCGCATGCAAAGAAGATCATTGTAATAGGGAAGGGTACCAGGGTAAGGACATACAGAATATTGTATATATTGCGTGATATTGCTATATCATGTGATATACAAATATATCATAAGATATACACAGTTTAATGCAAGTTAGAACACTATTGTAGCTTGATGGATCTCCCATTAGTTTTTTTTCCGTCTAATGACTTACCCAGCTGAAACATTTTTGGTCTGGAGGGAAACATATTTACGGTAAACTCCAGAATGTTGCTTGACAAAGCATTTTGGATATTGATATCCCTATATTATATCTTTTTTCTTGTATTTTGTTTTTGTATACCATGCTTAATTATTATGCCTTCTGTATTTAAATTACTCAGCAATCCTGTGCCTTGCTCTGAATATTCATTGTAACAAATAAATGCATAATTAAAAATGAAAGGGGTCCATATTAAAAGGAATTCATCTGGATAATTTGTAAGTTATCCAGCTAAATGCTTGCTTTTGAATATGTAATAAACATTTCTGGCTACATTTTTGCTGGATAATGAATTACCCAGCTAAACTGTAGCAGGATAATAGAGGGACTTTTTAGTGGTATTCTAAGTTTTCTGACTAACTTAGCAGATTTTCAGCTGTATCTTGATAAACCCTAAATTCATCAAAATACTATAATTTTTGCATGGATATATGCCCATGATAAGAAAAGGGTTGTGATTATGATAATTTTAGAATTACTACACCGGATGCTATGTATAGGTAGTTTATTGTGGGGTGTATTAAAGTTTTCATACACTATGATATTCATAATTCATTATGAGAGAGAGAGAGAGACTCTTTATAAGACCTTCATAGTAGTCAATTATTTATATCACTATAGAAGGGCCAACTAGTAATATTGCACGGCTTAACGCTACTGAAAAAGGTATAGCTAAATCGGCGTTAAAGCCGTGTGATAGGACTTCACAAAATGGTTAAGTGAGGAAGAGAGAGAGAGAGAGAGAGAGAGAGAGAGAAAGAGAGAGAGAGAGAGAGAGGGGGGGGGGCACCTAACCATAATACCCTCACCTTAGGTAGGTATTTATATCTCGATGGGAGGCCCATCTAGTAACTCGAGGTGAGGTTTAGTTATTAGTGGAGGGGGTTAGGGGCCACTTTGACATTCAAAGTGAGACATACAAACAGAACAGTGCTCTTTTGTGAAGATTTGATGACCCTCGGAGTGAAGAAACTCACCCAAAGATAATATTTGTGCAATGTTCTCTCAACCTAGCTTGATGTTACCCAGATAGAGAGTCCATCAAGCTAGGTTGAGAGAACATTGCATAAATATCATCTTTGAGTGTGTTTCCTCACTCTGAGGATCATCAAATCTTCACAAGAGAGCACTGTTCTATTCATATGTCTCACTTTGAAGGTCAAAGTGGCCTCTAACCCCCTACACTAATACCTAAACCTCTCCTCAAGTTACTAGGTGGGCCTCCCATAGAGATATAAATACCTCTCTCTCTCTCTCTCTCTCTCATATTCTAGCACTTATCTCAAAGTACAAAAAAGTTATCACAATTTGCAGTAACATAGCTATTAGCATAAACTGCCTATTACCATAAAACATGCCCCTTTTTCTATCACAGGTGATAATTAGTGCATTTTGATAAATCCAGGCCTAAGTGTTTTAGCCAGCTCAGATTATAGTTGGTCAAGTTAGGGGCAGGAAATAGGCAGATTGGGGAGGAGTCAAGTTGGCAAGATAAATTAACCAGCTAACTCAATATTTAGAGTTAGGTGGCTGATTTATCTGGTCATCTCTGGTTGGGCCAAAGGGCTATTCTAAAGTTAGCTGCTTATATATAACCGGCTATCTATAAGATAGCCGAGTATATTCAGCTGTGCATTTCACTACAGCACTAGTTGGCTGATTCTATATAATTGGCTAACTAGCAGAGCCACACTGCGGCTGACTATGGATCTCTATATCATTATATGCCATTTTCCATCTTCATCTCTCACTCTGCCTCATCTGATTGCATTATGCAATATCTATTTTGTAACTATTGTGGGTAAATACTCTATAAAGCTTTCACATTCCTGTATTAACCTATTTATTCTTTTCTCACTTGCTGACTGCCATTACTTAATGCTAAAGAGAAGATGCCACCAGAAGTCCTCTTTTCCACCAAGAAGCAAGTAGACAGGCAATATGGCACAACAGTCCAGGTTTCCCCCTGCAGTCACATGAATATAATAACAGTATTCAAAACATCTATAATGTGCTTTTTGAAGAGATATACTGTATGCATACTTGAATCTACAGGTATTATAGGACAATAAAAGGTAGTGTTCATGAGGTTAATTGAGAAGTATGGTTGACAATAAAACTGTTGTGAGCTTGATGTATATGTTATAATACTATAGTCTGGCCATAATTTCTAGGGATTGCTGATTATGCCCGGGTTCCATCCCCGGCTTCTCAACCATTACTGAATATACTGATGGTATTTCTGCTAAAGAAAAAAAAAAAATACCAGCTAACACCAGACACATTGAATGCCAGACTCTGCAGGAAAGAGTTATAAACAACTCTTGCAAGTATGACCTCATAGATAACAAGAAGAATCAACAAAGACACAGGATGAAGCAAGAGACGACTTGTGAAGGGTACGAAACAGGCAATCTGTCTTAAGGAATGCCAGGGAGAGAGATAAGGGGGAGACAAAGCAAACATAGCAATAAAATTTGTTGTGTGAAAACATGCAAGCAGAAACCACCAGATGCTTTGCTGACTTTGCTAGCTTGTTTAACATATAATGAGCAGTAGGGCTCAGAAAGAAGGTTGTTGGGTTTTTTTTTCCAAAGCCAGCGCTGTGCTATTCAATATAGTGTAAGTATATTGTTTTATTTTTTCCTGTATGTATCGCTCTCGGTTTGTTTATACACAGTATATGATTTACATTAAAGAATAATAGTGAAAAGTAGAATCAGAGTTGTTCTTTAAAAAGTATTTTAACTTTGCATTTGGGGCTTTTCAACAAATTGGTAAAGAAATGCGGGCATTCGCATGTGTTTGCAGGAGCCACTCTGATTGTTTCATTGTTTCTAGTGAAGAGCAGAAAATTCACATTCTTTGGTGATTCCCCAGGGCTCGGAATGATCAGCCGTGGCCCGGGAGTAATCAATCAGTTTAAAGCCAAAGTCCTGTATGAATCTTGCTAAAAGGTGCACCTGAAGAGTTAGATTCACGTTCTCAGAGGCTGAGTCCTGTGTGAATCACGGTGATTGTTTTAGATTCACGTTCTCAGCAGAGCCTGAGTCCTGGGTGAATTGTGGTGATAGTTTTGAGAAAAAAGGCGCCAAAGGTTTTAACGCTGCAGCATTTCTTGTTTTTTGTGTATATATTGTCTGGTTTACTATTAGCGTGTATATATTTTTTGTGTCTATTTTGCATTTGTTACTATATCCAGTTACTAGTGCGTAGGAAACGTAGACGGGGTTCTGTTATGGCAACAGACCAAATAGGACAGTCTAGCACGCTGCATACCTTATATGTTGATAGTGCTGATACATGCACGGCTGTCCAACATGTTATTAATTTATTTCCACACAATAAAGATTTGATAAATAAGATTAATGAAAAATGGCTGAAATATTCATTGAAAGACTCCTTCCTCTCATGGCCGAGGGAAGGGTCATTGGAAGTAAGCCAGTTAGCTCCATTACTTAAATTCCTAAACGATAAAAAAAAGAAAGACAGTCTAAAAAAACACTTACATGTATGGAACTTGTTCTCCGTCACTGGAGATCTCTACCATGCAGATGTGGAAATAAAAGCACGAAATAAAATTATTACTGAGATTAAAAGTGAACCTCCTCCATATGTGACTACGTGTGTGGTATTTAAAAAGCCAAATGTGGAGAAACATCCACCCAAACAATCAAAAGCTGCACCTGAGCCCCTGATCTCAGTCCCTGCGGGGTATGGGCCTTTGCGGGGAGCGCTCGAAGGGGCAGCAGAGAACACCATTTACCCTAGTATAGGTGAGTTGAAACAAAGGATCAGACATTTGGAAAGTGGGGGAGCTGCGGGACATGATTTTGCCATTAAAGGGGTAGTACAATTATCTGAAGCGTCGGCTGATAGTGAATATTGTAAGGTGATTTGTTCAGTAGAATTACCGAGTAAGGAAGTTGCAGACAGAAAGGGTGAAGGAGTGGTGACGCAATGGATATATAGCAGGCTATTAGAAAATAAGGAAGAAGAAATTGGTGTCCCATGGTGGGACAAGGTGGTGAAAGCATTGACAGACGCAGAGGTGGAAGAGATCCCCTGCCCTGAGAAAGGTCCACAGTCCGAGAGTGAACTTGAAGCGTTGTGTGCACGGATAGAATTACATTGTGAGAAAACACGGGATTATGACTACATGATACAGGGTTGTAAAGTTTGGCAACAGTATTTTAAAGCTTATCATAAAAAGCCCGGTTTTGGCACAAGGGCGGCAAGCTATCAGTGCCCGGTGTTCCTACGATCTGATGCTCAAAATCAGCCTGTAGCCACATATAAACCATATACTCCTACTGATGTTAGTGCAATTGTTCAAAAACTGCCCAGCATTAGGGATGTGAATCGTTTCTTGACGATTTAAAATATCGTCCGATATATTTTAAATCGTCAAAAAATCGTTAGGGCCACGATACAATACCAATTCCCCCGATTTATCGTTAAAAAATCGTAAATCGGGGGAAGGGGGAGGGCAGGAAAACCGGCACACTAAAACCCCCTAAAACCCACCCCCGGCCCTTTAAATTAATTCCCCCACCCTCCCGAACCCCCCCCCCCCCAATGCTTTAAATTACCTGGGGATCCGGCGGTGGTCTAGAACGACGGCGGTCCGGAACGGCCCCCTCAATAGAATCGTGTTGTCTTCAGCCGGCGCCATTTTTCAAAATGGCCGCCGCAAAATGGCGGCGGCCATAGACAAAAATGATTCGACGGAGGAGGTCGTTCCGGACCCCGGCTGGACTTTTGGCAAGTCTTGTGGGGGTCAGGAGGCCCCCCCAAGCTGGCCAAAAGTTTCCTGGGAGTCCAGCGGGGTTCCGGGAGCGATTTCTTGCCACGAATCGTTTTCGTACGGAAAATGGCGCCGGCAGGAGATCGACTGCAGGAGGTTGTTCAGCGGGGGTTGCCGCTGAACGACCTCCTGCACTCGATCTCCTGCCGGCGCCATTTTCCGTACGAAAACGATTTGCGGCAAGAAATCGCTCCCGGAACCCCGCTGGACTCCCAGGAAACTTTTGGCCAGCTTGGGGGGGCCTCCTGACCCCCACAAGACTTGCCAAAAGTCCAGCGGGGGTCCAGAACGACCTCCTCCGTCGAATCATTTTTGTCTATGGCCGCCGCCATTTTGCGGCGGCCATTTTGAAAAATGGCGCCGGCTGAAGACAACACGATTCTATTGAGGGGACCGTTCCGGACCGCCGCCGTTCTGGACCACCGCCGGATCCCCAGGTAATTTAAAGCATTTGGGGGGGTTCGGGAGGGTGGGGGATTTAATTTAAAGGGTCGGGGTGGGTTTTAGGGGGGTTTAGTGTGCCGGCTCACGATTTTAACGATTTTTCACGATAGTTTACACACCCAAACGGCAACAATACGATTCCCTCCCCCTCCCAGCCGAAATCGATCGTTAAGACGATCGAGGACACGATTCACATCTCTACCCAGCATACATAAAGGAGCCCGGTTGTGGCTAGAGGCGCTTGATACAAACACAGCTGGAACACAATTGGCAATAGGGGATTTTAAAGCATTATGCGCAGCCTGTGGGATTAATTTACAACAATTAGCGGTTGTAAGTGCTAGACCCAGATTAACGACACACACCGCTGATGATCTTCCCTTTCAAGGGCAAGACAGAATTGATTTAGCTAATGCTTTAAATATCCTATATCCCACAACCATTGACTTTACTGCTATTACGGCATTTAAATGGGATGTGTCCAAAGATTTCTCGGGACATTTAACTAAATGTATGGATATGTATAAGGCACAGACTGGACAGGATGCTGATATACAGCCAAATATTCCTGTTTTTCTGCATTTATTTTATGCTACTTTACCAACCAATATGCAGAATAATTTGAATACTGTGGTAGCATTATCAACTAAGCCGTGGCCAGAGGTCAGAGCCACGCTTCTACACTTTTCCTCAATACACGTGAAAATGATTGGAGCTTCTAATAAAGAGCAAATAAAGATGTCCAATAAGCACATGACATTACAGATAGCAGATTTAGAAAAGAAAAATTCTAAAGCTCAGGCAACTCAGGTTAAGGACGGCCCACAAGGCTCTAATGTCCATGATTGTTATATCATGCAAGGTCCACCACAGTTTATGCCTGCCGGAATGTATCAAGGGGGTTACCCCTCATATATTCCCCGTGGCAGACGGATGAGAAGGGGAAGAGGGGGCGGCAGAGGTTTCGCACGAGGGACTCTGAGTAGACCGTCTCCAGATAGAAGAGCTCATGTGCAGTGCTGGAACTGTCAGTCCTATGGTCATTATGCAGCCGAATGCAGATTTCCAGGAGCACAGGGTAACGCACAACAGTCAGTGCAGGCATTCCCATCACAGACATTGCCACCTCCGCCACCGCCCCCAGCGCCAGACCAGATGCAATCTGGCCAACAGCTCTCACAATTCCCTGTGTGGGACCAAGGTAATTACTGACAAATTGTAGGGAATGAAGGTCTTATACAGGGAGATACTGTGTTTTTACAAACCTCAGAACCATTTGTTCAATTGTTAGTAGGTCCTCAACAAATTCCAATGCAATTTTTAATTGATACGGGTGCCACTTCATCTGTTATCTGTGTAAAGCCACATGCTGTGAAAAAATCCCTAGAAACCAATATGACTATTGGCTTTGATGGAAAGCCTAGTGAGAAACATTTAACTGAATTAACCCCAGTGGTTATTGAAACTACATTAGGTAAACGTGAAGCAGCCATTAAATTTTTAATTGCTGAGCATTGCCCTGTAAATTTATTAGGACGAGATTTACTGACCCAATTCGGATTAACTTTAACATTTAAAATTCCAGAGCCTAAAAGCCTTCTCTCATTAGTAACGGCAATGGGAAATGGAAAGGAGAGTGAAATCCCGGATGAGTGGAAATGGGATCAGTTACCTTTAGATTTATGGAGCACGGACGAGGCTCCTTATGGAAGGGCAAAGTCAGCTCTGGCTTATCGTATTAAGACAATGCCATATGAGCCGGGGCCGAAAGTAAGCTCTTATCCCGTGAAGGACAAATTAATGAAACCTACTTTAAAACACATTGCACAACTATTAAAGCATGGTATTATTGCGGAATCACAGTCACCCTTTAATACTCCTTTGTTCCCTGTGCCAAAAGGAGAAAATGATGTTAGAATTGTTCATGACTTGCGTGCTTTGAATGATATTGTGATCCCACAATATCCAGTTTGTGCTAATCCTTTGACGTTGTTACAAACTCAGCCGATATACAAATTTAATTCTGTCATTGATTTATCTAACGCATTCTTTGCAATTCCATTGCATGCAGCTTCCCGTGATTTAACGTCTTTTGTATTAGGCACTAAGGCATATCGATGGAAACGAATGCCCCAAGGGTTTACGGATAGCCCAACCGTTTTTTCAAAACAGTTAAACAAGGATCTAGAGCAGTTTAGGAGTAAATTACCAAAATCTGTATCCCTGTTCACATATGTTGATGATTAGGGATGTGAATCGTTTTAGGACGATTAAAATTATCGTCCGATAATTTTAATATCGTCTTAAACCGTTATGGAACACAATACAATAGAGATTCTAACGATTTATCGTTATAAATCGTTAGAATCGTGAGCCGGCACACTAAAACCCCCTAAAACCCACCCCCGACCCTTTAAATTAAATCCCCCACCCTCCCGAACCCCCCCCAAATGAGTTAAATAACCTGCGGGTCCAGCGGCGGTCCGGAACGGCAGCGGTCCGGAACGGGCTCCTGCTCCTGAATCTTGTTGTCTTCAGCCGGCGCCATTTTCCAAAATGGCGCCGAAAAATGGCGGCGGCCATAGACGAACACGATTGGACGGCAGGAGGTCCTTCCGGACCCCCGCTGGACTTTTGGCAAGTCTCGTGGGGGTCAGGAGGCCCCCCACAAGCTGGCCAAAAGTTCCTGGAGGTCCAGCGGGGGTCAGGGAGCGATTTCCCGCCGCGAATCATTTTCGTACGGAAAATGGCGCCGGCAGGAGATCAACTGCAGGAGGTCGTTCAGCGAGGCGCCGGAACCCTCGCTGAATGACCTCCTGTAGTCGATCTCCTGCCGGCACCATTTTCCGTACGAAAACGATTCGCGGCGGGAAATCGCTCCCTGACCCCCACTGGACCTCCAGGAACTTTTGGCCAGCTTGTGGGGGGCCTCCTGACCCCCACGAGACTTGCCAAAAGTCCAGCGGGGGTCCGGAAGGACCTCCTGCCGTCCAATCGTGTTTGTCTATGGCCGCCACCATTTTTCAGTGCCATTTTGGAAAATGGCGCCGGCTGAAGACAACAAGATTCAGGAGCAGGAGCCTGTTCCGGACCGCTGCCGTTCCGGACCGCCGCTGGACCCACAGGTTATTTAACTCATTTGGGGGGGGGGGGTTCGGGAGGGTGGGGGATTTAATTTAAAGGGTCGGGGGTGGGTTTTAGGGGGTTTTAATGTGCCGGTTTTGCGATTTTTAGATTTTTCACGATTTTTCACGATTTTTCACGATATTTTACCCCCCCAAACGGCAACAATACGATTCCCTCCCCCTCCCAGCCAAAATCGATCGTTAAGACGATCGAGGTCACGATTCACATCCCTATTGATGATATATTGCTTTCAGCTGACAATAAGGCAGAATGTTGGGAATGGACATATAAATTGTTACAAGCATTGGGTGAAGCTGGATATAAGTGTAATCGACGTAAATGTGTATTAGCCAAGACTCAAGTTGATTTCTTGGGCCAAATAATATCCTCAACTACTAAACATATAACAAAAGATTTGCTGTTAGAACTGCAGAAACAAGAGTTTCCCCACAATTTAAAACAATTACGAGGTTTGTTGGGAACATTTAACTACTGTAGACAATGGATACCGGGATATTCTGCACGCTTTCACCTCTACTGAGGCACCTACAGGTACCGGCTGGTACCAGCTCTAATGCGCAGGTGACTTTGACTGAAAATGATGAAATGATTATACGAGAAGTATTACAGACACTGTTACAAGCTGAACCTTTAGGTATGGTAGACCCCCGGTTGAAAGTACATATTTGGGTCCGAGACATGGGACATACATGGGCTGCTTTTGTAAATCAGGAAGATACGCCGAAACAAGCAGTAGCGTTTCTCTCTGGCTCTTATAGCCCAGTGGAAATGGCCCTACCTGAGATCCCAAAGTTGTTAACAGCCATTGTCGCAGCAGTTGGTAAATGGCGGGCTGTCATGCCATACAGCTCGTTAATATTACACTGCGTTCATTCCATACATTATCTGTTATCGACTAGTCAAGCAGCATTAACAGGAAATAGATTTGGTAAATATCAAGCAGTACTGAATGGCCAAGATATCGTAACAGCACCTCTTACAAAAGCTCAGAATAAATTATTAGACCGTTTCTTTCCCAATAATGTGCAACAGCAAATTGAAAGAAAAGACATCCCGGAACTTTTACTGACAAAATTTGACCCTCTAGAGGGGGGGCTAATCTGGTTTACAGACGGGGCTCAAAGGGATCAAAAGGCAGCATTTGCTGCAGTACAAGTGACGCCGGACTTACATATAATTTCCAAATTACAGTATCATACACAAAGCGGTGTCACAGCACAGGAAGCTGAACTTTTGGCTGTGATAGCAGCCCTCAAATCCACAGGCAATGATAGAGATTGTACAATTTACACTGACAGTTCTTATGTAGTTAGTTCTTTACAATATCATTTATTAAAATGGAAAAGAAGGGGAATGATAACTGCTGCAGGGCAACCCTTACAACACATTCATAATTGGCAACAAATACTTAACTTGTTATCACAAAGAGAAGGTGTTGGTTCTCAAACTGCTATAGTGTGGACACCAGCACATACAGGGAACATGAGCTTTGAGGCAAAGGGCAATGATTTAGCAGATAAAGCCGCTACAGAAATCCTTACCGTGTACTTAATGGCCATGCAAACATGATTCAGTTCAGAACTGAGTCATACCCCATATCCAATGCCACTGGATGAATTCCATGAGCAACCCAGTGGGGAGGAATTACAAAAATGGATAACAATTGGGTGCTACCAAAAAGGTAAAGAATGGCTGCACCCTAATGGAAAAAAATGTTTGACTACATCAGAAGTGTTGCGATATTTCTGCGCGTGGCATGCAACCATGCATTTGTCTGCAACTGCTTTATTAGCTGGTATACAAAGTAATCACTGGAACCAAAATCTATATGCTTTAGCTGTACAGGTAATTCATAACTGTCTAGTTTGTTCTACTCATATAGCTCGTCGAGGCCCAGCTGTGAGTCCTGGCAGCTTGCCTATTCCCCAGGGACCAGGTTTGGAATGGCACATTGATTACACTGACATGCTTGAAGCAATTAAAGGAAAACGGTATGTATTGGTATGGGTGGATAGCTTTTCACATTGGATAGAAGCTTTCCCATGTACAAAAGAGACAGCTCATGTTGTCATTGATACCTTTTTGCATAGAATTTTGCCTACTCATGGCTGCCCAATCAAAATTGTATCCGATAACGGCACACACTTTAATAACCAAATTATGACTGAATTACAAGAAATCTGTAATATTATCCACCGACGTGTGTCTGTTTATAAGCCAACCTCAAATGGTTTGGTAGAACGCTACAATGGAATATTGAAAACAAAACTAAGAGTATTGCTTACAGCATTGAATAAAAATAAGACAAACAAATTATACACCTGGTTGGACGTACTACCATTAGCCTTAATGATTATACGAAACACACCAGGTACCATTCATGGAATTACTCCATTCCAATTACAGACAGGACGGATTATGAATCCGATGAAAGTAAAACAAACTGATACCCAAGTGGAGTATTGGAAAAAGGTGCAACCCCTAATGGCAATGGCAGCAGACCTGGTACAGGCTGAATCATTGAAAGCCCCTAAAAAAACGTTTTGTGCTTCTTTTTCTGTAGGTGATCAAGTGCTGAGAAAGAATTATACACACAAGACTTGGAAGGATCCGATCTATGTTGGCCCATTCACTATCACAGGGCTGAGCCACACTGCTGCTCGTTTAACAGAACATTCCACCTGGGTACACTTGTCAGATATTCGCTCCTACAGACCCACTCCATAACGTCATGCCCAACTTGGCTACATTTGTTTGGACTGTTATCCTTTGTCTGGGACTATGGGGGGAATTGAACTCTTCAGCATCCAGTATTTTTGATATAGAATCTGATTCACTTCCTACACGTTTTCAACACAATCTGTGGCTGCGTTTAGCCAATATTACAAATGTCACTTCCTTTTGTTTGACGTATAGTTTAGATCTACATACAATGTTGGGATCTTGTCTTATTCCAGTGTGTAAGGTCCCGAATGATATTGCAAATGATACTCAGTTGCCACTTATTACTACTGCTTGGCAATACACCTCTCTCCCATTTTGGGGTCGAACAACAAAACGCTTGCCTGCAGATGCCTTGGAATTTCATACCCCGTATGTAGCGAGACCCCATAATGACACTTGTGCTCGTTTCGTAAATTGTACTAAACGAGGTGCCGGTAAATGCCGGGAACTCCCTGAGGGAAATTGGAACTGCAGTCACTATACTAATGTCAGTTTTAACTATGCTCACATTATTTTACCCATAGGATGGTTCTTTACCTGTGGGGTTACTACATTCAATTATATGCCTGCCAATATTAGTGAGTGCACTTGTTGTCTCAGTAGGCTTGTGCCTGTATTGCCCCAGAAACCCAAAAAATTGGATTCCAGGCATCGTCAGACACGTGACTTATCTTCATTAGAACCCACATGTGATGGAAATGTTTCATTATTTAGTAAGCAAGAATCACTAGCATTAGCATTAACTTTGATTAGTGTACCTGCTTTGGCTATGCATGCTGATATAGAGGTCACAAAACTTGCTTGTGCATTGGCAAAATCTATTAATACTACTTCTAAGGCTTTAGCATTATTGAACCAAGAACAAGCTACCCTCCGCAATGCTATCATTAGCAATCGTGGTGCTATTGATTTTTTATTATTGCAGCATCTATTTGGTTGTGAGATTATGCCTGACATGTGTTGTTTTAATATTACTGATAACTCATGGGCCATTGAAAATCAAATTGTCCAATTACATAAGTATGCACAAGATATTAAAATTCATTCTTGGTCCAATATGTGGGACAATATATGGTCCATATTCCCGATTGGATGGATTAGAACAACTTGTCAATATATCTTAACCTTTCTGATCATTCTGGTTAGTGTAAGCTGTTTTGTACAATGTATACCTAGTTTGATTTTTTCTGTACAGAGATGGTTTCGACCTAAGTTTATCAAGAACAGTATGATAGCCTATAGCAATATTAACCTGGACACTGCTTGCATCATGCATACCACAAATCATGTAGGAGATAGAAGGGCTGAGGAAAGTAAGAATAGTTAAAAAGGGAGGTGTCAAGGAAAGATTTTTCCCCAGATTGTGAAGAACGGCCCTCACCTCTTTGCTAGTCCCCTGTGTGAAGAATTGGATGCCAGCGTGAGCCAGCAGCCTTTCTGGCTCAAGGGAGGATTTGCTGATTATGCCCGGGTTCCATCCCCGGCTTCTCAACCATTACTGAATATACTGATGGTATTTCTGCTAAAGAAAAAAAAAAAAAATACCAGCTAACACCAGACACATTGAATGCCAGACTCTGCAGGAAAGAGTTATAAACAACTCTTGCAAGTATGACCTCATAGATAACAAGAAGAATCAACAAAGACACAGGATGAAGCAAGAGACGACTTGTGAAGGGTACGAAACAGGCAATCTGTCTTAAGGAATGCCAGGGAGAGAGATAAGGGGGAGACAAAGCAAACATAGCAATACAATTTTTTGTGTGAAAACATGCAAGCAGAAACCACCAGATGCTTTGCTGACTTTGCTAGCTTGTTTAACATATAATGAGCAGTAGGGCTCAGAAAGAAGGTTGTTGGGGGTTTTTTCCAAAGCCAGTGCTGTGCTATTCAATATAGTGAAAGTATATTGTTTTATTTTTTCCTGTATGTATCGCTCTTGGTTTGTTTATACACAGTATATGATTTACATTAAAGAATAATAGTGAAAAGTAGAATCAGAGTTGTTCTTTAAAAAGTATTTTAACTTTGCATTTGGGGCTTTTTAACAGGATGTGAATCGTTTTTTGATGATTTAAAATATCGTCCGATATATTTTAAATCGTCAAAAATCGTTAGGGCCACGATACAATACCAATTCCCCCGATTTATCGTTAAAAAATCGTAAATCGGGGGAAGGGGGAGGGCAGGAAAACCGGCACACTAAAACCCCCTAAAACCCACCCCCGACCCTTTAAATTAAATCCCCCACCCTCCCGAACCCCCCCCCAAATGCTTTAAATTACCTGGGGATCCAGCAGTGGTCCAGAACGGCGGCGGTCCGGAATGGCCCCCTCAATTGAATCCTTTTGTCTTCAGCCGGCGCCATTTTGCAAAATGGCCGCCGCAAAATGGCGGCGGCCATAGACAAAAACGATTCAACGCAGGAGGTCATTCCGGACCCCCGATGGACTTTTGGCAAGTCTTGTGGGGGTCAGGAGGCTACCCCAAGCTAGCCAAAAGTTTCTGGGAGTCCAGCGGGGTTCAGGAAGCGATTTCTTGCCGCGAATCATTTTCCGTACGGAAAATGACGCCAGCAGGAGATCGACTGCAGGAGGTCGTTCAGCGGGGGTTCCGGACCGCCGCTGAACGACCTCCTGCAGTCGATCTCCTGCCGGCGCCATTTTCCGTACGGAAAACGATTTGTGGCAAGAAATCGCTTCCTGAACCCCGCTGGACTCCCAGAAACTTTTGGCCAGCTTGGGGGGGCCTCCTGACCCCCACAAGACTTGCCAAAAGTCCAGCGGGGGGCCGGAACGACCTCCTGCGTCGAATCGTTTTTGTCTATGGCCGCCGCCATTTTGCGGCGGCCATTTTGCAAAATGGTGCCGGCTGAAGACAAAAGGATTCAATTGAGGGGGCCGTTCCGGACCGCCGCCGTTCTGGACCACCGCTGGATCCCCAGGTAATTTAAAGCATTTGGGGGTGGTTCGGGAGGGTGGGGGATTTAATTTAAAGTGTCGGGGGTGGGTTTTAGGGGGTTGGCTCACGATTTTAATGATTTTTCACGATAGTTTACACACCCAAACGGCAACAATACGATTCCCTCCCCCTCCCAGCCAAAATCGATCGTTAAGACAATCGAGGACACGATTCACATCTCTAATAATTTCAATATGTACTTTGAGAAATCATTTTGTAGAATTATTATATGACAGTACTATAGGTATAGATAATGGATTTGTATTAACTAAATTATTCACAAAGCATGTCCTTTAGAGTTTCTAATATTTCATCAGTATGTGAGATGTTGCTAAGATATAATGAATTTGCATACCTGTAAGTAGTAGAAAGAAGGGATGTGCTTTCATTTGAAAGGAAATAGGAAATTTTAAAAACCCTCCTGTGCGTGCCAAGCCTATTTTGCATAGGCTCGGCGGCGCGCACAAGCCCCGGGACACCCATATGTCCTGGGGCTTTGAAAAAGGGGTGGAAAGGGGCAGGGCTGTGGGTGTGGCACCGGTCCGGGGGGTGGAACCGAGGCCTCTGGCACAGAGGCCGTACTGGGGGATGGTACACTGGCAGCCAGCACAGAGGCAGCCGGCGCAGAGGCAGGTGTAACTCCTGAAACAAAGGTAGGGGGGGAATTTAGGTAGGCAGCCGGCACAGAGGCAGGCGTAACTTCTGAAACAAAGGTGGGGGGGGGGGATTTAGGTAAGGCTGGGGGGGGCGGGTTAGATAGGGGAAGGGAGGGGAAGGTGTGGGGGGAACAGAAGGAAAGTTCTCTCCGAGGCCACTCCGATTTCTGAGCGGCCTCGGAGGGAATGGGGAAAGCCATTGGGACTCCCCTAGGGCTCGGCGCGCACAAGGTGCACAAGTGTGCACCCCCTCACGTGAGACGACCCTGGATTTTATAACATGCGTGTGCAGCGCGCGCATGTTATAAAATCGGGTGTACATTTGTGCGCGCTGGGTAGCGTGCACAAATGTACCCCGCACGCGTTTCTTTAAAAATCTACCCCTTAACGAACAACATTTTATTTTTCATTTCATTTTTCTCACTGAATAGACACTAGTCCCTGCCCTCATCTGCTCCTTGCCCCTGCTACAAAAATTAAAACATGTATGGGTCCTTGAGCTAGCCGCCACCCCCAGATGCCTCTTATCCCATCTAAATGGGACAGGAGCAATCTCCAATTGCTCCTGCCTCTCCAGTTTGGTATTTCAAAATGGTGCCAGCCAGCCATGAGACCATCACCATTTTGTTGTACAGATTTAGAACAAAATGTCCACATAATAAAATGCTTAGGCATTGTTCAGTAAAAAGGGAATGGTTATTTAACAATTTGCTTTTTGGTTATCAAATAGAGTAAATGAAAATGCTTTGTTCCATATAAATTTATTAGTTCTTCATACACTTCAAAAGGTTTTTAAAAGTCAATATCATGCTCATAAGAAATAATGGGAGAAGTGTCGCTTTAACAGCACTCCAGCCCAGGCTTATGTCAGCCTCAAGCATGAGAAAAAAAATATGTTTAGGTATAAAGACTGTTGGAGGTGAAACAATGCACTTATATTTTGAGGTGAATATGGAGGGCATTAATGGAGTGGCTGTGAAGACTCCTCTTCCTAGAATCTCTAAAAAAAACTGTTGCTTTTTTTAGATGCAGCCACATATCTTCCAAACATGTGGTTTTACGTTTGCTATCTGGCAAGACTCAAATATTTTTCATTACTTGCTCTCCAGGGTCCAAAATGAATTTGGGTGAATTAAATCCATTATTCTATAGAAAACAATACAGAAAAATATAAATCATGCCATCATCCATGAGACTGTTCTTTAAGGGTAGTGTTCTAATTTATTTTGCAAGATTAATGTGTACAAGGATTCAGTTGAAGCAAGTTATCTTTAGGCTTCTTAGCTTACATTAAATAATGACAGTGAACTGGTGTGAGGACACAAAGAACCAATAATGGCAAGAATCACTATGTTTTACTTAAACTGCAAATGTTTCACTAGCTTGGTAACTTTAGTGGTGATATCATAGAACACATTGTCGCCTAGGTAATGGAACAAATCACCATGGCAACAGAGCTTTATCATTCAACAACTCTGACAGATGGAAGAGAATGATTGAGGATTTGAAATAGGACATATTAAATCACCTCAGTAGACGAAGAGTATATACAAAAGAATCTTTTCAATATTTTGTGAAGTACAAAATGATATTTTTGTTTTCATTATTTTTATTTCTATGTAAAACCTATTTCATTTGTCGGTGGTGGAGATTTCCCCCTCCCCCAACATATTTAAACAAATATGTACACTATTCACAATACTGTAATTTCAATAAAGCTATTTGCCCACTGAAAGAGAGAAAAGGAGGAAGGAAGGGAATAAATGGCCCAGAATCTTGGTTCAAAGGGACAAAGTCTTTCACCTGCAGGATGGTTCATTAGTTTAAATCAGACTCAGGTTAATAATGACCAAAATTCATAATCATCAGAAAGCCATTTTGTAGTCTATCTAAAATTAGTTTGTGGCCTTAGTCTAATTCTCATGAATAAGTATTTATATCACTAAAAAAAATCACCATTATCAATGCATACTAAGGGCCTGTGATTTATAGGGAAGATAATTTTCAACCACTAAGAACGAAAGCATATATGCGCCTATGGCAGCATATACATATGCACAAGTATTTTATAACTCGTGCGTATTATATACACGCATATTGTAAAATAAGTGCATCTTTACACCGTAAAATATGCTCATGTGGATATCAATGCATTGGACTCATGTACTTTTGTGACCTATTTATAAAATTGGCACGTATATATTTTATGCACAAAAGTAAAATAGGACTTACATACCAATTTCTGCATGTAAAAGTCAGTTAATTTTAAAACATGCATGCGTAAATGAAATTAACCAGTTTACGAATTAGTCTACCAGTTCTTTAGGGTCATCGAGAGCCTCCTCGTTCCTCAGCCTGAACTCTTCCCAGGTCACGCAGATCTCCCACCCAGTCAGTACTACACAATAAACATGTTCATTATCACTTACGCCAGAAAATTAGCATGAGTGAAAATGCACAGGTAAAGTTGGAGAATGTTCACACATAAGTGTTTTTTTTTAAATAGCATCTTACATGCATAAGTGTTGGACCCCCTCCCAGAACACCCCCAGACTGCCTCTTTTTATGCATTTATGTATGTGTTGAAAATGAAAATACATGCATATTTTTCACTTTTATAAAATATGGAAGTAGAGGCTACTTATATGTGTATATGCTAATGTTTACATATGTAAAGTTTTAAAATGGTACCCCTAAGGCTTTTCCCCCATTCTTTCTCTATACGAAAACAGCTTGGTAAGTTGGGCCCTAATTAGCAAAATTATTGAAATTCTCAGCTGAGGGACTAGAGATTGAAGAGAAATGGAGAGTTAATTAATCCCTCACCCTTAGGAGTGGGACCTACAGAGCATGTCTTAGACATATTGGTAGGGCAATGTGCAGAAACTCGTACTACGACTGACCCCTGTGCATCTATTCTGAGAATAAACAGAAGCTTCCGGGTTCTAGTGCTATTGATCCAACACCTTTGAAAAGTACTACATTCAATAAAAAAAAGTATTTAAACTCACAAAACTGTAAGGAAAGGCGTGAAACATTGAAAATGTAGTACTTTTGCTAAATTCTATTTTACCTGCTTTAATGTATTAATTAACAGCTAATGCGATTTACGAAAAGCAGACTCATAAAACTATTGGAGGCAGAAGCATATGTGTAAGAGCTTTGGGCAGAGGGTGTGCAAATCTGTTCCTTGAGGGCAGTGAACAGGTCTGGCTTTCCAGACTTCCAGAATAAATATTCATGAGAATGTATTTGCATACATTTAGCTAAAGACGCAGATTATTTTGCACAAAATATTTACTCTGAAAACCTAACTGTTTGTGACAAAGACCGGAATTGTGTGCTCATGAGCTTGGGCTAGATTGCAATCTTGTGCGGTATCTCGCCAATCTGTACCTTTTCAGCTCTTTTCTCTTTGCTTATTTTCCTTCATTATCTTCTTCATTATATTTGCATGGAGGGAAGTATCTGGATTCTGGAAGCAGCTTTCTGCATGCTCTGATACTAAGAAATTGTAAGTGAATCCTGGATCTTAGCAGTCTTAAAAAAAAATATCCTTGGACCAGAAAGAAAAAAAGAAAAATGGAAATTGGATCACCTCAGAGGTTTTCACCTCTAGCAGGTGAATAGTGCAGGGATATTGGGTTTTCCCAGATATCTTTTGTCATAAAAAAGTGTATTCAACTCCTACCGAATATGTTTTGAAACACTATAAGCAGGGTCCAAATAAAAATATTTTGAGAGTGTAGGTGGTAAAACTCACCTATACTTTCTATTATCAGGTTCATCTTCTCTGCTTCTGCTCTTTTGCACAAAGGGTTATTCACCCACTTAGATACACAGAAGCCAATATTCCAAAAAAGCTGATCTCCTAAATTTAGGCTTCTAAGTTAGGTCCCTGAAGGGCTAATACAATAACATGTGGGTTAAAACGGTGTGCTGAAATTCAGTGTACAGTTTCTTAACACACAGGTTAAATATTTTTAACTCATAGGCAGTAAGTCAGAGGTGGACAAGTCCAGACCTTCAGAGCCACGAACAAGCCTGGTTTTCAGGATATCTACAATAAATAAGCATGTGATAGATTTGCATACAATGGAAGCCATGCATAAAAATCTATCTCATGCATATTTATGAAGGATCTCTTGAATCCTGGCTGGGTTTTGGCTCATAAGAACAGAGTTGACCAATCCGACAGTAAGCTAATGGTATGCTATTGCATTCAAAGTTTAAAAAAAGTATACTGCTTGGAAAATATGCACACAGATTTAACCACAGGCCAAATACACATATTAAACTCAGGGAAATGGGAGAGTCTCTCAGTTGTGACTTACGTACACAGTACTCATGTTTTGTGCATATAAAGGGCCGGATTTAAAAAAGGTTATGCGCGTAAATCCAGAGGAGTTACGCGTGTAACCTGCCTTACGCGTGCTGGGCCTATTTTAAAAAGGCCCGGCGATGCCCGTAAAGCCCCGGGACGCGTGTAAATCCCGGGGCTTTACAAAAGGGGTGGTCCGGGGGCGGGGCAGATGCACATCTCTAATTAATAATAGGATTTAATATGTACTGTCACTAGAGTTGAAGCCTTGATGATTAGCACTACTGCTCATAAGTTTCAAACTTATGCTAATTGAATCCCTTTTTGTTTCTAAAAAAATGGAAAAGAAATATGTTTCATAAACTGGAAAGAAGAAAACAAACCATAAAATGTTTAGAAAAATAATGAGGTTCATAATCAAATGCCATTCAGACAGATAACATAAGAGTTATCCATCTAAATGGCTTACCAGGCATTCAGCTATATTCAGCTAGAATTTAGCTGGATATGAAAAGAATAATTTGGGGCATTCTGGGGAGGGGAGGAGTTAGCTGGTTAATAGGGATGTGCATTTGTTTTCAACAAATATGCAATCCGTAATGCATAAGTCCATATTCGTTGTATTCATGGGTTTGTGAAACACATCGCGATCCCCCACAAATAAAACATATCATATTAGTTTCATTCTTTTGGCTCGCAGTGATTTCTTAGCGGCCATTTGAAATAGGAGGCCATGTGGGAGTATCCATAGCAAAAACCAGCCCTTTTTGGTGTGTCATAAGTGAAATCACAGCACTGTCATAGAGTGGGTCAGACAGGTTGGCAAGGAGACCAGAATGTAACCTATAAGAGCTAAGCATTTTTCTAATGCAGCCAATCGCCGCTCTCACTCAGTGCTCTGTGACGCTGTTCCTGATGACGCTATACTATTTATATGTTAAGCACGCGTCATGCCATGCTCTTTCTTTCTGGGGCTGGCCCGGGGAGGTGGCTGTACTCAGAGCTTGTCTGAGTGTCTCAAATCTGTATTCAATTGCTAGCTACTTTGATAGAATTTTCCATTGAAAAAGTTATTTCTTCAATTTGGCTGCATTGCCCCAGCTAGCCATCCTGTTTTTGACTGCATTTTTTTTTTTTATTGATCTCAGACAGTCTCTCTGTCTGTCCCACTGAGACAAGCTGCTAGCAGTAGCATTTTGCTGCTTATTTTTATATTTTACTCCCTGGGTATGTTGCAAGCAGGATTTGGGTGTCGTGGGAGGGAGATATATTCAATTTCTAGCCAGTTTGATATAATTTTCCATTGAAAAATATATTTCTTCACTTGTGCTGCTGTACCAAGACAGGCTTTTTTGTTAACTGCAGTTTTTTTTTTTATTGAACTCAGACTGTCTCTCTGTGGTCTTTTAAGCCAAGAAGGCAGTGCACTGGGCATCAGTGGGCACTGGGCAGTATTGCAGACTCACATATATTGGGACAGCAGGGCTCTTTTAAGCCAAGAAGGCAGTGCACTGGGCATCAGTGGGCACTGGGCAGTGTTGCAGACTCACATATATTGGGACAGCAGGGCTCTTTTAAGCCAAGGCAGTGTACTGGGCATCAGTGGGCAGTTTTGAAGACTCACATATATTGGGACAGCAGTGCTCTTTTAAGCTAAGAAGGCAGTGCACTGAGCATCAGTAGGCAGTTTTGCAGACTTACATATACTGGTACAGCAGTACTCTTTTAAGCCAAGAAGGCAGTGCATGGAGCATCAGTGGGCAGTTTTGCAGACTCACAAATATTAGTAGAGTAGTGCTCTTTTAAGCCAAGAAGGCAGTGCACTGGGCACCAGTGGGCAGTTTTGCAGACTCACATATATTGGGACAGTGGTGCTCTCTGAAGCCAAATCCCCAGTAGGCCTCTTTTGTAGTTACAAGTTTGGTGTGTGCACATACAGCGGTCCCAGTAGTAGTGTGCATCCAGGCACAGACTCATGGGCCTGTCGGCAGTTTTGCAGACTCACATATATTGGTAGAGCAGTGCTTTTTTAAGCCAAGAAGGCAGTGCAATGGGCATCAGTGGGCAGTTTTGCAGACTCACATATATTGGGACAGTGGTGCTTTCTGAAGCCAAATCCCCAGTATGCCTCTTTTGGAAATAATTCTTTTAATTGAAATCCCTAGTAAGTAGTGACATTAAATTCATAATGTCAGGGAAAGCTAGACGTGGTCGAGTGATTGGGACTGGTAGAGGAGGCACCGACAGAGGAGGCACTTCAAAAGGCAGTGCCAGTCCTCCATTAAAGTTAAAAAGGGACCTGTTCTAATCTAAAATCTCTGAAGGGGCAGGCAGTTTCATCCGGAAAAAAATGAAATTTAAAGATGATGCATCTCCACCACCTGTTTCTGACCCTGTAGATTTGGAGGTGAGGGAAGGGGAGGCTGAGTCATGCAAGACAAAAGGGCAACACCCAAAAGCAGCAGTGTGAGAGCAGACTCGACTTAGCGTTGAAAATGTAGCGCAGGCACTGTTTGCTTCTGATTCCGATGAAGAATCATCTTGGGTGGGATTCTTATCATCAGAAATGGAAGAAGTAATAGCTGAAGAAGCTTTAGGATTAGTTACTTCTGTCTTAGCCTCCACTTCAGTGCTGTAGGGGAGAGATGAAACTGATGATGAGGAGGAGGAAGAGCAGTCAGTGCAGGCAAGAAGTGTGACTGATGCCCCTGGGTTTGGTTCTCAGGGTGCACCCACTACTTCAGCTCCAGTGCCAGCATCCACCCCAAAGGCTATAGAGAAGGGATCACAAATGAAATCTGCGATCTGGAGCCACTTTAAAGTGACAGAGGACGCTCGTTTTACTCAGTGTAATTACTGTGCCAGGGCTATTAGCAGAGGCAAGCAAATGGGAAATCTAACTAATTTTGGCATGATGCATCACATGCAGAAGCAACAACCAACAGTACTGCCATCTTGGGATGGTGGCAGTACCAGTCAGGGGACCCCTTTTTCCAGGCAGCACAAAGTGGTTGAAAAGGAGCAGAGTCATCCCATACCCTCAGCCCCTTCTAGCAGTCAGGTGGCAGGCCAGCAGCCCCCTGCCATGTGTCAGAAGTAACAACCCACGGTATCTCTCAGAGCCTACAGAGGACATTCAGACAGATCCGCTGGCATATTGGGCACACAAGTTCACTGTCTGGACCAGGGGTGTGCATTCATTTCCAACGTATTGGTAATCTGCAATGTATAGGGCCATATCCGTTGTATTCATGGGGTAGCGAAATGTACCGCGATTCCCCACGAATACAACAAATCTTCACCGAATTATTCGGCCATCTAAAGGAGCAAACTTAAACAAACACCCCCCCCCCCCTCCTGAACCCCCCCCCCCCCAAGACTTACCAAAACTCCCTGGTGGTCCAGCGGGGGGTCCGGGAGCCATCTCCTGCACTCACACCATCGGCTGCCGGTATTCAAAATGGTGCCGATAGCCTTTGAATACTGGCAGCCAACGACGTGAGTGCAGGATATGGCTCCCGGAACCCGCGCTGGACCACCAGGGAGTTTTGGTAAGTCTTGGGGAGGGTCAGGAGGGTGTGGGGTTGTAGTTAATTCAATTTTAGCTGGGAAACGAATAAGAATGAACACATGCACATATTGGGGGCCCCCCTTGCCGAATGTAATGTATCTGCCCTCGACAAATATGAATACCGAATGCAACATATGCCGTCCCTCTGCATATCCCTAGTCTTGGCACACCTATCCAAAGTGGCTCAGCGATATCTGTCATGTCCACCAACCAGTGTGCCCAGTGAATGTGTATTTTCAATGACAGGGGAAATAATGAGCCCTCACCGCTTAAGGCTGGTACCAGAGTTGATGGAAATGCTAGTGTTTTTGAAAATAAACATGCCTTTGCTTGGGTTTCCAAATTTTACCTGTGAATGGCAAGATGAATAAAAGCAATTGAAAGCCTTCCAGCAGCCATAACTGCCTTCTATGCTACAGATAATATCAGCACATGTACCTGACCTGAAACGCTGGGCTAGTCTGTCCATTGTCCAGGTCATACATCCCTACAAGGGCCTGACCTCAAATGCTGTGCCTGTCTGTCCAGCCATTACATCACTATAAGGGCCTGACCTCAAACGCTGTTCCTGTCTGACTTTAGTTCTAGTATTTCTAATTTCGGTTTCATGAATTTTTGTGCATCCCTTCTTTCCAGAATATTTTTTTTTCCTGTTTTGCAACAATTGGAATGTAAGAACATAAAAAGCTGACTTCAGATGTTTGGAGCTTGCATATTTCATATCCTCAATAGATTTCCTGACCTTCATAATATGGGCCATTTTCCCTAAATCTTCCTTAGATGCCAACATTAATATTTCTAGTACTATAGAAAACTGGTGGTAGTTGCACTCTAGTTCATCCTCTGTGTTCCCATTGTTTACAGAGGTACTGTGTAAAGTATAAAGTCAACATAGTTTGATATTGTAGATTTGGACTTCAGCAGGAGTTTTCTTATTTCTGAGAGCTCTTCAAGTTCCTTTGTCATCAGCTGAAGTGCATAAGTATAGTTAATAGCTTCTGGGTATTTACAAAGGCTTGACCTCTAATGCTGTGTCTGTCTGTCCAGGCCTTACGTCCCTACAAGGGCTTGATCTCTAATGCTGTGCCTGTCTGTCCAGGCCTTACTTCCCTGCAAGGGCTTGACCTCGAATGCTGTGCCTGTCCATCCAGGCCTTATGTCCCTATAATGGCTTGACTTCTAATGCTGTGCCTGTCCATCCAGACCTTATGTCCTTACAAGGGCTTGACATTTAATGCTGTGCCAGTCTGTCCAGGCCTTACGTCCCTACAAGGGCTTGACCTTTAATACTGTGCCTGTCCATCCAGGCCTGATGTCCCTACAAGGGCTTGACCTCTAATGCTGTGTCTGTCCATGCAGGCCTCACTTCCCTACAAGGGCTTGACCTCTAATGCTGTGCCTGTTCATCCAGGCCTTATATTCCTACATGGGCTTGACCTCTATCATCTAATGCTGGCCTGTCCGTCCAGGCCTTACATCCCTACAAGGGCTTGACCTCTAATGCTGTGCCTGTCCATCCAGGCCTTACTTCCCTACAAGGGCTTGACCTCTAATGCTGTGCCTTTCCATCCAGGCCTTACATTCCTACATGGGCTTGACCTCTATCATCTAATGCTGTGGCTGTCCATCCAGGCCTTACATCCCTACAAGGGCTTGACATCTAATGCTGTGCCAGTCTGTCCAGGCCTTACGTCCCTACAGGGCTTGACCTTTAATACTGTGCCTGTCCATCCAGGCCTGATGTCCCTACAAGGGCTTGACATCTAATGCTGTGCCTGTCCATCCAGGCCTTACGTCCCTAAAAGGGCTTGACCTCTAATGATATAATTGTCTGTCCAGGCCTTACGTCCCTACAAGGGCTTGACCTCTAACGCTGTGCCTGTCCATCCAGGCCTTATGTCCCTACAAGGGCTTGACCTCTAATGCTGTGCCTGTCCATCTAGGCCTTACATCCCTTCAAGGGCTTGACCTCTATCCTCTAATGCTATGCCTTTCCATCCAGGCCTTACGTCCATACAAAGGCTTGACCTCTAATGCTGTGGTTGTCCATCCAGGCCTTCTGTCCCTATAAGGGCTTGATCACTAATGCTGTAGCTGTCCATCCAGGCCTTATGTCCCTATAAGGGCTTGACCACTAATGCTGTGCCTGTTCGTCTAGGCCTTATGTCCCTTCAAGGGCTTAAACTTTAATGCTGTGCCTGTTCATCCCGGCCTTAAGTCCCTACAAGGGCTTGACCTCTAATGCTGTGCCTGTCTGGCCAGGCCTTACGTCCCCAAAGGGCTTGACATCTAATGCTGTGCCTGTCCACCCAGGCCTTATGTCCAAAAAAGTGCTTGACCTCTAATGCTGTGCCTGACCATCCAGGCCTTATTTCCCTACAAGGGCTTGACCTCTAATGCTGTGCTTATCTGTCCAGGCCTTATGCCCTTACAAGGCTTCTAATGCTGTGCCTGTCCATCTAGGCCTTATCTGACTTCTAATGCTGTGCCTGCCCATCTAGGCCTTATGTCCTTACAAGGGCTTGACTTCTAAGTCTGTGTCTGTCCATCCAGGCCTTATGTCCCTACATGGGCATGACCTCTATCCTCTAATGCTGTGCCTGTCCGTCCAGGACTTACATTCCTACATGGGCTTGACCTCTATCCTCTAATGTTGTGCCTGTCCATCCAGGCCTTACGTCCCTACAAGGGCTTGACCTCTAATGATGTGATTGTCTGTCCAGGCCTTACATCCCTACAAGGGCTTGACCTCTAATGCTGTGCCTGTCCATCCAGGCCTTACGTCCCTACAAGGGCTTGACCTCTAATGCTGCGCCTGTCCATCCAGGCCTTACATTCCTTCAAGGGCTTGACCTCTATCCTCTAATGCTATGCCTTTCCATCCAGGCCTTACGTCCATACAAAGGCTTGACCTCTAATGCTGTGCCTGTCCATCCAGGCCTTATGTCCCTATAAGGGCTTGGCCACTAATGCTGTGCCTGTTCATCTAGGCCTTATGTCCCTTCAAGGGCTTAAACTTTAATGCTGTGCCTGTTCATCCCAGCCTTAAGTCCCTACAAGGGCTTGACCTCCGTCCCTCTCCCTCTTGTGCGGTTCTGCGTGGCCCGCTCCCGAAGGCGCGGGGTCAGCGAGGATCCCTCCCTTTCGTGCACGTGAGCTGTACCAGATCGCCGCCGCAGCTCCTCCCAGGTGTCGAATTTCGGCCGGCCGACACCACCACGCCCGATATTGCCGCCGGTCCGCCGCTGCTGCTCCTCCCAGCACCATGTTGGTCCCGCTGTGCACGACGTGCACCGCTGCTGCCCCTCCCAGCACCATGTTGGTCCCGCTGTGCCCGACATGTGCTCCCGCCGCGCATGCGCAGTACAGCAGATTCATTTCCCAAGGTAGATAGCGTGTGTTGCATGTCTGTCCAACAGATGTCGCTGTTTTCCCCACACACATGTAAAAACATGTTTTTTTCTGTAACTGTGTGACATCTATGTAATCTAGATAGAGAAGAACCTTGCCGAAAGTGAAAGCAAGGTTGTGTCCAAATTTGAAAGCAATTGGTACAGTAGCTGAGCCTGGTTAAGTTGAAAAAACAGAACAGAGCAGTAAAGGTTACAGTTTGTGGTTTTTTGTTTTTTTTTTTACCCCAAATGAACAGCACCAGCAAAGAATAGTTTAAATATGCAAGCACGCCTTCCTGGCCCCCCCCCCCAACCCGGCAAAATAGAGCAACCCACGCTACAGCCCCCCTTACGGGAGATGTGGAGAATCAGTTTCCCCTCCCCCCTGTGAAAAATGCACGGCGGAAAATAAGAACGGTCCCTCACCATGCTCCTCCCCGGCTACATGTGTAAACTGCCAGCCGGTGGCGAGGGTGTGTGCTAGGGTTTGTTCCGCCGGCTGCCGTGTCACAAAACTTCACCGGTGAAAGTGGTGCGTCATGATTCCTGACCTAGTAAGGGCAAATGTCCACTGAGGATATGGCGCCGACGGGCTGTTGCCCTTACTATGTCACATGGTGTACCGACGTCATTGTTGTCTCCATATAGCATAGTAAGGACAAGGTCCGCCGGCGCCATTTATGTTGCTGGCATCCGACGGCCCTACTGAATGCAATGTGTTCCGGACCGTTCCTATGGTGCCGGCGGAGAAGCACGGACTTGTATCAGGTGTAGTGTGTGATCGGAGAGCAGTGCTTGGGTGGGTGGAAGAGGGTACTTTAATTTAAATTCGGAGGGTGTGTGAAATGCGTGGCTTCCCAATGTAGCAGCCAGGAATTCGTGTTTTGGTGTGTTTTGGGAGGGTGGGTGAAGTAAGTGACATTGGCAGGCGTGTGGGTGGGGGTGTGTGGTGTGATGAGTGTGGATTTCTGAGGGGTTATGAGGCAGTGTGAATGAAAGACAATAGCCCTGTGTGGGGGTGGGTTGTGGTGTGTGAGTGTGTGTGAAAGGTGTAAGAGGTTGCGCTTGCGCTGATGGCCACCAGATGTCGCTGTTTTGTGTAAGCAATTTTTAAACTTGTATTACCTGTCACAGGTGTGACCTATATGTAATGTAAGTGTATAAGATCCTTCCCGTATGGGAAGTGAATGTTGTGTGCAAATTTGAACGCATTCGGTTAAGTGGTTGGCGAGATTAGCGACGACGTACAAACTATTTAACATTTTTATTTATATAGATATTGGTGTATTTGCAGTTTATGGGGTGTGAGTTGTAAACGGTGAGTGGGAAAACAGGAAGTCCTGGATGCCCATGTTACTAATTGCAAAGCATTCCACAATGTAATAGCCACCACTGAAAAGACTGTATTTTTGTTTCTAACAGTTTAACTGATTTTACCTAGGGCACTCAAGTACACATGTAGTTGGGCACTCAAGTACACATGTAGTTGGCAGATCTTCATCCTCATTAAGAGGTAGATTTTAAAAGTGTTGCTTGTGCAAAAATGGGCACATATGCAGGTGAATTGTGTGTGTGTGTGTGTGTGGAGGGGGGCGCTGTTGTTATAGACACATTCAGAGGTATTCATAGTAAAATTGACATCAGTAAAGAATTATAGCCCTCATAAGTGATGCAAAGTGATGTTAGACTTTTCATCACTTATAAGGACTATAATTTTTTTTTTACTGATCAATTTTATGAATACCTCTGAATGTGTCTGTAACAACACTCCCCTTAACCCCAACCTACCTCCTGAAAACCCACCCCGATTCAAAGTGCCCCTTTAGAATGGTACCTGTATATAGAGTGTCAGACTGACTCTATGAAATTTAATGTGGATAAGTGCAAGGTGATGCATATAGGGAAAAATAACCCATGCTATAATTACACAATGTTGGGTTCCATATTAGGTGCTACAACCCAAGAAAGAGATCTAGGTGTCATAGTGGATAACACATTGAAATTGTCGGTGCAGTGTGCTGCGGCAGTCAAAAAAGCAAACAGAATGTTGGGAATTATTAGAAAAGGAATGATGAATAAAACGGAAAATGTCATAATGCCTCTGTATCGCTCCATGGTGAGACCGCACCTTGAATACTGTGTACAATTCTGGTCGCCGCATCTCAAAAAAGATATAATTGCGATGGAGAAGGTACAGAGAAGGGCTACCAAATGATAAAGGGAATGGAACAACTCCCCTATGAGGAAAGACTAAAGAGGTTAGGACTTTTCAGCTTGGAGAAGAGACGACTGAGGGGGGATATGATAGAGGTGTTTAAAATCATGAGAGGTCTAGAACGGGTAGATGTGAATCGGTTATTTACTCTTTCGGATAGTAGAAAGACTAGGGGGCACTCCATGAAGTTAGCATGGGGCACATTTAAAACTAATCGGAGAAAGTTCTTTTTTACTCAACGCACAATTAAACTCTGGAATTTGTTGCCAGAGAAAGTGGTTCGTGCAGTTAGTATAGCTGTGTTTAAAAAAGGATTGGATAAGTTCTTGGAGGAGAAGTCCATTACCTGCTATTAAGTTCACTTAGAGAATAGCCACTGCCATTAGCAATGGTTACATGGAATAGACTTAGTTTTTGGGTACTTGCCAGATTCTTGTGGCCTGGATTGGCCACTGTTGGAAACAGGATGCTGGGCTTGATGGACCCTTGGTCTGACCCAGTATGGCATTTTCTTATGTTCTTATGTTCTTATGCAGAGGTGCGCTCTCTCTTTCTCTCCCCACAAGATACATGAGTAAAGGCTGTAAAGTATGCATAATAACAATATTTTAAATGCTATGTGTGCAGTTTATAAAATGAGGTGTATTTTTGCTCGCGCTGCAATATGCGCATTATAGGTGCATGTGCGTTCCTTTTTAAATTTATCCGTAAATAATCTTTCCAATAGTTGGGAGCAGTTTAACACCTAGGAAATATAATTTCGAAAGGAATTTCTTCAGATAAAATGTTTTTTCACACTGAAAGCTCCTTTTACAAAATTGTCCACCTGATATTCTGGTAAACTTACATGCATATGTTCTGTTCTAGTGCAAGTTTACCCGAACTGAGGGTACATGATACTTTTGAATTTTGAAAGGTTTGTACTAGAAATTTGTGCAAACATTTAAGTAGGTTTAATACCATCACCAAAATCTTGAACTTTGCTTACCATTCTGGGTGGTACAGGGAATCCATCCTAGCACCAGGTTCAAGGGGTGCCTCCTCTGGTAGGCCAGTGTTCTGAATGTGGTCCCTTGGACCAAAGGGGAGTTATTTCCACCTGTGAAGAGAAACCCCACAAGTCTTACCTTCAGCAGGCAAGGCTGGAAAGGAGCAGAGACCCAACTGGAGCGTCACCACTACCAGCCACATTCCCCTTAAATTGAGCCCTCGGGGGGCTGGGGCCAGCTGGGCATCCTTGGTGTCTCTGTAGTAGATGTCCAGGCAAGGGTCAAGGCAGGCAGTGATACTCGTGGTCGGTGAACAGGCAAAGGTTGAGGCAGGCGGCGATACTCGTGGTCAGTGTCCATTTATGCTTTTCCTGGCATTTTAAGGCAACAGATAATTTTCAGGTTTATGTTATATAACCTTGTTGGCATTTTCATTCTCAAAGATATTTGTAAAGCAAAAACTCAAAGCTAAGCAGTTGCAGGATTTACAGAAATGAAGAATAAATGATGAGATCAAAATACACAGATGGCTTCTTGATGAAGCATTTCAGAAAATATGTCTTGATATTACTGAGAATATTTTTATTTATTTTATTTATTTAGCATTTTTTATATACCGTTGCCTTCACTCCGGTTTACATACAAAAACAACATGTTACATTGAACGATGTATGAAGTTTACAATTTAAAAATTAACGATAAATAGAGACATAACAAGGAGAATGAATATAACAAGATAACACAGGGTAGAACCATGAATAGATGAACATAGATCTCATGAAGCATTGAAGGGCATCTGTATCATTGGAACATGGAGATTGATCAAGGGGGATGTTGAAAAATAGCAGTATATGTAAAAGTACTTTAAAGTCATTGAGTGCTATCTTTAAAAGATTGGCTGAGTACCCAATTTGAATATGTCTATGATTATTAATTCTGTGGCCAGTGATAATAGTCTTTGGAAGTACAGAGTGTATGTTTTTGCTGGCTTTCAATATTTCAAAAATTAATGTCACCACCTTCTTTTTATTATTTAGTTTATTCTCTCTCTCTCTTTTCTCTATCTCTTTCTATACATCTATATTTTAAAATATAGGTGAAACCATTGCAAAATATTTGCATGATTTCATATATATCTATATATCTCTATTTATTTATAGGTATCAATATCTAGAATAGATAAATATATATATATATTAGGGATGTGCATTCGGATTGACCGCATATGGAAAACGCAACTCAAATTTTTTTTTTAACTTAAAAAAAAGATGGGGCGTATACGAGCAGATTTCCGACATAAATGAACATAGATATGTCGGATACGGCGAATCGCCATGCGCGCGCTTTCTCGCCGCCATTACCTGCGACTCGAGCTCGGAGCCCCGGATTACCTGAAAATGGCGGCGCCCCTGCGGTAACCATGCCAACCTGTCTGACCCTGTCCTGTGAGTCTCAGTGACTCACAGGAAAGGGTGGGACAGGTCGGCATGGATACCGGAACGCAGCGAATCTGCGTTCACCTTTTCAGAGAAGCACTGAATGCAGCGAATCGCGCTGTCATTCCGTGCTTCTCTGAGGATTTCCTGACGAGCCAGCAGCACTATAAAAGCAGCAGCAGCACGAGGACTGACGGACATTTTCAGCGATTCAGTGGGGAGGTGGGATTGGGATCGTGCTGGGTGGGCTTAGGCAGGCTGAGGCAGAGAAGATAGCAGAACCCGATTTGATAGACAACACAGAACAGAACCAGATTTGATAGACAACACAGAACAGATTCTTTGTTAGGGAAAAAAAAAAAAGAACATTCTTATTGAGTGAGTCTGTACATTTTATCCTGGGCAGTGCCAGGCAGGGCTGGCAGTACTCTGCCTCATATTTGCTATTTTTAAACAGACTTAAAAGCATTCTCCTTGAGTGGTTCAGTGCTGGCTGGGCAGCAGTTCCAGGGCTGGGAGTACTCTGCCTCATATCTACTTTAGTTCTATGTGCACTGCAGTGCACACAGACAGACACATTCCGTGCATTGCCAGGCAGACAGTGAGGCAGTGGGCATTGTAAACAGAGTGAACATTGCCCTTCAGCGAGTCTGTTACATTTGCTATTTTTAAACAGACTTAAAAGCATTCTCCTTGAGTGGTTCAGTGCTGGGTGGGCACTGGGCAGCATTTCCAGGGCTGGGAGTACTCTGCCTCATATCTACTTTAGTTCTATGTGCACTGCAGTGCACACAGACAGACACATTCCGTGCATTGCCAGGCAGACAGTGAGGCAGTGGGCATTGTAAACAGAGTGAACATTGCCCTTCAGCGAGTCTGTTACATTTGCTATTTTTAAACAGACTTAAAAGCATTCTCCTTGAGTGGTTCAGTGCTGGGTGGGCACTGGGCAGCAGTTCCAGGGCTGGGAATACCCTGCCTCATATATACTTTAGTTCTATGTGCACTGCAGTGCACACAGACAGACACATTCCGTGCATTGCCAGGCAGACAGTGAGGCAGTGGGCATTGTAAACAGAGTGAACATTGCCCTTCAGCGAGTCTGTTACATTTGCTATTTTTAAACAGACTTAAAAGCATTCTCCTTGAGTGGTTCAGTGCTGGGTGGGCACTGGGCAGCAGTTCCAGGGCTGGGAGTACCCTGCCTCATATCTACTTTAGTTCTATGTGCACTGCAGTGCACACAGACAGACACATTCCGTGCATTGCCAGGCAGACAGTGAGGCAGTGGGCATTGTAAACAGAGTGAACATTGCCCTTCAGCGAGTCTGTTACATTTGCTATTTTTAAACAGACTTAAAAGCATTCTCCTTGAGTGGTTCAGTGCTGGGTGGGCAGCAGTTCCAGGGCTGGGAGTACCCTGCCTCATATCTACTGAAAAGGAAGCTTGTTCTCTGTGCACTCACTGCACACACACAGACACATTCCGTGCATTGCCAGGCAGGCAGTGAGGCAGTGGGCATTGTAAACAGAGTGAACACATTCTCCTTCAGTGGTTCAGTGCTGGGTGGGCAGCAGTTCCAGTGCTGGGAGTACCCTGCCTCATATCTACTTTAGTTCTATGTGCACTGCAGTGCACACAGACAGACACATTCCGTGCATTGCCAGGCAGGCAGTGAGGCAGTGGGCATTGTAAACAGAGTGAACATTGCCCTTCAGCGAGTCTGTTACATTTGCTATTTTTAAACAGACTTAAAAGCATTCTCCTTGAGTGGTTCAGTGCTGGGTGGGCACTGGGCAGCAGTTCCAGGGCTGGGAGTACCCTGCCTCATATCTACTGAAAAGGAAGCTTGTTCTCTGTGCACTCACTGCACACACACAGACACATTCCGTGCATTGCCAGGCAGGCAGTGAGGCAGTGGGCATTGTAAACAGAGTGAACACATTCTCCTTCAGTGGTTCAGTGCTGGGTGGGCAGCAGTTCCAGTGCTGGGAGTACCCTGCCTCATATCTACTTTAGTTCTATGTGCACTGCAGTGCACACAGACAGACACATTCCGTGCATTGCCAGGCAGGCAGTGAGGCAGTGGGCATTGTAAACAGAGTGAACATTGCCCTTCAGCGAGTCTGTTACATTTGCTATTTTTAAACAGACTTAAAAGCATTCTCCTTGAGTGGTTCAGTGCTGGGTGGGCACTGGGCAGCAGTTCCAGGGCTGGGAGTACCCTGCCTCATATCTACTGAAAAGGAAGCTTGTTCTCTGTGCACTCACTGCACACACACAGACACATTCCGTGCATTGCCAGGCAGGCAGTGAGGCAGTGGGCATTGTAAACAGAGTGAACACATTCTCCTTCAGTGGTTCAGTGCTGGGTGGGCAGCAGTTCCAGTGCTGGGAGTACCCTGCCTCATATCTACTTTAGTTCTATGTGCACTGCAGTGCACACAGACAGACACATTCCGTGCATTGCCAGGCAGGCAGTGAGGCAGTGGGCATTGTAAACAGAGTGAACATTGCCCTTCAGCGAGTCTGTTACATTTGCTATTTTTAAACAGACTTAAAAGCATTCTCCTTGAGTGGTTCAGTGCTGGGTGGGCACTGGGCAGCAGTTCCAGGGCTGGGAGTACCCTGCCTCATATCTACTGAAAAGGAAGCTTGTTCTCTGTGCACTCACTGCACACACACAGACACATTCCGTGCATTGCCAGGCAGGCAGTGAGGCAGTGGGCATTGTAAACAGAGTGAACACATTCTCCTTCAGTGGTTCAGTGCTGGGTGGGCAGCAGTTCCAGTGCTGGGAGTACCCTGCCTCATATCTACTTTAGTTCTATGTGCACTGCAGTGCACACAGACAGACACATTCCGTGCATTGCCAGGCAGGCAGTGAGGCAGTGGGCATTGTAAACAGAGTGAACATTGCCCTTCAGCGAGTCTGTTAGATTTGCTATTTTAAACAGACTTAAAAGCATTGTCCTTGAGTGGTTCAGTGCTGGGTGGGCAGCAGTTCCAGGGCTGGGAGTACCCTGCCTCATATCTACTGAAAAGGAAGCTTGTTCTCTGTGCACTCACTGCACACACACAGACACATTCCGTGCATTGCCAGGCAGGCAGTGAGGCAGTGGGCATTGTAAACAGAGTGAACACATTCTCCTTCAGTGGTTCAGTGCTGGGTGGGCAGCAGTTCCAGTGCTGGGAGTACCCTGCCTCATATCTACTTTAGTTCTATGTGCACTGCAGTGCACACAGACAGACACATTCCGTGCATTGCCAGGCAGGCAGTGAGGCAGTGGGCATTGTAAACAGAGTGAACATTGCCCTTCAGCGAGTCTGTTACATTTGCTATTTTTAAACAGACTTAAAAGCATTCTCCTTGAGTGGTTCAGTGCTGGGTGGGCACTGGGCAGCAGTTCCAGGGCTGGGAGTACCCTGCCTCATATCTACTTTAGTTCTATGTGCACTGCAGTGCACACAGACAGACACATTCCGTGCATTGCCAGGCAGACAGTGAGGCAGTGGGCATTGTAAACAGAGTGAACATTGCCCTTCAGCGAGTCTGTTACATTTGCTATTTTTAAACAGACTTAACCGCATTGTCCTTGAGTGGTTCAGTGCTGGGTGGGCAGCAGTTCCAGGGCTGGGAGTACCCTGCCTCATATCTACTGAAAAGGAAGCTTGTTCTCTGTGCACTCACTGCACACACACAGACAGACACATTCCGTGCATTGCCAGGCAGGCAGTGGGCATAAACAGAGTGAAGATTGGCCTTCAGCGAGTCTGTTCAATCTGCTATTTTTAAACAGACTTAACCGCATTGTCCTTGACTTGGTCCGTTCATTTTGTTATTTTAAACAGACTGAGCATTCTTCTTGAGTGGGTCTGTTAATTTAGTTATTTTAAACTGACCGAACATTATTATTGTGGGACAGTGGGCAGTGTTACCACTAGTACTCATTGACATTAAATCCATAATGTCAGGGAAAGGGAGATGCAAGCGACTTAGTGGGAATGGCAGCGGAGGCACCGCAAAAGACACCAGCGCAACACCACCAGTACAGGTAAAAAGGCAACTGTCGCAATCAAACGTCTTTGTAGGGGATGGCAGTTCCATGGCAAAAAAAAAGAAATCAGACCATGAACTTTGCAATCGCCAGCACCTGTTTCTGGCACTGTAGTTTTGGAGGAGAGTGAAGAGGAGGCAGAGTCTAGCCAGACAAAAGTTACACACCCAAGAGCATCCAGGGGACAGAAGTGTCCTGCAAAACTTTGCGGTGACAAGGTAGCGCTGGCACTGTTAGCTTCTGATTCAGAAGAAGAATCTTCTTGGATGGGATTCTCATCAGAAACGGAAGATGTTATACCTGAGCAATCTTCGGTAGAATTGTCAGTTAGTCCTGTTTTAGCCTCCACCTCCAGAAATCTGCGGCAGGGGAGACATTCCACTGATATCGAGGAGGAGGAAGAGCTGTCAGAAGGGAGACAGAGGGTGACTGTTGCCCCCGCTGGCATTGCTTCGCCGGGTGCAGTGGGTGCACCACCCACACCCAGTAGTACCTCAACTCCAGTGCCACCATCCACCCCCAGGGCGGGAAAGAGAGGAGGATCACAAAAGAAATCTGCGATCTGGGCACATTTTAAAGTGACAGAAGACCCGCGTTATGCTCGGTGTAATTACTGTGCCAGGGATATTAGCAGAGGCAAGCAACTGGGACATCTGTCAAATTTTGGCATGGAGTATCATGTTAAGAGGCAACACCCAACAAGATTACTGCCATCTGGGGATGGTAGCATTTTCCGTCAGGGGACCCCTTCCCCTTCCAACCAGGGTGCAGTGGTAGGAAAGCAGCAGAGTCAGCCCACGCCCTCATACCCTTCTAGCAGTCAGGCGGCAGGCCAGAAACCCACTGACATGTGGGAGAAGCGACAATGCACCATGGAGGAAATGGGGTGGAGTGCGGTAACGCTATCCCGGGGTAGGAGGCAGGCAGCCGCAAAAGTAGTAACCAGGAGCATTGGGGAAATGATTGCCCTTGATGACCAGCCCCTGCAGTTAGTTGAGAATGTGGGTTTCAAACGTTTCTTGAAGGTCGTACTTCCAAATTACAAAGTCCCCTCCAGAACCACATTTAGTAGAAAGGTCATCCCCAGCCTGTACAAGCACTGTGTCAGTCGCGTGCAAGCACTGCTAGGTAAGGCAGACGGAAGAGTGCATTTCACCTGCGATATCTGGACCGCCATGAATGCTGCACACTCTTACCTCTCTCTGACAGCACACTGGTGGGACATGGCAGAGGCAGGGGCAGCCAGCAGCTCTATTACTGAACAAGCATCAGGGTGGAGGTGGGCTTTACTGAACACCCACCTGACGGACCATGCCCATACCGCTGGCAATATTCTAGCATGCATCAGAAAGATGCTGGCGAGCTGGAAAGTACACCAGCGAGACAGTAAAACGCGGGCAGGCTTTTTTGTCACAGACAACGTTGCAAACATGGTTAAGGCAATAAGCGATGGGCGGTTTAAGAACATCCGATGTTTTGCACACACTCTGCATCTGGTAGTGAAGTCAGGTTTGGGCTTGGAGTCCAAGGACAAGGAGACTGAATACCTGCGTAGGTTAATACAGAAGTGCAGGAACATAGCAGCACACTTCCACAGAAGTGT